>NC_138052.1:44781500-45981500 GCF_964194185.1 Rhinolophus hipposideros
AGGCAGCACGTGTTTTCTTAATACTTCAGTCACCCTATATCTTCACTGGAGCATTTAACCCATTTACCTTTAAAATAAATTGTTGATAGATATGTAGTTGTTGACATTTTCCTATTTATATTTTTCATCCCTTTCTTTTTTTCTTTTTCCATCTTAAAAATGTCCCTCTAAAATTCCTTGTAATTCTGTTTTGGTGGTGATGAACTCCTTTAGTTTTTTTCTTTAGTTTTTTTGAAAAAACCTAAATGATAGGTTTGCTGGGTAGAATAATCTTAGTTTTAGGTCATTACTTTTGATTACTTTGAATATTTCCAGCCAGTCTCTTTGCCCTGCAAAGTTTATTAAGAGATTATCTGATAATCTTATGGGAGCTCCTTTATAGATAACTAACTGCTTTTTTCTTGCTGCCTTTAAGATTCTTTCTTTTTCTTTAACCTTTGGCATTAGTTATGATGTGTCTTGGTGTGGGCCTCTTTGGGTTCATCTTGTTTGGGACTCTCTGTACTTCCTGGGCTTGTACACCAGCTTAGGCAAGTTTTTTTCTGTCATTATTTCTTCAAATAGGTTTACAATTTCTCGCTCTCTCCCTTCTTTTTCTGATACCCCTATGATATGAATGTTGGTACACTTGATGTTGTCCTAGAGGACCCTTACACTAACTTCATTTTTTGGATTCTTTTTTCTTTTTGCTGTTCTGATTGGGTGTTTTCTGCTTTGTCCTCTCAATCATTGATTCAGTCCTTTGCTTCATCAAGTCCACTGTTGATTCCCTCTAATGTATTCTTCATTTCAGTTATTGTAGCCTTTATTTCTGACGAGTTCTTTTTTATGTTTTCTATCTCCATTTTTATGTTTTCTGTCTCTTTGTGGAAATTCTCTTTGAGATCGTTGAAAATCCTTATCACCAGTGTTTTGAACTCTGCATCTGGTAGGTTGCTTGTTTCTATTTTGTTTAGTTCTTTCCTGGAGTTTTGTTCTATTGTTTTATTTGGGACGTTTTCCTTTTTCTCCCCATTTTGGCTGCATCCCTGTGTTTGTTTCTATGTATTAGGTAGGGCTGCTATGACTCGTGGACTTAATAGAGTAGCCTTATATAGTAGGTGTCCTATGGGGCCTAGTGGCACAGTCTCCCTGTTCATTTAACCTGGGTGGTCCAGGGGTGTCCCTTTTGTGGATTGTGTGTGCTCTCATGTTGTAGTTGATCCTTGGTTGATGTTTGTACATCAGTGGGAAGTATTGATACACTGACTGATTGTTTGTGAGCACTGACTGTGACTACAGTGAAGGAGCTATTGTGCAGGGCCTGACACTACAGAAGAGGATTTGCTTTAACAGGGCTCTGGTGCCTACACAGTGTGCCTTTTGTATGTGTTGTCCCCAGAGGTGGCTAGGTGATGCTCCAGCTAAGTACAAAGCTTTTCACAAGGCTTGCCAGCCCCAGGGCCTTCTGGGAGGGGCCCCATCACAGGCCAAGTTCAGCCACTGTCTGTGCCTTGCCCCGGGCCAAATGGCATGAGCCACAAAGCAATCCCCAGATGGCCACTGCTCGCGCTGGGCTTGCAGGTGCCTCCAGAGGCCAAGCCAGGAATTGAGGCTGGCTGGCACTTGTGCCAGCCTTATGGCTGCTCAACCAGTGGTATATGATATGCCAAAGCCAAATGCTGCTTATTTGGGTTTTGTGAATCTTTAGAGATTTTAAGAAAGTCCATAGCATGAGCCAAGACAAGCTATTTATATGACAAAGCCACTGGAAGTGGCTTTGGTGGGCCCAGAAAACTTCTGGGTGGGGTAGGGTCTCAGGGAATCAGGGCTAATGAATGGTGTTAGCCAGGTTGATGGAAACTCAGATAATGTGGCCTCCTGTGTCTGCATGCTCTAAGAGGGAGGGCTCAACAAGGAAACAATGGTTATCTGCAAGCTCCTCTGTCTGGGAGAAATTTGCCCCTTCATCCTTTGCCCTGAAGCCAGACAATTCAGTTCCTCCATGTATGTCCCTGGTGCCTTTTGAGCTACTGCCCCAGAGCTGGAACTCAGAGTGAGTGAGTTTGTCTGCAAGTTAAGTCCATGTGCGTTCCCTTTAAGGGGAGTGCCTGGGACTGCAGCTGTCCTCATCTCACTCAGCCACAATCTCCACTGGTTTTCACAGCCAGAAATTATGGAGAGTTCTCTTCCAAGTACGAGAACCCTGGGCTGGGGATCCCAGTGTGGGGCTGGGACACCTCTCTCCTCCAGGTGGGTACCTCTGCAGCTGAGATGTCCCTCCCAATTTTTAATGGTCACACAAGGGTGTGGGACCAGCCCATTCCCCATGTCTGTCCTGCCTACCAGTCTTGAGGTGGCTTCTTCTGTATGCCTGCTCACTCTTTACAAATAAAGTTCTTTAATACAAAATGAAAATTCTACTTCCCAAACCTAGTTGATTGCAATGGTTATATTCATTTTATGGTGGGAAGTCAAATAGAAAACTAAGGAGTGAAAACACATAAAACAATAGTGTAAATAATGTTCTTAATTGGAGGTTAACAGCAAAATAACTCGAGAGCATGTTTTCAAATATATACCATCATAGCCAACTCACATTTCCTTCGGATTCTGACTCAGTACAGCTGGGATATTGCCAGGTATTGAAAAAAAGTGTTTTCTCAAAGCCTTTCAAGTAATTCTGATGTACTATACTGTATTACTAATAAGAATGACAGTCTCAAACCATGTTAATAGACTTACACACTCATAAGTGTGTGTAAGGCATCCTCTAATATTGAAATCCAACATAGTATCACTGTCTAACATGCAAATTCAAATTTCCTGTCAGAGGCTTAGGAAACATGATCTAGGAGCTTAGCTCCTATTGTAAAGTGTTCTTTCACTTTAGGAATTGGGTGAGACCTTGGCCAACTTTTGTTTCTGTGGTGTTTCAAACCTGTTTTAGAAACTGAAACCTTTATGTTTTTTATTTTGTTTTGTTTTGTTTTTTTCTAATAGAAGTAGCCCTAACTATAAAATTGATGAAAGAGGACACCAGTTGGATGAAGTGGGGACTGCTTAACTTCCTCCCACTTCCTCGGGGACTTGAGGGACCTCCCTGACTCTCTTAGGGCTCCATGGTTTTAACCACGATTCGTCTAACCATTTCATTTCACAAGTGAAGAAACTGAGGCTCAGTGAAGTAAAGTGGCTTGCCTTGGAAACCAGTATTAGAACATGAGAGTCATCGCTGCGGTAACATTTTGATCAACAACATGCCATTCATGAACTGATTTATGATTGCTAAAATAAATTGAAAAATACATGTAAAATCAAATTAGTTTTATTGTCCCATTAAAGGAACCATTTGATTTTGTCAGTTGGGAAAAATCTAATGAAATCAGATGTATTAATTAAGTGGAGTAATATAATGAAGCTTCAAAATTGTAAAATTGGATCTGGATTGGCCTTTGTAAAGGAAATGATATGTTATGTCATCATATGAAATCTCATGGGTGTTTCTCTTGTATTTATTCAACAGCAAAATGTAGAAATTAGTTGAGTCCCCATCCCTCCAGTCAAAAAAAGGCTAAGAGGCGTTACAAAAGGAAATCATGATGGTAAAGAAAACCCAACTATTTAAGTCAACATTATCTTTTTACTTTAGCAAGTACTAAGCTTACCTTAAAAACTTACAAAAAAAAGACTGATTCAATTTAAGTTGTTACTAAACTTGCACATTTTATTTTTAAATACACCTATTTACTAGTTAAATCATAGTCTGTGTTGATTTACATTGCATTTAATTCAGGTTGAATAAGTATAAACCATATAATACTGCAGACATATTTTATTTGGAATATGAAAAAAAGTGTATTTTAAATCTCAGCTGACAACCCACCCCCAAAAGGCTAATAATACCTTATTTTCTGCACCTGGCAGACTATAGAATATTGCATTTCAAAATTCAATTTTCTTTATTTCATAATAGCATTGAAGCATATTTGAAAGGAACATATGTAACTTAATGGGATGCCACTTATTACATCACTAGTGGCATTTTCTAAAGATCATAACTTGAATAAAAATTGAAAACAAATACTGAATATTTTTGAATAGCAGGTGACATTGGGCAGATAGATAGCTTTCCTGTTGGCAGCATTAAATATAATTTTTGAAAGGAAGCATTTTAGATGGAGGAGAGCTTTTGAGGCATTACAATACTAAATCCTACATTTTGGGGGAGATGAAAGATGATGAGATAAATCTATATAACCAAATAAAGGGATAATGAACTTGGGGGCTATGTAATTCACTGAGGAGGGTAGAATAAGCTTTACCTGGTAGGGTTTAAAATTGCCTTGAAACCCACTGAAGGCTTCTGTGCAATCAGAGGGAAGAAGCTGGCCTTAAATCATCAAAGAAATTAAAAATAGCAAAAAGTTTTGTTAAGTAAACCATCTGTTCCAAAGCATCAGAAGGAGAGAGGCTGAGGAAATCTCCAGGAAGACTCTTGGGGTTTAGGAGTAGGATAGTCACACTGCGACTGATCTCCTCTGTGCTTCACTCAAGTTCATTATTGATCCAACCTAGCCAGACTTGAAGGTCATATCTGGAAATTAGAAAGTGAAAATGCCTGAGGTCAGTATTCTGTCTGGGTAACCAGGATTCCAGTGGTGAAAAACAAAGACAGAGACAAACTTATCTTGTAGCAGTGGTTCTAGACCCTGCCTGTACGGTAGGATTGCCTGAGGAGCTTTGAAAAAAAATATCTCCAATGCCTGGATCCCACTTCAGGTCAATTTAAATGGGGAGGGGGGTGGTGTTAGCGGAGAGATGATGCAAAGCATTAGAACGAATTGTTAAAACCTCTGCAGGTGATTTAACATTCAACCAGCCTTGAGAACTTCTACAATAAGAATACAATAGAAATACTTCCTGCAGAAACAAGGAGAGTCATCTCCCTAATAAAACATACACTGACATGGCAAATTGGGCTTTTGTAAGTAGCAAGACAAGGAGGTCTTGTCCCTTAAGGGCAAATGCATTTGCTTTTGTGGACAAAATAATTTCCTAGAAAGTAATTTATCTTTTTAAAAAAAAATGCTGGAGATATTTCCAAGAATGTATCAGTTTTTTCTTGGCTGGCAGAAAGAAGTCACAATCTGGTTACAGAGAGAGCCAGTATATTATATAAGAAGAACATCTTGTCATAGACTCAATTCTGTGATTCTGGTGTGCCTGTGAATACTTTTGATGGTAAAGGCAAGTCTTAGGTTATTTATTTTTCCCCATAGTTAAAAGCATTGGATCTGAGGAATTTGAGATTTTTGTCTATGTACAGCATTCTGTTCTTCTATTTGCAAGTCAGAGAACAAATTCAGATATAGACCTTAGTAGTTTCATTCAATAAAAGCTGGAGGAAATAAAAATAACAATGAACCAACCACTGATGAGACCCAGGTGTGATTTTTCAATGAGTTGGTACCATTTTATTATTTCAATGTCAGTTTGAGTAACTGGCATGCCTGTAGGAAACAACTACCCTGAGAATAAGAAGAGTCACCATCAAGAGTGTCTGCTGTAGATAGTGTGAATTAATCAGCTTCCTGATGCTACCTTGATTGAAATCACCCAAATACTTCAGGGCCTAAAGAAAGGAGCATAAATATCTCATGCATCAACAGGACCCCAAAACGGGAAAGCTTAGGTAATTGTACAGTGAACTAGAGTTGCATGGTGGTGAGGGAAATTTGTGCTTATTTACAAAAGGACGCTAGTCAGAAACGAGTGGTATGAGAAGCTATATCTAGCCACCTACAGTAAAAGATGCTGGTCAGGTGAGTTTCAAGAGGGCAACCCCATGAGAAGAGGTTCTAGAAATATTCCCTTTCTGAGGGGGCCCAGCTATATTAAGAAGGGATCAATGCAGAAGCCTAGACCTATTCACTGGGTCACTGTGGAGGAAGAGGGTAAAGTATCAGCTAAGTCAGACCACAGGACTATGCCATTGGTGCACTCCACTGATAGCCTCTGAGCCCCAACAGAAGGTAAGACTAAGGCTGTTCAAATACTTGCTGTTCCAACTAGGATTTATACAGGATTAGAGCTAGACTGGTATGCAGTATGGCAAAATAGTTGATTCAAGTCTTGGGAACCTATAGAGATACACAAGAAATGAGGCCAGAGATGATTGAGTTGTTCCCAGTGTACATGATCCTGATTGCGTCACCTCTCGAAATTGCCAACGGTGGTCTGCCACCCATTTTTAACAGAGATGAGCTCGTACTCACCAGCCAAAGTAACTTACTTCTTTCCTCTCCTACTCTTCTCATTGTCATTGGAGATGGAACAGCAGATATATTGGGAGCAGAAGGTTCTCTTTCAAGCTCTCAGACTTTGACTTAGATTCCAAGCAGAGGCCACCAATTGGAGTACACATAGTATCATCATCTTAGGAGCTTTCTCAAACTAAACATATCACTACCTTATCTTTATCTCTATATTTTCCTGAAAATTCTGATTATATCCTCTTACTTTATCCCTTAGTCACCTTATCCAGGTCCTGGACAAAATGCAGAAATATTTCCTATTTAAGATCCTTCTTCCAGGTCATTCACCCACTTGTAATTATGTGCTTAATGTATTCTATGCTAGGATGTGAGCCATGCTACTGATTTCTATGAGGGAAAAAATGTGTGTCTGGAGCAGAAAAGCATTTGGTAAATATCTAAATGAATGACTGAATGAATGAGTGGATCTACTTACTTAGGTAATTGTTTATAATGCAACACATTCATTGATCTTCCTTCTTTAACAACCACAACATAGAGATGAAGTATTTTTATTTATTTGTTTTTAATTGTGTTACCTCTTAAACACCATTGCCATTTTTAGTGGCTTTTGATATAGGACCATGGAAATATACTATAAAAATTGTTTTGAGACAGAATTTCTCACCGCTGTCACCTTGAATTATTGAAGGAAGAAGAATGTGCCTACTACATGAAGGAATCTGATTTCTCGCCTTCCTAAAAATGGAGATCATACTTTTAGTCCTATCATTCATTGTCATCATGGCTAAGTAGTTTTATTGTATTATATTAGTTTGGTGCAAAAGTAATTGTGGTTTAAAAGGTTTAAAAGGGCAAAAACTGCAATTACTTTTGCACCAACCTAATAGAGTTTGTCTCTGCAGAACACATCAATACTATGCAGAGGAATAAGTGAACTGGATAGCAGTGTATGTATATGGCAGTTTGAATTATAGTTCCAAGGTTACCACGAGGTGTGATCAAACAATATAGTGAAAGTTTAAATAAAAAATTATTACAGTAAGAGACACTTTGCCATTACCCCCTCAAACTACTCCCCTTCGCTTTGAACACACCTATCCCATCATTCTTGCCACTTTCTAAAGCAGTTCTGGAAGTCCTCTTTTGTGAGTATCTTTAGTTGCACTGTCATGGCTGCCTTGATGTCCTGAATCATTTTGAATTTGGGGAAGAGCCCGGAGTCTCATGGTGCCAGATCCAGTTAATAAGGTGGATGAGGACACACTGTAATGTTTTTATTTGACAAAAATTACTGTATACCAGAAGCAATGTGTGACATGGAGTGTTGTCATGATGGAGGATGATTGATGGCACACTTTAAAACACATCTTCTCTCAACCGTAGCTCTCACCTGACTGACTGCACCAAACAAGTTGAAACTTGTCACACACTGTTACTAAGGTTTGATGCACTGCTTCCCGTACTGAAGATCCCTTCCTTTCTGTTGGATGACACTCAGTAGCAGCATTCACCATATTTTGTGATCACAACGGAAAGGCTCCGTGCCACACGTTTCTTCTGGTAAAGCAATTTCTGTCAAATAAAAATATTATGGTGTGTCCTCATGGACCTTATTCACCAGATCTGGCACCATGTGACTTCTGTCTCTTCTCCAAAGTCAAAATGACCATGAAAGGTATTTACCTTTTCAATCAAGTCAGGATATAGAGGCAGCCAGCCACAACAGCACAACTAAAAGACACTCATGACAGAGGACTTCCAGAACTACTTCAGAAAGTGGCAAGAATGATGGGATAAGTGTGTTCGAAGCAAGTGTGTTCGAAGCAAGGGGGGTGGGGGGAGTTTTTTGATCGGGATTAATAGCAGTGTGTTTTTTACTGTAATAAATATTTTTTTATTTAAATATTCGCCGTATTTTTCTTATCACACCTCATCAGATAGCAAGACTTTTTTTTCAACTTTGTGAGCTCCTTGGAGCCTTTTTGTTCCTTTATTATAGCTCACTTATCATTCATTAAACTTTTGCATAACAGCTTTGCTGCTTTGATAAGACTTAGGTTTACCTTATATTATTGGATTTTCGGCCTGAATTTGTTGCTGAAGAACATTTGTATGAATCATGAACACTTGATGAAAGAATAATGAATGCTCTTACACCCACTGCTGGTTTGCTTTAATGATAGCTTTCATTTGGTAGGTATAATTTTGTTCAAGCTCAATCTGGAATAATCTAATCTAATAGATTTTTATGGCAAATGTAAGCTTTCAAAGTTTTCTGTTTTCAAAGGATCGATAATGTACTAAGAACAGTGTCCTCCCAACTACCATTACAAACTTAATTCCCTTTTCCCTTCAATCCCAGTATTTGCGATTTATTTTTTATCCTACTATAAATGAACTGTAACTTCTGTAAGGAGAGCAGGTTGTCTACTTTGTCTCAACTTTTCATCTCTTGTATCTAAAGCAGAGCCTAGGACAATGAAAACATGCAATATATACCTGTTGAATTATTAAATGATAGAACCTTAACTACCATCTCTCTTTGAATAAGGTGTGGGTGAATCTGATTAGCAAGTGTACATGTTTTAAAAATGACTAAGTATTGAATCTATCCCACAACCTTATCAGACTTGACTTTTTAGTCTCTGTAGAACTCCATAGTCTTCACCAGTTCCATGCACATAATATTTTCTGGCATTTGAACTACCCAGATAGATCACTGTTGTTACCTTCCTGTGACCTTTTTATGCCTCTCTTCTCCCCCCCAGGTCCTTCAAGTAAACTAGACCAGGAATCTCTCGTCCTCCTTGTTCTTCAACTTTTAACAATTATCTAACTAGGGAAGTTTTCTCTCAAGGACAAAAGGGTTGGTAATGTGTTAGAATCTGAAAAAAAATGAGTGCTCCCCGCCCCCCCCAAAAAAGAGAAAGAGAAATGCCCCAAAGATGATGCTTTTTAGGGATATATACTTCTTTTCAGGCTGTTGATCTGCTTCTTTCAATGCTCTTTTAGAATGTATGTCCTTTGAGTACAAGAATGTAATTAATCTATCATATCTCAAACTGCTCCAGGTAATTTTGATGCTCAACTCATAGTAAAAGCAATACACTGTGAATTTTAATGGCTTTAGTATTATCCATGGTAGGAAAAGTCAGAGTTAACAGAATCAGTTTGACTTTAATTTTTGAAACTTCTCTTGAGATGTACTGTTGTTTTAAAGTTGAATTATTTTTCAAGTCAAGGAAGATATAATTACAATTTCTTGGTTAATAAATATTTTTAAGTAACTACTCTGTCTTAGAGAACTTTAGTGTTTTGAAAACAACATAAAATATCACAAAAGAACATTACAACTTACAGATAATAACAAATAGAATTTTAACACATTTATTTGGCTCAAAATATTGTTTTTGTTGTAATTCAACAAAAATTAGTCATGCCCAAAACAATTTATAACCCATAGCATACCCATGGATATATATTGTACATAATACACTCTTCTTTAGAATGAACACTTCTGAAAAAGCCATGTATTTCTGGGCTGAATGTAAACCATTAAGTGTGTTTTGTTTGTTTGTGATCTGTTGGAAACCCACCTAAACACCTAATGAACCACCTAAGGTTCATTAAAGCACATTTGTGTAATACTGAAATGTTCAAGGGCAGGGAGAGTGTGGATGGTAAGAGCGGACATCCTGTGGTTGGACGAGAGCAGTGAAGGCAGCATGGTCTCTTTCATGTTTTGTTTCTCTCCCAATAGACACACAGCATGAAACACAATAACATTGTAGAAAACAAAACAACTAAAGGTCAATCTATGTAGCCCTTATTTCTTTTCTGAAAAATAAATAGAACTGTACAAGATTTTTTCAAAAGATAAATGATTATGAAAACCATTTAACTTCCTACATTCCTCCTTTTGAAATCGGGGATTATTCTATCTCAGTAAAGAGGACCTGCTTTCAATGAGACAGAAATCCACTGTGTAATATTTTGGAGGTCACCTCAACAAAATCTTTCAGCATAATGTGGTATTTTTTTCAACTGCAGGCCTATATATGTCACCTATTAATATTCATTACATAGGGCAAGAGTTTAAGGCAATAAATAGAGCAGAAAAATGCCTCATGTTTTAGAGGCTTTATCTACTTATCTGACTTTGCTCTAATTGATTCTAAATTGGATATGGAGTGAACAATATTCTTTATCATTATATTTAAATATGATAATTTAATTTTTACAACTTATTACTCTGCGGTTGTCATCCAGTTAGATTTTCTCCTTCGTTATTAGAGCTAGCTAGTGGAATTAGAGGCAGAGATAGCTCACAGTTCAAAGACATCACAACTTTGTTCTAGTTGGAATTTTTATCTAGAATAAACAATCCAAACTTCCTGTTCAATTTTAGCTGTGAAACTAATCCAAAGTAAATAGAAAAACAAATTGCTGCATTACTGTGTACCTTTTAACAATGAATTCCCCATCTACCTCTTAATTATAAAGATTTCCAATAAGTTTGTTTCCAACAAAAGTTTGGGGTTAGGAAAAAATTTAAAATGAATCATTCCTTCTACTTATTTAAACATTTATAGTTTTAAGTCAAACACACTTTGTTTTTTATATCAATGCCGGAGAAATTTGGCAATTCTTCTAAATTTCATCCATCTTTATGGAAGCCAGATTATCCCAAGGTAGTCATTGCATTTAGTTTAGAAACAAAACTGCCCTAAATCCAAATTTTCATTATACAAGATGTGCTCTGATGTATTTCTGAAATAGTATAGACCATTGTAGCAACATACTTTTTTAAATATATATATATTACTCCAGTTGTGTACATGATACTTTGATACTGTAGTTTGGTGCGGTCCTATTGTAGCACAATTCTTTTTTTTTTTTCTCTCTCTCTTTTGGGGTTGTTTTGAAGTGGTCTTTTTAGTAGGAGCAATTTGATGTGAGGACATTTTTATATATCATACGTTTTTTAAAAACCAAAGTATTATTTTCAGCATTTCATTTCTAAGTGCTAAGCAAAATTGACATTTTTGCTTCCTCTGAGACACACTCCACCCCACCAAATATTTCCTACTACCCTGACCTTGGAAACTGGGAATGAGGTGGGTTAGGGGTGGAGGAAAGTCCCAGACGGCAGAAGTGCAAACCACAGAGGATTACACCCAAGAACTGAAACCTAATGGAGTTTCCCCAGTTAGATTGGACTTTGTTTAGGGCCAGTGATTCCTTTCTTCCTTCTATTGTCTTCTCTGTGGAAGGGAATGTCTATAACTGTTATTCTATGCTGTCTCACTATTGTATTTTGGGAGCAGATCATTTATCCTCTAATTTTACAAATCCACAGATAAGGAGGAATTTTACCCCAGAATAGCTCATACCCAGAGTCTCATCCCCACCTGGTTTAGATGAAGGGGACTTTTGAGCTGATGATATTTAGATGAGAGTTTTTACTTTGAGCTGATGCTGTAATGGGTTGAGATTCTGGGTGATATTAGGACGGAGTGAATATTCCAGGGCCAGAGGGTAGACTATAGCAGGCTGAATAATGACAGATCAGTTCATGTCCTACTTCCTGAAACTTGTGAAGGTTACTTTATATAACAAACGAGGGACTTTTGTAAGTAATCAAGTTAAGGATTTTGAAAATTGAAATTATTCTAGATGATCTGTGTGAGCCTGATGTGATCACAAGGCTCCATATAAAAGGAACACAGGAGGAGTCAGAGTTAGAGGAGACAGTGATGTGATCATGAAGGCAGAGATTGGAATAACATGTTTTGAAGATGGAGGAACAGGCTACAAGCCAAGGAATACAAGTGGCAAAAACGAACTGGAAAAGGTCACGGAACTGCTTTCCCCCTTGAGCCTCCAGAACCCGTGCAGCCTGGCTGACAGCTTAACTTCCTACCAGTGAAACTGATCTCAGGCTTCTGAGCTCCAGAATTCAAAGATTAAAATTCATGTTGTTTTATGCCACTAATTTGTGGTAATTTGTTACACCAGCAATACACTAATACAGAAGGTCCATATGAAACTGCTGTGTAATGATTGATTCTGGTGGAAAACTGATGATTCCTTGGATATTAAATTCATGCTTTTTGAAAAAATTCAAACAAGTACAGGAAAGAAAACTATGTAATGGGGGTGGAAGCCAGAGATGAAGTAAAGGTCAGAAACATCTGCTGCACACATTAGAGGGTAATAAAGAAGAGGGATTTTACAGTTTGATAAGGCCTTTTTGACTAGTGTCCAAAAAAATATCGAAAACCATTTTCATCTTGTTTTTTGGGGGATATTTTCTTTCCTGTGTCACCCGCCCCCACTCCTCCAGAGCATTTCAAATTAGACCTGCAGAGACCCTTCTGAAGGTTAAATGAAATTCATGAACTTCACTCTTAGTTTCCCTGCTAAGATAAAAAATATACTAATTAATGGCATTTATAAAGACTTGGCTTTTACTGGAAATAAAACCAAATAATTCCTCTGAAAAGTTTATAACTAATTGCTATTTAGCATAATTTGATTTGAATTTCTTATGGAAAAAAGTTGAATGGAAACAGAGTTGATTATTGTGAATTCAGAAGTTTTTTCATCTTAAGATTAGCCATGCTAAAAGCCTGTATATCACTTATAAATATTATTCTGCAATACATTTTCTGTTTGGCTGTGCATTACATGTTAGAATCCTTATTAAATAGAATGAGACTTTGAAGGAACAAAAAGCTTACTTTATTAAGTAAACTAAAACCTTTACCACCGGGAACTCTCAGTAAAATCAGTTGTTCCAGACTGAAACATTTTCTGGAGATATACATATCTATATATCTCTATCTATCTATCTATCTATCTATCTATCTATCTATCTATCTATCTATCTATCTATCATCTATTATCTATCTTTCTATCATCTATTGCACACACACACACACACACATACACACATACACACAATTACATTTGTGAACTCATCCTGGAACTCATACCTCATTGCTGAATATCACTACGGTCACCTTTGAAGTACTCCCCCTGGGAAGCTATGCACTGATGCCAGCGCCTAGTCCACCCTTCGAAGCAGTTTTGGAACTCTTTTTCTGGAATGGCCATTAGAGCTGTCATCATATTACCCTTGATGTCCTGAATGTCATCAAAATGTCTTCCTTTCAATATTTCCTTTACCTTCAGGTAAAGA
The DNA here is from genome assembly GCF_964194185.1 of Rhinolophus hipposideros. Lineage (NCBI taxonomy): Eukaryota > Metazoa > Chordata > Mammalia > Chiroptera > Rhinolophidae > Rhinolophus > Rhinolophus hipposideros. The sequence goes on from NC_138052.1 coordinate 44,794,965, forward strand.
AAGAAGTCATTGGGGGCCAGATGAGGTGAGTAGGGAGGGTGTCCCAATATAGTTATTTGTTTACTGGTTAAAAACTCCCTCACAGACAGTGCCGTGTGAGCTGGTGCATTGTCATGATGGAACACTCATGAACTGTCGGCGAAAAGTTCAGGTCTTCTAACTTTTTCACACATTTTTTTCAGCATTTCCAAATAGTAAACTTGGTTAACTGTTTGTCCAGTTGGTACAAATTCATAAGGAATAATCCCTCTGATATCAAAAAAAGGTTACCTACCTCGTTGCAACAAGTTGGTGAACTTAATTGTCCAACCTTGTATATTTGCATTTGTTTTTTTGATTTTAAACATTATAGACAGAAACTCTTACAATATGTAAATCATACTTACTTATTTATGCTTTTTAAATAATATATGGAATATAAGTTAATTTTTCTTTAGTGACACTGTATTAGCAATAATTTCCCTGGTCCAAGCACAAGAACAGAAGAATAAGCCTGTTGAGATCATAAAACCTGAGTGTGCATGAGGTCCAGAACATGCCTAAGGAGAGTCATAGGTATGGTTGTGAACTTTCTAAAAAGTAGTGCAAAAAAGGTATTATTATCATTTACATGATTTAGTATGTATGAAGAAAAAGGAGGACAAGTAGTTATTGCAAAGAGAAAATATTTCTTCAGAAGGCCCTCATGAAAAATGGCATACTCTAATGCAGTGAAGAAAGTCATCGACAGCATCCTTATGGTTATTATTACAGAGATTTTATAGGACTTTTACAAATAATGAACATTCATATTGGCTCATGGAGTAAAGCCAAAGTAAAGTTTGAATAAAACAATTGTAATCAGAAGCTTCCAAATCTTCAAATCTAAGACTTCCTGAAAGACTTTGAAATTGTGCCATTTTTAAGACTGTATGATGTTTAGAATGAGATCTGTATTTGTTACAACCCTACGTGAAATCTGATTTTTGTATTATTAATCATCTTTTATATAGATTGAGATTCCTTCCTCCCTCCCTTATCTCTCTCTTTCCTCTTTCCGCCTTCTTTTTACCGCTCTCCCTCTCATCCCCCCTTCTTCCTTTACTTTCTACCTTTCTTCTTCTTTCCCTTGCTTCCTTCCCTCCTTCCTGTTCTATTTTTCTTTTTCTTTCTGTCTTCTATCCCTTCTTCCTTCAACCATCTAACAGGACAATCAAAGTTGAATCTAAACTGCTGAGCCCATTTTCTGGGGCAAATATGAAAAAAACTCATTTAAAAACAAGTTTTTGAAGAGGTGAGGGGGAAAGCCTACTTCCTCTCAACTCAGAAGCCATTGTATCGAAATGTCATTAATATAGTTTGAAAACCTCTTGAAACATCTTATTGTCACTTGCTCCCTAATTGTATTGACTAGCCCTCAATGCAAACAGACTCTTGGACAGTTAAAGAGAATGGAAGATAATTAGGGGAGAGTGATCATTTTCTACTCAAGTATTTCATATTGCATATGTGACAAATGAGTTATTAAGAAATGTATTAGTGTCATGTCTTTTCATGATATTATAGATTTATCACCTAAAGAATGAAAAGTTGTTTTCCCCTGCATGCTTTTGTGTTCTCAGGTTCTGGAGTTTGTCCAATAGGTGGATGGAATTTGCCCTTATTCCATCCAAGAACATCTTCGTCAATTAAAGACAGCAGATCAATGAGTAGAGTGACCTCTCTCCCATTTTGCAAGCAGTGATATCCTAGGTTCTTCCACAATCTAAGAAAGACGGCAAGAAACTCTGAGATTGAACTTCTTATTAAACTAGGTGACTAGCTTCAGTCCTAGCTTTGATTTGATTTGTACAAAAGCAAAGTAATATGACATTTCTTGCACTCCGACGGTTATGGAGCAATTAATCTTTATTATTCACACAAAATAACAGGAAACATTTTAATATACAGTCGTCTCTCCTTATCCATGGGGGATATGTTCCAAGATCCCCAAAAGCTGCCTGAAACTATGTATACTACCAAACCCTATGTATATTATGTTTCTTTCCTATACCCTTTATGCTTTATGCTTTTCTTGGCATATATGAATTGTTAGTATCACTACTCTTGTGCTTTGGGGCCTATTAAGTAAAACAGGGGTTACTTGAACACAAACACTGCAATAAACACCACAGTGGATCTGATAACTGAAGTGGCTCCTAAGTGACTCATGGGTTGGGGAGAGCATACAGTGTGGATCCACTGGAAAAAGGGCTGATTCACATTCTGGGCAGGGACTGTGCAAGATTTTATCATGCTGCTCAGAATGGCAAGCAATTTAAAACTTATGAATTGTTTATTTCTGGAATTTTCCATTTAGGATTTTCAGACTATGGTTGATTCCAGGTGATTGAAACCATGAAAAGCGAAACCGTGGATACAGGGGGACTCCTGTCCTCCTGTGTTTGAAATCCAGTTCATTGAGTTATAACTATAAAAAGTGTGTTTTATTTACTAACTTAAACAAAGTGTATGGTTCAGTCTTTGAGGATATAATCAAAGTCAATTCAAGTTAGTAGTTATGAAATTGAATGGATCAGGTTCCCAGAAATGACCAAAAGTCGTATGTCTTCACATTGTTCATCCAACCTTGGCAGTTATATTTTCCCCAAGGTAATGAGAGAAATATTTGATTTTGCCTTTCTAATCTCTCTCTTCTCTTTCCCTTCCACCTTCCTTCCTCCATTGCTAGTGCGATATATCTCTACCTCTAGCTCTATCTTTATTTCTATCTCTGTTTCCCTATTATTCTCCAACTCTTAAAAAGTAATAATAGTTAATAGCTGATCTTTACTGAATGTTTAATGTGTGCCCGGTATAAATCTACATGAATTTCATTTGTATTTGAAGGAATGGCAAAATGGAGAACAAAGCCAATTGTTGGACTTGAAGGTATTATAAAAAAATAAACTTCAATATATATTTTAAAGTGTTAACCATTCATGAGAGGAATACTCAAGGATATTCATGAAAGAAATGTCCACTAATATTATAAGTCTGACTAAACTAACTGGTCAGAATATCATTTATTCAATCACTCATTTAATTTACCCCTCCTCTTCTTCATCCAGCATGTCTTAGGTACTTACTATATCTCAAGAGTTATACCAGGGAGTGGCTGGTTAGCTCAGGTGGTTAGAGCTTGGTGCTAATCACACCAACGTTGCCAGTTTGATCCTGTGAGCTGTACCTTCATTAAAAAAAAAAAAAAAAGTTATACCAATAATTTTAGCTTCAAAACGAAGGAAACTTACTTTTCACCTACCACAACCCGTGACCTGTACTGAATGTTGCATTTTTATGCGAGAGCTCTGTCTTCCGGGATCTATATTCTGATATTGTTAATATCTAATGCCAAGATGACATCTGCCAGCACAGGCCTTCATCTGCTAAGATTTTACTGACTGCAGTCAATCGGTAGAGTTCACAGCTTCCAGCAGTTTGAGCAACTCTAATGGTGGCAAGCTGCCATGGCCACGTCTGGCAGAAACATGTTTACAGCCATTCCAGGGTAGACTTCTTATTTCAGTGAGATGCCTTAGATAGCAGTGGTGCAGGTGGCTTCATTAGCTGTGTTACAGAATGCAGTCAGCCACAGCCCTCTGAAATTCTAGAAACACATGGTGCAGCAGGAGCAACACACACTAGTAATTGAGTTGAAACCTCCCATCAGGAATCATTTTCAAAACAATCAACAATTGCCCCTTAGAATGTATCAAATGTGTTTGATTTCTTAGAGGTCAGAATAGTTATTAATTTGTAGCATAGACAAAAATAAATTGGATAAAACAATGCTTAAACATCCCCTATTTTTCCCCACTAAAATATAAATGAAGCAGTATAAGTCTAATGTAATAATACCTGTGCCACTTGAAAGTACATATTTCTAGCATCAAGGCCAGATGGCTCAGACTCATTCTCTTTCATTCTATTTCTTTTTTTTTACTTTCAATTGTTTAAAATTTTGATATAATGGTCTCATGTTTTAACATTCATGGTTTTGCTTTCAGTATTTATTGAGTTGTTTTAGTATTGACTTTGCTTTTGCTGGTTCATAGAAGTAATATATTCCTTTATTCTTCAAAATTAATCATTTTTTCTATTATATGAGGAATTATCTTTCCTCCCAGTGAGAGCCTTCCCATAGTCCTTGATCTTTCACTCTACTGTGGATTATTTGTTTTCTTTGCATACTTCACAATTATCTTTATGAGACTTCTCTTAGATGTACTTCTGTGTTAGAGGCACTGTTTTCTGGGGTTTTATAATTTTTTCTATCTTATTTGGCCCTCATGTTGCTAGAATATATACTCAAGTTGGTTTCTCAGAAGCAGAAACTGAAGAATAAAGAAGTAAAAATTAGTAGTTGCATATGAGATAGTGTGTTTATTATACTTTTATTCTTGATTAATACTTTGTTGGACTTGAAACTATAAATTGTTTTCCTTTAAAATTTAAACATGTCACTCCAATATTGTCTAATATTTATTTTTGCCTATCAGTGATTCTTGTTCTATTACAAGAGATCTGCATTTTTAGTCTTTCTAAGTTGTGAGAATTTTCTTTCTCTTTGGACTTGTAAAATTTCATAGATATGTGTTAAGACAGAACTTGCCTCATTCATTCTGCTTGGATGTAGGTGACCCATTTCAATCTAAAGACTTACTTTCTTCAGTGTTGTGTAAATTTTTTTGTTACTTCTTTGTAATTTCTTCCCCTAATTTATTCTGTCCTTTTTTCAAAAATATTTTTAATTAGGTCTCCAATCTCTTGAGTAAGAACTATTTATTTTCATATTTTGCTCACATTTCCCTGTCTCCTTTTACATCTTGCAATACATTCTATTGTTATGTTTTATCCATCTTTATCTACTTCCTATCAGCTTTTCCAAATTCATGTCTGTTAGGCTTTTTTAATTGGGAGAGATAGAATCCTGTGCTCTGACTAGACCCTGGAGATATGCCATTTTCAGAAATTTGTTGTGAACTCATTCTATTTCTTTCACTGTTGTAGATTTATACTATTTGTGCTCTTCACTGTCAATTCCGTGGGATTTGGAAAGGGCTGGAGGGAAAACATGTGTAGCTATTTTGCCATGTTGAACTGAACAGGGTGCACATTTTCAGTAGCTTAATTAGATGAAGAGCCTACTCAAAAATCTGGCTTTGTGTAGGAAATCTATCCCACAAGATTGCCAGCATAGACAGAAAAGAGGAACTGCATCCTAAACTTCCAAAGACCTGAATTAAATAGGAAATTCTCATACTCAATCAGGTAGAACTTCTAACAGACTTGCCAATGACTGATATAGGGTGAGCATTTTACTTTGCTTCAGTGTAATTTTTCAGTTCCTTTTTTTCATGTATACATATGTAATCAATTTGAGTAAGCAGGTCTCCCAGGATATAGTTAGAAATCGTCATTATTTTTGTCTTCTACTGGCCCCTTAAATCTGCTTGGTGAGTGAGTACATTGTTCCTGCCACTGGAAAATCCCAAGCCAAATCAAGAGTTACTTTAAAATTACCAAAAGATTCTCAATTAAATAAGTAAAGTTGCTTGGTCCCAGATAATATACAAAATTTCACATTTTATTTAAAATTAGCCTTCCATCTTTTCTTGCTCCTCTCTCAGCAGGATCACCTCTGTTTTTAGCCCAATGGGAGTTAGAAGAAACAAGGGCAGGATGATCTTGCATTCTCTGAGTTTAGCAGATGGTTAAAACTGACTCTCTCATTGGGACTCTGTGAATTCTGTGAGGAATCCCCTAGTGAGTGCCTCTGTGCTACTGCCTTGAGTTGGGCATTGCCCTCCTCTGCCAGGCTGCTCCCGAGCTCCGTAGCTTCAGTCCCTACACATAGGCTCTTACTGTTGGGGTCCTCTTGCCCCGACAGGCTGCCCCCATCAGCAGGATCCTTTTCACAATGCCCCTGTCACTAATCCACTATATCCACAACTGCAGTGGTTGTACATCAAGTTCTCTGAGAAATCCCTTAGACTTCTCTGTTACTTTTGCTTGGGGTTAGAAGATAATACCCTCATGATCCTTCTGCCTCAGGGATGGACTCCCTCCACGGTTTTTTTTCACATAAATCCTCCTCTCAAATTTCAGCAGTTATGGTGATTGCTCTCAGAATTCTCTTTGCCAGCACCTTCACACCTCAGCCAAAACTGGGGAGGGAAAGTCATATTTTAACAGCATGTTGTGCACCAGTTAATACTTGAGGACAAGTTTGGATTACTTTTGTAAAAGTCTGTGAACTAAAGAAGATTACTTAGGCTTGAATTCTGTACCTGGAGTAGAATTTCATTAAAAGCAAGGAACTCATTGGAAATGAATGCATTGCTACCAATAAATTGTTTGAGATAATCATTAATTTGGAGGTGAAATGTTCTGAGGGAAATCCGAGAATGCACTGGCTTTTAAATAGTTCAGATAACATGTATTTGAGTAAGAATTGGTTTTGAGTTAAATAATAAAAATATAAACAATTTTATTAGGGGACCTAAATGGTAGGAAGTGTTAAAATACCTACTATTTAATTTTATTATTAATATAAAGTGTTTTAATTTCTCAAAAAATGTTCATAAAGAGCTATGGATGATTTTGATCTTTTTGAGTAATTGAAAATCATTAATTTAAAAAAATTCAGAAGTGTAACAAAAACATTTTTGTTGATTATCTTGTGTGCCTATATCACTACTTAAAAAGAAAAAAGAAAAAAAAATCAAAAGACTTGACAAATCAGGTGGCACCTGGAAATAAGCATAGTAAATTCTGAAAAACTACTGGCTAATAGAATATATAACTGGACCACTATTCTGGTCTCAATTCTTACAAATTGATTGCAGGTTAACAGCGAAACACCTAAAGGCTTTAAAGGCTTTCTTTAAAACTAATGTATTTTTATTAAATGTATCCCCACACACACAAAACTAAGGTAGGTATTATTGTTATTTCCATTGTACAAATAAAGAAATAGCACAGGGAGTGAGTAAGTAAGATTCCACAACTAATAAATAACAGAAGTTGGATTACAGGTCAGGATGTGAGGGGCCAGAGTTCCGCTCTTAAGTGACCAGACCCTTCCAGTGAACTTCCCAGTGAAAAGTGGAAGTTATCATGATATTTGAGTTGGCCAACACATAAGGGTCATAAAATGAGATTTCTGAAGTTCCAGCAGTTAGTTACATTTCCATGGCATCAGAATTTGGAAGATGATTGGAGTGTATTAGGAAGCACTTACAATGCCATTTTGATAGTGCAATTAAAATTCAAAAATTTCTAACAAGCACATTATTCCATATGGAATAATGGGAAGACCTACCACACATTGCATTTGCCTCTAAATAATGAACAAGATTTGGCTAAATAGAAGCGTGTTTTTTAAAAAATGCAGCATGCTTTTTGTTTGTTTTATTAAAAAGACTCAGATGTCTTTGCACAAATATGGTTTTAGTTGAGTCAGGGTGAAGATAGAGAGTTATGTGATTAATACTGTGATGTGGCCAATGAATTTATTTTTTTTTTAAAGATTTTATTGGGGAAGGGGAACAGGACTTTATTGGGGAACAGTGTGTACTTCCAGGCCTTTTTTCCAAGTCAAGTTGTTGTCCTTTCAGTCTTAGTTGTGGAGGGCGCAGCTCAGCTCCAGGTCCAGTTGCTGTTTCTAGTTGCAGGGGGCACAGCCCACCATCCCTTGCCAGAGTCGAACCGGCAACCTTGTGGTTGAGAGGACGCACTCCAATGGCCAATGAATTTCTGATGATGGCTCTATGAAGAGTGGCTAGAAAGAGGAATAGAGGCCTGATCTAATCTGCAATGGAATGACCAGACTGGAATTCTGCACACAACTATGGGCAAACTGGACACATTCATAAGGGAGACAATTCAATGTGGGAAGAAACTGAAACCAGGTTAATGAAGAATAGTTGACTGTTATCTTGGAAAGAGGGGAAGGAAAATGAAGAACATGATTTTTTTTTTTTTGTAATGTAGACGTTCATAAAAAGGGATTAAAATTATTATTCTTTTTCTTTTTTGCTTGATCCCAAGAGGCAAAGACAGGTGGATATAAATAGGTTTTAGGACAATATAAAGAAGTATTTTGTCACGTACATTGTCAAGTACATTGTATTTTGACAAAAATGCAATAGACTATTATGAGATTAGTGATCAAGGAATTAAACTGGAGATAATTTCAGTTAATTAACAGGTAGTTCTGTTTTGTCAGTTTGTTTCTTCACTGTTCAATACAACTTGTTTGCCTGGTATTTCGCTGATATGCCCAACTTGACTAATTATTTTGAAATTGTGAAGATGCTTCACAATCAATATAAAGATGTTTATTATAATGTAAATCCTCTTTTCATAGTGAAAATTGATGTTAGATGGCACAGTCATCCTTCACTCAGTATAGTTTGCTTAAAGACATCTCCATTAACAGGAATGTCTTACCTTCACATAGATTTCAAATGCTTTGGTGATTTGTATTATGCTTAAATAAAGCACCTCCCGGCATGAAAATGAATGAATGCTTCCTGGCACTCGGTTCATGTATTCCTCAGAGTTTATGATAATTAGAATGTTTGTTTAATTGCTGTCCTTTTATTTCCACTGGGTCATGGCAGCTAAAGAACAGCTTTCAAACCATGTGTGTTATACACAGGTAACTTGTAAACTCATTTTTTCTGTTATGAACACAGGAAAAAAATGCTGAATGTCAGTAGGTCAATGTTTTAATCATTTTGTGCCCACTTTTACTAAAGGTACATTTGTTCTGTTCCTTAGACAAGGAGGATGACAGTTTGACTGCATTTTATGGCTGTGTTCACTGTGTTTACTTTAGCCACAATAAGTGAGCATCATGTTGCTATAATAATTTTTATAGAATAAGAACTCTTCAGATTATTTATAGGTGCAACCAGTTTACAAATGCAGTTAGTTAAAATAGAATAAAGTAGCTTTCAATTACATCTGGAACACATATTTTATTCTGTATCAGTATCATTAAATAATAACTGTAACTTAAAAGGACTGTAGTTTAATAATGCCTTTAATAATCCTAAATATATAAATTTTATTATGTTAGGAATACTTAAATGATATTGAATTTCTTTCTTCTAAATTTTTATTTGTGTATTTGTTTGTTTCAGGTGTATAAAACAACATAGTGATTAGACATTTATATACCACATAAAGTGAGATATGTAAATGAATTTCTAAAGGTTGCCAATGTTAACTCTTACAGGGCAATACTTATTTTAAAAATACTATTCTTATTATAGCATTTTTAAGTTATAATGAACCTGTATCCTGGGTGTTGTTACTGGGTCAGAAGCTGGGGTAGCATGTAATATTATTCCTTATAAGGAATTAATTTGCAAGTTCACATTAAAGGCAGGATGATATCAAAATAAAGAGAATGTGACTGCTTCGGTACACTATCATACAAAGGAGTTTCTGTATATATATATATATATATATATATATATATATATATATATATATATATATTTGGAGCTATAGAATAATTTAATCATTAGATTATTCATGCCTTCCCTTTTATGTGAAATGTAAAATATTAAATATATTGTGTAGTTTGATTCAGTCTCATTTCTTTTATTTTTAAAAGATTTTTTTTAAGTACAATACTATATTAGTTTCAGGTGTAACCAAAGTTATTCAACATTTATGTACCTAAATATATATAAATTTATATACTTATCATGATAAGTCCAGCAATCATCTGACACTGTACACATCTGACACTATTACAATGCTATTGATTCTATTCCCCATGATGTACATTATATCCCCATGACTTATTTATTTTATAACTGCAAATTTGAATCTCTTATCCCTTTCACCTTTTCCACCCATTTAAAAAAATTTTCAGTTACAATTGACAATCCATATTAATTTCAGGTGTACTGCTTAGTGGTTAGACATATAATTTAAGAAGTGATCCCCCTCAATAGTCTAGTACCCACCTGGCATTATACATAGTTATTACCAATAATATTACCATATCATTGACTATATATTTCCCATGATTTACTTTACATCACCATGACTATTTCATAACTACCAATTTGTACTTTTTAACCTCTTCCCTTTTCCCCCAACCCTCCCCATTTAACAACTATCAGCTTCTCCATATCTATGAGTCTATTTCTGTTTTGTCTGTTTATATTTTTTGTTATTTAGATTCCACATATAAGTGAGGTCATATGGTATTTGTCTCTCTCTGTATAACTTTTTTCACTTTGTATAAAATACCTTCCAAGTCCATCCATGTTGTCACAAATGGTTACAAGAAAAAAACTGAAAAACATACACATAGAGGCTAAATAATGAATGAGTTAACACTGACAATGTTACTAAACAATGAATGAGTTAACACTGACACCAAAGAAGAAATCAAAAGATTTCTTGAGACAAATGAAAATATAAACACAATGAGCCAAAATCTACGGGACACAGTGAAAGCAGTCCTAAGAGGGAAATTCTTAGCAATATAAGACTATCTCAAAAAACAAGAACAATCTCAAACAAGCTAACCCTACACTTAAAGGAATTAGAAAAAGAAAAGCAAACAAAGCCCAAAGTGAGTAGAAAGAAGGAAATAATAAAAATCAGAGCAAAAATACATGAAATAGTGTCACACACACACACACACACAAAAAAAAAAAAAAAAAAAAACAATGGAACCAAGAGCTCGTTCTTTGAAAACTTAAACAAAATTGATAAACCTTTCACCAGACTCATCAAGAAAAAAGACAGATTATCCAAATAAATAAAATCAGATATGAAAGAGAAGTGACAACTGATACCACAGAAATACAAAGCATTATGAGAAAATATTATGAACAATTATATGCCAACAAATTGGACAATCTGGAAGAAATGGATAAATTCCTAGAAACAAACAGTCTTCCAAGACTGAATCAAGAAGAAGCGGAAAATCTGAACAGAGCGATCACTACTCATCAAATTTTACCAGTAAAAAAAAAAAAAATTCCCCACAAACAAAAGTTGGACCAGGTGGCTTCATAGGTGAATTTTACCAAATAGTCAAAAAAAAAAAAAAAATGAACCGCTATTCTTTTCAAACTATTCCAAAAAATTCAAGAGTATGGAAACCTTCCGACCTCATTTTATGAGGCCACTGTATCCTTATTCCAAAGCCAAAGACATTACAAAAAAGGAAAACTATAGGGCAATATCCCTGATTAATATGGATGCAAAAATTCTCAACAAAACACGAGGAAACCAAATTTAGCAATATATTTAAAAGATCATACACCATGATCACGTGTGATTTATTCCTGAGATTCAAGGTTGGTCCGATATCTGCAAATTAATTAACGTGATACACCACATAAACAAATGTTGGATAAAAACCATGTGATTGTATTAATATATGCAGAAAAAGCATTTGACAAAACCTAGCATCCACTTATCTTAAAAACTCTCAGCAAAGTGGGAATAGAGGGAACATATCTCAATGTAATAAAAGCCATATTTGACAAACCCACAGCTAACATCATACTCAACAGAGAAAAGCTAAAAGTGTTTTCCTTAAGATCATGAACAATACAAGGATGTCCAGTTTCACCGTATATTGGAAGTCCTAGCCACATCAGTCAGACAAGAAAAATAAATAAAAGGCATCCGAATGAGAAAGGAAGAAGTAAACTGTCAGTATTTGCAGACATGGTACTATATAGAGAGAACCCCAACATTCCACCAATAAAATACTAGAACTGGTAAATGCATTCAGTAAAGTAGCAGAATACAAAATTAATATTTAGAAATTGGTTGCATTTCTGTACACCAATAATGAAATATCAGAAAGAGAAATTAAGAAAACAATCCCATTTATAATTACATTTAAAAAATACCTAGGAATAAATTTAACCAAAGAGGTAAAATAAATTGTATCAGAAAATTATAAGACATTGAAGAAAGAAGTTGAAGAAGCATGTATCATGTTCATGGATAGGAAAAATTAACATGGTTAAAATGTCCATACTACCCACAGCAATCTATAGATTTAATTCAATCCTTATCAAATTACCAATGGCATTTTTTTCACAAACTGGAAAAAATAATTCTAAAATTTGTATGAAACCACAAATGACCCTGAATAGCCACAGCAGTCTTGAGAACAAAGAACAAAATTGGAGGTATCGTAATACCTGATATCAAACTATATTGCCAGTCTATAGTAATCAAAACAGCATGGTACTGGCATAAAAAAGACACATAAATCAATGAAACAGAATAGAGGGCTCAGAAATAAACCCACAAATATATGGCCAATTGATCTATGACAAAGGAAGCAAGAATATACAATGAGGTAAAGACAATCTATTCAATAAATGGCATTGGGAAAACTGGACAGATAACATACCAAAAAAGTGAAACTAGGCAGTGTTCTTACTACATTTACAAGAATATACTTAAAATGGGTTAAAGACTTAAACTAAGACTTGAAACCATAAAACTCTTAGAAGAAAACATAGTCAGTAAATTCTCTGATATTGCTTTTAGTAATATTTTTGTCCTGATATGTTGCCTTAGGCAAGGGAAACAAAAGAAAAAATAAACAAATGGGATTACATCAAACTACATCACAGCAAAGGAAACCATCAGCAAAACGAAAAGACAACCTACTGAATTGGAGAAGATAATCACCAATGATACATCTGATAAGGGATTAACATCCAAAATTTATTTAAAAAAAACTTACATAACTTAACACACACACACAAATAGCAAAACAAAAGCACAACCCTAACAATCTAATTAAAACATGGGCAGAGGACCTGAATAGACACTTCTCAAAAGAGGACATACAGATGGCCAACAGACATATGAAAAGATGCTCACAGTCACTAATCATGAGAGAAATGCAAGTTAAAACCACAATGAGTTACCACCTCACTCTTGTAAATGGCTATCATCAATAAATCAACTACAGATGTCAGCAAGGATGTGGAGAAAAGCAAACCCTCCTGTATGGTTGGTGGGATTGCAAATTTGGTGCAGCCACTACGGAAAACAGTATGGAGGTTCCTCAAAAAATTAAAAATAGAACTACCTTATGACCCAGCAATACCATTCCTGGGTGTTTATCCGAGGAAATCCAAAAATAATTTGAAAAGGTATATGCACCCCTTTGTTCATTGCAATATTCTTTACAATAGCCAAGATATGGAAGCAACCTAAGTGCCCATCAGTAGACAATTGGGTAACAAAATCCAATCATGGTACATATATACAGTGGAATATTATGATGCAGCCTGTCCTATTTATTTTAGCCTCCTTCAGTATTTCTTGTAATGCAGGTCATGTGTTAGAAAATTCCCTCAGCTTCTGTATGTCTGGAAAGGTCTTTATTCCTCCTTCGTATCTAAAGGATATCTTTGCTGAATATATTATTCTTTGCTCATAATTTCTCTCTTTCAATAGTTTCAATATTTGATTCCATTCCCTCCTGGCTTGTCATTTCTGCTGAAAAATCTAATGATAATCTAATGGCCTTTCCTTTGTAAGTTACCGTCTTCTTTTCCCTGGCTGCCTTCAGGATTCTTTCGTTGTTGTTAATTTTGTCTTATTTATTTTAAACCTTATTTTGTTTTTGGCTATGATTTAAAATGAAGTTCACTATAGAGAATCATGAAATAAACAAATCTGACTATTATCTAAAGAAGTCAAGAAAGCCATAGTGAATTGCATACTCTAGGGACTCAAATAGTAGAATTATATTACAATACTATGGTTCAATAAATGAAATATGTAAATGTATATTGGTAAGGATGTAAAAATGAAGAAAAATAGTGGAACAAAATACTGGGAGATAAAGCAGTTGTAAGAATTGATGGTATTTGGGGAAACATTTTTATTTTGTTAAGCTTTAACATAATTGAAATATTTTAAATTAAACATTTAAAATGGACATGCAGTGCAATTTCTTGCCTTTAACCAGGGTGGTATAAAAGTATTCCGGAAGGGAAAAAATTAGAACTGCAAGGAAAGACCTTAGCAGGAATTTGAATCAAAACCCACACATGTTATGGCTGAAGAGAATGATGTCCAGAAACTGATTTGCTTCAGTTTTGACAGCCATGGTAGATGAACGATCATCTGATTTCCATGCCGTTGATCCAAGAAGAATATTGAATTTATGAGATCATTTCTAGGTTTAAGCTATTTTTTAAAATATATATTTTTTATTTTTTTATTTATTGGTGGTACCATGTAGTAGTTGCTTCACAGCAGAAGGTAATATTTAAAGCTGTGACCCAACTTCAGAAAAGATAAGTTTAAAAAAAAAAATAAAAGATATGTTGACTCCATGTCATGTACAAAAAGCAACTCCAGATGGATTATAGGAACAAACATGAAAGGCAAATCAAAAAGGCTTTTGAAACACAGACATACGGGAATTTTGTCATGACATGTTGTTGGCAAAGATTACATAAATAGCATGGAAAGTATGGACGATGTAGGACAAAACGATGAAAAATAAAGAAGTTACATTTTAACTACAAATTTCTGTTCATCAAACGGTGTCATTAAGAGGTGAAAAACACCAGCCATAAAACTGGAGAACACATTCACAATACCTTGATGTAGCAAAGGACTTGTATCTAGAATATGTAAAGAATTTCAGTGAATCAACTAAAATACAATCAAATACAGAATTGGGCAAAAATCTTGAACTGTTGTATATATATATACCGCAACATGGAATACTATTTGGCGGTAAGAAAAGATGAAATAGGACCATTTGTGACAACATGGATGGATCTTGAGATTATAATGCTAAGCGAAATAAGTCAGACAGAAAAAGTAGAGAACCATATGATTTCCCTGATATGTGGTATATAAACCAAAAACAACAAAAGAACAAAACAAACAACTGAAAGAACAAAAACTCATAGACATAGACAATAGTTTAGGGGTTACTAGAGGATAAGGGGGGAGAGGGGAGTGGGGCTCTGGAAGAGGGTAAACGGGGTCTAATATATGGTGATGGAAAGAGAACTGACTCTGGGTGGTGAATACCCAATGTGAGATATAGATAATGTATTACAGAATTGTACACCTGAAATCTATGTAACTTTACTAACAATTGTTGCCCCAATAAACTTTAAAGAAGAAAAAAAAGTCTTGAAATAGCACCTTGTAAAAGAGGATAATCCAAATGACCAATAAAAATATGAAAATGTGTTCAACTTAATTATAGAAACAAAAATTGAATTTGCAACGTAATACCATACGTACTTGCCCAGTGGCTACTATAAAAAAAGAAAGAAGAACACACCAAATGTTGGCAAGGGTATGAATGAAGCATCTGAACTTTTATATGTTGGTAATGAGTGTGTAAATTGGTACAAGTACTTTGGAAAATTGTTTAGCAATATTTACTGAAGTTTAACATATGCGTATACCTTATAACGCAGCAATTGCATACCTACTATAGAGTCAAAAAAAATGTGTATGTCTCTTTACCAAATGGCATGTACAAACATATTTATGGAAGCACTGGAACTGGAAATAGCTACAAAGAACTCAAATGCCCATTAATGGATTGGAGTATATTTGAATACCTTACAAAATGAGAAGAAAATGAAAGGAAAAAAATGAGAAAGCTACAAACTAGATGGATCTCACAAGCGTAATGTTGAACAAAAGAGATCATACACAAAATAATACATATCATATAATTCCATATGTTGTATTAGAAATGATGATATCCCTTGCAAAGGGATAACATCTAGAAGAGGAAAAGAAGGGGTTTTGTAGATTTTGGTAATATTGTATTTCTTATTTGGTAGACTGATTATACTCTAAGTTCACTTTGTAAACAATGAGTGTACAATCTATGATTTTTGTACTTTTCTATATGTGGATTACGCTAAATAAAACAGATTTGGAGGGAGGAAGGCAGAGAGAGACAGAGGGATAGAAATACTGAGAGACAGAGGTGGGAAGGGAAAAAAACTGG
The DNA here is from genome assembly GCF_964194185.1 of Rhinolophus hipposideros. Classification (NCBI taxonomy): domain Eukaryota; kingdom Metazoa; phylum Chordata; class Mammalia; order Chiroptera; family Rhinolophidae; genus Rhinolophus; species Rhinolophus hipposideros. The sequence goes on from NC_138052.1 coordinate 44,811,004, forward strand.
AGAATATAATCAGCATTATATTGATCCTTTGGAATTTACTGAGGCTTTCTTTTCGACCTAATAAATGGTCAAATTTGTAAATTTTTACGTGTGTTTAAACAGATTGTGTATTCTGATTTGGTAGACAAGATTTCATGTCTAATGGCTCAAACCCAACCCAGCAAAGGTTGTAAAGTTCTTTTGTTGAGGTTTTCTTGATCACTGCATTTTTTTGTTGTTGTTGCATGAACTGAATTTTCTGAGAGGAGTATGATAAAATCTTCAATCCAAATTTTTTATTTATCACTTCCTTCCCCTTGTTTTGTCACATAGTTTTTTTATATATTTTGAAGATACGTTTGGTGCATGTGTACTGATGATGAATGTATCTTGTTCATCTCTTGCTCATTTTAAAATTATATAACATCTTTTTTGTACTCTATTTTTTTTTTACTTAAGATCTATGTTTTCAAATGTTAATATTACTGGAGGTTTTTTTGGGTTCTTATTTTCCTGATTTACCTTTGTCAGAAATTATATCATAATTTCTATGTATTTTGTTTAGTGTCATTTTCGTATATCATAATTGCTGTTTTATTAGGGCTTAAGTTTGTCTTCTTATGCATATTTTCAACTTTTTATGCTATGCTTTGTTTCATTTTTTTATTCATTTTTGTTTTCTTATAATAGCTCAATTTGTTGGGATATTTTTTCTGATGGTTTAAAAGTTATGTATTCTATTTTTTTTATTATTGTAGTTGCCATAAACCTAAGAACCATATTCAGCTTATTTACCCCTATTGTTGTATTTAACATATCAACATTTTCCCCTAAGAAGACAAGCACTTTTAGTAGTCGAGGGGAAATATTGTTTCATGATTTAATACTGATATGTGTGTTTATTGGATCAAGATGTGAGATCTGTTTCTTATTATACCTGATGATTAAAAATATTGAAAGTCACGAGTCTATTCTATAGGCCATTTTTAAAAGGTTGGCATATTTGTTTTAGATCTTCAGTATATTTCTATGCTCCAGTGCATTACCAAGATTATTTTTATTCTGGTATTTACTGCAGCACACATCCAGCAGGGAGTGGTTCTTAGAATGACTGAAGAGCATTCAGGTATAAAACTTATAATAGGAATGTCTCAACAATCAATCTGCTATGCTTCTTTAACTGAACTCTAGACATTCCAAGTATAATGACAAGTTATTTTAATCTTTGGAAATGGTTTCAAAAGAGACAAACAAAAATTATTAAAAATTAAAATAGTTTTACTTTTTATGTTTCTTTAAGGAAAAAAAAAGAACCTCTATCAATGATCTGATAGAGTGGGAAAGATATAGCCAACATCCTCATGTGTAATAAGTAAAGGTTAATGGAAGCACGAGGCCATTCGGGTTACAGGGTAATTTTGATTAAACAGGAATGAGAGAGACTTACTGCTGATACCTAAGCATAATGCCTCCATTGATTTCTCATTTTGCAACATCACTTTTAAATCTTATCTTTATCTACACAATAGGCTATTGCCCTACATTAACTCATTGACTTTAGGAACTGGTAGCACTACTTAAAAATTGAAACAAGTAAAGTCTTCACTGAGAGCTAATAAAGTTGTTATTCACTCTGTAGTGCTTACAATGTACAGCCACTATCCATTTTGATTGGCCAGTGCTCCTATTGTACATGTTTTAAGATATTTTTATTAACATGAATGATTAAAAGTTCTCTTTACAAATGAATTTCACAATACCCCTTAATATAGGTTAAACATAAAACTCCTTTACTAAATAGAGGGACTGAAGTAAGAGAGATTCAAGTTTTCATTATTTGCTTTTCATATAAATAATACAAAGAGTGAAGGCGACTTTTTTTTTTTTTTTTTGTCTAATCCTGGGTCAGTGAATCCTGGCAATTTCTATGAAAACCCCAAATACCACTAAGTTTCTTCTTACTACTTCTTGAGAGAACACAGCAAATAAAATGAATATTAACTTTGAATCCAGAAGATTTGAGTTTAAATCTTGAGTTGGCAATTAACTGACCGTGTAATTCTGGCCAAGCAATATAACCCTTCTGTGATGCTTTTTTTTTTCCCCTGTAATTAGCTCTAATTCATAAGGTGCAAGTAACCAATTAGGTTATAATGTTCACTTTATGAAAGTTATTTTTGTTCACTGTGTGTTACATTTCTCCTAAAGTGGCACATAATTAAACATGTGTCTTCTTCTTGGTTCAGTGCCTTTTATAAGAACCACAATAAATTATAGGTGCCAAATCCTAGATTTCAATGCAGCAAAGTAAAGTGTTCTTCGTCCATAAAAGCCATTAATATGAACTACGGAATCTGAAAAAGGATAAGTTATGATCAAGGCTTATTACATTTTTAACAATTTTGGTAACCATCAATATGAGGAGTATAAGGTATATGCGTATTCTCTATATGCACGGCACAGACTTTTGTTTTAATATTTTAATAGACATTTTCAAAGTAACATACATTTAATGCTTTTCAAGTGAGAAGGAAATTCATGTTTACTGAGTGTTTATTACATGTTTTACATGCATTATCTCATTTAATTTTGTAGCAACTCAATGAGATAGAGATATTTTATCCACCATTTTGCAGATTAGAAACTGCATCTCACAGTGATTATGTCACTTGGCTAAATTTACATGGGCAGTCAATTCCCCAAGTCAAGATCTGTGCTCTGTTAAGAAGTAGTTAAAAGAAACTAACATTACCTAGGATTTCACTGGAAATTTCTAGAATTCACTGGCCCACCATTGAGATGTAGCCTCAGGAAGAATGGCTGATCTACAAGTGAATAGTATCATGATTTTACTTAACCCATTCGGCCCAATGACTCACAAACTATCAGCCATCATGGTTGTTGAAAGTACAATAGTCACCCCCCCCATCCATGGTTTTGCTTTCTGTGATTTCAGTTACTAACAGTCAACTATGGTCCAAAAATATTAAATGGAAAATTTCAGAAATAAACAATTCATTAGTTTTAAATTGCATGCTGTTCTAAGTAGTGTGATGAAATCTCGCGTGACCCACTCCATCACACGGGACATGAATCCCCCCTACCTGTTAGTCACTTAGTAGCTATCCTGGTTATCAGATCAACTGTGGTAGTGTTTATGTAACCATTGTACCTAATGATGGTCCTGAAGTGCTGGCAATTCAGATTTGTCGAAGAGAAGCTGTAAAGTGCTTCCTTTGAGTGATAAGGTGAAAGTTCTTAATAAGGAAAGAAAAAAAAAACTGTACGCTGAGGTTGCTAAGATCTGTCATGAGAACGAATCTTCTATCCGTGAAATTGTGAAGAAGGAAAAAGAAATGTATGCTAGTTTTGATACTCCTTCTGATTAATAGTCAGAAGTCAATGGTAGCCCAATGCACGTCAGAATGCCTGTGTTACTCATCTCAATTCATCTTACCATGTAGGCATTTTATCATCTCACATTGCCACAAGAAGAAGGGTGAGTATGATACAATAAAATATTTTAAGAGAGAAAGACCACATTCACATAACTTTTATTACAGTATATTGTTATAATTGTTCTATTTTATTATTGTTTTTAATCTCATACTGTGCCTAATTTATAAATTAAGCTTTTTTTATAGGTATGTACATATAGGAAAAAAATAGTATATATAGGGTTTAATACTGTTCATGGTTTCCGGCATCCACTGGGGGTTTTGGAACATCCTCCCATGGATAAGAGGGGATTACTGTATTAACTACTAAAACAAACACTAAGTTCTCTGGCAAAATGATGGTTTTCCTATTGCAGTGCTGACTCAGATGCTATAACGAGCATTGTACAGATCTTGATCCAGTAATTGTACAATATGAATTGCATGGCATAATCAGGTCAATGTATTGCAATAGTCGGTCCTGATGCTTTTATGATGTTAAGCACTATTTATTGTGTTGCAAAAGTTCCATTGTGTTCTGCAGTTTAAAAGAGTTTCTTAGCTCTTGGAAATGGCAGATTTTGGTCAGAGTTTAATATTCACTTAGAGTTTGCATATGACTTGTTTCCATTTGGACCTCCTACCTTGTGACAACTTTATTCTTTGATTGAAAGCAATTTCAGAAACCACTTACATTTGTCTTCATTATGCCAGTGACCCCCAAAGTGTCACACAACTCTCAGTCCGCATGCTTTTCAAGCACTTCCAGAAAGCACAGATCTCCAAATACCTATGAATCAACTCTGACTATTCCTACTTTCTTTCACTTTCTCTCCTTAGATATAGGTGTAAAAGCTGTGACTTACCTGGGGAAAACAGCTTGATGCAAAGTCTAATGTCCTCAATACCTTGGGGAAGTAACAGTAGGAGTGTAAGACATGAATGTGGGGAAAGGATTATGAAAAAGGAGAGTTAAAGGTTTCTCTCCAGTGGTTGAATGGACCTTGTCAGAAAAAAGCCAATTGCCTCAGTGCCATAGAAAACCAATTTCCCATTATCTTCCAATGTGTTAAATGGCATTGCAGAGAACTTCTATAGACTCCACTTGCCCTAAAGCAATTGTAGAATGGAGTTTGTACTTAGTAGTGGTTCCTCAGCCTTTTGTCATGAACAGGACTGTTAGTTTGACAAAGGTTATACAGCTGAAGCCACTTTCTCAGCTTCTTCCTTTCTTCCACCTTCTCTCTTTTCCACTCATCTGAGTGAGGAGATGCAACATGCTTGACTGAGGGGTAAAATCGCTGTGGTGGTTCTAACTCCATTGGAGAGTACTGTGTGTTTGCTATTGCTAAGTGGCACAGATTTCAGCTAGTCCCTGAGTGCTGTGTTGCCTTCATTTGCGTCTTACAGTAGGAATTACGTGGTTCTTTGTGTTCAGTCCTTTTTTGTTTTTTTGTTTTACTTTCCCAGAAAAAATAAATAAATAAAATAATTAGGAAAGTAACTTTGTGCCCTCTGGAATAATATAGAAGGGAATACTACCATGAAATTAAAAAAAAAAATAGCTTGACTATAGCTGAGGAAACTTTATCTACATGAAAAGGAGATTTTATTAAATAAATAACTATTAAGCAATCCCCAGACTGTAATCTATTGGAAGCCACTGTGCTTTCAAATAGGATCACAAAAAACAACAGAGTGCCTTATCAGAGTAAATGAGGTATTAATGCTTAATCACTGCCCATAAAATGTAACAACCTTTCAATCTAGTTTCTCCAACCCAAGAATGATTGGCATTATGCTTAATACTGATACAGAAGTATTTATGAGCCACCTTCTATTTGTCTAGCACCATGCTGGCACTATGAAAACTATAGGAAATGTGTGAGGCATGCCTCCTCTCCATAAGCGTAGTCTGTGTGTGAGACGTGATACTAGAAGACGTCATTAAATTCCCAAATCAGATATTAGCAGCAAGTACCATAGGAATTTAGAAAATGTGAGAGACTGATACGAGTTAAAGCAGCTAGGATGGTCTATGGGGGGAAGTTGGGACAGAATGCCTTTAATCATGTCATCATTCATACTCAAGAATGAAGCATTTTAAATCATATCCGAGTTAATGTACTTTAATACACCAAGATGCATTCTGATAGCCTCTTCAAATCTGCAGATCCACAATGATGATTGTGCTTGTTATTTCAGTGGCTGTTGACTCTATTCACCACCTTCCCTCTGAAACAGTTCCATGGACCTGATTGAATCAAAACCAGTAGTCTGCTAATAATGTTATTTCCCAGCATATTCCAGCAGTACTAAATCATATGAAGTTACCATAGTGGACTAAAACCGCTGCTAAAATCAGAATAATTTGTGTTAAGCAAACTGTATTTTTTTCCTATGGAATTTGTACGGAGGATTTAAAAGACTATTAAATATCAACTTCATGGGATAACTTCCATAAGATTAGTTCCAGCAAACTGATGTCTAGTTCCCCTCCATCCCTTACAGCATAACTGCAAAGTGAAGCTTTAAAACAAACTGAAGGTTTTGCAGCAGTATAAATGGATATATATATATATATATATATATATATATATATATATGATTTAGAAATTATTCAGAATTCACATATGACTTCTACAGATCGGTGTCAGTGTTTCTTCTGTGCAATCCATTGTTTCAAATGACAGAATCAGTAACCAATGAAATCCTGGAGTGTGCCCACAACATACCCACTGAATCTCAGTGCCAATAATGAATGATGGCTAGAATAATGGTGAATAATGGATAAAAGCTGAATGGGCAAACTAATGAACGGTAACTACAAAAATAACAAGAAGCAGAAAATACTGAAAATTTACTAGATGAACTAAAAGCAATGTGGAGGCTTCTAGTAAACCTCAGGAGTAGCTAGTTCAGCATAAATTTGAGTTATCAGAGATTATATGGTTTTGTTTGTATAAACTGATTGTGGATTTCAGGAAGCAAGGGCAGACCCATAAACCAGAAAAACTCACAGCATACTGGGATTAACCCCAGAAAAGACGAGTGGGCACTGCATGACTTCAGCACGACTTTTGCAACTCTAGAGTGTGTTGAAATAGATATCAATGATCTCATACCCAACATGGTCATCACAGTCCACAGCTTCCATTATGACTGGCCTTGAAAATGACATGACCGTCATATCTGTGTCCCTTCTATCAGTTGTGTAGTCTCAGTCTCAGAACATATATAGTAATTACTCCAAAGCTTCTTCTTTGAAGCACAAATGATGTCTTAAGTCTTATTTCTCAAAATTACTTTATTGCATGAAGTAGAAGGTCATAGGCATGGTTGCGGTAGCAAATAGAAAGGGACATTATTTGGTATTGGAATGTTATCAAAAGTGACTTAACACTAATATCACCAACTACACATATTTAAATGGTAATCTTTGCTAATGTGAAAATGATGAAATAGAGCCATTTAGTATTTATTGAGTAGAATAATACAACATGCTATAAATAGGACATCATCATGAGTATTGTTCTGCAAAGGAAAAGAATTGGAAATCAAGATTCTAAATTATTTGGCACTGCAACATTTGATATGGTAGGTACGAATCACATGTGGCTATTAAAATTTAAAGTTAATTAACTTTCTAATGTAATTTGAGTTAAATTAATTAAAATTGAATGGAATTAGAAGTTCAGATCTGTAGTTGCACTAACCACATTACAAGAGCTCACAAAGATGGATGTTGGCTACCATATTGAACAGGGCAGATCTTTTCATTATCACAAAAAGTTCTATTGGAACTTTCGCTTTGAGCTAAATGGTGGTTTAGTCTAGAGCCAAATGATTTTAAAGCACATGAAGAAGACAGGGCACACAACAATAAAGCAAATTCAAACAGTTACTATCATAGTATAAGAACATTTACGAATCTCTTGGCCTCTGCTGAATTTAATGTAGTTATTCTTAGTGTGTGTAGTTTGTTGTCAAAGACTTTATGAGGGAGGAGACAAATATTTAAAAGAAAATATAAGGCTGTACAAATGGGAGAAGGATGTTAGTTTCTCAAGCATGCATGATTTTATGAATGTTGGCACATTAACCACTGCTATGGCCTGAATTGTGTCCCCACCCCTCCAATTTATATGTTGAAGACTTAACCCCCAGTGTGATGGAGACTTTGGAAGGTAATTAGGTTATGGAGGCAGAGCCATCATGATGGGATTAGTGCCCTTGTAAGAAGAGGCACAAGAGAGCTCTTTCTTTCTCTTCTGCATATGAGGACACAGCAGGATAGTGGCCATCTGCAAGTCAGAAGGGTACTCCCCAAGAGCTGAATCTGCTGGCACCTTGATCTTGGACTTCCCAGCTTCTAAAACTGTGAAAAATATTAATTAAATGTCTGTTGCCCAAGCCACTCAGTCTGTGGTATTTTGTTATGATTCCAAACTAACACAACCTTGTTTTGGCTTTCAGGTTGATGAAGTATGGTAAATAGTCAGGATTTCTTCACAGACAAACTAGATGTAATACTGTGGCATTTCTCATCTTCAGTGTAAGGAAAAAGTGTCCTTTCCCCTTCACTTCATACCAAATGAGGGAGAATCCTAAAGAAACCTTGGGCCTGCTTCACTTAAGTCTCTGGAGATTTGGGGATGAGGTTATGGATATCGGATTCATACCCATAAAAGCGTAGAAGTCAGTGACTCACAGCTGAGCAGGGTTACCTTTGGCAACAGAGCCAAGAGCACGCTCTGGTCATGGTCTCCCCTTCGAGAGATTGGCAGGGCAAAGGTGCATTTTTCCCATGAGCCTGCTGCAGACTCCACATAAGATAGCCAGACTTATCTTGAAGTGGACACCAGCCAAGAGTCATGGGGTGTATCACCTTAAGGGTCAGATGATTTATTGAAAAAGTCATGCGGGGTAAATTACTGCAAAAGAGGGCTGAGGAGAGCCAGAAGCATCACCCATGTCAGAGTATCGGAGGTGGGAAACCCTCAGCAACATAAGTCTGAAAATCCTTCAAAAGCATCCTAGAAGAGAAAAGCAGCATCTAGACATCAAAATTTGTAGGGAACCAATAGTAGGTTAGACCTGTATCATTCAACTGAGACCTACCTGCTTTTTGCTTCTTTGTCACCCATTCCAATCTGGGATACCAAGTGGCAGTGCCATGAATAAGGAAAACGCCTAGAAGAGACAGGGTTGGGGAGTAAAGTAGTTGACTGTATCCCCTGTCCTTATAGGGGCATTGAGTCCAGGCTTCAGCTGGGAGGAGGAAGAAATTTTCAACTGGGTGAGTGATTACATTAAATGGACTGATCTTTGAAATACCAGAAAGCAACTTTAAAAAGGAGCAGAAAGGAAATTTTATGGATATCATTCGAAGGGGACTTGGTGAAAAGAATCTGTTTGCTTTCTGCTCTATGACCAGATTATGCAATAAAACAGATACATATCCCCAAAATATTTATCCCGAATACAATTAACAATTTAAAATCCTTTAGTACAAAGAGCCTGGCTGGTTGGCTCAGTTGGTTAGAGCGTGGTGATGCCAGTTCCAAGCTTGCCAGTTCGATCCCTGCATGGGACACTATGAGCCTCCAAAATAAAGTAAAAAGTAAAGTAAGGTAAGGTAAGGTAAGGTAAGGTAAGGTAAGGTAAGGTAAGGTAAGGTAAAGTAAAGTAAAAATAAAGTAAAGTAAAGTAAAAAAAAATAAAAAAAATAATAAAATAAAATAAAATAAATAAAATAAAATAATAAAATATAAAATAAATAAAATAAGCACATGATATATTGTCCAGATCAAGCTGAAGGTTTCCATTCAAATGAACAAACTGAATGTTTCTGCTGTGGGTTTGTCACCATTATTCTTTGCAGCAATTAGTACTGATCCAAAGTGGTGTTGTGAATAACCTGGGAACCAAGAGCATGACCCAGAAGACCTGATGACTAATTGTGTCCCTGCAACTGCTTACTAGGGACCAATGTTTAATTCTCGATACTTCTGTCCCCTCATTTGCAGATTGGTAATGATAACCTCCAGAATATAATCCCCTCCCCTTAACACAGAGAAGTATCCTTTATTTATCTCTCTATTCCTAGTGCCAAGAACAGAGCCTGGTGCGTGAGAGTTACTCACTAAACAGTAAATGCATGCCTTTCTTGCGTAGCTCACAATAAAACAGTGAAGTTCAGATGAGGTGACAGACATGACAACGTGCTCTAAACACTACACTAATGCCAAAGGTATACAAAGTATCATTCTGCAAGATGGAGATGCTTTGCAATGTCCAGATGCCATCTTTCCCAGGCACATTTGGCATCTCTAATCATTTCAGTTATAATTTATTAAGTGCCTAACATGTTCAGTTTTTTTTTGTTTTGATGTGTCTATTCCAGTCTGGCTTGAGTACTACACATGCCATAAGTGAAAGGGTATTAAAAGGAACCAAAAAGGTAAAGAAAAAGAAATTTTAGAACGAAACATGTTTCCTTAAGAATAAATAAAATATAAGGAAATTTGGGGTAACTCTCTTGCCACAAAATGAGGATAGGTGCCAAAATGAGGATCTGGTTTTTATAGGCATCTAAAAATGATGGTGAAAATAATGTAATTCTAGACCAGTGGACTGGCCGCCAAGCATAATATGCAAGGAAGCCAGATGCCGGAGCTTCATTGATCACTGAAATACCACCTGCTAAAATGCCAGAAGGAAGACATGATTAAAATTATGGAATCTGAGGAAGAGCCTTTTTATTCCCAACTTGAAACTTTCAGAAGTGTTCCCTATAGTTGTGTGTGTGTGTGTACTGATTTCCAAAATGATGAAGCAAAAATAGGTTGTAAGCCATATTTACATTGAGGCAAATCTATAAGTCCTAGGGCTCTCTCATCCTCTGCTCATTTTTCTAAAGCTGACAATGAGAATATACACTTCCGTAACAGCCATTGCCTTTTACATCCAAGGGGATTGTTGTGAAGGATTGTGGACATACAGCAATAATAGAAGTCTTACATATACTATCCTTGAGTTCCTGCAGCAGGCAGACAATGAACTTTAAAAGTATCCTGTTTAGGTCCTGTGCCTTGGGGTGAGCATAGGAGAAGGAAGAGAATTGTTTTCCTATCATTTGGAAGTCAACATTGCATTTTAGCCAAATGCACATCCATATGCCTGCACTTCTTTACCCAGCTGCTCCTTCTGGTTAATTTGTTTACTTCTACAAGCTACGTCTTGCCAGTGGTTTTATCAGCCTCTCCCGCTACTATAAATCTACCCTATTACTTAATATGCTACAGTAAGTAATTTGTATTTGTAAACAGTGCTGGCAACCTCTCAGGAAAACAGGCACTTGATGAAGCCTGCAAGAGTTTTCATTTGTCCATGGCAGACAGAACCCCGCTGTTTGTATCCTGTATTGAGTGCAAATCCAAAACTGGGAGATTTACACATTCCGGTGGCAGTTGCCATTTACCACTTTAAACTAATTTTGAAGTCTACAACTGCTTTGATTGTTATTTTGTATGTGATTCATATTTCTTGCATATTTCGTTGAAGCAATGCAGTGACAAGTTGCATGGAATAATCAAGAGATGCTACACAGATTGAAGTAGCCACCATGGAATAGTACAGAATGAATTCCCACCAAGGGGAAAACAATTACCAATTTAAAAGAAATGTTTATCTTAAATAATATGAGTTTTAAAGGAATAAGAAGTGTGGTAATCAAGTTGTGAAAAATCACTTTTTCACTCATCTCCAGATAATATGTAATTCTACAGTTACATGCTGTGGGACCACTGCCAGCCTTGGGTTAGCAGAATTAATTCCTCTGGCAAATTAGCATGGGAATAAGAGAATTACTATGTTGTATACAGAGGGTACCAAAAAAACGCATATACATTTTAAGAAAGGCAAAAACTGTATTAAAATTGTAATACTTAATATATACTGATAACAAAAGATGAATACAAGTCACGTTTGACTTCTGCAATGACAAGAGGTGCTCAAAGTGGTTACCATCAGTGTAATGTTAATACAGTTTTTTCCTTACTTAAAATGTGTATACATTTTTTTGGCTCCCTCTGTATATAGGCTTTTACTTGATATTCAGTGCCGGATTTCCTCGGATTCTTTTTCGTTTTCTTTTCATTCTGCATCTATGCACACACATATATATTTGTATGTGAGTATCAAAGCTCTAAGTATTCAGTACCTTTGTATATGATTTATATGCACTAACTTTGAGATTAGGAGCACGGTAGATACATGTGCAAAACCAGAGGCACTCAGAACAGTGTGTCCATTGAATTTAAATGAAATCAGAATTCCTATTTAAAAACCGAATTGATTAAACAATATTCTGACATGAAGCATGGCATACCATTTGCTGCTGTTTTGAAGCACCTTTTCTTCCTCCCGTCAGTAATTTGTCAAGCGAGGACATGTGACCTATAACCCCCAAAGCAACAATCCAGGGATTGTTTCCTGTGACATCAAAGAAAAATATTCCCCATGTGAGGCCATTTAAGATGTGCATCTCAAACGAATAGAAGTGAAGCAACTTGAACTGCTGTTGAATATGATCTCTAATCATTACCAGTATGATGCATTAGAGTCATTACCTGTGCAATAGGACTCTTTCCTGAAAAATCATGTTCAGAGTTTATTGGCCCACTTGGAGTGCTGACAGAAATCTGAATCCTGAGGGGCACTCAGGATTTGTTCATCGCCATTTCAGTTTATAATAGACACAGTGAAATAGAGCCTGTTGTATTCATATTCTTTTTTGTGTTCTCAGTGCCTAGCACACTGACTGGGACATGCAAAATCTTAAAAATTATTGAATGAATGGATGGATGAGTGAATCAATATAATAAACTAACTAACCTGACAAATTTACACAATTAGGTAGTAACAAAGTTCTCAGAGATACTCATGCACTGCTAATAATTATGTAAATTGGCAAAACCACTTGAAAATGGTATAGCGTCATTTAGTTAAGTTGAAGATATGCATGCCCTGTGGCCTGCATTCCACTGCTAGATATATATCTGAGAGAAATGCATGGTTAAGTGCCACGGAAATGTAACAGCATTGCTTAATATATCCTTAAACTGGATTCAACCTAAATGTTCCCTAATAGTGGAATGTATAAATGAGTGTGGTCTAGTCATACAGTAGAATATTATACAGCAATTAAAATCAAAGATCCACTATGGCTTAACTTTCCAAACATTAAAAATTGAACAGCACAAAAGAATACAAAATACAATTCCATTTATAACAAGCTCAAAAATAGGCAAAACTATTTTTAGTTTATATAGAGTATACAAGGACTAACATGATTAAGATAATAAGGAAATTAGTATTATAAAGTCAGGATAGTGGTGACCTCTATGGGAAAGAAAGAGTTGTGACTTAAGGAGATCATGGGTTGGGGAGAAGATCAATGATGTTCTATTTCTTAACTTGATTGTTACACTAGTAATCACTTTATAATTATTGATTAAACTCTGAAGGTTTTATATACTCTGCTGTAAATATAATGCATGCGTATATCATAATAAAAACGTAAAACAAGTAGAAAGTTCAATCCAACTTATATTTACCAGAATCTACTTAAAGCAGTTGGACAGTAATTTAATCACGAATTCCCCACTCAAGGAGCTATTGGAAAAAAAGCAGCATTATTCCCCCACTTTACTGAGATATAATTGGTATGTAACCTTGTACAAGTTTGAGGTGTACAACCTAATGATTTGATATATGTATATATTGTGAAATGTTTACCACAATAAGCTTAGGTAATATATTTATCACCTAACATAGTTACAATTTTTTTTATGATTAGAACAATGTTGATCTTTTAGCAACTGTCAAATATCCAATATGATATTGTTAACTAGTAGAGCACTAAAAACAGATTACTAATTACTTTCTTTTGATCACTAATACTATACTTATCAAGTTATCATAATCACCTTTAATGTTGGAATCACAAGATATTAATATCAACATTATTTGACAACACCAGTCAAGTAGTCCAACCCTTTATGTCACGATCCAGATGAAGACATTAAGTCCAAAAGGAATTGGATAAGTTTAGATAAATCTGAGTGTTAAAGGCCAGAAGGTCCAGACTTAGTTCTCTCCGATACTGCATGTTATTCCTATATTTCTCTCCTGTCAGGAAAGTTAAGGGGAAAATGTTGATCCTTCATTCCCAGTTGGCCTCCAGGTTTCTATTTTTTTTGAGGCTTTGTCAGTATTCATCTCATAATGCTTCTTTGTTTTTCAATGTTCTTTTCTCGATAGTCTAGCTTCAGTGGGGTGAATAGGATGGGGCCATGTCTTAATATAATAGTATTCACTGATTCTACTATGGGCTAATAGTGTGCAAAGTAAAGCATTAGTGTTTCTGCAGAGAGGGGGGTCTTCAATAGAGATTTTAATGAAAGATTGTATATGGTGCAAAAGTTCCTGAACATCAGGAAGCTCGTTAGATAAGAACCTAAGGATGGAATTAATACATTGAGATTAGACTCTACAACACTCCTTGACAAATACCCATAAGATTCTGAAGCTGTAGCACAAGCAAAGCACAGATTGGGTTGAATTGGCATGAAACACGGTAGGTTGAAAACCCACCATGAGCAGGTTTCCCAGTCTCTGTGTTACCGTGTTTCCCTGAAGATAAGACCCAGCCGGACAATCAGCTCTAATGCATCTTTTGGAGCAAAAATTAATATAAGACCCCATATTGTATTATAATATATCATATCATATCATATCATATCATATCATAGACCCAGTCTTATAGTAAAATAAGACCGGGTCTTATATTAATTTTTGCTCTAAAAGACGCATTAGAGCTGATTGTCTGGCTAGGTCTTATTTTCAGGGAAACACGGTATTGAAAATTTTACCAGAAACTTTTATGAGTTTACAGCTTGACCTTAACTTGAAGAATTTCGTTTTTTTCTTTTTCAGTGTGAATTTTGACTTATTTTTGAATCTCAAAAACTATATAATATGACATTAAAACGTTAACATTTACGAAAGGCACATACCATGGAAAGTACGAATAACAATGCCAGTTTCCACTCCACCAGCTCCTCTATAATTTCTGTAAAATAAATAAGAGAGTTTAGGCCTAAGACTTTGACTACTTTGGATCTTTTATAAAACCTTTATATGACATTAATTATATTTTTCGTTCAGCTGTTTAATGAATGAAAACTAAATTTTAAAGTGACACAATAAACTCTGCCTGAAAGTCTATTTATTACAATACTTTTTTGTAAACTGGAAATTCATATAGGGCATTTTGCAAGTATTGTGTAAGACAATGAATCTCCATTTTCATCTAAGAGGATTATGGGCACCTGTAAAAGGACATCCCCATGGGTAACTACATTGTTCAATCCCACACCCGGGTGGAAGCTCAAGGAGCACAGGCACATTGTCCTGATAGAACCAGTAGGAAAAGAAGGTTTTATCTGTGACCCTCTATTCTGGGAACATGCTCCTCCTGCTTAATGGAAACGGCCCAGATTTCAGACATAACATCCCAGAATTATAGTGGAAGTGGAGCTGGCAAGGCACTAGACAGGGCCATAATGAGTTTGAGAGATGTGTGTTCTGCACATATAGGAGACCAAAGTTTACGTGACTTTTTTAACAGTAAAGTGCACATTAACTAAGAATGTAACACAATCATTATTATTCATTTCTTCTTATTCTGTAACCAGTCTTAAAAAAAAAATAACAAATGGAGGGGAAGAGTGCCTGAAGGTTATGTTTTAAAATTCAAAGTATAGAACTGAAAATATATAACTAATAATAGCACTAACTATTTACCAAAGACTTAGATTAATACAGTGCTTCATATTAAATTATTGGCTGTTCCTCAAATGATGCTGTAAGATGCGTAATCTATCTTGTAGGAAAGAGAAATTTGATAGAATAGACTTTAATTCAGCCTTCAGGGTATCAATAGCAAGATCATTTGAATGTCGTTTAGAGATTATACTTTAAACCTTGACATATCGTTTTAACTCTGAATTCTTTATCTTTCATTCATATCACTTTATTTGTATGTTTTCTTATTGATTCATGTATTTATTTGTCGTTGGGTTGATTGGTTAGTTTGGACTGTGTCGGGTTCCAAAAGTAACTGGAAGCAGTTTATGTATGTGTAGGTTCACAAACTCAAATTTGCAAAAATGTTACTTTTTACAAAACTATTTTCACTGACTCAACTTGGTATCTGACCCTGATCTCCCAGGAAGCGGTAGAAAAAATAACCTCAGTGCTTCCTGCATTGTTACTCATCCCTGGGATGGTTCCACAACGTTGGTGTCTTTCAGAATGCCACCGTCATTCTTTTCCAGGTCGTCTTCTAAACAGATGGCTTCGGCGAAGCTCCACTGCCTCTGGCTGCATAAACCCTCAGCTCTCCACCACTTCTGTGCTAACCGGGAAACCTTGGGGTTTTCTGTGAGACTGCCTATTGTCTCGCCTGCCCAGACCCTCCGCATAGGCTTTCAGGGCTCTGGAGGCCTCCTAGTAATGCCGCCAGAGGCAGGGCTCATCTCTGCTCTTCTGGGTCTCGTCGGCCATTCTCTGGTTTCCCTCATCTTCCCTTCTTCATCCACAAAGGCCTTCTCCCTGCTTTACTCTCTTCCACCAACCCCCTTTACATTCTTTTGAGGATATAAGCATCTGGAAAGCAAAAGCAAGTAATACTTGCATGCTATTTTTGTTTCATGGATGCTCCTAATAGTACCTCACCCACAATATAAGCTGAGAACAGAACACTAAAGGACAATTGAGGAATAGGCAATTTTCCAAGTGGTTAAAGCAATTTGGTACAAGAACACAACTCTTTGACTTAATTTATAAATAAATATATGTGTCTCTTTTCCATCTCATCCCAAAAGAGATTTGGAGAGTTTACACAAATCTTTTTTGGGATGAGATGGGGAGTTTGTAGTGTAGTTGTACCATACACTACAAAACATAAACGTAATAAAAGAAATTTGAATGTGTATGGGAGTAGGGACTTTTACAAAGTAGTGTGAAGTCAGGTTTAAGATGAGGACCCAACACTATGCTAAAACTGAGTTCAAAATTGCTCTCTGAGTTTCCTGGTGAAGAACCCAGCTGGAAACACAAACATCCAGACACTTCACAGTTCCCCAAAGATAATAATGAGCCAGATATCTAGAGAAATATACCTGTCTGTTCTTGAGACCTGAAAGAAATTTCTTCCATGGATTTACATAAAAGAGAAACTCTCTCAAATAGTGAACAATGTCCTCTACTAAAAACAAAAACAAAACAACAACAACAACAAAAAGCATCCAGTGTCTCATGAGTTTCTGATGAAAGCAAGTGCAGTGCTGAGATGAAGGAAGTGCACCCTTATGGGACAAAGAGAGGATTTGGATTTTAGCTTTTCCACTGCCAACTGTGTGACCTCAGTAAGTTTTCCCTATGGAGAAACTTTGTTTCCTCCTGTGGAGAAAAAAAAACACCAAGTTGATAGGATTGTGAGCATAAGTAATCCCCATGAAGACCATACCTGGCCAACAAGAAAAGGAAATTTGTGTTAGCCCCTAATATTATCATTATTCTTCATAATTATTTACTCAACACATACTTATTGAGTGCTTGCTATATGGGCAGCACCGTTCTAGACTTTGGGGATGCAATAATGAACAGAATCCCTGCCTGCAGAGAGCTTCAATTAAACTAGGAGGCAGCAGACAACAATCAAAGTATTTAAGTAAAATGCATAGTATGGTAGGATACCATAAGTGCTATGGAAAGTAATCGGAATCAGGATAAATGGTGCCAATGGTGACTGTGGGTGGTCTCGATTTTAGGTAAAGTAGCTGAGGGAGGCCTCTCCTGAAGGGATAGAGAGAAGCCATGACTATATCTGAAGGAAGGCATGCCAGACAGAGGGGGTAGTTTAGCTGTCCATAAGTGTTTGAGGGATGACCAATGGACCAGTTTGGTTGAAACAAGGGAATGGGGAGGAAAGTAACAGAAGATGAGGTCAAGGAGCTAATGAGGGGCCAGACCCAGGAGGTTTGTAAACACCTTGTTGCCTTCTCAGTGTAGGGCGGCTACTGGAGAATTTGAGCAGAAGAGTGGTACAATCTGACTTACATTTTAATGAGGTCATCAGATTCCTTTGTCAGGAGGCTCTTGGATTTATCCAGGTGAGTAGCAATAGTCGCTTGCATCATAATGGTAGCAATGGTGGTGGTGAAAACTAGTCAGCATCTGTATTATTATTATTATTATTATTATTATTATTATTATTATTATTATTATTTTGAGGTTAGAGGCAACAAAATGTGTGAAGGAGTACATGTGGGATTTCAGAGGAAAAGTGAAGGCAGGATGGCCCCAATGTTTTTCAGCCTAAGCAAATGGAGACATGGACTTGATACCAACTAGATAAAGTCAGAGAGGTACTAGGGAAAGATTATAAGAATAGCCAGTTTGAGGGAGAATAATATCAGCATCAATATTATCATTGTTACTGTTAATACTGTTTTCCTCAGAGCAAAGTAATGGCACACCTCCAGAATGTAATTCAGAGAAAGCACTTCAATGAGGATCTGAGAGAATGCAATGTGCAGATTGTTGATGGTCTAACTAAAGCAAGAATAAAATTTAGATATTCGGAGAAGTTAATGAACTGTTTATCCTTCAGGCAACCTTCCATTTATTTCTTACAACTGCAATGTTGATAATATTTGAACAACAGAGTTCTTTAGCATGAAACTGTCATGTTTTTCATGCTGCTGCCCAGGGAAAATCCATGTGCTTTGATAAGCAATTGAGTGGATAGTATAATTAATTATCTTCAACGAAAATGAAAAAAAGTTGTAGTTGAAGAGATAATCAACCCCCCTTCACATAGAGGAAGGTGAAGGAGTAAGTGGTTGGAGTAAATATTTTTCTCAGAAAACAACCCTTAGACAAATGAGAAAATAAAGGGCCCCCAAATTCTTTTCCATGGAACATTGCTCTAATAACTTAGGCCTGGCAAAATTTCAAAGCAGTATTACCAATTACCTACCATAGAAAAATTTCATTAGTGTACCCATGCGAGTTTTAATTTTAAAATAATATAACTTCTTGATGAATTCTGCAAGACTAATTAAGTTGCAAAATTGCATCTGCAAGTAGCTAAGTGGGTTAACCTTCTATAAGATGTTATGTTTACAAGGCAATTTAGTGTTAGAAGACATCTCCTTCAGATAGACTTTTTTTTTTCTTTTAGAATATTAGTCCTTAAGTCATTTTTTCTTGACAATAATTGGACATCACATTCAGTTGTCTATTGAAACTTCTCTTTGAGATAATAAAAATACATCTTTGGCAAATTTCTGTTTACTGTTACTGTTTAAAGGTACTTGTGTTCAAATTGTCCAAAAACAGTTTCAAATCATTAGGATACTGGTTAAGAAAAGGGGCAAATCTCACTGTTCTTTTAGACCACTTACAATTATTATCTGAAATTTGGTCAGTCTTTCTGGAAAAAATGATTGCCTGGGAATTTTGGGGGGCAGAGTGTCCTCTTCTAAGAAACATATCTAGAACATATTAATTAGGGGGAAATCTGCAACAACATTGGAAACTAGGGAACCATAAAAACTAGTGGCCATAAAATGCCACTAACTTTGAAATGCTTTCTGCTAGATTCAGTATAGATGGGCAATGAATAAACAAGAATCCACTTGTAAATCACTGGCCCAGAAGGCAAGGATTGTTGCATAGGAAGTGTACAATCCCTGTCCTGGAGGACATATGCCTTCCTGGGCTTAGAGGAATGATCAGGCTGAATCCATATATAGCCCTATAGGGTCCCATGGATCAGCAGAAATCCCATGCATTGTAGTGGCATTAGAGCTGGGAACTTAGAAAAGTAAAAGGAACAGAAAGCTGCAGTAATGATGACTGCAGTGAGGTGACTCCACACGCTAGTGACTTATAAGATGAAATTGAATTGAGACGGCAGAAGCTGTTGATTGGGAATAGTGGTATCCTGATACTGAGTGGCAGGTTTTGTTGACTATAAAGTTAGTACGTTTGGTATAAAGAAACAGACTATTTGTGTACCTTGAAAAAAGCTGAGTCTCACCAAATCTAGCTACTGACACAGAGTCTTCTGCAAAGACAGAAGAGAAAGCCTACAGAAATGAAGATGGCCTGCTAGGATCATTTTGAGCCTTGGTGGCCCCACTCCTCATGTACACTATGTCGACACATAAGCAGCAAGCCCTCCGATTTGAGCTTTAAAATAATTTTTCTAACAGCATGAAACTGTAAAATAAAGAGGCCTAAGAAGAACCCCTTTGCCCTGTTTATGTGGGAAAATACCAGGCGTAGATAGTGTTGCCATTTTGGGGGGGAAAAATTCAAGGAGGGGCCTTGCGAAAAGATTTTATAAAAAATGGAGCATAAAGCATTCAAGAAGCAGAGGCAAAACATTTTTAAGAAACAGTTTACTTTTTAGAGCAGCAAAATTGAGCAGGAAGTACAGAGATTTCCTCTATACCCCCTTCCCCCACACATGCATAGCCGGCCCCTTGTTCACAAGCGCCCTCCACAGGAATGATGCTTTTGTGACTATCAGTGAATGAATCAACACAAAAGTATCACCCAAAGTCCATAGTTTGCATTATGACGCATCCTTAGGGTTGTACATACTATGGGTTTGGAGAAATGTATAATGATATGTATCCATCATTATGGTATCATACAGGGTATTTCTACTACCCTAGAAATGTTCCACCTATTCATCCCTCACCATATTCCCTGCTCCATACCACATGCCCTGGCAACCACTGATCTTTTTTACTGTCTCCATAGTTTTGTCTTTTCCAGAATGTCATGAAGCTGAAATCAAATAGTATGTAGGCTTTACAGATTGGCTTCTTTCACTAAGTACTATGCATTTAAATTTCCTCCATGAGTTACCATGGCTTGCTAGTGCGTTTATTTTTAGTGCTGAATAATATTCCATTGTCTGGCTGTATATACCACAATTTATTTATCCATTTACCCACTGAAGGACATTCTTGGTTGCTTCCAAGTGTTGGCAGTTATGAATAAAGCTGCTATAAATATCCAGAAACATATTCTTAAAAATGTTTTATATATGCAGCAAGAAATTTCAGATTCTATTTGCTTTGTCTTTTGACAAAAGAAGAAAACATAGACTACTATATCAGGCAAGAGATAAAAGGTAAAAAAAAGAGATTATTAAAATGGAGCTGTCTAAGAGGCAAATAGAAGTGGGAAGAGAGAGCAGTAATATGAAAAAGTAAAACTATGAAGTTTATGGAAGAATTTTTAAATGTTTTATAGCCAATTAAGAACAGAAAGCCGTACAACAGAAAACTGAACAAGTGCTGTAGATCTTAGAATGCAGATAATAATAACAAACTTATAACAGCAGAAGAAGATGTGATATGGAAAACAACATAGAATTGCTGAAAAAATCAGTACATTAAAAATGATATTAAAATATAGATGAAAACATTTCATAAATAAAGATAATTTGTTAATGAACAAAATTTGTACAATTGATTTTAAATGACTAATGGATATATTTTCAAAAAAACTGAAATTGAAATAAAAGGAATCCAACAAGCATTCCAGTAGGAAATAATGAGTAAATATTACTTTTCTTGCCAGGGCAACTGTATTCTTAGATCTTTTCTTCTGCAACTGTAGAAAAGAATAAACAGTAACTAGCCTTTATTTTCTTTCTTGTTCTATTATTGAAATTTTCAAATATATACAAAAGTAGGGAAACTCATACAATAAATCTATATGTATCCATTCCCCACCTCATCATTTATCAACTCATGCCAACCTGGTTTCATCTGTATCTCCACTCACTCCCCCCACTCCAGTCTTGGAATCAATTCCAAGGCATTGTGTCACTTTTTTCATAAATATGTCAGTCCATATCTCTAAATATAAGGTTCTTAAAAAAAACCATAACTACAAACTATTACCATACCTAAAAAATAAAAGTTCTGTCATATCAGTCCTAGCCAATCAGTTGTATATAAAAATATAATTTTGTATATTTACTTTTGGTTTATTAAAATCAGGATCCTAAATACATTCACAAATCATTTGGTTGCTTAAGTCTCTAAAGTGTAATTTAATCTACAAATGTCTTCTTTTTCCCTTATAATTTTATTTGTTGAGGAAATTGTTATTTCTCCATTCTACAGAGTTTGAAGGAAAACACTGAATTTAAAAGTTCTAAGTTGGTCAACTAGACATTTATTTTCCTATGAGATTACAAAATGTGTCATCCATGTACCTTTCTTGCAATGTAAGCAAACAAAAATCTATGAAAATAAAGAATCTCAAATTGGCATGTAGAACTGACAATAAAAATAGGATTATGACTTAAAATTACAAGTCTACAAAGTTGAATGAAAATGTCATGACTAGTTCTTAGAAGCAAAGATAGATAATGTATGAGTCTATAATCCTCGATGATTTCAATAAAACCCTATTAAACTGATTTTTTTCCTTCATAATGGATAGTCAGTACATTTCTTCTTCATGGTTAAAGTAGATCATTAGAAAAGCAAAGTTTAAGAAACTGAAAGCAAATTTTATGATACATAGTTTTTTTCTAAGTTTTTTCAACAACTTTTGCTTAATATTAATCACAAGTACTAATATATTGAAGAGGATTTGTCTAATTACTTATCACTTGTTACCAAATTCTGGACTTAACTTTTGCACGTTTTTATCCTACTTTATTATTATTGTTATTATTATTGATAGGTCATTTAGCAAAAGTTTGAATTTTCTGCTCATCGGAATGCTAAGGGCTTTTTATGGTCTTTCCAGTGTAAATATTCCAATGTGAATTCCAACTGCTCTTTTCCCCTTTTTATTTTAGAATTGATATATTCTCAATGTGAGATCTTTCATGTTGACTAAAGAATGAGTGATCTTAAAGACATCCCCTTCATCATGACAGTAAGGGTGTTTTATAATGCGAATCCTCACATCTTTTATAAGTATCACTCTATGAGTAATGGATTTTCAATGTAATGGATTTTCAATATTTAGTTTACTCAGTTCCTTCTCCAGTATGAATTACATGCTTGGTGTCCCCCAAGAGGATTTCCTCTCCTGGTAAGAACCCATATAGGACAGAAAGCCGATGTCTGTAATCATTGTGGTAGAGACTTCAGTGACCATTCATCCCTCAAGCTACTTAGTGAATTCATACTGGAGAAAAGCCATTATGAGTCTCTATGTGGCAAAGCTGTTTATGCATTTTCTGTCCTTAGACAGCATCAGAGACTTCACACTGGTGAGAAACCCAATAAATGAGTGTGGGTAATGCATCATCCAGAGTGTGCATTTACATAGACACCAGAGAATTCACACAGGGGGAAAACTATGTAAATATACTGAATGTAGGGAAGATATCAGCCAGAGAGCTAACCTTTATTCACCCCAAAGAACACATGGTAGAAAAACTCCATGTCTGTAATCATTGTTGAAAGACCTTCATTGACCACTAATATTAAAAAAAAAGAAAAAAAAAAAAAAAAAGCATGAGCAGATTCACTTTGAAGAGCAGTTCTGAAATCTCTGTGGAGGGCTTCAGCTCAGCTCCAGCCTTGGTGTGCACAAGAAAACTCTGGATTGGAGTAACACATAAAATAGGAAGAAGGCAGGAACAGATGCTTTAAGAACATATACTTTACCAAAAAAAAAAAAAAAAAAAAAAAAAAACAAAAGAAAACAACCGAGATGTATACTTTTAAAAATAACTGAGAGATAGGATGTGGAGAGAAATCATAAGAAGTCCTGGACCAGGGGTGGGGGAGGAGGTAGAGTGAGGGTTGTTCTGAGACATAGATTGGAGAAATGTAAGCCTCGCAGATGTATAATCTTGCTCTATGTCTGGGTCAACAAGAGGATGGCCACAAGGATCCTCGTTTAATAAAGACAGTCTGGTAATAAACTAAAAGTTATACAGAGGTCTTTAAATGTCCAGTAGGTTAGATTTGTTGTCTATTCTATCACTGTTAATGTTGAATTTAATTTTGTTGTGATTGAAAAATGTTGCCTATGTCCATTCTACATTTTAGAATTGATTGAGTTTTAACTGATATTCTCCAAATGATTCATTTTTATCAATGTCTCATCGTTGCCTGAAATGAATATGTAGTCTCGGTCTGATGGGGTGGAATTGCTCTGCCTTTCTGCCTTGGTCTCTGTCTTTCTCTGTCTTTACCCTCCAAGGACATGTGCCCCCTGACACACACACACACACACACACACACACACACACACACACACACACACCTTAGTCCAAGTCACCATTATGTCCCATCTTGATGACTGCAGTAGCACTAAACTAAGCTCCCTGCCCAATACTTGAGCCCCATATTCCACAGGGCCACAATAATCCTTCTGAAAGTTACTCATGTCATAAATGTCACTCTTACAGTTCAAAACCTTCATCTCACTCAAAATAAAATTTAGAGTGCTTACCAAGGCCTAAAACACCTTACACCATCTGGCCCTCGACAACCACTCTACCCACTTCTACGAGTTTTCTCCATTTGCTAGCTGCTCTGCTCACACTCGCCTCCTTGCCTTTCGTTCAACTTGCCAATTATAGTCTCACATCATGAGCTTTGCATGTACTACCCCCTCTCTGCTGTGCTTTGCCCCAGACATGTGTATGACTCGCTCTCTCATTTCTTTCAGGTCTCTGTTAACATGTGTCCCTAAGCAGGGGTCCTTTGGCCGGCCAACCAAATAAAAATAAGCTCTATCCATTCTCTTACCCTGATTTAATTTTCTTCAAAGCTCTTAAGCTCCACTCAGAACAATGCATATGTCTTTATTATCTACATATTTATTATTTATTTAATACATTTGCTTATGATCTGTCTCCCTCCAATGGAATATAAACTACATTGCAATATCCCCAGGTCTTAGAACAGTGCATTTACTCAATTTTTGTTAATGAATGCAACCCACTCTCACGTCTCACTTCATACAGGTAAAATCTGCACCACCCTAATATGGTGTGGGCTTCTAATACTCACCCATTCTGCTTTTACCCTGCAGTTTCCAAGTGAGGAGTATTCAATCTAATTTGGTACCATTGGTTAAGTAGCCTAACTTCCACACTAATACTAAGAGGTATTATTCCTGAAATCTCTCCCTGAGGCTAGCTGCATACCGGTTTTTGGATTATAATCTCCATCACTCACACAGTACAGATAATTGGTAGCTGAGGTATGTTTCCCAATATGAAAAACAGAGGATAAATCAATGGCATTGTTCTTGTAGTATTATGGAGGAACACTGTATTTTCTTGGGGAATGTATCCTCAAGATATTTAGCGTGTTTTCATTAAATGTCTCTTCTTGGGTTTCTCTTGTGGAGGGATGGAAGGTTCTGGATTTCTGAACTCCCACTAGGGGGAGCATTTTCCACACCAAGGGTTTCAGAAAAGCCCCTAATTGAGGTACACAAACTCATACAGTGAAAAGTGAGAACCATTTGTCCCTTCTCATCTTGGGCAGGATAAGTTGGGCCTAAAAGGTGAAGTGCTCAGCCACTGCATATTCCCTAGTTCTACACGAAGGTCTTTGAACATGAATTCCAATGCTTCCTGTTTGGATTGTCTTCAAGTTACTCAGCTTGTGTGAACATAGTATTCTACTAGAAGCAGCAGGGCAAACATTTTCCATTTGGATATGATAACATCTATAAATTGGGGGTCAGAGGTTGGAATTCCCTGTCTACTTCATTTTAAAATTTGTGTCCCCATTCAGAAATCCAAAATCATCATGTAATGTTCTCAAAATCAGGAAGATACTCATGGAGTGAAGCCATTTGTATCCTCTGACTTTGAACCAAGAGAACCATAACTTATTTAAGAACTCACTGCCCAAGAAACATTTTAAGGCTTGGAAGTGGGCTTGGGCTGTCTGTTTACATAGCTTTTGATCTTCCTCTTTATCACCTGAAGTGATGGAGACAATCAAGGTTTCCCCGTGTCACATACTTCTCCGCCACCACAAAATCCCCAAATGCTCAGCCATTTCTTCTTCCAGAATGTTTTATGCCACCATTGAGTTGCAGATTGCCTTGATTCTCATAGGAAACACTGCCCATGATGTGAGCTGGAGAATTTCACATCTTCATTGCTGATATCTGATGTATAATAGACACTGGGAAATTATAGTCTGTGAAGGTAGACCTGTTGCCCCCAATGCCACTCACTGTGTAACAAGATGTTTAATGGGACGTTAGTCTAAGTTTCTAGTGAGGCCAAAATGACAGAATAGGAAGCAATAGATGACTTCTCCAGTGTGGCAAAGGTGTTAGACCACACATGCCTTGCAAAGGAAGTTTTCAGCTTATCTAACCTGTAAAAGATACGTGTAAAAAGGGACAGAAAGGATGAAAGGGAATTGGAAGTTGTAGAGAAAATTTCTTTGTAAAACGTTGTTAGAATACTGTGCCAAATTCCCACATATAAGATGAGGAGAAGAGGGAGGTGCTTGTCCTCTAATCTCAAGCAGATGGAAGGAGGTTTCAAAGAGACCATTCGGCAAGCGTGATGTTTTCTGTGGAGGCTTGAGTGACATTGTAGGTTAGTGCCTGACAAGCCTGAGGGAACCAGAGGGCAAGAAATGGAAGTTGCTTGGGGCAGCCCAGTAGAAGACTGTAATTTGGAGAATAATGGCTTTCTCAAAGATTAACTAGAGACGTGTTTCCTGTGGCAATATTTACAGAGTTGCCTAGGGTTATCTTATTGGGAGTATTCCTAAGAGTGCAACCTGGAGATTGGTGGAATTCCAAGAGAGCTTCTTGGATGGGCTTAGATTGTTGAGAACCCAAATCTGAAATGTGTGTATGTGTGTGTATGTATGTGTATGTGTGTGTGTGTGTGTGTTTGTGTGTGTAGTGGTGGGGAAGCGGGGAGTGAGGAGGGGAGGGGTTGTCATCATAAACTGCCAGCTGCAAAGTTCATCAAAGATTTCAGCCAGACATTCAAAACAATGAGTATTCTTCATGGAATCCACAAAGCACTGAGGAGAGAAAGTGAGCATTAACATCTACTGATCTAACAGAATATTGACTCCAATTTACAATTCTTTCAGTTTAGGAAGTTATTCTGTTTCTTAATTCTCCCCACTATGTTTCAAACTTCAAAGAGCATTGACAGTGTAGTGAATTGGTATAGGGCAAAGAGACAGTAGCTTCAGGTGAGGGCAATAGAGAAGAAGTAACTATGTCCCTTTTCCCCGTGAAATGTTTTCATCTGTAGCACACAGAAGGACTGTATTATTTAAAAGGGAACAAATAAGAGATGGGATCTGTCTGAGTTTTTATCCAAGGACAAGAAAAGACCTAGACCACACAGAGTGAATTTTCAGTTAGTCAAGAAAAAAAAAAATAATAAAGTTGCCTTATTTTGCCTCTTTCTTTGGCTCTTTGCATACGTTTTATATATATATATATATATATATATATATATATATATATATATATATATATATATAAAATGTAATTTATGATATATAACATGTATATATGTTTTATATAATATATACAATATTCAATATATATAATATATACATTTTATGCATATTTAGTATATAATATATACACATTATATATAATACATATAAAGAGGGTGCCAAAAAAATGTATACACATTTTCAAAAAGGACAACTGTATTAAAATTGTAATACTCAATATATACCTATAACAAAAAATAAATACACGTCACATTTGACTTCTGCAATTACAAGAGGTGCTCAAAGTGGTTACCATCAGCGTCCAGACACTTCTGATTATGGCGAACTACTGGCTTGAGCAACGTTGACCAAAGTGTCCACTTGTATACATTTTTTGGCACCCCTGGTATATATACACAAAGTTAGTATTCACTTTGTTATCCAAATCCTTTGTACCTTAAATAGGTTTTGCCTTTATATTCTGATACCTAAAATAGTAGCGGTAAATTCAATGTTTCATTGTCAATTTTCATCTATACTAACAGGTTTTAGTTTTTATACTTTAAAGCAATATTGTTTGATGTATAAAGGCTGTGGTTACTAAATCATCTTAGAACACTTTAATTATTTGAATCCTAATTTTCATATGAATATGATAAATTCTGCTTTTGATTTATTAATATTTTTCTATATTTTATATCTCCTTATTTTCACAGGTGTAATTTATTTGTTACTTTGCATTTTGTTTTTTGGATTTGGGTATATATTTTCCCCAATCTGCAAATTAATTTTTAGAATTACAGATATCTTTTTGGTTTCATTTCTGTTATATTATTCTATTTTATTTCTCTACCAGTAAAAATTACCTGTAAGTTTTTAATAGATATTGTTCAAGAACAAAAATTCAACTGAGTAAATTTAAAGATTAATGGGTTTTATTAAGTGATTTGTGAATTGGGCAGTATCCCATTGAGCAAGGAGAGAGAGACTCCCAAGGACTGTACAAACTAGAAGGGTTTTATGGGCAGGAATACAGGGCAAGGAAGTCATTAGCAAAATAAAAGAATGAATTATTTCAGGCCAACTCATCTTCTTTTTGGGGGAAGGAACAGGCAAGGGTTTTTCCGTCAGATTACCTCACTATTGTTAATTTCAGGTCCACTCTAGAAGTTCAATTTCCTGGGAGAGGTGAAGTTGCAGTTAAGTCTCGGTTTGCTGTTGTGGAAACAAATGACATCATTTGGGGCCTGTCATTTATTTTTCACAATATATATTTTTTTAATTAAATTTATTGGGGTGACAGTTGTTAGTAAATTTATGTAGATTTCAGGTGTACAATTCTGTATTACATCGTCTATAAATCCCATTGTGTGTTAACCACCCAGAGTCAGTTCTCCTTCCATCACCGTATATTTGATCCCCTTTACCCTCATCACCCACCCCCCACCCCCTTACCCTCTGGTAACCACTAAATTATTGTCTGTGTATTTTTCACAATATATATAAACATACATTTTGCTATCAATGAAAATATCCAGTCAATATCTATAATGTCTCCGGTGAATGAGAAATATTTAGCAAATTTTTTTACCTATTTCTTTTACTACCCTATTTATCTTTCAGATTTTGTAATAATTGTTTACAATTTTAGTTTCAATATTAAAAATTGTGTTTTTCCATTATGCCTCTTTCATGAATCTTTATGTTATAAAAGCAGTATACCAGTACTTCACAGCTACAATGTAACCAATTATTTAGAGTTAAATACACGTTTTCCAGAGCTCATGGCTTACCTTTCTTTTAGCTTTTGTATTCTTGTACTTTGGATCTTTGTTTCATCTTGTTGTTTTCTCAGACATCACCAAGAAATATTTTAAAGTCCCATAATCATAACATTTTGAGGTTTTAAATATATTATGAATATGAATTGAAAATACTGGTTTAACTGGTATAAGAGTTGATGTTTGCATTTGTTTATCTTTGTGCTTTATAAATATTGCACTGTGTTTTTCCTAAAATTTCTTGTTTCAGGTTAAAGTCTTATGTAAATATAATTCTTTTACCTATGAAAATAACTTTTTTTTATTCTTATATGGTTTTATGATTATTTTCTTTATTTATTTGATTCTTAATTTAATTTAGTTATGTTCAAGTGCTTCCTTCCTTCCTTCCTTCCTTCCTTCCTTCCTTTCTTTTTCTTCCCTCTTCCTTTTTTCTTTCTTTCTTTCTTTCTTTCTTTCTTTCTTTCTTTCTTTCTTTCTTTCTTTCTTTCTTTCTTTCTTTCCTTTTTTTTTTAATATTAGCATTTATTTTTATTTGATTATTTCTTCCTTCTCCTTAGCTCTGTTATGTTACTTCCCTCTGGAATAACAATTTTTCTATTTATTATAATAGATCTCTTAAATTGACCCTCCATACCTCATAGCTTTTCTTTCATAATTTTCTTTTTCTTTCTATTTGCATTGTGTTCTGAGAGAACTTCTTTCTTCAACTTTCCAGATCCCTAAGTTTATCTTTTTGTTTTGCTCCTTTTCTTTTCCTCCAGCCATAACCATTATTTTACTCAACTTTGTTCTTGAGCCTTTAAAATAATGATCATGATTAATTTTTGAGAAGTCTAATTAAACATGATTGGTCATTGATATTATAAAGGATATATATAGTCTAGATTGATCTGTACTATTGTTAGACTGGGTTTATTTCACTCTAATGGTCCTCAAGTACAGTAAATCTAGAATCTGATTACAGAATCCTTGGCTGTCATGGATTGAATTGGGCATATGTTTAGTCAAATGGACTCAAGTATTATATGCCATGAGTAATTGTTTCCAAGGTTCACGTAGTTGAATTCCAAGGATCTGGAAGTTGCCTAGACTCCATTTTTGGGTTTGGTCCTTGCACCCACAGTATGAATTTCTGGTGGTGGGTTGTTTACTGTAGAGGGCTGTTCTTTCACGTTTAGTTGGATCAAACTATAGAGCCAACAATTCTGAGAGCAGAGGAATTAAATAGGTTTGTACAGCCTTTTTATTAATGAACTCACAGACTGCCCACCCTTCAGTAAGTTTCTGCTGTTTCAGTCTTATGTTTGTTAACAGGGCCTTTTGAGAAAGCTCACTTTTTGGATGTTCTGTTTTTATAATATCGTGTGTTCTTAAATTGTGCATGGTTTTCCCACTAATCTTATATCATACTTATATTATCTTCTGGAAATTCATCAAGATTTGATTTGATGGCACCCTTTCCTGTTAACCACTATTACAATGCTGGATTAATTCTTACTTTTATTTCCATTTTAACATTTCAGCGGGGTTTGGAAGGAACGAGTATAGTCAGATGCTCTTCTCTCTTCTGTTTTTTTTTTTTTTTTTAGCACATAATTTTTTTTAAATTTTTTTTTAATTTATTAGTTTCAGGTGTACAAGACAAGGTAATACTTAGACGTTCATCATTTATATCCCTCACACTGTGAACCTCCCTCCCCCATCCACTATCCCTCCGACCTCACACTGAGCCATCACATTATATATATAAAATTTTTAATGACCCAGATTATTGGATTTAGATATCTGATCGTTAAAAAGCCCATACATTTTTTTTCTTAATGTAAAGTGTCTTGTAATAGTTGCAAATAATCATTTGAGGTAACTGTGATTCTGACACCCAGTTCTCTAAATTACTTGTAAAGAATTGAAGTCACATATTTTGCTATTTACTTCTCTAGCTCACATTCCTTAACTTTTACTGGACAGATACATTGAAAATCTGCCAAGATAACACATTCTGAAGCAGAGATACTTACAAAGAATATCAGCTGCTTTGTCTTCGCTTCCTGAATTCAGAGAGAAATGTTCAGTTATATGCTCTCATCCCAATCAAACAAAGGAGGTTGCCAGAGTGTATGAGGTGGAGAGAATCATCCTTCTTTTGATACTACAGGCAAATAATGGCAGTGACTCTTCCTCATATCTGCATCTTGTCATGCGTTAACAACATTACAGACATCCCCCATAAAGTGGGAACTCTACTGCAAGAAAGGTCATGACATGGCATCCTAAACATAATTATTCTGTTATCAAACAATTGTGTTTGAGGGAACCATTCTCTAATTGAAGCTCTTCCTTTCTGAAGCACTTACTGGATCAGGATCATGGACTCTTATTGATTAAGACTAGGTGTTTTTCCACCTTTAAGTTCTCCCCTAAATGATGGAAGGATCTTTTATCCTTTTGCTCTGTGAGTACATCAGCACGTAGGGACTTGTTATCCACCAAAGAAGACAGAAAAATGAATGTGCACTGGATAATTTCATTTCTAAAGCACTTTATCCTTTTCCTGGGAGAGACTCTCAACCATGCAACCTTTAGAATGTAAGCAAAAATGAATGAATGATTTAGCAGTAATATTGTTTTCAATTTTTTTTTTAATTAATTTTATTGGGGTGACAATTGTTAGTAAATTTACATAGATTTCAGGTGTACAATTCTGTATTACATCGTCTATAAATCCCATTGTGTGTTCACCACCCAGAGTCAGTTCTCCTTCCATCACCATATATTTGATCCCCTTTACCCTCATCACCCACCCCCCACCCCCTTACCCTCTGGTAACCACTAAATTATTGTCTGTGTCTATGAGTTTTTGTTTCTCATTTGTTTGTCTTGTTCTTTTTGGTTTATATACCACATATCAGTGAAATCATAGGGTTCTCTGCTTTTTCTGTCTGACTTGTTTCACTTAGCATTATTCTCTCGAGATCCATCCATGTTGTCACAAATGTTCCTATATCATCTTTCCTTCACGCCGAATAGTATTCAATTGTGTATATGTACCACAACTTCTTTATCCATTCATCTATCGAAGGACATTTTGGTTGTTTCCATGTCTTGGCCACCGTAAACAAAGCTGCAATGAACATTGGCGTACACGTGTCTCTATAGAGAAATGCTTTTATATTTTTGGGGTAGATACCCAGGAGAGCGATTGCTGGGTCATATGGTAATTCTATTCGTAATTTCTTGAGGAACCTCCACACTGCCTTCCATAGCGGCTGCACCAGTCTGCATTCCCACCAACAGTGTATGAGAGTTCCTTTTTCTCCACAGCCTCTCCAACACTTGTTACTATTTGTTTTGTTGATGAAAGCCATTCTGACTGGGGTGAGGTGATATCTCATTGTGGTTTTCATTTGCATTTCTCTGATGATTAGCGATGTTGAGCATTTTTTCATATGTCTATTTGCCATTTGTATATCCTCTTTGGAGAAATGTCTCTTCAGGTCCTCTGTCCATTTTTCAATTGGGTTGTTTGTTTTGTTGTTGTTGAGTTTCATGAGTTCCTTGTATATTTTGGATATTAGCCCCTTATCAGAGGAACTGTTTGCGAAAATCTTCTCCCATTCAGTTGGTTGCCTCCTTATTTTGTTAATAGTTTCTTTTGCTGTGCAGAAGCTTTTCAGTTTCATATAATCCCATTCGTTTATTTTAGTTTTTACTTCCATTGCCTTTGGAGTCAAATTCATAAAATGCTCTTTGAACCCAAGGTCCATAAGTTTAGTACCTATGTTTTCTTCAATGCAGTTTATTGTGTCAGGTCTTATGCTTAAGTCTTTGATCCATTTTGAATTAATTTTGGTACATGGTGACAGATAGCAGTCCAGTTTCATTCTTTTGCACGTAGCTATCCAATTCTACCAGCACCATTTATTGAAGAGGCTGTCTTTCGTCCATTGTATGTTTTTAGCTTCTTTGTCAAAAATTATCTGTCCATATTTATGTGGTTTTATTTCTGGGTTCTCAATTCTATTCCATTGGTCTATGTGTCTGTTTTTCCGCCAATACCAAGCTGTTTTGATTATTGTAGCCCTGTAGTACAAGGAAAAATCAGGGAGTGTGATACCTCCAGTATTGTTCTTTTTTTTTAATATTGCTTTGGCTATTTGGGGTCTTTTGTGGTTCCAAACAAATCTGATGATTTTTTGTTCTATTTCTTTAAAAAATGCCATTGGGATTTTAATGGGGATTGCATTAAATCTGTATATGGCTTTGGGTAATATGGCCATTTTAACTACGTTGATTCTTCCAATCCATGAGCACGGAATGTCTTTCCATTTCTTTGTGTCTTCTTCAATTTCTTTCAAAAATGTCTTATAGTTTTCAGCATATAAATCATTCACATCCTTGGTTAAGTTTATTCCTAGGTATTTTATTCTTTTTGCTGCAATTGCAAAAGGAATTGTTTTTTCTATCTCTTTTTCTGAGATTTCATTGTTGGTATATAGGAAAGCAATGGACTTTTGTACGTTGATTTTGTAGCCAGCAACTTTACTATATTCATTGATTGTTTCTAATAGCTTTTTGGTGGAGTCTTTAGGGTTTTCTATATATAGCATCATGTCATCTGCAAAGAGTGACAATTTAACTTCTTCATTCCCAATTTGGATGCCTTTTATTTCTTTCTCTTGCCTGATAGCTCTGGCGAGGACTTCCAACACTATGTTGAAAAGCAGAGGTGATAAGGGACAACCTTGTCGTGTTCCTCAATGTAGAGCAAAGGGCTTCAGCTTTTCACCATTAATTATGAGGTTAGCTGAGGGCTTGTCATATATGGCCTTTATTATGTTGAGGTATTTTCCTTCTATACCAATTTTAGTAAGTGTTTTAATCATAAATGGATGTTGTATCTTATCAAATGCTTTTTCTGCATCAATTGATAGAATCATATGATTTTTGTCCTTTATTTTGTTTATGTGATGTATCACATTGATGGATTTGCGAATGTTGAACCAGCCTTGTGCCCCGGGGATGAACCCCACTTGGTCGTGATGAATAATCTTTTTAATGCATTGTTGTATTCGACTTGCTAGAATTTTGTTTAGGATTTTAGCATCTGTATTCATCAGAGATATAGGTCTGTAGTTTTCTTTTTTTGTGTTGTCCTTACCAGGTTTTGGTATCAGGGTAATGTTGGCCTCATAAAATGAGTTAGGGAGTACTGACTCTTCTTCAATTTTTTGGAAGAGTTTGAGCAGGATTGGTATTAGATCCTCTTTGAAGGTTTGGTAGAATTCACTGGTGAAGCCATCTGGTCCAGGACTTTTGATTTTGGGAAGGTTTTTGATGACTGATTCAATTTCCTTACTGGTGATCGGCCTGTTAAGATTTTCCAGTTCTTCATGATTCAGCCTTGGAAGGCTATATGTTTCTAAGAACTTGTCCATTTCTTCTAAGTTATTAAATTTGGTGGCATATAGTCCTTCATAGTATTCTTGGATAATCCTTTGTATTTCTGTGGTGTCCGTGATAACTTCCCCTTTTTCATTTCTGATTTTGTTAATTAGTGTCTTCTCTCTTTTTATCTTAGTGAGTCTAGCCAAGGGTTTGTCGATTTTGTTAATCTTTTCAAAGAACCAGCTTTTTGTCACATTAATTTTTTCTATTGTCTTTTTGTTCTCTATTTCATTTAGTTCTGCTCTGATTTTTGTTATTTCCTTTCTTCTGCTGACCTTGGGTTTCGCTTGTTCTTCTTTTTCTAGTTTTTTAAGGTGTAACATGAGGTTATTTATTTGGGATTTTTCTTGTTTCTTGAGATAGGCCTGTAATGATATAAATTTCCCTTTTAATACTGCTTTCACGGCATCCCAAAAATTTTGGTAGGATGTATTTTCATTGTCATTTGTTTCTATGTATCTTTTGAGCTCTCCTCTAATTTCTTCTTTGACCCAGTCGTTCTTTAAAAGTATGTTGTTTAATCTCCATGTATTTGTGTTTTTTCCTGCTTTCTTTTTGCAGTTGATATCCAATTTCAAAGCTTTGTGATCAGAGAATATGCTTGGTATGATTTCAATCTTCTTAAATTTGCTGAGGCTGATTTTGTGTCCCAATATATGGTCTATCCTTGAGAATGTTCCATGTACACTAGAAAAGAATGTATAGTCTGATGTTTTAGGATGAAGTGCTCTATATATGTCAATTATGTCCAATTCATCTAATGTGTCATTTAGGGCTGCGATTTCGTTATTTATCTTCTGTTTGGATGATCTATCCATAGCTGTCAATGATGTATTTAAGTCTCCTAGTATAATTGTGTTTTGGTCAATTTCTCCCTTTAGTTCTGTTAGTAGTTGCTTGGTATATTTCGGTGCTCCCTGATTGGGGGCATAAATATTGATGACTGTTATGTCTTCTTGTTGTATAGTCCCCTTTACCATTATGTAATGTCCATCTTTGTCTCTTGTTATCTTTTTCACCCTGAAGTCTGTTTCATCGGAAATCATTATGGCTACACCTGATTTTTTCTGGGTACCATTTGCTTGAAGTGTCAATTTCCACCCTTTCATTTTGAGTCTATGCTTGTCCTTGTAGCTGAGATGTGTCTCTTGTAGGCAGCATATGGTTGGGTTTAGTTTTTTGATCCAATCTGCTACTCTGTGTCTCTTTATTGGTGAGTTCAGTCCATTTACATTTAGGGTGATTATTGATATGTGAGGATTTCCTGTCATTCTGTCTTTAGTTTTCTGGTAAGGCTGTGTCTCCATTGTTTCTTTGCCTTTTTGTTGTTGTCTGTTATTTCTGTGTGGTAGTATTCTATGATGTTTCCCTCTGTTTCTTCTTTTATTACAGTATATATTTCAGATTTGGATGTTTTTTGAGTGGTTACCCTTGAGTTTATGTAAAAGAAAGTTTGATATTTAGAGTATTCCAGTTTCTTCAGTACACTTACTTTCTCTATTCCCATATTCCAGTTCAGGCCTTTACGCTCCCCCTTTTTATGTTTCGGTTGCCACAAGTTGTCCCTGTTGATGGTGGTCTAATAGCCTCCTTTAGTATTTCTTGTAGTGCAGGTCGTGTATGAGAAAATTCCCTCAGCTTCTGGATGTCTGGAAAGGTCTTTATTCCTCCTTCATATCTAAAGGAGATCTTTGCTGGATATATTATTCTTGGCTCATGATTTCTCTCTTTCAATAGTTTGAATATTTGGTTCCATTCCCTCCTAGCTTGTAGAGTTTCTGCTGAAAAATCTGATGATAATCTAATGGGCTTTCCTTTGTAAGTTACCGTCTTCTTTTCCCTGGCTGCCTTGAGGATTCTTTCTTTATCATTGATTTTAGACAGCTTCAATACAATGTGCCTTGGTGAAGGCCTGTTGGGATTGAGGTAATTAGGTGTTCTATTTGCTTCTTGGATTCGAGGATCCAGTTCTGTCCACAAGTTTGGGAAGTTCTCATCGACGATTTGTTTGAATATATTCTCTGTTCCCTTCCCTCTTTCTTCTCCTTCTGGTATACCCATTATTCTTATATTACTCTTTCTGATGGAGTCAGAAAGTTCTTGTAGAGTTCTTTCATTTCTTTTAAGTCTCAAGTCTCTTTCTTCTTCCCTCTGTGTAAATTCCAGGTTCCTATCTTTGATGTCACTGATTCTTTCCTCCATCTGGTCAACTCTACTACCTAAGCTGGATATTTTATTGTTAATTTCTTCTATTGAGTTCTTAATCTCCAGAAATTCTATTTGGTTCTTTTTCAAGATTTCAATCTCTTTTGTAAAATGCTCATGGTGTTCTTTGATTGTGTTTCTGAGTTCATTAAACTGCCTTTCTGTGTTTTCTTGCATCTCGTTCAGTTTTTTCAGAATTGCGATCTTGAATTCTCTGTCATTTAAATCACAAAGGTCCATATCTCTAAGTTCCTTTTCTGGAGACTTTTCACTTTCTTTCTGAGCTATCTTGTTGCCTTGGTTATTCATGGCAATCACTGATTTACTATTTCTCTTCCTAGTCATCTACAGGAGTGTCTTCTGCAACAGGTTGATAGGTATGCGAAGAGCTTTTGGAGTTCCAAAGCTCTTTCTGCACCAGATTCAGAGCCCGTTTGTTTCAGCAGTTCTGTTTACTCCTGCAGGGATCCGCCCAGATAGGTGGGGCCAGGGGCGGGGTGAGTTGTGAGAGGTGGCCCAGAGCAATGGCGGCGACCACCACCACAGCCAGTCCTGCTTCCACAGCTCCCTCCCCTTTGCCGGAACTAGTTGAGCTGCGAATCTGTGTCTGCGGTCCACAGTTCTCAGAGCAGCAAATATTCTGTCCTTTGATCCGACACTGCTACTTTATCGCTTCTAGCACCGGGCAGGTGGGGGCGGGGCGAGCTCTGGGAGGGTAGGGAGGGGGCGGCTAGTCTCCGTGCCTAGGGCTTCCGTTCTCCGCTCGGCAGTGAGGGCTTAAACCACCGATTTCCGCCCTCTTCCCTCAGTCTTTGCTCCGAGGTCTGCCGTGAGCGAGCGTTGGGTTCAGCGGTTTTGTATGCTGCCCCCTCAGCCCTGTGGGCTGTAAGCGGAGCCCTAGCAGTCCGAGTCCTTCCCTCTCCCGCAACGGCGGTAGTTCCGGGAGCAGCGGGCTCCGAGCACTGAGCTAGGTCTGTGTCCTGCGCCCGCGCGGCTCCGTCTCCGCACTTCTCCTCTCCCTCCTCCCCCGCTCGCGCGATTCACCCACCTGGAGGTGAATTCAGTAGTCGGCCTCTTCGTCTTGCCTGTCTGCTGTGCAAGGAGTCCTTTGTGGAGTTATTGTTGTCCGATTCGTTGTAAATCCCAGGGGAGCGTTACAGAGGCTCACCTCACGCCGCCATTTTTTTTCTTCTTATTGTTTTCAATTTTGATGTGAATTAAAAAGTGAGTTATTCAGAATATTCTTTCATTCAAATTAATGTTGCCTGGATCCCTCATACATTATTCAGAATGCTGTTGTAGAATGGCCAATTCCATCTGAATGCTACATGGTTTATTTTCTTCTAAATAGGACCTCCACCAGCTATGTGAATAACCATAACTCAATGACAAACATTTTTAATGTAAAATGCATTTTTCAAATTTTTTTCCTGTTTCTGTTTAGTAACTGTTTTTATTGTCATGCTGGTTTCTAAGTGGCTAAATAACAGCCTAGATTCATCAAAGAGAGAATTACCACTCTTCTAATATTTTGGGGATAGATGATTAATTTAAAAATAATTCACATTTTGTTAACAATTCATGATTACAGTATCTGTGTCTCTCAGGATTATTTGAAATATTTATTGATGATGAAAGAGACAGAAGTTAGAAAGTAGTCACAGAGGTAAGCTGCCTAGCTGCGTAGTCATTGTGTTCAGTCTGGGTGGGGCCCAGGAAATTGCATTTGTAGTATCATTCAGGTATACAGGTGTAAGAATTGTATTTGGAGAAACATGAAAGCACAGTGCTTCTCAAACTTTAATGGGAAAATAATCAACTCAATATCTTGTTAAAATACAGATGTTGAATCAGTAGGTGTTAGGACTGCCCTAAGAGTTTCTAAGAAGCTTCCAGATAATGCCAATACTGCTTGTTCAGAATACCATACATGGAGAAGCAAAACCTCTAGAGACAGGTCTTCAACTTTACAAATCCAAAATCACAATTTTGCCAATTCACATAGAATTTGATCCTGAGAAGATGACACACAACAACAAAAGAGACAAGAGCCTGATATATACGCCAAATTGCCAGTTTAATTATGGCACTGGTTTTTAATCCTGAGTGTCATGAGAATCACTCATGGAATTTCAGGGTTTAGACCAAATTCCAAGGAATTCTGATTTAACAGATCTCGAATCATCCTATCAGTAGTTGTTCAAATTTCCCAGGTGATTCTAACATGCAGCCACATTGAGGATCACTGATTTTACACTGACAATTATAATGCCAAGCAGATCAAATACCAATGTTAGTTGATCAGCACATTCTCTTTCCTGAAGAGATATCTGCATAGGGAGCTAATATGAAATTGGTGGCTTGATTGGGGGATGTAGAATCACAAGGGAAGGTGTTAGATAACCTGAGTGGCTATGTTAATCAAGGCTGATATGTACACTGTCACCAGAGGTTCCACGTGCCAGGGAGGCAGGTGTTCAGGTAGACCCTTTAGGACCCTTCTCCAATAAATATAGCCTTGCATTTTGAGCTCCAATTTTCTACACTAATACAGACTATCCCACCTCTGTTATTTTTCTTTATTCTTCAAAACAATTTCACACAAATACTTTGGCATTACTTACTTGTTCAGGTTTACCTTAATTACCTTAATTTTTAGATCCCTAAAATTCTTAGCCCCCTTGACTGAAAGTGGATGTCCCAGCATCTCCTTCATGGTTGATTTCATTGTTTACGTCTTAGGGTGGATTTTCTTTATATATTCTAGTATTTCTTGTTTTATTTCGCACTTTTTAAGTTTCTTTCTTAGAGAGTAAGCCTTATTTTCAAATTGTTGGACAGCCTTGATGACATTATATTTCCCAAATCAGTATCAATTAGATGAACATGTGAAATGCTATGTATATATTTTGCTAATTTTCACAAATGTAATGCAAGAGCTGAAATATTTGACGACAAAGCTGAAATGAAATTAAGTAGAGATATTTTGATTCAGGGTCATAGAACAATGTTACATTTTTATTTTATGTTTTTTGTCATTTAGGAAAAAGCGCTTACATAAAATTGAAATGGTATGTACAAAGGCACTTTCTTATAAAGGCACTTCAACTTGAAAACTGGGGAAGTGACAATGGAGTGTTTAACAGAATTTCTATCTTAAGTGACAAAATGGTTGACCAAGAATTATTCTTTTTGGGGGGATACACTTTTACTATCATTAAATTCAGTGGAAATTTGAACAAGATATCATTTTGAAAACATGTAAAAGGAAGAAGGTAGTAATCAGGATTTCTTTGTGAAATTTTATCAGACTAATTGAATTTTCCTCTCTGTCAGAGTGATAGAACTGATATATCAGTTGAAATAACAGCTGTAATTTACCTTGACTTTAAATAAGCTTCAGCTACTACTTGTTTGGCATACAGATTATAGATTTTTAAAAAGTTGTTTAGACTAGAACCTTGCATGGCTAGAGTTTAATTTATCCACACCAGAGACTTATCACAATTATATGATTTTTGTATCTGTGCCCTGAATTTTATTAATATATAATGTCTATATTATATTTGTGTATTCTCAACACATAACTGCAGATAAGCCACAGTTATCATATATAGTAATAAAAAGAACATTGTGTGTGTGTGTGTGTGTGTGTGTGTGTGTGTGTGTGTGAACCACAGACCCAAAAATCAGCAAGTGGAATGTTAGCGTGGCTAGGGATATCAGGACTGACCTTCTGGATAAGTCGTAACATATAGCATTTTATCTTGGAATGGATTGTGTATTAATCAGGTTTCTCCAGAGAACAGAAACAATAGTATATACATATGATGGAACAATGGCATTGTTATTTTGCTCCCCTATCTTGAAGCCCATAAAAATCAACAAAACTTAAGTGTATGGATCCTTGCAAGTGGATGAGGTCTAAACATTGCTTGGAAAGTGGCAGGCATTGTGTGTGTATATATATATATATGTATATATATATATATATATATACTGTGTGTGTGTCTGTGTGTGTATATATATAGAGAGAGAGATAGATAGAGATATATAGATAAAATTGGCTCGTGTGATGATTGCAGAGGCTAAAAAGTCCCACAATATGCTGTCTGCAAGCTGAAGATACAGGAAAGGCTAGTGGTGTAATTCAGTCCAAGTCCAAAGACCTAAGAACCAGGGTTATAGATGGCGTTATGTCCCAGTCAGAGGGCAGAAGAAGACTGATAGAACAGCTTAAGCAGTCAGGCTGAGAGAGCGAATTCTCCCTTCTTCTACCCTTTTGTTCTATTCAGGCTTTCAATGGATTGGATGATGCCCACCCATATCAAGGAAGACAATCTGCTTTACTCAGTCCAGTGATTCAAATACTAATGTCATCTGGAAATACTTTTACAGACACACCCAGAAATAATGTTTAGCCCACTATCAGGCCTCTTCATGACCCAGTTAAGTTGACACGTGAAATTAACCATCACAGATAGCCACTTGCATCCCAGCCCTCCAATGTCCTTCTACTCCATTATATGCTAGCCCTGGAAGACCTAAAGTCAATATCATTTCAGAAAATAAAAAAAAATATCTAGAGAGCTGTATGGAAAGAAAAATGCTGTAAAAGTTCAGAGACCAGTTTCTCAAATATAATTGATACAGCAGGAGAGATGTGGTTTGGACTTGTGCCTCTCGTAATAGCATCTGCTTATTTACGTGTCAACCTTGTTCTCCTAGAAAACTGAATATGCTGAGAGAGAAAAGCAATGTTAGAAATAATAACCCCTTTGAATAAGATTTATAGTAATAAAAGTCCCATTGTTACTTCATTTGCTACTCAGAATATCCCTCTGAAGTAAGATGGCAGTTGTTATTGTAATACCAGGTTTTCATATGAGAAAAATCAGGGTTAATAAGTGTTAATCTTTATCGTGCTAAAAACAATCAATTTAACATACATGTATTGAATGCCTGCCACTTTTCCAGCAACATTTAGGCCTCACCCACTCCAAAGAATCCCAAGGCACATACAGTTACCTGAAGGCTGTGCATTTATGACCTAAGACCAAATACTGAGCAGAAAGTCAGGGAACTCTCCCCTTGGAGAACCTATTTCAAAACATAAAGCCTTTATTTCAACTTACTAACTCCATTCACAAGAATTTCATGTACATAAGTTCAATGTTTTCAAATCGAAACTTATTCACACATGGGGTTCCATGTATGGAACGTTTTATATTTTTTCTATGTCTCATGATTCCTTTAGATTGAGAAGCTATAACAAAATGTGCTCGTACATTGGACATTCCCTAATGATGATGTTTACATTTAGGGAAAACTCTAACTGGATCAAGGTTAACTTTTAATATTTTCCCAGACTTAAATCCAAGTTTCACGAGATTTGAAAAAATATACCTAATATTGTTTTGGGGATAAAGCAAGTTCCTTATTTCTTTTATATATATGGTATATATAATATATTATACATATGTTTATATTGTTTATATTTGTTGATTTTGGTGGACATCAAGATAGGGGAGCAAAATAAAACACCACTGCTCCATCATCTTGCAGCAGAATTCAGTCCTTTACTCTTGATGTAATACTCTAAATGCTATATTCCTAATAAATATATCTAGAATTATAAAGTATAACATGTCACATTCCCTTAAAGACAAGGTCCGACCAACACATATATGATCACGTGATTTATGGCAGAGACCATACAGTGCAGTGGATTAAAGATGATCTTTTCAATAAATTGTCAGTTGTATGTAAAAGAATGACTCTAACCCCTAGCTAATATCATACATATAAATCAACTGCAAATAATATCAGATCTATATATGATAATTAAAACAATAAAACTCTCAGAAGAGAACATACAAAACTTCTTCCTAACCATGAAATAGGCAAGGATTCCTTAAATAGGAAACAAAAATTGCTAATAAAGAAATTTTAAAAATTATAAATAGGGCCATACTAAGAGAAAAAATTTTGGTTCATCAAAATATACGACTAAGACAGTAAAACAGCAAGACACAGACTCGGAGAAGATTTTATATTTCATGTATGTATATATATATATATATATATATATGGCCTGCGAGCTACAGTTTACTGACCCCTGGTCTAGAAAATGGAGGTAAATGAAAGGAAGATTGAGAGACTAAAGCATTTTGTCAAAGAAAGAAGACATTTTCTCACTAAGCTATTGTAATAGACTTCAGAAGGACTGGCTCATCAAACATAAGCCCATCAGGTATCTCAAGAAAAAAATGAAAACCTACCCCAAT
This sequence comes from Rhinolophus hipposideros, assembly GCF_964194185.1. Classification (NCBI taxonomy): domain Eukaryota; kingdom Metazoa; phylum Chordata; class Mammalia; order Chiroptera; family Rhinolophidae; genus Rhinolophus; species Rhinolophus hipposideros. Next base: position 44,853,720 of record NC_138052.1, read on the forward strand.
TTCCAAGGTTACCAAATTTATGATCAATCTGTTCATTGTAGGAAATTACCATAGTTTTTCCCTCAAATGAATATCTTATCTGCAAATGTCAAGACATATCTTAAGAAATGAGCATTGTAACAGTCTAGGGTTAAGTTGTTTTGTTAGAGTATGTTAGAGTAAATTTTCATTTATTTGGTAACCTTTTTGTGTTGTTTTTTTCTTAGAAAAAACAGATTCCTGATGCAGATTCCTGATTAGAATGTGAGGTGCATACTTTTTCTTAATGGCAGCAAGAGAAAGTATTCATTTTGTATTCACTTATGAAGGGTCCTCCCCAGCAACCTCAGTTCATAGAGATTATTGTAAAAAACATAATGGGTTCAGATATATTTCTAGGAATTTTTTTAAATATTTTGCTTTATCAAAGATATAGGTGTATTAGTTACGATTGTTTTCACTAGAAGGAAAATAAAATTCAACTCAAACCAGCTTAAACAATATTGAGAATTCTGGGGGTCTCTATTAACTGAATCAATTCAGAGGTAGTTTAGGAATCAAGTTCATTTCTTTTCTCTTCTGTGGCTCTCCTTCTTCTATGTGTAGGTTTCATCCTCAGGCTCTATAAGATGGCTACCGTACTCCTTGCTTCACAGGTATAGGTAGATCAAAGGCAGAGAGTGTGACTTGGAAAATTTGGCCCATAAAGGAAAGCTCCTACTTTCCCAGGAGCCATCATCAAACCTGTGTTACATGTATTTGGTCTGAAATATATCATACACCCATTTTTTTAGCAAATCTTTGTTGCCTGGGGAATAGCCCTATCTTAAGCTCTCCATCTAGATTGAATCTTAAATGAACCACTGCGGCAAGTTGCCTGGAGTTACCTTGAGTAACTTAACTCAACGGTTCTCAAAGTATGGTGCCTGAACGAACAGTGTCAATACCACCTGAGAATTTAATAGAGATGTAATTTCCTGGGCCTCGTTCTGGGCCAATTGAATTAGAAAACTCTAAGGGAGGGCCGCAGCAATCTGTATTTCATTGAGCCTTTCAGGAGATTCTCCATGCACTGAAATTTGAGAACCTTTGTTTTTTGACTAATCAGAGGCTACATCTAGAGCTGGAGACAAACCTTTAAACCACACAGCTGCTGATTAATTGGAAATGTGTGAAATATATTACAGATATAGCCATGAAGTCAAGCAGATTCTAAGTCTAGGCAGATTTGAAGTCAAGTCAGATACAAAGTCTATAAAGTATATTTGATGGTGAAAAATTTTCGAAAGCATTATGTTTAGTCAATTAAATTTGTGAAATGTCATTTCTTAGAGTATATTTTAAATGAGATAAAGTCTTATCTATTAGGATTGGTTTATTTTTCATTCTTTGGATTGAGATTCTTTCAGGGGACTAAGGAAGTTGTTTGTGATCAGATTTATAAACCACATTAGATTTAATGTAGAGAATAGATTGGAATAGAGTGAAGCAATGTAAAACTTTGATTCGAATCTGTATCTATATGTATAAATATGTATGTGCCACAAGTTTCCAATAGAAAATGCTTAAAAACTAGCTGTCTGGGGGCAAACTGCTCTGGCTTATAGTTTGCCAATTTCCATGGTATAAATATACCTTCCTCCTGCCCCTAGCAGATGTCAAGCTATGGTATCAGTGTGACATCACTGAAGGTGGAGTTGGGCAAGATACACAGTTCACACCATTATATAGTATTTCAACCATAAAGATAGATGTAAATAAGCTCAAGAGCATAATTAGAAATTGATATTTCGAGTGTTTATTTACCTTTGTTTTTAATATGATGCATTTGATTTTAAATTATATAATTTAATGTTTAAATCATATAATTTAATGTTTAAGACTCGCCATCCTTCACCACTGTTTCACAACATTCCTGAAAATTTAATAATCATCTCTTGTGAGCTGGTATGAGCCAGATCAAGTACACAATTGGGCTGTGCCAAAAAGTTTGAAAGCCACTGATTTATCCATTCCCCATGCTTAGTGTTGACTCAAAATTAATGAAAAAAAAATGGTGAATGTAATAAACCTTTTCATGATCTTTGTTTATTTCCTCTGGACTACCTAAGTTTTTCTATTAAGAGAGAAAATCTATCCAATCCTATTTTCTGTAATCAAATTATTTTCTCCCTAAAAGTTGGCAACTGTATCCATCTTTGTCTTAATATACCTCTTAAATTTCATTTAGGCTCTGAAGGGAAGAAAGTAGTTGAAAAACTTCTGACATTGAAAGGTTGGTGTAATTTTATCATTAACTTCAGTGAAAAGATAGGAATAATAATAATTTAAATGCAGTTAGCTTCTATTGGTTATTCTATGTTCACCATTCTAAGAATTCCTTCACTATAAGCTTTTCTCATAGTAATCTATATCTCATCATAGGGTTACTGAAAATGAAAGAATACTAATTAAACCCTTTCTGTCTACATATCGTTTCTAATAGTCCATTAAAGGATATCAAAGGATGTACCCTATTCAGGGAACAAATTTTCAAATATAACAATAGGACAAATGCCGCATAACTTTGTTACACTTTTCCTTGGAGTTTTTTGAGCATGTTAATAATACAATAAATGCATATTTATTTGTGAATGAAATTCAGTTTCCACTTAAGCTTATGGAAAACATCATAAGCCTTTTCCTTAAGGTACAACTTGTAGCCTGTCTTCTTTGCAAAATCTTTTCTAATAACTTGCCCTAGTTTATTTACTTTTTTTTTTTCCTGGTATCTATTATACTTACATGCTTTGTGGCAAAACTAGAACTCCATTGTTCTCTCCTGACCACATTACCTTCACTAAATTTTAAGATCCATAAGATCAGAACCATTTCATTTATTTTTGTCCCCATAACGCCTACCAGCATCGGGATCATAGTATGCAATGCCTTTTACAGTTTTTAGAAAGAAGTCTAAAGTTCTGTACATGGGTCTATACACTCAGACCCCCCTAGTATTATTAGTAGTAATAGTTAGTGCTTAATAATACTAATCATTTCCAAATATTTTGCATGGATTGTTCATATAATTTTCACCACAAACACCAAGTAACAGAAAACAAACTTATCCTATGATCACATAGGCTAAGGACTGGCACCCAGGAAGTTTGACTCTAAAATCAGTGCTCATAATCATTCACTCTACCACCTCACGGACTGATATGAGTAAGCAGTAGTAGCATGTTTTAAATGTCGGCCAACAAAAATTTCATCATTAATGGATTTCAGTGCTTTTAAGATTGTGTAAAACTGGAATTTAGACTTTTGGAAGATCTCTAAGGGTAACTCAGGAAAAGATAAGAAAATGGCAAGTATAAGACCGAATGAAACAGTAGCACTGAGAGTAAATTATGAGTAATGTAGACATTTGATTTGAGTTCCTTAGAAAGTAAAAAACAACAGATGTATGGTAATCCATTGAAAATTTACCGTGGAGAGAGAAAGCATTTGTAAGATCAGACCTGACATTTTAGAACTGGAGCTCATGTCTGTGGCAAGGCCTGTTCAACCCAGAGGACATGAGGAAGGGCTAAGATAAGCTGAACTTTCAAAGGCACTGCCTTATTCAGGTCTGAGAATCTTTATTGTTCCATCTTTAATCTTTAATATAATTTCTAAAACAAAAGTCAAACTGAAAGAGAAGGGCTTTCTAAAACATAGTTAACTTAAATGATTTGTATGAGGATTTCATGACTAGGCACCAAGAGTCCTATGTGATTTTTTTTTTTTTTAAATCTCTTTCTATTTAAAATAATGATCTGAAAAACCCAAAGCATCAGGGGAATCATCATATAATGCCCTTATTGCATTGCTTCAGCTATTTCTTAAAGACAGTAACCTAAAAGTAAAGACAATAAAAATGCAAGTAATCATTCTTTTCAGACAAGAATAAAATTGATGCTATTTAGAGTGGGCTTTTTTTCCTTGTAAGAAGTCAGTTGTTCTTTCCTGCAGCTGATTTTATTTGGCCATCTGAAAGTTCCATGACTTTCCAATTAAGAAGAAAAAAATTACTCAATCTGTAATTAGAAAAAAAGCATTTTGAGTGTTAATTGTGGACAGTCCTTATCTGTTTAGTAGAATCAGAATCCACCTGGTATAAAGAAGAATACAGCAACACAGGATACTGACTATGAGTAATCTTAAATTAGAAACTCAGTTTTTCTGATTATTAGTTAAGTGACCTTAAGTTATCTAATGTTTCATATACTCAACATCCATATCTCTGATAAGGATACGAATGGAAATATTGACTCAAATAATCATTGCAGGAAATAGATGATCTAATAGATAAGAGTTGCCAAGAGCAATAAATGGGAGTTACAATGTTATAATATAAACTCAGTACTCTGCTCTTCATTCGTGTATTATTCACAGCGTAATTGATCACAAGATCATTTTTCAAATTTGTATTGGCATCATGGTCAATTCTGCTCAATTCTTTATGTGTTGACATAAATAACATGCTATTTTAAAGCACCCAAATGGTTCTTGAAAGGGAGGGTCTTTTAAACATAGATAGCTAGATAGACAGTCAGAGAGATGGATAAGTAAATAGATAGAAAAATAGATACCTTGTTTTTACAGATAAGGCATTACCACTGTTATTTTGGAGGCATCTGCCAACTGCACTATATTACTTCTTAGTATGAATCTATTTCTTTCCATTCTGGAATATGAAGAAAAAAGTATCTGAGAAATATTTAAGTATTAAGAAAGAGGAAAATATTTAAGAGGGAAAAAAAACAGTCCACTGAACTTGTTTGAGTGTGTTTTTGATATAGATTAAAGTATTGGTTCATAACAAAATCAAAGATGTGTATATTCAAATGTATTTTTTAAAAGAATTCCAGGCCAGCCCGGTGGCTCAGGCAGTTACAGCTCCATGCTTCTAACTGCAAAGGCTGCCGGTGCGATTCCCAAAAGGGCCAGTGGGCTCTGAACCACAAGGTTGCCAGTTCGACTCCCACAAGGAATGGTGGGCTGCGCCCCCTGCAACTAGCAACGGCAACTGGACCTGAAGCTGAGCTGCACCCTTCACAACTAAGACTGAAAGGACAACAAATTGAAGCTGAATGGCACCCTCCACAACTAAGATTGAAAGGACAACAACTTGACTTGGAAAAAAGTCCTGGAAGTACATACTATTCCCCAATAAAGTCCTGTTTCCCTTCGCCAATAAAATCAAAAAAAAAAAAAAAAAAAAAAAAAAAAAGAATTCCAAAACATTATTTTTAATTATTTAAAAATTTGTCCAGTATTTGAGATTAAAGCATCAAACAGAATAACACCAAGTGATAAAAACGAACTTCATATCATGTAAATGGAAAATGAACAATTTAACGAAGATATGATTAGATTTCTTTTTCCCTCCCTTCAGTAAGGTTATTAACTTTCCATCTCCCAGGGCCTTTCTCACCAGGATTGTTGTGAAAGAAAAGCTCAGTGGCATTGCCTGTAGAAATCATCTGCTGCTTCTAAGTCAGTCACAGGTTTCGCTTCAAGGCAAGAAAACACATTGCTACCAATGACACCTCAGCATTTTGTCTTCAGAAAGCCTCACCCTCCTATAATTGCAAGTCCATCTCTTATAGTCAGGCTGAACTATTTTAATGAATTCTTCAAGGAAATGTTACTTTTGGCCCAGTTTCATTGATGTGTCCAGGGAGCTGCACAGTTTTATTTTTGTTTTCTTTTTTTTTTTTTTTTGAAAGAAATAAGGTGCTGAGATATCAAAAAAGGAAACAATAAATTTGATAATCAAATGGATATATTCAGCATATATTAAGAAACATACATACTGTTTATGAATATTTTAAGCCAAGTGATCTTAAAAATGTTTTTTTCTAAAACAATTATTGACTTGGTCTCAGTAAACTGTGTACCTGATTTGTATAATTATTAACTACTGTCACTTTCCTTTCTATGAAAAAAATGACACCACTATTCGGTAACAATAGAGCTTTGGATGGAAGCAAATTTAGTTATCCTTTCTTTTAGTTGACCTAATGACCAACAAAGATAGGAGACATTTACATTCTGGAGATAAGAAGGCAGATTTGAAGGAAAAGGAGACATGCTTATCTAGGAAAAGAGCAAAACTGATTGAACTACTCAGGGCTTCATTAATATCATGCATTTGTATCTGAGCTAATCTATAACTATTCTATGTTCTCCTGGCAAAAAGTAACAAAAAGTAAAGAATGCCAGTTATTCCCTTGGCTTATCACTAGGGCCTCCTGCAGGCATTGAGGCTTCTGCAGGCATTGAGGCTTCTGAGAACTCAAAAATAGTCCTCAGCAACCATGTTGACTTATGATATTCCTTAGTAGAGTGAACAGTAAAGAATAAAAATGTCACATTAAGATTCTCAAAAGACAGAGACGTCATCAAAATGGCGGCGTGAGGTGAGCCTCTGTAAAGCTCCCCTGGAATTTACAACTAATCGAACACCAATAACGCCACAAAGCACTCCCTTCACAGCAGACAGGCAAGACAAAGAGGCCCACTACTGAATTCACCTAAAGGTGGGAGAATCGTGCGAGCAGGGGAGGAGGGAAGGAAGAAGTGCGGGGACAGAGCCACGCGGGCACAGGACGCAGACCTAGCTCAGTGCTCCAAGCTCGCTGCATCCTGGAACTACCACAGCTGCGGGAAACGGAAGAACTCGGACTGCTACGGCTCTGCTTACGGCCCACAGGGCTGACGGGGCAGCATATAACACGGCTGAAGCCAACGTTCACGGCAGAGACCTCGGAGAAAAGACTAAAGGAATAAGGCTGAAAACGGTGGTTTAAGCCCTCACTGAAGACCGGAGAACGGAAGCCTTAGGCACTGAGACTAGCCACCCCCTCCCTACCCTCCCAGAGCTCGCCCCGCCCACACCTGCCCGGTACTAGAAGCGGAACAGTAGCAGTGTCAGATCAAAAGAACAGAATATTTGCTGTTCTGAGATCTGTGGACTACAGACATAGATTCGCAGCCCAACTAGTTCGGGCAAAGGGGAGGGAGCTGTGGAAGCAGGACCGGCTGTGGTGGTGGTCGCCGCCATTGCCCTGGGTCACCTCTCACAACTCACCCCGCCCCTGGCCCCACCTATCTGGGCGGATCCCTGCAGGAGTAAACAGAACTGCTGAAACATACGGGCTCTGAATCGGGTGCAGGAAGAGCTTTGGAACTTCAAAACCTCTCCGCATCCCCACAGGGACGTGGTGCCCTATGACCCAGGCGAACTGTTAACAGAGGAGAAGGCCATCACCCAGGGAATCCCCGCATTGTGAAAAGATGGAATAGTGCAGAGAAAACATAGCACTACTGTGTGAGTGAGGAAAAAAAAAGGCTGCAGTCAGAAAGAAAATAAAACATTCTACCAACAAGTACTGGAAAACAAAAGAAAGACCTCTTCCTATCAACCTGTTGCAGAAGCCACTCCTGTAGATGTCTAGGAAGAGAAACAATAAATCAGTAATTACCATAAATAACCAAGGCAACGAGACAGCTCAGAAAGAAAGTGAAAAGTCTCCAGAAAAGAAACTTAAAGATATGGAAATATGTGACTTAAATGCCAGATAATTCAAGATTACAGTTCTGAAAAAACTCAATGAGATGCAAGAAAACGCAGAAAGGCAATTTAATGAACTCAGAAACACAATCAAAGAACAACATGAGTATTTTACGAAAGAGATTGAAATTTTAAAAAAGAACCAAATGGAATTTCTGGGGATTAAGAACTCAATAGAAGAAATTAAGAATGAAATAACCAGCTTAGGTAGTAGAGTTGACCAGATGGAGGAAAGAATCAGTGACATTGAAGATAGAAAACTGGAAATTACACAGATGAAAAAAGAAAGAGACTTGACACTTTAAAGAAATGAAAGAACTCTACGAGAACTTTCTGATTCCATCAGAAAGAGCAATGTAAGAATAATGGGCATACCAGAAGGAGAAGAAAGAGAGAAGGGAACAGAGAATATATTCTAACAAATTGTTGATGAGAACTTCCCAAACTTGTGGACAGAACTGGATCCTCCAATACAAGCAGCAATTAGAACACCTAATTAACTGAATCCCAATAGGCCATCTCCAAGGCATATTGTATTGAAGCTGTCTAAAATCAACAACAAAGAAAGAATCCTCAAGGCAGCAAGGGAAAAGAAGACAGTAACCTATAAAGGAAAGCCCGTTAGATTATCATCAGATTTTTCAGCAGAAACTCTACAAGCCAGGAGGGAATAGAACTAAATATTCAAACTATTGAAAGAGAGAAATTATGAGCCAAAAATGATATATCCAGCAAAGATATCCTTTAGATATGAAGGAGGAATAAAGAACTTTCCAGACATACAGAAGCTGAGGGAATTTTCTAATACATGACCTGCACTACAAGAAATACTAAAGGAAGCTATTTGACCACGATCAACAGGGACAATTTGTGGCAACATAAAAAGGGGGAGGGTAAAGGCCTGAAACAGAATATGGGAATGGAAAAAGTAAGCATGCTGAAGAAAATGGAATACCCTAAATATCAAACTTTCTTTTACATAAACTTAAGGGTAACCACTCAAAAAAAATCAGGAACTGAAATGTATACTGTAATAAAAGAAGAAACAGAGGGAAACGTCATAGAATACCACCACACAGAAATAATAGACAACAACAAAAAAGCAAAGAAACAATGGAGACACAGCCTTACCAGAAAACTAAAGATAGAATGACTGGAAATCCTCACATATCAATAATCACCCTAAATGTAAATGGACTGAACTCACCAATAAAAAGGCACAGAGTAGCAGATTGGATCAAAAAACTAAACCCAACCATATGCTGTCTCCAAGAGACACGTCTCAGTTACTAACAGCACTAAAGGGAGAAATTGACCAAAACACAATTCTACTAGGTGACTTAAATACATCATTGACAGCTATGGATAGATCATCCAAACAGAAAATAAATAACGAAATAGCAACCCTAAATGACACATTAGATGAAATGGACATCATTGACATATATAGAGCACTTCATCCTAAAACATCAGGCTATACATTCTTTTCGAGATCATAAGGCTTTGAAATTGGATATCAATTGTGAAAAGAAAGCAGAAAAAAACACAAATATATGGAGATTAAACAACATACTTTTGAAGAACAACTGGGTCAAACAAGAAATTAGAGATCAAAATATTCATAGAAACAAATGACAATGAAAATACATCCTACCAAAATGTTTGGGATGCAGCGAAAGCAGTTTTAAGAGGGAAATTTATATCATTATAGGCCTATCTGAAGAAACAAGAAAAATCCCAAATAAATAACCTCATGTTACACCTTAAAGAACTAGGAAAAAAAGAACAAATAAAACCCAAGGTCAGCAGAAAAAAGAAAATAACAAAAATCAAAGCAGAACTAACTGAAATAAAGAACAAAAAGACAATAGAAAAAATTAATGTGACAAAGAGCTGGTTCTTTGAAAAGATTAACAAAATTGACAAACCCTTGGCTACACTCACTAAGATAAAAAGAGAGAAGACACTAATTAACAAAATCAGAAATGAAAAAGGGGAAGTTATCACGGACACCACAGAAATACAAAGGATCATCCAAGAATACTATGAAGGACTATATGCCACCAAGTTCAATAACCTAGAAGAAATGGACAAGTTCTTAGAAAAACATAGCCTTCCAAGGCTGAACTACAAAGAATTGGAAAATCTAAACAGACCAATCACCAGTAACGAAATTGAATCAGTCATCCAAAAACCTTCCCAAAAGCAAAAGTTCGGGACCAGATGGCTTCACTAGTGAATTGTACAAAACCTTCAAAGAGGATCTATACCAATCCTGCTCAGACTCTTCTAAAAAATTGAAGAAAAGACAGTACTCCCTAACTCATTTTATGAGGCCAACATTACCCTGACACCAAAACCTGGTAAGGACAACACAAAAAAAGAAAACTACAGACCAATATCTCTGATGAATACAGATGCAAAAATCCTAAACAAAATTCTAGCAAATCGAATACAACAATGCATTAAAAACATTATTCATCACGACCAAGTGGCCTTCATCCCCGGGGCACAAGGATGGTTCAACATCCGCAAACCCATCAATGTGATACATCACATAAACAAAACAAAGGACAAAAATCATATGATTATATCAATTGATGCAGAAAAAGCATTTGACAAGATACAACATCCATTTATGATTAAAACACTTAATAAAATAGGTATAGAAGGAAAATACCTTAACATAATAAAGGCCATCTATGACAAGCCCTCAGCTAATCTCATAATTAATGGTGAAAAACTGAAGCCCTTTGCTCTACGTTCAGGAACACGACAGGGCTGTCCCCTATCACCTCTGCTTTTCAACATAGTGTTGGAAGTCCTTGCCAGAGCAATCAGGCAAGAGAAAGAAATAAAAGGCATCCAAATTGGGAATGAAGAAGTTAAATTGTGATTCTTTGCAGATGACATGATGCTATATATAGAAAACCCTAAAGACTCCACCAAAAAGCTATTAGAAACAATCAATGAATACAGTAAAGTTGCTGGCTACAAAATCAACGTACAAATTCCATTTCTTTCCTATATAACAACAATGAAACTTCAGAAAAAGAAATAGAAAAAATAATTCATTTTGCAATTGCAGCAAAAAGAATAAAATACCTAAGAATAAACTTAACCAAGGATGTGAAGGACCTATATGCTCAAAACTGTAAGATATTTTTAAAAGAAATTGAGGAAGACACAAAGAAATGGAAAGACATTCCATGCTCATGGATTGGAAGAATCAACATAGTTAAAATGGCCATATTAGCCAAAACAATATACAGATTTAATGCAATCCCCATCAAAATCCCTTTGGCATTTTTAACAGAAATAGAACAAAAAATCATCAGATTTGTTTGGAACCGCAAAAGACCCCAAATAGCCATAGCAGTCTTAAGAAAAAAGAACAATACTGGAGGTATCACACTCCCTGACTTTAGTTTGTACTACAGGGCTACAATAATCAAAACAGCATGGTATTGGCAGAAAAACAGACACATAGACCAATGGAATAGAATTGAGAACCCAGAAATAAAACCACATAAATATGGACAGACAATTTTTGACAAAGAAGCTAAAAACATACAATGGAGGAAAGACAGCCTCTTCAATAAATGGTGCTGGGAGAATTGGATAGCCATGTGCAAAAGAATGAAACTGGACTGTTATCTGTCACCATGTACCAAAATGAATTCAAAATGGATCAAAGACTTAAGCATAAGACCTGACACAATAAACTGCATAGAAGAAAACATAGGTATGGACCTTGGGTTCAAAGAGCATTTTATGAATTTGACTCCAAAGGCAATGGAAGTAAAAGCTAAAATAAACAAATGGGACTATATGAAACTTGAAAGTTTCTGCATAGCAAAAGACACCATCGACAAAATAAAGAGGCAACCAACTGAATGGGAGAAGATTTTTGCAAACAGTTTCTCCAATAAGGGGTTAATATCCAAAATATACAAGGAACTCATGAAACTCAACAACAAAAAAACAACCAAATTGAAAAATGGGCAGAGGACCTGAAGAGACATTTCTCCAAAGAGGACATACAAATGGCAAATAAACACATGAAAAAATGCTCAACATCACTAATCATCAGAGAAATGCAAATAAAAACCACAATGAGATATCACCTCACCCCAGTCAGAATGGCCATCATCAACAAGACAAATAGTAACAAGTGATGGAGAGGCTGTGGAGAAAAAGGAACTCTCATACACTGTTGGTGGGAATGCAGACTGGTGCAGCCGCTATGGAAGGCAGTGTGGAGGTTCCTCAAGAAATTATGAATAGAATTACCATATGACCCAGCAATCCCTCTCCTGGGTATCTACCCAAAAAATCTGAAAACATTTATCCATAAACACACGTGTGCTCCAATGTTCATTGCAGCTTTGTTTACGGTGACCAAGACATGGAAACAACCAAAATGTCCTATGATAGATGAATGGATAAAGAAGTTGTGGTTTTTATACACAATGGAATACTATTCGGTGGTAAAAGATGATATAGGAACTTTTGTGACAACATGGATGGATCTTGAGAGTATAATGCTAAGCGAAATAAGTCAGACAGAAAAAGCAGAGAATCGTATGATTTCACTAATATGTGGTATATAAACCAAAAACAACAAAAGAACAAAATAAACAAATGAGAAACAAGAACTCATAGACACAGACAATAGTTTAGTGGTTACCAGAGGGTAAGGGGGGTGGGGGGAGGGAGATGAGGGTAAGGAGGATCAATTATATGGTGATGGAAGGAGATCTGATTCTGGGTGGTGAACACACAATGGGATTTATAGATTATGTAATACGGAATTGTATACCTGAAATCTATGTAATTTTACTAACAATTGTCACCCCAATAAAAAAAAAAAAGATTCTCAAAAGAAGACTACTTTATTTCTTTGAATTCTTATTCACACATATTTGTAAAACCATTTTATAAACTGTTGACTGGTGATTCTTTGTTTTGTCCTGTCATCTAGAGTTTTGTCATGATGACATATGACTGACAGGGTTGTGTCCTTGTACAGGATGGGATCAGAAGCCCATTCCATGGTAAAGATGATGAGGACATTAATAAATTGGCTTTAATTCAAAATGCTATTTTGTATAGCATTTGTGTTTTGTTCGTGAAAGGTATTTGTTTCCCATGACTGGAAAAAAGCTATCAAGTAAGCAAATTAATTTAGCATACACTGTATAAACTTGATATAATATACATTCATATAAATAAGCTGGAGTATATAGTATGAGATAAATGCATTCATTCATTCAATAAATATTAAGTGTTTAGTACGTGCCAGACACTGTATAAAGCATTGGAGTAAACCAAAAACCCTACTTCATGCAGTGTATATTCCAGTGGATGAAAATAGACAACTAATAAACGTCCAAACAAATACAAATATGATATGTTAGTTGGTGATAAGTTCTTAGGAGATATATAAAGTATAGTAAGGAGGCAGAAAGAAACCGATAGTGATACCACTTAATTATTTAGTTGTATACTCAAGGGTCCTGTAATTGTGAAAGCATAGCTTTCTGGAATGATGTCATTCTCTGTAAAATGTTATAGATCACTGATTTTCACAAACTGAAGGACTGTAGTATTGAAAATAGGCCTATGATAAATAATTTTCAATATAAATATAAATTGCTTGGAGAGTGGACTATACAATTTTTAAAATCAAATCTGATAAAAATATGACAGGGACATGACAAGAAAAATAAGTACAGACTACTTTTTCTTATTACATAAATACAAAAGTCTTATCCCAAATATTAGCAAGTGACATTCCATGGTACATAAATAAAATAATGCTTAATCATCTAGTTGGGTTTATTTCAATGATGGAAGATTCAAAAATTAAATCAATGTAACTTTTACCATGTTAGCAAAATAAAAAAAGAAATGAGATGGTCATCTCAATAAATACAGAAAAGGAATTTGATAAAATTCAACACTTCTTCATAATTAAAAAATAAAACTCTTAAACTAGGAATAGGAAAGTTTTTTCCTAGTCTGACAAATTATTTCTGACATTATATTTAATAATTAAATGCTTAATACTTATCCCATATGAACAGAAGTAAGGTAAGGATACCATTATACCCACGTCTATCCAACACTGCACTATCCAGCATCTATCAGTGAATAAAATGAAGTGAAACAAATATCCACGGTTTAGGAAAAAAAGAAAAATGATGACATGGTAGTATATGAAGACAAGACAAAAGCATCTACAGAAAAATTATTAGATTAACTCTTTTGCTGCGTCAATTGATTTTGTTTGTTTTTAATTCCAAAATGTGTCAGAAATTCACAAAAAACACAGAAATTCACAAAAAAATTGTTATTTTGATTGTTTTATGCATTTAATAATAACAATTTGAGCTGCTTTGTATATAAATGGCATCATTTTTATGTATAAAAATTTAGGATATATTCATTTGAGTATATCCGATCGTCACGGCAAAAGGGTTAATAATAAGTGAATTTAGCAAGATTTCTGGACCTGAAGTCAACATTTGAAAAAAAATGTGTTTCTATATTGCATGGTGATAGATTTGAAAAGATGATCCCTAAATATAGCTAACTAGCTAGCTAGCTAGCTAGCTAGATAAAAAGACATGGGACATGTACAAGAATTTTTTTTATGGGTTGAATTATATCTCCTTAAAAAAAAGTTGAATTCCTAACCTCTAGAACCTCAGAAAGTGACTTTATTTGGAAATAGGGTCTTCGCAGATGTAATCAAGTTAAAGTGATGTCAGTAAAGGGGACCCAATCCAATACGACTGATGTTCTTATAAGAAGGGGAAATTTGGGCACAGAGACAGACATGCACAGAAGGAAGATGCTGTAAATGCACACAGGCAGGAGATGACCATAGAACTGGAAGGAGACATCTACAAACCAGGGAATGCCAAATATTACCCACAAACTATCAGAAGTGAGTAAGAGGCAAGGAAGGATTCCTCCGGAGGTTTCAGAAGGAACATGGCCCTTCTGGTAGCCTTCAGAACTGTGTGATAATAAGTTTCTGTCTTAAGCCACTCGTTTTGGGGGACTTTGTTACCATATCCATAGGAAGTCAACATAGTTCATATCAACATTATTTGTTGTATGCATATTTTCCAAAATATTTGGAAATAACCCAAATGTCCATCAATAGTAGCAAGGATTTTTTTTTTTTAACTTGGTATGTTCACATGTTGGAATAGATGGATTCATGTATTGGAATAGGAATAAAAATAAAAAGAATACTGCTACAACCAGATACAAGTAGATAGACGATAGGTAGATAGATATGGTAGATCCATATATAAAGTTAAACAATTAACTAATCTCTCATGTTGAATGGTGACCTGTTTGGAAGTAAGAGGTAGAGTGATTTAAGGAGGTACAAGGAGGTCTTTTGTGGCACTGTTACTCCTGAAATAGTCTGCAACAATCATTCGACAGCTAAGAGAATTATAGAAGCCAAATCTATAATATAAGCTACTTAGTGCTATTCTGAGAAACGTAGTGTCGTTATTATAATAAAATTGTCGACTCTAGAGCCAGCCTACTTGACGTGTGACACCACTTGCTAGTTAAATAACTGAGGGGAACTTCTCTGTGTTTCAGTTTCTCATCTGTGAAATGGGGTAACATTATCTATCTCAGGGGATTGGTATGGAGATTAAATAAGTTAGTGCTTTCAAAACATTTAGAATAGTGCTTATATGTTTATTTAATGTTTTAGTATATATTTATTAAATAAATATTTAATATGTTTATATATAGCATATACTTATTGTGTATGTATTACATATATAGTATATATTTATTAAATAAATAATATATTGGAAAAAATTGAACTATGGAATTTTAAGATTTCACGTTTAGAATTAAAATGGTTTCCCCCATGGGTACGCACCCATGTACAAACTAGTAAATAGAACCTGTGTGCCTACACTAATGTGTTACGCAGTACATGTGAACAAATGTGTCCATGATAAGAACACAATCTGAATCTTAATAAAATGCATCTTAAATACCTATTAATGGTACTGAAAATGTGATCAAAGAGATACTTGCAATCATTGTAAAAAAAAGTTAACAGTATCATCTACAAAGAGATTTTGATAACATACTGTCAAACTATAGTCGTTCTTCTAGAATCATGAAACTATACTGGAAAGCAGTTTTTAATTATCATTCATATTTTTACATATCAGTACATGATTTTAATTAATATATACAATCATTAAAAATTCATGTCAGGTAAGAAAAAGCTATTGTTAGTTTGCATTGAAATGTGACTAGTCTTATATATCTCCAAAGCCTATGCAAATTGTCAAGTATTCTTTGTTTCCTAATTAGTAGCAAATTATAGAAAATTATTTCTATAGGATGTGCAGCAAAAGACTGTCTTGCTACAGTGTTGATTCTCAAGAATAGAATTGTTATTTTATTCTGAACACTCTTTTGTTCACTTTCAAAAATAAACTCCCATCACAGTAACTTTCCTCTAAACCATAATCCTAATGTATATTCATGAGTTCTGGGACCAAGGGCTCAGCAGTACGTCTCCCTAACTTCAAACTCAGTGTCTCTCTACTTGATTTTTGCTCTATCCCAAAGGGAGTTTATTTGATGCCATTAATTTCATAATACCAAGAAGGTCCATTAAGTTCACTGGCATAATCATCCCCGAGAATAGACCCATTAATCATTTTCTGCTGTCAGATCAATCCAGAAAATACTAAAAATCTGTTAACTTTTTTTCTGAGTTGTAGCAATTAAAAATTAAATAGAAATAGTAGTCTGAAAATGTTGTCTTCCTTTTCTTGTATTAAGAAATAGATTTTAGTCTCAGCATCCTAACTTTAAATTGTAAATAATGTATAAATACATTTGTTATCTAATGCAGTTCTTGGAATGTTGTAAAGATTTGGATTGTAAAGAATACAAGTGATGTCAGATTATTTTAATAACTATAATAGCAATTAAGAGTTCTGTTTTCTTTCTTTTAACTGTCAATATCTAAATTGTTGGAAACAGAAGGAGCTGGAGAGGAATTGGAACTGTGAGTGAGATTGACCATACTGCCATAATCTCTACAGCCCATATTCCTACTCTACTAACTTCACAATATCATGATCCATTCCATCCACATTGAAGACTTCACAGTGTTAAGATTATATTCACCAGTCTTTCAGTTTTACTTTGTGAGATATAGTACACCAATTTCTGGGAGATTTTTCTATTTTAAAAACTTTGCAAAACATTAGGAAATGTAAAATTTTGAATAAAACCTATATCTATTTTTCCATGTAACTTGATCAATTTCATGTAGCTATTGTAAGGGAGCATTCAAAGCCTCTGTCCTAAGGATTTATTATTCTACGTAGAAAATAGGCTTCATGGCTTTCGGCAACTTGATATTTTGTTATCCCTTATATAAGTAGGAAAGAGCAGACTGATTGAAAAGATTCATTGTAATGTGTTTTCAGCTCCTTGATCCTTTCCAACGGGGAAAATTGAAGGAGAATCTGCTAAAATAGATAAGCATAATGCTATATAAACAAAAGGAAGAGACCCTTTCTTGTTTAGCTTTTTGTTGTTGTTTTTGTTTTTGTTTTTTTATCCTGAAAGAGCCTATGGAAACTGTTATTTCTGAAAAGGACCTCCTAATTAATTAGTACATATTAAATATATGTGAATTTTGAAAATGAAAAACAACATTTGGTTCATTTATGCCACATAAATAGAAGTAAAACTTGGTGGGAAGATATACTCCTATATGCAAATGATTCTTTCATAGACAGAATGGTTTTATCCCTTCAAAGTTAGCTGAGAGGAAAAAAATAATTGATATACCAAACTTGATCCCCTAAATTACTCCCATTGAAATTGAAAGATGAATTTTGGAGTTGAAGATGTAAGAGAGCAGATGCAGAAACTGAGATTTTGGCAGTCTCTGTCAGAAACTAATGAGCTTTGGGGAAATCCAGCTGATACAGAGTTTGAGTACATTACTATCAACACTACAATGTGTCATAGCACCTACAGTGAACCGGCTTCAAGGTGGCATGTGGAAACTGACCAGAGGTAGCCTTTCCAAATTACTTAAAGAATCATTCAGCATTACAAAAAACTATCCAGTGTAGTAGTATTCACTAAATCAAGAATTAATTTCCCTGTTAAGATACACTCCTTTTCCTATTAAGATATACACTGCGTATGCTCCTTTTGAAGCAAGAGTAAAAATTCACAGTACTTTAAGCTCTTGGTGGGTGACTCACATGGTGCATTAGTCATAATAAAGCTGTGGAAGGCCTTTTTTTCATAGTGCCTACCTAGGCCAAGCCTTTGGATAATATCTAGTTCAAAGAGCCTCCAGCCAGGTGGGAGAAGGGCAAAGGGATATTATGAACCACTGTAGTAGGATAAAATACTATCAGACCATGAAAGCTTGTACTCTAAGGTAAAGAACTCCCTTCTGTAATTGGTTCTCTGGTGTTTTTGTTGTTGATTTCCTTGATATGATTGGTTATATACTAACTAGCTAATTTTAGTGTGTTTAATGTTTCAGTATGTTTTCAGTGTTTAGTATAATCAGTGCATGTTTGAGTCTGCCATCTGGCTGTAAGTTTTACAGGATATACAAATTTGTCAGTCTTTGTGTGTTGATGCTGATAAGATGCTGTGATGGGACTTCAATTCAGAATTCAGACATACACATTTTTCTGTGTATCCACGTGTGTATTTGGAAGGGTGTGAAACAAAAGTGGAGGTGGGAGATGTTAACAAGAATGAATAGGAAACCCTTTGCCAAAGATGGTAGTCCACAAGTATATTGGACAATATTGGTCCTTTCCAAACCACCTCAGCACCCTCCCAGTTCTTGGGTCTAATTCATATTTCCCATACAATCTAATCTTACTGTTGGCTCTAAACTTCATAGTCTTTATTTGGCAGCATCCAAGGAATAGGGCTGTCAAATGTGAAGTGACACATGGTAGAAAACTGGCAATGACCTGCAGTGATGTCAGTATTTTAATTTGTTTGGGATGCTTTATAACAAATTGTAATATACTATATGAGAGAGAGGTCTAAATGTCCTTCCTATTTGGGGGGAAAAAAGTGAAGGAATGTTAACTCATTTTCTATGTGGAACATTAAATTTGCCAAAACTAAATCTGGCCTGAATTTGCCTACTTGATTATATAATTAACTTAGAAATCTGTATCAGGTACACTCTATATGCAGAACTCTCCAATGAGTTCTACTTGGAACCATAAAGTCTATTTGTAGAGGCTAATTATTCACAAGCTCACATCTCATAAATTCAGTCTTTCAATCAATAATCATTTATTGAACAACTACTATATGCCAGTCATTCTAAAAATTAGCACCACATTTCCAATTATCATGTAGATTCTCAAGAAACATGCCCCAAGGGAATAGGCACAGTTGTAATAACCTGTAAAGATATTTGCAAATGCTACCTTAGACACATTACTGTGCTCTGAGACTATAGAGCCCTGATTTAAAAGTTCACATTTTTTGGCAGAAATAGACTTTAAAAATTCAATATAGTATCATAAGCACAATAAACATGATAAAGGTACAGAGGTCATAAAAATAAAAAGGTAAGGGAGTAATCAATTAATAGTGAAGGACGTTGCAGTGGGTCATGAGGTTGGTTTTCCTGGAGTCTCTGAGAGTATTTCAGTTTTGAAAAAAGAAGGAGCCCATGAACATAGCATATCCCCACTCTTTCCCTTCCACCTGGAGCTAAAGGTGGTTTTCTTATTTTCTTTCCCTCCACTGCTCTCCTAGAAAGGTGTGCCTTTGGCTGATCAGTTCTTTGATTATACAAGTCAAGAGAAGGAAGAAGGGGAATGTGTGAGTGAACCAGGATGGGGGGAGAAGTTTGTAGATACTTTAGAGGGAATATTGAACAGGGGCGGCTCTTGTACATCAGGGAAGTAAATAGGAGAGAAAGGTGGAGACTTTGAAAAGTATGGCTCTTCTTAGACTATGTATCATACTTATGGGTTCAAGAACATAACTATCCTGGAGTAATGTAGAGTAATGTAAAGTAATAAATCCTCAACCCATTATTTTAACTTTTTCGCTGCGTTAATTTTTTGAAGTTTGTTTTTCAAAATGTGTCAGAAATCGACAAGAAAACAAAAAGTTGATATTTTGTGTGGTTTATGCATTTAAAAATAACAATTTGAGCTGCTTTGTATATAAATGACATTATTTTTATTTATAAAAATTTCCTGTTTTTATTCATTTGTGAAAAACACAAAAATATAGAAAAATGTACATCTGCTTTCCTAAACTTCCTTTCTGGAAGTTTCCATCCTCAATTAGTGGATGGAAATATTGGGATCTACCCAACCGTTGCGGCAAAAGGGTTAAGTCTGGGACATTTACTGGGAAGACAAAGAGAGATACAACCAAATAGAGAAACCAGAATGGACAAAGGTATAAACACATGAAATGGCACAGGTTCTTGAGCTGACTCGAAAAGGCTTGGTACTCAATATTGTACAGAGGGGGAAGGAATGTAACAGAATGGAGATGTTAGTATCTGAAGCTGTGTCTATGGGGTATACCACAGGAATATGGAAGATTTCTGATCAATCAATCGGCTCTTACTTCAATAGCTGTTTTGACTTACTATCTGTTTTAGGTTGACAAACTGGCCAGCTATTTGATTTGATTTCTCATTGACACAATCTTACTCATTGCCTATATAGTACAGTTGCTTGTGGAGAAATGCTGACATGAAATTAGACCAGACTGATCTGTCTAGAACATTTGCAGCATTTTCCCTTGTGTTTCAACTTATATTTACTTCACAGTTATAGTCTAGCAAAATTGTGTTGATATAAGCATCACTTCATTCCTATGAGACTGATTATATTATCCCTGGTCTGTATTGTCACTGTCTTATGGCCAGAGGTAGATTTCAGGTGAAGTTAATGAAAACGAAGCTTCAGGGCCTGTCACTTACATGGGCCCATTCGATATGAATCTAATTTTTGACTTGTAATCTTGTCTTTTTTTTTTCCTTAGAGAACCTAAAGTTGTATAAGATTTGGGCCTCATAAAAGCTGGATCTACTCCTGCAGTTATCGCAGATACAAATTATGTGCCACAAGTTGAAATGCTACCCACAGTACTTTAATCAGTTCTTGAAGATACATTGTAGGTTCTTATCACTATTTTGATAGACTCCTAAAATTTGATGTAATTTTGACCCAGATGTAAATTATTCATTGGGTAGTTTCCTCTCCAAAAGGAGTACATAAATGTGATTCTGAAGTGATTCTAAAAATTTTGAATTGCCAATTCAAATAAAATTATTGGATGAGTAAAAATTTTATCTCCTCATAATAACAAATAAGTATGCATGCCACGCATTGTAAATATCACATCAGAATTTATATATCTTCTTCCTAAACAACTATTAGTTTGCTAGAGCTGTCATAACAAAGTACCACAAATGGTGTGGCTCAAACAACAAAAATTTATTGTCTCACAGTTCTGGGGACTGGAAGTCTCAGATGAAGGTGGTAGGGTTGATTCCTACTGAGGGAGGGCTCAACCTCTCTACGCCTTTCTTCTAGCTCATGTGTGTTTGCTGGCGATCTCTGTTGTTTCCTGGCTTCTGCTGCATTATCCTGATCTCTGCATTCTTCTTCACATGGCATTCTCCCCATGTGTCTCTGTGTCCAAATTTCTCCATTTTACAAGCACAGCAGTCATGTTGGATTAGGGTCCCACTCAGCTCCACGATGACCTCATCTTAATCAATTACGTGGGTAACAATCCTACTTCCCAGTAAGGTCATAATCTGAAGTTCTGGGAATTAGGACTTCAGCATTTGAATTTGGGAAGGACACAGTACAACCCATAGCAACTCATGATAATAAATGGATCTGAAAGAACACTACGATATTCATGCAATCGCCTTGCTTCTATTGTGGACAGAGCTTAGAATTTAAGTTAGGGGCTCCAGCTATTTATCTTGAGTAGGCCAGAGTTAGGACAGCTAAAAGTATTGAGCATGTTTTTAATGTCACTGAACATATAGTTAGAAGTATTCATTAGTCTTATGGTTTGTAGTTCAGAAAATGTCATCTCTTGCCCATTATGTTGTGGCCTCAAGACACATTTCAATTCTGGGGCCTAAAACTTTACAAAAACAACTAATGTTGAAGGATACAAATCATGATGCTTCTTGTCTTATTAAACCTTGTCCTTATTAAACAGCTTTTTGGGATTTTCCTTTGAGAGGGGAATACTGTTGACAGTTTTGAAATTCTGTCAACTGCTTTAAGGTCTCAGTATCTTAATAAACATTCTGTGCAAAAGTCTATGCCTTCATTTAAAAATATAGGTACCCCATTCAAAATAAAACTTTAAAATTCCTTTATCTATACCTCTTCACTGAGATCATCTGGCTTCCTTAAGTATTTGAGCAATTTATTTCATCATCTACAATCCATATTTCATTTTAATTGTTGAAATGAAATCATTTAATTATTAAAAAGAAGGAGGTTAAAGAAGAGAAAGCAAAGAAGTAAAAGAATAAAAGAGAAATCAGTATAACCAAATATGAAGAAAGTAAAACAAGAGAAAAGGCTTTCGTCTGAATTTTCAGAAAGCCTCACTTAAGTAAGTATTGTAGTTCCTTAAATAATTCTGTCTGCAGAAGATAAAAGGAGCAGATCGGCCAATTACTTTCAAACTGTTTGGTCACATCCATGTCTTTATTAATTATTCAAGTTTTAGGAGTCATCAAAGTATCCTAATGCATACCTCAAAAAGAAGAGCAAAAGCTAAGGCACTGGGAAATGCTTTTTATGTTTAAGATTTATCTCACTTATGAGCACAGGAGTATGGGCTTTTTAATGTTGGGCTGATTTAAACTCTGTAACTTGGGAAGGTGATTGACAGTTTAGCCTTGTGGAGAAAGGGAAAGAACATAAAGGTGCTTTAAAAAATCATGTCAGCAAGTAGAGCTAGAGGGGCAGATTGAAATGACATCCTTGGCGTTATGTGACCCACTCTCAGGTTGCCGCCTTTGTACCCTCATTCTTGGCCCAGTGGCACATTTATTGCTCCAGACCAAGAAGTGACTGACCACATACACAAATAGTACTTGGGTCTTGAAACAAAAACTAGCTGCAAGAACAGTTTAAAGATCCTAAGGAAAAGGCAATGGGACGATTAGACAGAAAAAAAGAGGAAGGATGATGCAGTGAGATCATATAATAATGTGAAAATGAGTTTCAAAGAAACATTTTTACGAAGTATGTAACATATTACTTTAGTTTTATCCCAATTGTAAGTTATCAGACCATTTTATGGGCACTAAATGTCACTTGAAGTGCATGTCTAACAAAATAGGAGCGTGCATTACCAATTCTTCTGTGATGACCATGTCAGAGAAACTATTAGACCCATTTGTCAATGTACCTTGGTGTCTAATAGTTTTAAAGAATGGATGGTTGTGGAAACGATTCAACATTTTAAAGATATAATTTCTCCTTATACACATTCCGTTAAATCATCTGTTTTGAGTATATCTGTTTGTCCAGCCATGTCTTTTCAGTAAGCTGATTGAAAAGACAGCAATAAAAGCACATTTTGAATCACAGAATAGAAAAGACTAACAACATGTGAATAGTATTTGGAAGGTCTATTTATTGTTTCAAACAATTGATATTTTGATATATTTTGTGTATTGTGCAAGTTTGCCCAGAACATTAAAATAGAATATTATACATAAAATAGATCTTTAAAATAGCTTTACAATAAAATAGCTTAGAGGTCTGAGATAGTAGTATTCATGCCATTTTAAAGAATTTCTTTACAATGAATACATTTAGCAGCAAGCTATTTAAAAGCGTAGCTTTAGATATTGTTTATAATACTATATTTATGCAAATGGGTTTGCTTTACCAATTTTAGCTTCAGCCTTCACTGACTGATCTCGTGTTTCTAATCCCTTGAAATCACCTTTTCCACTCATTTAACAATTATTAAAATGGGTGAGGAAAATTAATAATAAAATGAAGGAAAAAGAAGAGAGCAAGAGTGTTTTTGTTTTTGTTTTTGTTTTTGTTTTCCCTAAAGGAAGAGCTACAGTTGATCCTTGAACAACATGGGTTTGAACTGTGCAAGTCCACTTAGATGTGGATTTTATTTTTTCAATAAATACCTGTACTGTTTTCAGTCTGAGGTTGGGAGTCTGTGGATGCTATGGGCCACCTATATGCATTGATCTACACCATTTTATGTAAGGTCTTGAGCATCCATGGAGTTTGGTATCCACGGAGGTCCTGGAACCAATCCCTCTTCAGATACCGAGGGACAACTTGAGTGTTGAGGGAGACAAAAGTTATACACAGGGTTTTGACTACAGGTGAGGGTGTTCAAGGTCAACTGTACGAGTTTCCAATGTGCCCTTGAATAAGTCAATTCCATGGACTGAACCAGGTGATCTATAAAATCCTTTTTCCCTAGATCTAATGTGCTATGTTGCTGAGTGAGGGCACTAAAATAAAAAACAAAATGACAAATAAGAGTAAATGGTAGGGTGGACTTTCCAAAATTGTTTAAATTATTCAAAATCAACTTTTTAAATTAAGATTCAACATTGCAGTGTTTGAGATTTTGCACTTTTAAATCCCAGATATGCTACTTACCAGCTCTGGGTCTTTGAGCAGATCATTTAACTCCTATCGTCTACAACTTCCTATTCTGTTAAATAACAAAAACAATAATACTTACCAGATAAATATATGAGGATTAAATGAGTAGTATAGGCAACAGTTTAGTACCAATTCAGTGATCAATGTTAGCATTTGTTATTATTATCCAGATGTGTATTGGACATGATTAATTTATTCTTTAATTACTCATTCAAAAATACTCACCTGTATTTAATGTCAAGCCTTGTACTAAATGCTGGAGATCTAGTAGTCCTAGAACAATCTTTTCTCCGCTCTGTTGGTTACTACTTGATTATTTGAATGTGGATTGTTATGTGTTCATGAAAAAGCATATATTTTGCATGTATTAGCTTTCGTTTTTAAAATATATACGATTGAGAAGGCCAGGTAGTAAGTTACAGATTCAAGTGTGTAAAAAAGCAACTCACATTTGTTTGCCACTAAATATAAGTCAACTTTCTGGTCTTTTTTGATTGGTAACAGAAAATCTAACCTTGCCAGTAGAAGGTAACTTGGTCACTTCTTGTCTCAAGCTCACTCACTTTTGGTTCAATTCACGATTTTCTACCACCACCTTTTTCTACCCTCTGCCTATCTTGTTGTTGAGTTCTTATGTATTATCCTAGGATCAGGATGCCTGATGTGTGATTGCATCTGTGTCATCTGCAGTCTTGGTTGTCATTTAATCTCTATCTTGTAGGCATTGATAAAATGGAAGTTAGTCTATGGGACCATGGACTTCAACCATTGCAGACTTAGGCCCCTGTTTGGCTTTTATTGACTTTATGGTCCTCTGAAATTTAGCAGCACCCTAATCTGACCCCAGCTAGAGCTGCTCATCCTATAAACTCTGTTCAGCTATGGAGTCCTTCTGCACCAAGCTAGAATAACCCTTTAGGCTCACTGATTCTCAACTCGTAACTTTTTCCTTCCTCAGCCACAGTCTTGAGAATTTCTGTTATTTCTTCCATAAGTTATGAGAGCTGAAGAATGCTTCAGCTGGGTAGCGATACGTACTTCATGCCTTCTCTTTACCTGGTTCTGCCCTGCTGACATTTCTACTGCATGCTGCTGACTAGTTTGATGAAGGGTAGCCAGCAAGGAACTTCTTGAGTTCCAGAGTAGATATGGGGTGAGTTGTCAGGGCAGGTTACTGAATATTTTGGGAAGTTTCTGTTACCCAACTGTCCAGAGTTTCAGTCCCAAAGTAGGTTCAGGGAACAAAGCCCCCCCCCCCCCACACACACACACACATACTATCTGTACTCTTGTTCTCCCTTAGGGAACAATCCTTTTCTAGTCCAAAAAGGATTTTTATTTTTATCATCTCTCCTTTTTGTAGTAACACTGCTTGTATGGTATCACTTATTTATTTATTTATTTTTTATTTATTTATTTATTTTCCTACCCTCTCTATGGTCTAAACCCTTTGTTTCAAGTCCTCCAGGATTTGGCTCTTGATATTTAAATCCAAGCTTTTGGAATTCTTTTCCTCCTAAGGTACTGGTACTTGCAATTCAAAGCCATCGTTTTAAAGACTATTGTCTGCACTTTTCTCCACTGTTAATGTACAAAGGTCAAATTAATTGCTCAAAGGCCCAAAATGTGATTCTGTGTTCTCTCTCTGAATCATCCATACCCTGAGGCATCCAGAAAAATCCTCCTTGCTACTTAACTATAGTAGAAAAATAGAACTAAAAGAAATTGAAAAAAATCAGCACTTAGCTTACTAGCAAAATATCCTTCTACAGAAGGAAACCCACAGTGGAATAAAATGATAGGTGTACTGTATATTTATCTATATTTGCCTATCTCCATAAGCTACAACAAAAACAAAACAAAAATATGCCAATTGTATGTCTTTGTATTCTAACTTAAATAATGTTCTCCAATTAAAACAATTAATGTTAAAATAGTTTTGCTATAATAGTTCTGCATCTTTTAATATGAGCATGCTGTCTTGGTTAAACCCTCCTCCCTATAAACATCATCGATTCATTGATTGAATGCCTACTATATGCCAGGAACTACGGGTAAATAAGTAAAAAAGAACAGTGGGCACATTCCCTAATGTACTAAATACTGAGAATCCCTCAGTCACCAAGTGAACATCAAATGTCCTCAAGTTTTTATCCCACAGAGCAGAAACTCCCAAACCCTACCTTTCCAAGAAGTTCAAATCCACACCTGGAATCTTCACTTATTCCATTTGGTGATGGAACTATGTATTTGATATTTCCTTCTTCACCACTAGAGAGAGCACTCTGTTAGATCCCTAAAGAGTTAATTCAAGATACTCAGTTTTAAGGCTGAATTCCATAAAAAGGCTCTGTTAAATGAATGATATACAGAAAGAAATGTGGTTTTTTAAATAATTAAAACATACTTCCCACCTAATCATTTCCCAAGATGCAACTGGTTTTTAGAAGAGTAGAAAATGATGCCATCAGTTTAAACAAGATATATTTAGCTTATTTTTTTTTCTTCTTGGTATTAAAATGAATGCAGCAAAATCCACTTCTCCTTTCATTTCTTTGCTAATAAAATAATCGCATAATTGGATTCTAATGTTACTAAACTCAAATTAATAATAAATCAGAATCTGAAGAGATAAATGATTTTTCACAGCTACACAGGGGATCTTTCAAAGTTTTATTAGGACTAGACTTTTTTAAAACAATGACATTTATTTTGAGCCTTCTTTATTCTTACAGCACATGATCTGCTGGGAAGTCAGGATGAATTAAAGATGATCATGAGATTAAAATAACTTTCAGGATACCAGAGTTTTATCTCTTAAATACTACATTTCTAAAATTGCAAAATTTGAAATATGCATTTCCCATGATCCTTTAAGCCAGTGTTTCTTAAATTTGTATAGTATATAGAGTCTTTTTAAAGGAAAAACAAGGAGAAAACAAATCTTTTTTGAACCCCAGCATCAAATCATTTTCATGACAATTACTTAAAATTACTTAAAAATATGCAAACATAAAACCAGGCATAAACACTTTATGCTTATACATCTTACAAAATATGATTTCAAGTAAAATGCAAAAAGATCTACAAATCTGAGAAATTTCATTCATAATATTGGTTTTTAATGTAATAGGAGATATTATGTTTAAATGAAATATCCGTTTACCATGTGAGTATGTCATTAGCTTGCTATACACAGGTTCTTAATATTTAGTGTGGCAATATAGTATGCACAGTAGTGATAATTCTACTCTTTTGTTCGTGGAAATCTCTTTGTGCACTGTCATCATTAGCCTTTGTCTGTCTCTGTTCTTACTAATACTTTTTTTTCCTTTTTATTTTTAAATTAAAGTTTGTTGGGGTGACAATTGTTAGTAAAGTTGCATAGGTTTCAGGTGTACAATTCTGTAATACATCATCTATATCTCACATTGTGTGTTCAGCACCCAGAGCCAGTTCTCTTTCATCACCATATATTTGATCCCTTTTACCCTCATCCACCACTCCACTCCCTCCCTACCCTCTGGTAACTACTAAATTATTGTCTGTGTCTATAAGATTTTGTTTCTTCATTTGTTTCTCTTGTTCTTTTGTTGCTTTCAGTTTTATATCCCACATATCAGTGAAATCATATGGTTCTTGACTTTTTCTGTCTGACTTATTTCACTTAGCATAATAATTTCAAAATCCATCCATGTTGTCGCAAATGGCACTATGTTATCTTTTCTTCTGGCAGTATTGTATTCTATTGTGTATATATACCACAACTTCTTTATCCAATGATCTATCAAAAGACACTTCGGATGTTTCCATGTCTTGGCCACTGTAAATAAAGCTGCAATGAACATTGGAGCACATAACTTTATGGATAAATGTTTTCAGATATTTTGGGTAGACACCCAGGAGAGGGATTGTTGGGTCATTACTAATACTTCTTGATGCCAAAATAGTTGTATCTATAATAAACATGAACACTGGGTTCATATGAGAGTGTATGTTTAGAAGATAGTGGTTTAATAGATCCCCAAATCACTTAGATTATTTATTAAATTATGAGAATTCAAAACAAAAATATAAAATAATATTTTTAGAGGATAGTTTTAAAGGGGCAAACTCAAGATCATTATATAAACATAAAAAGCTATCAAAAATTATATTTAATTTTGTTATTAATAAGGAAACTAATAAGATGTTATCAATTGGCTTAGTAGTGCATTCAAAATACCACACATACATAGTTGAATCTGGAATGTTGAAATGAATCTATGAATACATGCAAAACTGACTTTTTTCCTTAGGGTTGGAATGGGGAGAAATCAGTTTTCCCTCCACCAGAAAGAATTTGCTTATCTTTGAATAAGTATCATTTTAACTATCAGTTATCTACAATTTACAACTTTATAAAATAGCTCAGTTGCCCTCCAAAGAATCACATAACCAAAAATGGTGTGCTAGATAAAGCCTTCTTTCCATTAAAGATACTCAATGCATTGCAAAGTCTTTCAAATTTGTCCATCCATTGTGTTTAAGAGGAATATGCAGACCCATAATATGCATGATCTCTGTGAAAACCTTGAGGATCTCCCATAACTCACCTATCTCCCTTGAGACCTTATCTCTCTACCTACAGAGGTGCCCCATATGAGTCCTATTCTTAGAGAAATGTGTGTCTCTCCCCTGAGATATAAACACCAAGCAATCTATTTGGGTGAGTTGGATGACTTCCAAGGGAAGAAGTGTGATAACTAATCCCAGATCTTTTAAACATGAAAAATTTGCCCAAGGGCAGAGAGTTACAATGGTAAACCAAATCTTTAGTCGGGATGATTGAGTTTTATTTTTTCACTCTTTTTTGTCTTTTCTTTTTCTTTCTTTCTTTTTATTTTTATTTTTTGAGGGGAGAACAGTTACCACATACCAGGTACCATGTACTGTGTTAAGTATTTTACATATATTATTTCATTATATATCACAATAACTGTATATGTATGTGCATTTTATGGGTGAGAAAATTCTGCCTGAACTAGTTACATGGTAACTATTAAAAAAAGATTATTGAATGAAAAAACAGAGCAAAACCAAATGTGTATTTAATAAATTCTGCAACTAATAATCAGAACAGTATCTTAAGAACTCATTTAGATGACACATATCCCAAAGTTACATACTCAGTCAATATATGTAGAACCTATCCTAGTCCTTCCCACCTCATCTGGAAAATTGAGTCTACAACCTACATTTTTTCCATAGCCTGGTATATACATTTGTCATAGCACTTGCCAAATGGCATTAAATTATCTTTTTATGTGTTTATGTCTTCCTATTTTCACTGGCTAAGCTATGAGTTGCTGTAGAGGAAGGGTCATGTTTTATGTATGTATCCATTGTGTCTTATACAGTCACTGGCCCATTTTGGCACTTAAATATACACTTTTGAACTTATCTGAAGTATGCATACGAGCTATGCAGTAAAGCTAATTCCTAAAACTGAACCTCTGGAAAAATTCAATCCTAAATCACTAATGACAAAGAGTTTACTTCATCTTTCAAATTGTTTCAAAGAAAAACTTGTTTCAGTGCAATTAGATAAATTTCAGTTTTAATAAATTTATTAAACTTGGAGCTGCTTAAAATTTGCTCTAAGGACACATAGGAAAATCTTGTCTTATCAGTGGGTACAGGCCTGTGGATCCTGCACACTGAATGTCATGATGTGACATCTCTGAGAGTTTACTGAAAAAGAAAACTAATGACAATGCAAAACCATTAGAAATTAACTAGAATTTTGCACTATAATTATGTATCCAATGGACTGAGACAGAAAAATCTTAAATGTCAGTGTTTTTAAGTTCTTCAAATCTCACAAACTCCATACCACATTTTTCCTTAAAATATTTCTTAACGTACCAGTGAATATCAAAGAATGACTAAGGAACTGGGAACACAGAGAGCTGACATTCACATTGGTAGAAAGAAAGAACAGAAACCAAAACTAAAGTGAGATGGGGAGAGAAAACATTAGAAAAAGGAAGAAAAATTACACTAACATGCTAGGAAAATGTCCCTTTGTGTTAACTATTCTAATCATCAACTATTTGGTTGGAGAATAAAAATAAAACATGGAATTAAAAAATATGTATTACTTGGTGTATATATATATATATATATATATATATATATATATATACACACACACACACACACATATATGTACATGTATGTTGTATGTATGTATGTATACCTTTATATTTATATATATACATATTTCTTAAATATGTTAAACCTATGCAAGCAAGAACCATATTTCCTAATATTACAGCAATAGAGGATTTCTTTTGACCAGAGTAAGAAAGTAATTAAAGTGTGGATTGCACACTTTACAGTTTGGATTGCAATATTTTCGGTGAATACATGGAATGGTTCCCATGTGTGAGAGAGTTATCTAGAATCCCAGTTACTTTAGAGTTTTAGTAGCCATTTTCTGTCCTGCCAATAGAATGCAACCCAAACCCTAAGTTGTCTGGTCACAGATTGGGAAGGACAGTAGAGACCAGTAAGAGGTAATGTTGTGGATGTTTGGTTGACTAAATACAAAGCATCCATCTGCCCATTATGGTCTTGGTGTGAAGTAAGCTTCTCACTCGAAAGCTAATTTTTGAACTATTCCGTTTCATAGCAAGTTTCCTCTTAGAATGATTGTTAAAAAAAAATGTAGGTTTCCTTTCTAGAGAGTTTCACAAGGTGGTTTGGGTTTTGTTTTGTTTTTAATTATATTATTTCATTTTTGAAATCTTATAAATGGTTCCTCCCATTTTGGAGAGAATTTTGGAAAAAATAGGTTAGAAAGCCGTTAAAAGGAATCTGATGATATTTGGTACCAGGTAGGCTAAGAAAATTTTTCATATGCTTTAAAAATTGGAATGCCCACAGGGAGGACTTCATTTAAAAGTGTGTGTGGGATTGGTGGTCAGGGAGATGAATTTATCTGGAAGCATTTCTTATTGGAATGCTGTTGTAGTCATGGTTATATTTTGTATATCAAATACTGCACCTGTCACAAGCTTGGATTTATTGTAAGTATTCATAATGCACGTTGTTGGGAGAGCCTGCAAATCCCTCGTTGGCAGCACTGTCACCAGAAGTAGATGCACCTGTCTTCCCAGCTGGGATTTGTTCATGGGAAAGGCAGTCATGTAACATGTTATCCTTATGGACAGCTGTATGTATAAGTTGCCCTAGCCTAGGGTGTAGAAGACTTAAATTTTGTTAAAGAAAAAGAAAGACTTCATTGTCCCAATGAAATTTGACATGAAAAATATTTTAATGTTTTGACTCAGTAAACTTAGAGGATATACAGGCTTGGTTTAAGAGAATAACATTATTTGGTTTGCTTTGGTCTGATCACTCCAACAGCTTTTAGTGACTCAGCGAACACCAATATTTTCAGCTCATATTAGCTTGGGGTTTAGCATAAAATAGTTCATTCTGTTTCTGTGCAAGACCTCACTTAAAACGTGGACCTCCCCTTAATGCTACAGCCATAACTCTTTGTTCTTGTCCATTTCAGTTGTTCATTTTCCCCCAACCGAATCTATGTTCATAATAGAGGTTGTGTCCATTTTGCTAACATTATTTCCTCTAACCTGCTGACCCTGTGTTAACTCTGGATATGTCTATGCTTAATAAATCTTTGTTAAGTGGATACATGAATGAAAGAATGAAGAATTGTTTTTTTACTGCCAAAAAGGAGGTATAGAGATTCCTTCTTAAAGACTCCCTGATTCAAAATCAGTCCAAAGCTGAGAGGTCTCTTTGAATCCCATTGTTTGTTCATTTTTTATTGATGTATAATTTACTTACACTGAAATACAGACTTTTAAGGGCAAAGTTCCATGGAGTTTTTTCAAGTGTATGCACCCATATAACTACCTCCCCAATCAAGAGGTAGAATTTTTCTATTATTACCATAAGGTCCCTCGTGCTACATTCCAGTTAGTTTCTTACAAACACTGTTTGATTATCATCATAGTATTTTTCTTTTTTTCCTTTTCTATAACATCATATAAATGTAACCATAAAATATGTACATTTTGTGTGTGGATCATTTCACTTTAAGGTTTTTAGATATATCCATATTGTCCCCATTGATATTTAAAAGGATTAATGAGAGTCAAGAAATTACCCATGTTGAAAATAATAAGATTAATAAGGAAGGACTATATATATATATATATACATATATATATATATATATGTATACCTTTTATATATGTACCATATATATATACCATATATATATACCTTTTATACACACACGTATATATAGCTTTTGTGTGCCTCACCTTGGAAGATATATTGGTTCCACTTCTCCAGTCTCCAAAAACTTGCTCTTATGAATTCCAAAGATATGCAAAATAAGATTCTTAGAAGTAGTCAGAGTTCAGAAGTACCATCCAATTTATATTATTGTACTATGAGTCTCCATAGGTAGATTATTTGACAAATCAAGGCAATCTGGCAGGGGGAGACACATTTTAGAGCTGGTAACACTGCCCAGGCTTCCTGACTTCTCTCACCTTTACACAGCACTACACTATTGGGTTCCCTTATGCTCCAGACAGTTCTGTGGGTGAATAACATGTACAAAATGTAGAGGTTCAGAAAGAGCAATCAAATGAGATATTTCTCCTGCAAGTCTGATTTAAAATACATTTTCAACCAAATATAATTCTTTAGGTTGTAGAGGGTAGTGTTTGGGTAGCATTGAAGAGGAGGTTTGGGTAGAATTGAATAGTCTGTTTTCAGGAAATGGGAAAAAGAGGCCTGGCAAGTAAAGCCTGTAGAAAACGGATTCATTGGATTACAGCAGGACATGATCAACTGCCAAAGCTAGCTTATTTTCTTTGCTAGTTCCAGAAAACAATACTTAAAACTTTGTGATGACAGAAGGCTATCTTGTAAAACATGTTGGCAGAGGATGCTTTTTCACTGGCTCAGGCCAGTATTATTATAGACTTGGTAGGGTACTTAGGGCTCCAGTAGAGATATCTAGGTCAGAAAGTTAGGCATTGGAGATTAGGGACCAAAATATGTTAGTTTATTTCAGAGTAAAGCAATAAAACAGTCTTAGTGAAGCCAGAGAAAGGACTGTATAATCCTAACAACTTTCTACGTCTCTTGCAGAAACATTTGCTACTACTAATGAGATAAAGAATAAAAATATGATCTAGGGGAAAGTAGTAAGTAAACAATCATGGAAAATAGTTAATGTTAGACGTTTTAACAGGTAAAGGCGCATTCATTCAAAGGTGGATAAGGGGGAAATTATAAATGATTTAAAGAAAGAAAATTCCCTTTTCAAATACATGCTCTTTAAAAAAATGCTGATTATTTTGTACAAGATAGTTTGATGCAAGACATGTGGAAATTTCATGAAATGGCAAAAAGAGAATCTAAACAATTTGAACCAGAGTTTAATGTTAGCTGGAGCATACCAAGAAGTGTATTTATATATATTTCTTTCCCCTTAGACCCAGTAGAGACACTTCAAGAACTACTCAGTCCCGGAGTGGAGGGATTGTGTGAAGACACGGATGTTTTACACTGAGACGAGTGCGGGAGTTTTCATTGTAAGGTAACAGTCGATTCCCATTTTTCATTTTGTAGACTTTAAAAGTGAACAAAACTGTGATGTAAAAATAGGCAGTATTATCAGAAGTATTAAGGGCACGTTGAATTTGTTAATAGCTTTGTAGTAGTTCATATTTTATACCTTTCATGTGAAGTGCATTCAGAAATAATTCCTTGGCAAATACTATCCTTATGTAAAAGTGAGATGATATGTAGACACAATGGGAAATGCCCAGCACCCACCTAGCCATTTTGGATTAAAACATTGTCAACAGATATTTTCTTGCGAGGTGCTTCTCAAGCTTTTTCTTGTCATGTGCACACAGACAATGATGGTATTGCTAGGATACACTGCAGAGGTTGCCCACAACCAGAGACTACCAGCTCTGTCGTGCTGCTCCAGAGCAGCTCCAGGCTGAAGGGATTGCATCTCAGTGCATCTGTAAACTGTTGTTTGGAGGAGCAGTGCTGGGGAGCCATGGAAGCTTTTTCCTGTTTGAAAGCCCTAAAGTGTCATCTGCTTTTTACGTGTATGCATCTCTGTTGTTGGAGTGTGCGTTTAGAGGAGTTTTCCTTAGTAAAGAACGATGGTTGGAGACCTAAATTTTCACGTGAAGTTAATTGTACCTAAAGATTTACCAATATTTTTAATTTTAGCAATTCTTTTTCAATATCAAGAAACTTGAACTCAGAGTATTTGCCTCCTACCTATTAGCTCTCTCCTAGAGAATCCACAGAAGCATCTCAATTGTAGCAGGATCCCTTGTTGTCCTAGGGCTTTGGGGAAGTTTACAAAAGATACAATCTGCCCCAAGGGTCATAAAGCCTTCCAGTGGTCTGAAGTAATTGTATAGCTTAGGCCTCACTTTAATGTTTGACCTTGTCTGGAAAGTCCTGATTTAGCTATCTCAGTAGTCATTCAAAACATGATTAAGGGTTCAAGAGATTTGGACCCAGACTGAATGTTGCATAATCAGAGGTTTCAAGCTAATGGGACCTGGACACTCTTTGGCATTTCTTCTGTGCCTGAGGAATAAGAGGTAACAACTAAGATACTCAGTGGTATCATCATGAAAAACTGGCACAAAATACCCTTTGGTCACAATTCTAGAAGCCGTCTTATTTTTACCAGGATTTTTGTCTTATTTTGGTTTGGTTTAGTCTTATAACCTTAGTCTTAAGTATTGCTTTTTTTTTTTTTAAAGCAGATTTAGATAAATTAATTGGAAACTACAGAGTTCTACATACCCTTCCCCTCAAACACACATAGTCTTCCCTATTATTAACATTAGTGTGGTACATTTGTTACAGTGGATGAACCGATATTGATAATGATTAACTGAAATCCATTACAAAGAGTTCATTTGTATTGAATATTATATGGGTTTTGAAAAATATATAATGACATATTTCAATTGTTATTGTATCATACAGAATATTTTTACTGCCCTAAAAACACCGTGTACTCCCCTATTCACCCTTTCCTCCCCTCGCTGAAACCATGGCAGCCTCTGATCATTTTACTGCCTCAAGCTTTGCCTTTTCAAGAATGTCATATAATTGAAATCATATAATATATAGTATTTTCAGATTGGTTTCTTTCACTTAGTAATATGCGTTTAAGTTTCCCCTATGTCTTTTTGTGGCTGAATAGCTCATTTCTTTTTATTGCTAAATGTTATTACGTTATCTGGATGGACCTCAGTGTGTTTATCCATTCACCTACTGAAGGACATCTTGGTTGCTTCCAAGTTTGACAGTAATGAAAAAAGCTTCTATAAATATTTCTCTGCAGACTTTCATGGTGCATACCTTGTCAGCTAATTTAGGTATATAGCAAGGAATGTATTTACTTCACCATGTGGTAAGAGTATGTTTGGTTTTGTAAGTTGCCAAACTGTATTTCATAGTGCCTATACCATTTTGCATTCCCACCAGCAACAAATGAGGGTTCCTTATCAGCATTCGGTATTGTCAGTGTTTTGAATTTTAGCCATTCTAATAGGTGTGTAATATTTTCTCATTGTCTTAGTTTTTAAAACAATTGATTACAAAAGATACTGACACTGCCCAGAAGACTCTGGACACTTAGCCACTAGAAATATCTTCAGTATTTTCTTAGTAATGACATTGATTAAGAATTTGAGCTTTCCCCTGACAATATCTACTGTGGTAACACAGTTTTATGAGATAAGTGTGTATATATACCTAAGTACAAAGATCCGACAATTAAGTTTGCAAACTTGTTGCAACGA
Organism: Rhinolophus hipposideros; assembly: GCF_964194185.1. Lineage (NCBI taxonomy): Eukaryota > Metazoa > Chordata > Mammalia > Chiroptera > Rhinolophidae > Rhinolophus > Rhinolophus hipposideros. The sequence goes on from NC_138052.1 coordinate 44,889,917, forward strand.
TATTGCTAACTTTTTGGATATCAGAGGGATTCTTCATTATGAATTTGTACCAACTGGACAGACATTTAACCAAGTGTACTATTGGTGCTGAAAAGTGCTGAAAAGGCTGCCTGAAAAAGTTAGACAAAAATGACCTTAACTTTTCACCAACAGTTTATGGCTCTTGCATCATGACAATGCACCAGCTCACACGGCACTGTCTGTGAGGGAGTTTTTAGCCAGTAAACAAATAACTGTATTGAAACACCCTCCCTACTCACCTGATCTGGCCCCCAATGACTTCTTTCTTTACCTGAAGATAAAGGAAATATTGAAAAGCAGACATTTTGATGACATTCAGGACATCAAGGGTAATACGATGACAGCTCTGATGGCCATTCCAGAAAAAGAGTTCCAAAAGAGTACCCTTTGAAGGGTAGATTGGGCTCTGGCTCGGTGTATAGCTTCCCAAAGGGAGTACTTCAATGGTGACTTTAGTGATATTCAGCAATGAGGTATGTAACACTCTTTTTAGGATGAGTTCGCGAACTTAATTTTCTGACCTCATGTGAATATATGTATGTATGTATATAACTACTGGAAACCAAAATTAATTTTAGACTGTAATAAAGAATAAAAAACACATTTGTTTGAACAAAAAGAGCTGTAGCCCAGCTCTTGGGTAGCAACCTAAATTGTGCTCCACTGAGCAAAAGGGGAGACCGCTTTTTAATCTTGAAAGTATCTGCCAGGTTCACAATTGGTCCATTTCATGTATATGAGGTCTCCAAATTCATACACTTTTTGTCCTAATCATACAGTAATGATTGTTCAGCATTTTGCATCCTGATTGGTTATTATGGAGCAGTTATGATTGGGTGGGGAAGGTCTTACTCCATTGGTCAAAATGAAACTAGGAATTCCCTTATAATAGTTGACTTGGATGGTGTAAATGAGCAAGGTGTAGAGCAGGAAGCCAAGAGTTCAGTCTGAGGTTCTTCGCAGTATACAGAGTACGTGACAATCCCCTGTCAGCAAATGGCCACTATGCTCCTATTAGTTTTTAAATTTGGGCCCATGGTTGACGATGCGGAGTCCGTCTCAGCAGATAAATTTCTTCTCGGGGCTCAAACAAAATTAATCTTTCTACGTGGAGTCCACATTACTATTCTCTTATAGAAAGAGGTCATAACAGGAAAGACTTTTCTAATAATACGCCATTAAAGTGAATATATGCAGAGTATATCAAAGATATTTTTGTTTCTAAAAATGAAATATTTGTATTCTATAGATCCTAATATAAAATCAGGTCATGCTTGATGTTATTTAAAGCTAGCTTTCTGGCATGAACAGCATATATATATGCCACGTCAAATTAGGCATTTCTCATTTTTGTATTTAGTTCATTTCAGCCATGCAGATATAGGCACAGGAAGAAATTCTTCATAATCCTCTCATATTATAGTAATTTTTCTGTATGCTTGGCCCATATTTCTGCATTAGATTTTGTTGTATTACTTTGTAAATACTAGTCCTTGTGAGAAACCTTTCATACTAGAGGGTTATTTTCTCCAATGCAAGGAGTACTGTTTTCACATCCCTACCTTCAAAACATAGCAAAATGTCTATATTAAAGAAAAAAATTATCATGACAGTTTTTAAAGATAGGAAGACCTTTTTCAAGAGGGACCACTGCAATAGAGTTTTACAGTACGGGAGAGATTGGACTCAACTCTAAATACAACAAAGACAAATAGACATTTACAGCCAAGGAGCAGGGTGGGGATCAGTGGATAGAAAATTGCTAAGAGTCTAGGGGATCCTTGCTAAATTGTCTCAACAGGATTCTTGTTGAGGGCAAGCCAGGGTGAAAAAATATGGATGGTGGGGGATGGGGATGTGATCAGATACCAAGGGAAGCGGATTTCCCCTAACATGACTCCATAGGATCCTGCTAAAGCTGGACTAAATGGACCAAGGAGAGAACCCAAGGTTAGAGCCCAGTAAAGAAGAGTATTCAGGGGAGGCTGATCCAGATAAAATGGATATGTTCTCTACTTTGTAAAAAAGATACACTCTAGTGGAGGAAGGATAGAGCAGAGGGACAAAAAATTTGTGTTATGTATTAGTGTTCACAGATTAAATATATATACTAATTTTATAGGCAGTAGAATGATAAGAGGTATATTGTCATTGGATATACTTTAAATCTAGGTTTCTAATTTATTGATATCGTGGTATATGGGAGACTGGCTTTTCAAACATTGGTGTGCATAAAAATTACCTTGAGGCCTTGTTTAAATTTTGTTCTCTTAGACCTCACATCTAAATGTCTGAGTTATTTGAAAGGTCTGTGATTCTTTTACAGGTGACCTGAGGGCCACACTTTAAGAACACTGATTTATACCATTTACAATTCTCCCTGCAGTGTGGTTGATGTTAGAAAGTACCCTTGAGAATATGGCGATAGGGAGTTCAGGCCCAAATATAGGAATCAGGCGAATGTGCCAACAAGATTGAGTAACTTTGTGGCCTTTTATGGTGATGTGGTTGGTAAAGAATGGTTCTAAACATCTGAAAACGAGAAAACAAGCTAATTGGAGAGACCATCACAAAAATTGTGTCCAACATTGGAACAGTTAAAGAGTACAATGCATATTTTGTAAAAAGAATAAGTATTTTCTAAAAAGATAAACTATAATACAATTACATCAATATTCAATGAAATGTTTATTTCAAAGATATCATTTATAATATTTACAATTACACAGAAAGAAGTCAAATGTGGGGAAATGATTAAGTTAATCCGTACTCCCATCCCAGCAGAATATTATTTTCACTGCTTTAAAGAATGATGACATTAGGAAATATCTAACATAATATTATGTCAAAAGAAAAATGAGAATCCACAACTATATGTCATATATGGCTTGTTCCACAAAAGTATATATGTATATGTGATGAAATTTTAGATATTTTGAACTCTAAAATTTTCTTACATATTTTATGGTACTCACAAAATCAAATGCTAGAATCTAAAGCCTAGTTGAGGTGAATCAGTAATCTCCAGAATCAGAAGATTTGGTCCTGACTTTTTCATAGTTAAAAGTGAATACTTTTCATGTCAAAAGGTATTTTGAGATATGTTACTTATTAAGCCCCAGGTAAACTACGGAAAGCACTCATACCCTCGTCTGGGTGATTATCAGAATCTTTCGGGGTGGGGGGCGGCTCCAAAAAGTCCCCCTCTTTTTGACATGTGGATTCCTTAGAAACCAGACAAGTGATTCAGTTTCTGCAGCTCTGAGTAGGGCCTCTCAAATTGGAATTTTTCAAATGCTTTACTGGTGACTTTATTGATTAGCAAGGGTTGGCAACCACTGCTGTGGGGAAGAAAATTTACGTCTATAAGAATTTCTGCAACGATCAGTATATGACCTCTCTCCCCAAAAAAGTTAGGGCAAAATAATGTCAAATTCTAGATTGTTTAATGTATATAAATAGTAAATGAAGTAGAAGTTCAGAGAAAAGGAGGAATAACATAAGGAGGATTATTTGGTTGGTTCTTCTAGAACAAGAACCTAGTAAGTATTGGTGGCAGCGGTAGGTGCAGAAACCAAAAGATGTTCATCATCTTAACAAGCTTCATGTTTAGGTGGAAAGTGGTGAGAAAATGAGACCTTGAAACACTCAGAGATGGCAGTAAAAGAATGGCACCATTTTGAGATGCCAGCTTTCTCACCAATGCAAAGTATAAGCCTTCCCTAGAGGCCAGGTCCCTTTCCAGGCCTTTCCTCCCAAGTTAGATACTGGCTTTGCGGCCAGAGATGTTGTCACGCGGGGTGACAGGTGGGGTCTCAGCTCCCGCTCCCCACATAAGAACGCAGGACATGGTGAGGCCAAAAAGGAACACCCACAGAGCCATAGGTAGGGGAGTCATACCACTATATTCTCGATGGCGGCTGGGTTGGAGACACAGGAAGCCGGAGCCACACTGTTCGCAACCCTCACTGCACCGCTTGCAGGCTCAGCCACCATCTTCTTACTAGCTTCCCATTTTTGCTAGCAAAGCCATGGCAGTTATATTAGTGGCCAATGGCTCACTGGTTACAGGTGAGGGCCAACTAGCCACAACTGATGGCCATCCAATCATAGTTGATGGCCATTTACTACCTGAGCCAGCACCTTTCCACGTGAGGCCGAGAGCCTGGAAATTGCACTCCTGGCTCTGTCCCCACAGATGTCTCCTGGGAGAAGGAGCTCCTTTAGCATTTTGGGATGAAAACGCATGTGTAGTCTATAAATCAGTGTTTCTTAAGGTAAGGGGAAGGAAAGTGAGGAAAGATATATCAGAATATTTGTGGAAGGACAAAACTTTTATTATTTGTGTTTATTGAAAGGAATTATGGCCTTTAAAAGGTAGAAGATCAACCACAGAGTAAGTTGAATTTGCACCTTTACAAATATATATGATTTGCTTTCCCAGAACATGAAAGGTGGAGGTGAGACACATTTCAGTGATGGGGACCACTTCTACCTGACTAAGTTATCCAAGTGTCTTTCTTCTGTGGACTCAATTTCTTCTTCCGTACAAATGTTTTTGTTTAAACTTACATTCCTCTAGCTTATGTTGCCTAAACTGACAGTAAATTAGTTTTATGTCACATAGGATCTGGGACTAAGTCAATAAATTTTCCTAAATGAAAAAAAGCCAATACCAGCTTGAGTAGAGTCGATTGAAGAGTGGGTATAGATGAGGCTGGGTGTGATTGGTAATCATATTGAGCCAGTTCTTACCTACCAGAATAAAGAGTTCTGACTTGGCCTTACACTGAAGGCTCCTGAGGATAATGAGGAGATAAATTTGGGTTTTGAAGAAGAAAATCAGCCAACAGTAAAGGAGATGGATTAAAGAGAGGGGGAAGAGGAAATGCAATTAACATGCTAATTACCTAATTACCATGAGAGACAACCTGGACTATGCTGTTGGCACTGAAAAGAAAAAGAAGGTAGTGGATAATACAGGGAAGGTTTTCAACTTAATTAAAATAATATTGATTAATCATCTACTAAGTGTCAGTCATGGTTCTAGGCCACAGGGACAAGAGTGAACAAAATAGAGCATATTTTCTATCGGGGAAAGCCAACATAAGGAACAATAACTAATAAATACAATAAATTATATATATATATATATATATATATATATATATATATATATATATATATATGTACAATATATTGAAGTTGGAAATGTTATAGAAAAACAGAAGTTTGAGCAGAGTAAGGGGAATCAAGGTGGGCAGTTTGCAATATTAAATAGACCTGACAGTCAGGGGGGCCTCATTAAGAAGGTGAGATTTCAGCCACGATTTTAAGAAGCTGAGAGAGCCAGTTCCGGGGAAGAAGGACATTCCAGGAAGAAGGAAAAGGAAGAGCAAAGACCCAAAAGTGGCAGCGGGTCTAGGGTATTCCAAGAACAGCCACGTTTTGAATTTGACATCTATCTCAGGCATGGTGCTCAATTATACTGATCACCAACTACTGAAATGCAGGACTTTGCTGCTGGAATGAATCTTCCTCCTTTGTGGTTCTGCTTCAGGCCAGATTGGATGCAAACTCTCCAGGACCAAAGAGACAAAGAAAAAGAGTGAATTATGGAGTCAGCTTTGGGTTATACCCATAGTTAAATCAGTTAGAGAAAGTAAAGGAGAACTGAAGAAATCAGAGAAAAAATAGGATAGTGTCTGTCCTTAAAGATGTAGAAAGAGGCATAACAGACAGGAGGCTCCCAGATGCCAAATACAGCAGAAAGATTAAGAGGAATAAAGACTACACAAACAGAAAACCAAACCAGTGCGGTTGAAAGAAGGGGCACTGGAGTTATGAAGCTCATTGATGGCTCTAGAGAGAGCAGTTTCAGTTGACTGAGAGCTCAGGCTTACAAAGTACACAGCTGGCCATGTTTCCTGTACTGGACATAATGAAAAATCTGTGCTGTTAAGAATTAGTGGCATATCAGACAAAGAGTATATTGGTTTTCCACTATCCATTAAAGATATTTTAATGTTTTGAAATCTGTCTTTGATAAAAAGTGTTGACAGGTTAGAAAGACTAAAATTAAATGTGTTAGCTTTCAAACTTCTCCATTCCCCTTTCTCTTCCTGTCTGCTCCGATTTTATGACACAGCCCAGTATTGACATGTTGAAGAACTGAGATGTCTCCACAGGCTTTGGTGAAGTGATGTTGCACTGTTGCTCTATTTGCAGAAATTCCCTGGCCTAAAGAGTAGTTTTCTTTAGCTCATCACCATGCTTGTATAATGCATCAAGACTGTTTTTAGGACACTTTGATATTCTGGTTTGAAAAAGCCAGCAGAAGCACATAGTTATCATAGTGTTAAGATCAGAGTCTGTCAGTATTTGATAGTCTCTTCAATAACTCCCTTATTGGATGTTTTAAAAGTTTGTAAGAATTAAAACTGTAATGACTCAGTATACTTTGGTCAGAGTATTAATAAAAAGGTATACAGAAGTCAGAGATTTATAAAATTGGTACAATCAGCTGTGGTTCCTGCTTTCTCTGCAATGACCTAGAATTCCATTGTTCGAGTATCTTTTTATGTCATGTAGTGAGCCTACCAGAAAAGGTGAGTTGAAGCAGTGGAACATCTCAATATAAGAAAAAGGATGGACTTGTTATTCTGAATTTCAAGATTGACTACAAGGAACTTTCTAAAGGAGATCAGATTCATATTTAAGGTCAATCCTTTGCTCCTTATTCTTTTCTTTTCTCTTCCTTCCTGATTCCCATCAGCCTGCCCCTACTAAAACCTGCTTTCAGGAAATGATCCACTGTCAGTCTTCCTTACTTCATATGAATTTAAATCAGAATGTTACTTTTCCTAATACTAGGAAAGAAAAATTGCGTCTCCATTTAAAATAGTTACAAAATAGCCTGCTCTGTCTGTATGAAAAAACTGGAGAATTTTATGGGTTGTTTTTTTGACTTGGTGGTTGCACTTTTATAATTATTTTTTGTTTCTGTTTTATATTAAGGGAACTGTATAGTTTCCATAATTGCAGCATGGTGATAGTCTGCTTGCTTTTAATTAACCTGCTTTTTTTCTTTCTCAACTCTACAATTAATTTGGCTAAGTTTGTTAGCAAATGAAAAATTCTAACTGCACGTTGCATGCACTTTTACTATTTACTATTTGATACAACCACCATTATGTTTAAAATTAAAAATTCTTAAAGTAAATCTCAATTTTATGTTCTCTGATAAAAATCACCACATTTTCTTTGAAGGCATTTTCCCAGAAATGATTTTTTTAAAGGTAGCACTATTGGCTTTATTTTTTGCGAGGTGAAAATCATCAGTCTTGGTAGTAAGATAGTAATCCAGTATATATGAGACTCAAGGATTTAGAAGTAAAAAGAAATCTTTACTGAAGAAAAATTTGGCGTATTTTGTTAAGAGGGAGAGAGTCGAATTGCTACATTTAACTTCCAATCTGGCAAAGCAAGAGGAGGTTACTTAGAAATAAGAGATTGTACAAAGCTTTTTATATAAATTAGTCATTATAATTGCATAAACAACAGAACTCTTAATTTTTATAAGTAGAGACGTAGACATGTTTTTAAATCCTTCAATATCTAAAAAGGCATAAGACATATGCTTCATAGAAAGAGTAAGAGAGAAAATAATGCTTTATCAAAGCATCTCAAAATTCTACATTAAAGGATGAAAGGAATGGTTTTTCCCTTGCCTAGCAAAAAGCAGAAAAAGAAACATTTGGGTGGAGAAAATAAGTGAACCAAGTGGGATTGTGTGGCTAGGTTGGAACCTGAAGATACCATAGTTACATTAACTTGATTATTTGCCTGCTCTACTACTAGAGTAGTTTAAGTAAAATCTTGGGGATTATGGGGAAGGAGTAAGGAGTGTGTGTGTGTGCATACAAGAGAGACAGTCCAAGAGACAGACACTGAAAACAAGTTCAGAGGGAAGAATTGGAGTTTCAAGAGAAGGGGATATTTACTTATCCTTCAGGCTTACAATTTGACGCTCGCAATGACTTTTGTTGCTTTGGAAACATCATTTCACCTTTTTGCATCTGAATTTTTTTGAGAACAACTTCCACTAAATGTCACAATAGCCTCACAGGAACAATTTTAGAGTTCCCGCTAAAAGCCTGTAAGAACTATCAGGATAGAAAATGCAGTTTTGAAAAATCGTTCTCAGCCTCTGTCAATCTTAATTTATCAGATGGAGGCCTTGATGGGTTTATTTAGCATACCATCATTTGTAGAAAATAGAAAGCAAGAATAATTCTTTAGAAATTGTTAAAATGCTAGTTAAATAATGGCAGAAAATTACAAAGTTGACCTTCTTCAATGGCACTTCTCAATTATAGCTGCAATATGCCCATTTTTATTTCACCACTTTTAAATAATAAATAATCAGGAAAAAATTTCCCTGAGGTTCCTTCGATATAATCTCTGGAGAAAATTCTCTTCCCCTATATTTGTTTTATGACTTGTGGAATTTTTTCTCAATTTGACGATATCTGGATGATCGGGCTATCGCCATCACTAGAGTAACTGCAAGCATCTCAGGGGCTCTGCCTGCCAAAACTTAGGCAGAATTTAGGAGGGAAACAAAAAACTGCTCATGTTGTGCTTTTTGTAAAGGCAAGGGTGTTTGCCCAGAGCCACATGTTTTTCTGACATCATCAATAATTCCTAAAAACATTGCTAGTGCATAAATATAAAAATGAATATGGCTGACCATCTTTTAGCCACTGTTATTGGAACTTTCAACACATCTGCTGATTCTAACTTATTCCTAGTGAGAGTGAAAATATTTTCTGAAGAATGATACATAGGAAAAGATTGATTCCCGTGAGGTAATTATGGGCTCTTTAATAATGGTTGATAGTTTAAACCACAATCCTTTACTGACAGCAGGTCTGTCATACTCTCTGGCATAGTGAAAGTATTAACTACATTGGATAATTAGATTATTTCATTGGTTTGCTTCTAAATTCCTAAAGTAGAATAATAGGATATCCTAGTAAAATTGACATGTAAGGAACCACTGAGTGAAACAACTTCATGCTATATGTATTTCAATAAATTAAAGTGATCATAAAATTATTGTCCTTTTAATTAACTTTATAAGAAGTTGTGTGGTGGACATAAGTGGAAATGGGCCTTGAAGTCACAAAACTAAAAAACTCCTTAAAGTGGATATTTTGAACTAATTTGTTTTTTCCTTCTGATAATATATCAACCGTGTTTCCCCGAAAATAAGACCTAACCGGAAAATAAACCCTAGTATGATTTTTCAGGATGACATCCCCTCAACATAAGCCCCAATACGTCTTTTGGAGCAAAAATTAATATCAGACCCTGTCTTATTTTGGGGGAAACATGGCATTGAATGGTAAATGAAAGCAAATAGAAAAAGGTTTATTAACTCAAAATTCCAAAATATTATATTAATCACTTTGTAATTGTAATCAATATTGTAATGTTTTAATAATACTAATGCATATGACATCCCATGACTATTTCTGGTTTTCAAATCTCAACTTTTCAGTGTTTTCCACTTGAGTTTTTAAATATGCTCTTAAAAATGTCCTGACTTTAGCTTGAAGTTCAACCTCAAAAGACAACAATAAACCAAAATAAAAACACCAATACATTTTATTTACAAAACGAAAGCAATATTTTAAACGTTACAAAATAGCTTATAGTTGCCTCTGACTTGTAATGTAAATGTAAATATAAAATCAAGTAGATTTTTCCCAAATATAGAAACCTTTTTGCCCCTAAAGACAGCTCCCAGAAATATTAACTCATCTGTAGCAATAAAAGAATGTCAATGAAGTTGAACCACCACTGGGCTTCTCTCCCAGTAATTAAACACCTTAGACTTTACCTTGAAGTGCTTGGCATTTAGTCTGCCAAGTAGTATTGAGTTTGAGACAAGTACATGAATGAATTACACGTGACATTTATGGCAAGACTCTAGAGTCTCATTTCCACTCTAAACTCTTAAAGTTTTAAGCATCCTACTGAAATAAACTTGTCTTATGTTACTTCTATATTCCGTTTTGTTTTGTTTTTTCAATAGAAGTAAAAGACAAAGGACCCTGGGTGCTTCACTCATTCACTTAAGGAACATTCACTAAAATTCTCCTTTGTGTTAGGCAATAAACAAGGTTTACATTTTAGTAGTGAGATACACATTAAACACAATGTTTTAGTAGTGTAGATAAACATTAAACACAACATTTTACCAATCTTTCCATAGGTACAATTATGAGGAACACCATTAAAAGAGGAACAGGGTGAGATGAGTACGTATAACAGAATACCTTCACATAGTCAGATGGTTCAGGAATCTCAGGAGAAGGACAAGTGAAGGTAAAGGGAACATCCTAGTGAAAGCAACCAGAATGTTCCAAGGATACAATCATTAGATTTTTTTTTTCCTGGACAAAACTGTAGAATCATAAATGTGTAGGATTTTAATTAATACTTCATAACATACAGATTATTTCACGATACTTTTAAAGTTAAAGTTAAAGTTATCAATATACTTCCCACTAAAACTTCTTAAATTTCTCTTAATTCTTCCTCCTACCCAATCACATGGATTGATTCAACTATTACAAAAGTGTTTACAAACAGTAACTAGACCTGAAGGGTGTTCATATATGCTTATTTGTGGAGAATTCAGGGATCCATATACTTCAAATCAACATCTGCTGAGTATCTGGATGCCATGAGGCTTCCCTACCCTTCACTACAACCTACCATATGTTAATGCAGGATCATGAACACTTGGAGATGTAAAAAAGCTTCCTGTTCAGTTTATTTCGTGTTAGACTTTTTAAACGTTCCAATAGCTGACGTATTTTATATAGTACCATCAAAATATAGTAGCTTGGCACTGAAAACTCTTAACTGTCAATGTGATCTCAAAACCTACATTTCTAGTATCACCATCCACTACTTCCCAACACAAATTCCATACTTTGGCCAAAGCAGTTCATTTACTTTTTGTCTAACATTCCTTAAGTTATCTCATTTCCAGTAAATGTCTCCAATATTCTATGCCTATCCAATTTCTCTTCTGCAAAAGTCTTCTCAGTCTTCATATCACTGACCACCTTACTGTGGAGTGATTTTTTATCTGAATTCCAATTTTAGAAATTATACAGGCTCTGTAATACTATTCTGCATTCCCAGATGCCCATCTACTTGGTATCACTTATGAAATTGTGATTGTCTTCTTTCTGTTAAGATTTCAAGAGTACTTTATCTTTAGTTTGTGCATAGGTTCCATTTACATAACAGATCTATATATTTCCTATATTCTAGGTATCCTTTTTCTGTTTCAAATTCATCTTTGTAGATTATCTTTATATCCTTAAAGTCAGGGTGCTTTGCCCAAATTCAGTGTTTAATAAATGTATGTTGCTGGGTTGATGAAAAAGAATAGAGACTTAGTAATAACCACCAAGCAAAAGAACTGCTGTATCATCACCAGGAACTTTCTGGCTCCCTGGATTAATATATAGTGGATACAATTCCATAACAGAGTAACTGCTACCAATTATGAAGCAGTTAAAATACTCTCAGAATTTAGAAGCCTTAAGTGGCATCTCTTCATAGCATCTCTCTCTATGAAGAGATGCTTCTTTTCTATTAAATTAGTGATGAATAAAAAAATAGAAAGAAAAATAGAATAAAAAATTATCAGAAAGGAGTAGCTTCCTTCAATTTCCATTTATAGCTGGATGATTAATTAACTTACGTTGCATCTATGAAACATAATACAGCCATAAAAAAGAATGAGTATAATTCTTTATATACTCATATGGAGAGTTCTCCAAAAGATATGAAATGAGCAAAGCCAGGTTCAGTTCAATATACCTGATATGCTACCATTTGTATGAATATAAATAAAAAGAAATATGGGAGGATCTACATGTATGTGCAAAGATGTATCAGAAGATTATGCAATATTCTGATTATGCAAATGACTGGAGGAGAGGGAAGATGACTAATTGAAGCCGTTAGAAGGGAATTTTTCACTGAATAACTGTATCTTCTGAAGTTTGAACCATCTGAATGAATTCACTATTAAAAATAAATAACATTTAAAATTTTTAAATGAAAATATATGGGGAGAAACAAGAGAAAAGAATAATTTTCTTTAAGTGTGATAGAGTCAGTGAAAGTTTTCTCAAAACAATAGATTTGTATCAAGCCTGTAGAACATGAAAAACATCTTCAAAACTCTTGTTTTTGATATTGTTAGTACTCACAAATGCTACAATGTCAGGCTCCAGAAATGTGACTAGGGATTCCCAGGAGAAGGGAAATGGAGTAAAATCTCCTGACTCCCTATGGAAGAACATGGAAGTAGTCATCTAAAAAGCCAATGTAATTTGGTCATGAGTTGTTAATCAATTTGGAGTCCAAGCACATATTCAAGGCTTGATGGAGAGAGCTGCCCATAACTCATGAACCCCCCTATCCCCTTCACAGAAATGCACTTTAGATCCAAGTGTATTGAGCACATTCTATTATATCAAGCACTGGAGCTCATAGCAAGTGAGTCCATCAGTGAGGAACTCCATGTGCAGACCCCTTTAATAAAAGCACCTGGGACTCCAGCAGCCCTCAGACTCACTCAGTAACAATCTTTTCTGGTTTTCACAGCTGGAGTTGTGGGAACTTCTCTTCCCTGCACTGGCACCTTGAATTGGGGAAGTAGGTATGAGGCTGGGATCCCTCGCTTCTCTTGGAAGGACTTCCACAGCACAGATATCACTCCCAATTTTTAATGCCACAGAAGGGTGTGGGACCATCCTGTTCCGTGTCTCTGACTCTCCTACCAGTCTCAAGCTGGTTTCTTCTGTATGTCCTTAGCTATAGGACTTCTGCTAGATTACGCAATTCTCAATGACAGTTGTTCTGTAGTTTAATTGTAATTTTGATATTTTCCTGAGAGGAAACAAGCTCAGTGTTTACCTTCTCTGCCATCTCGACCAGAAATCCTATCCAATTGTCTGTTTATGGGCATTTCGTTTGCTTCCATATCTTGGCTATTGTAAATATCTCTGCAGTGATCATAGAGGTGCATATAGCTTTTCAAAATAGTATTTTGGATTTCTTCAGATGAATACCCAGAAGTGGAATTACTGGGTTATGAGATAGTTCTATTTTTAATATTTTGAGGAACTTCCAAACTGTTTTCCATAGTGGCTTTACCAATTTTCAGTTCCACTAAGAGTCCGGAGGATTCCTTTTTTTCCATATCCTCATCAACACTTGTTGTTTGTTGATTTATTGGTGATAATGAATTAATTTTTGGTGTTGAATTGTATGAGTTATTATAAATTTCGGATATTAACCCCCTTATCAGATGCATCTTCTCCCATTCAATGGGCTGTCTTTTCATTTTGATGGTGGTCTCCTTTGCTGTGCAAAAACTTTTTAGTTTGATGTAGTCCCATTTGTTTATTTTTCCTTTTCTTTCCTTTGCCCAGGGAGATAGATCAAAAAACTATCACTAAAAGCAATTCAGAGTTTACTGTTTATGTTTTCTTCTAGGACTTTTATGGTTTTGGATCTTACATCTAAGTCTTTAATCCATTTTGATTTCATTCTTGTATATGGAGTAAGTAGGTGGTCCACTTTCATTTTTGGACATGTATCTGTCCAGTTTTCCCAGCACTGTTTATTGAACAGACTGTCTTTAACCCATTGTATATTCTTGCCTCCTTTGTCATAGATTAAATGATCATATAGATGTGGGTTTATTTCTGGGCTCTCTATTTTGGTCCATTGATCTGTGTCTGTTTTTATTCCAATACCATGCTGTTGATTACTATAGCTTTGTAGTATAGTTTGATATTAGGCAGCATGGTACCTCCAACTTTGTTTTTCTTTCTCAAGATTGCTGTGGCTATTCAGATTCTTCTAGAATCAGGTTAATGGTGGCCTCGTAGAATGACTTTGGGAGCCTTCCCTCCTCTAGAAGTTTTTGGAATGCTTTTAGGAAAATAGTTGTTAATATTTTTTTGAATGTTTGGTAAAATTCACCTGTGAAGCCACCTGGTCTGGGACTTTTGTTTGTTGGGAGCTTGTTGATTACTAATTTTATTTCGTTAGTAGTAATCTGTCAGTTCAGATTTTCTGTTTCTTCTCAATTTAGCCTTAGAAGATTGCATGCTTCTAGGAATTTATCAATTTCTTCCAGATTATCCAATTCACTGGCATATAATCGTTCCTAATATTTCCTTACATATTTTTTTTATGTCTGTGGTGTCATCACTTCTCCTAGTTCATTTCTGATTTTATTTATTTGGGTCCTCTCTCTTTTTTTTCTTGAGGAGTCTAGTTAAAGTCTCATCAATTTTGTTTATCTTTTCAGAGAACCAGCTCTTGGTTTCATTGATCTTTTGTAATGTGTTTTTAGACACGATTTCATTTATTTCCACTCTAATCTTTATTATTTTCTTTCTTCTTTTTACTTTGGGCTTTGTTTGCGGTTCTTTTTCTAGTTTTTTTTAAGTGTAAAGTTAGTTTGTTTATTTGAGATGTTTCTTTTTGTTTTGTTTGCTTTTTTCAGGTAGGCTTATATTGCTATGAATTTTCCTCTGAGGTCTGCTTTTGCTGTGTCCTATAGATATGTTATTTATGTCAATACATGTACTTATAATTATTCTTAAAATATATTTATATTCAGTGTCAAAAATTTATACAACTTGCTGTTATTTCTTTCTTATATGTCTGGAATAATTCATAGCATCATCTGTGTATGGAGTAATATTGCCTCTCCTGCCCCTAAAAAAATTGAGGGGGAATCTTTTCAAACCTCTAGATGTATTAATATCTACCAGTTCACAGAAAACGTATCCAATTCTAGAACAAGTTAAATGACACATGAAGAAGTAATCAGCCATATATAAAATAACAGAAATTATAAAGTATAAATGACCTGTTTTCTTCATCATATTTAATGGTGACATATTGAAGTCTTATTTTTATGCTTCTATTTCAATTCTACTTTCTTCTCCATGGTATAAAAAGGGAATCTATCATAAAGAGTTAAATTTCTTAATATATAAAAATAAATAAATAAATGATATTGTTAGTGTACAAATGTACAGTTTTTGCTTCAATTTTGTTTCGACTGCTGCTATAAACTCATACACCTTGTTTTTTCCTACTGTACATGACTTATTTTAAACTTTGAGGAAATTTTCAAAATTGATGTGTATTTTGCGAGCAACTTTTTAAAGATATTTTAACGACAATTTGAAGAGGATATCAATTATTCCATTTCGCAATAGAAAAAAAAAATAAATGTTTGAAACTAAATGAGCAAAATCATGGCAATTTTTAAAAAATATTTATTTTTGAACATTAGATGATTGTCCCCAGCAACATTTCCCTGTAGGAACAAAAATTATCCTTTCTCTCTTCTGTCTGCCATCCAATCTCTCTTTAATGTCCTTTATTGAAAGAATCTAATTGGAAGCTATGTGATAATGGAAAAAATAAAATGTATAGTGTCCCCGACCCACCTTTGCAGAGCCAAGTGTAAATGAGTAAATTGGAGCTAACGTGTAATAACAATAATTGGCAAGCAGAATATTTTTTTTTTATGCACTAAATGTTAGCCAAATTTATTTGTAGTCAAATAATTTATTGTAGTCAAATAATTTGTAGTCAAATAATTTATTTGTAGTCAAATTTATTTGTAGTCAAATAACTTATTGTAGTCAAATAATATAAACTGCATAGAATAATGACTAATGATGTAGACTTTTTTTTCTTAAGCAGCTAAATTCTGGTTCCTATCTGTGGTAATATGAGTATATTTACTGAAACTCTTCAAGTCACAGTCTTTTCATCCATAACATGAGAATGATAATCAGACTACTTCATAAGGTTGTTGTGAAGAAAAGATGAAATGTAAAATGAGTAGTCTGGTCACATAGTACGTGGTTAGTAAATATAAATGGCTATTTATTTTCTTGCTACCATTATTATCATTGTGATTGTATTTTCTAAAAGTTAATAAAAACAGTAATAAGAATATTAGTATTTTGATAGTTTAGAAATTAATTTGACTATTTTTAGTGTTGTTATTCACATTTATTTTACAAGTTATCACCTTTAATGATATTGCATTTCATAATCAAAATAGTATTGAGCAATAAAAATAATGAATATCTAGAGCCTGAGTTAACAGAATATAGCTTAGAAAATCAAGAATTACATCAGAGATTTTCCTCTGGAGGTAAGGAGAAACACAGATTTTAGTTAAATGCTTCCAGAATTGATGTATATATCCATTTCAGTGTTATTATTTCATTCAATATGTTTAAGGCCAACCAAGCATCCTCCAAGAAATACACTTAAGATGGAGAAGGTGTTCACTTCAAATTATCCCCATGTTAATGTAGGAGTTTACAAAAGAATTTTTTAGTGATGTGCCACTGAATGATGTTAATTAAAATAGTCCTACTGATTAAGCATCAGCTGAGAAACCATAAAATTATAGTGAAGCATAAACCGAGATTCTGAAAAATGCCTCTATGAACTATTTTAAGGATGATGTGTGGCTATTCATTGTTTTTTCTTCATGCTGAGTATAAAGCCACCTCCATTACTGTTTATTAGGATGTCATATTTATGTCAGCTGTGTTTTTGATCTTACAACCTTCAATTACTTTATTTTCCTAGGGAAACTAAACCCATCATAAAGCAAATTCATCTAAAAATTATATTCTAAAATGCATAAAGGAATTATTTAAATTTTGTTCCCTCTTTATGACATATTTATCCAATGAATTTCCTCAACTTTACTAGATAATCACGATATTGTTACTATAAAATGATTTTTATGCTATAAGATTAAATAATATTCTGGTCAAATAAGTAACTTTTAAAAACCAACTTGATTTGGTCACAAGATAGACTACATTAATTTTCCAGGCCTGCCTATGTATTCAATGTGTTCTAGTAAAACCCATTATGAAGCAAAGATTAGGCAGAATTTACCATTAATTTTAATCATAGTTGCCCATTTGCTATCTTTTCTAGACAACGTCCCATATTTAAAACTGCCTGTGATATTGCACATAGCTAGAAGATTCTGTTCAAATATGCTGAAAAATTTAACAATTTTTTTTTCTGCCAAGGGACAAATGTCATCTGTCTTCTTCCTTCTCTCATCCCTTTATTATTTCTTATTTGGACTGATGCAAAAATTTCTGTAATGATTGCCTGACTAGTGTCTTGCTTTCATTCAAGCCATCCTCAACACTTCTGCTTGAGAGAGTTCTCTAAAGCAAAATTTATTATTTGCTTAATAGTTTTCAGTGGTTCTATATCACTCTCAGAATTAATTCCAAATTTTACTGTGATGTACAAGTCCATGCTTACTACTCTGACCTTGGACTCTGACTGATGTGTCATAGTGAGTTTAAATTCCAATTCAGTAATTAGTTACACAGGTCATTTTTGGCAAGCCATTTAATCTCTGTGATCCTGTATTTTCTCATCTGTAAAATGCTGGAAATAATAGTACTGTTGTTAAGAAGGTATGGTTGAAAAGATTAAATGAATTAATCTGTAAAATGCTTAGAACAGTGCCTGGTATGAAGTAGAAATTATATAATTTGATCTACTATTATTATTTTGTTGTTCCTTTCCTTGTTATTTTTTTCTGATCATAGCTCTATTAAGTCCATGTAAAAGCACAATATGCTGCAACAATAATGATATGATTCTATTCACGGAGCACTCCTTTGTCTGTCTATATAACTTCTACTTGCTTTTCAAGAGTTACTTCATTTTTCAATCATGTGACCACTCCTTATAGATTAACTCCTTATCCTAGATGCTATCTAAATATTTCCTCATACATATAAAATTTAATCTTCTTGGCTATGTAAACTACAAGATTGCGAATGCTTTCAAGACAGGAATTGGCTGTTTTGGATTTTTTTACATTTATGGACTTCTAACAGAACAGAGACCAGCGTATATTAGGTGCTTGATAAATAATTGAATTATTGTGTTTGTGAAATGGAGACAAAGAAGAAAGTTCTCCTCAAATGGATTTTCTACTCTGTTAAAGCACGAAGTTATCACTTCCTATTTTGGGGATGTTATTATTGATGTTTTGTTTCTGTGAATTTAAAGAGAAATAAAATAACTCAATATGTGGAAGGACCAACATGTTAGTAGCAGCAACCCCAGCTCATCCACAAAGCAAGCTTTTGTATTCTCTATGGGAGACACTATATGTTTATAGGATTTATAAGAAAATGTTCTCAAAGCAAAGTGGTTTTAGTCTGGAAAGAGTTAAAACTATTGCACATATTATACTGAAGTAATTTCTAGTCTTAACCAATTCTAGCCAGCTAGTATACTGCCCGTATAATCAAGAAGTGCTTTTCTGAAATTATATGCATTTTTTATTTCCTATTTTATAAGTAAGCCTCTTACTTTTTCATTGATTTCCATTATAGTGAGAAAAGCAGTGGTCCAGAAACAACCCATGAATTACATTTAATTTAATTAAGGTGAACTGGAAATTTCTCTAAAGATTCAACATTCACCAGACAACTGAAAATGAAACGTTAAACTAGCTTTGTAGTAGACAGTAAGCTTCTGCCATTTACCATTGGTAAATGTAAATGATGCCATTTACATCACTATGCACTCTTACATTCCTTGACAGGGGTTTATGAATAATTCTGCAGATACCAGGATGCTGGATTTACATAAGCAAAACAAGTGTTTCCAAATGCTAGTCTATTGCTTAGTCCCAAACAATCTTAGTCCGATAAAATCTATAATTTTATGGGCCATATTTTTGATTGTGTGGCACTCAAGTCTATAAAAACTATTTTATTAGATCAATATAATCTCATTTGATACGAGTATCTGTGGGCTCTCTTTGCCAGGGGTTTCCTGATCAGAGGATGCAATGTGTGTCCATCAGTAGAATTTTGATAGCAAGTGGCTTTCTGGGAAAAGATAAGTCCCTGGGGTAGGGAGAAAGGTTAAGGCTGTAAGAAAAGATCAGGCATTAAGTATTTTCCTTCAAGTATACTGTAACCACTTGGCACACCTGGGAAATCCTAACATGGAAAGTGAGAAGGTGACTGACTGCCAATCATGAGATTTTGTTCTAGATTTTCATATGAGTATAACAGACACCCATCTTTCATACACAGATAAAACATGAAAACAGTTCCCAAATTGATGTTCATACCAGCTACTGAATGCTGAATTCTTATCTATAATTTTCTTTATGTTACCTAGGTAGAACAAATATTCAGTATTCATATTCATTTGTCTTAACCTCTCTCACATTTTACCCTAAAATCCCAAAGACTTTTCGTTTTTATTCAGTTATTCTTTAAATCAATTTTTACATTTATTTCTCGTAAAGCTTCAAACTGCATGTGAAAAGGTCTAATAACTTCACTGTATTCCATTATTGTAACCCATTTGCTGGAAAGAATAAAATGAGCAATGTCAATTTACATTAAGCTTAAGAAAATATTTTTTTCCCATTTGCTGATTTTTGAGTAAATAGGAGTCAGCTAAATTGGTTAGAATATTATGCTAATGAGATTAAAATTGCAGGTTTGATTCCATAGAGGGTAATTAGCCTTATGTGGAAGAAAACTATTCACAGGCCATAATTTTGACTCCCCAGTAGGAATTCCTATGAAAGGAGGACAAGAATGTGAGTTGTAAACAACTTGTGGGAAGGCAAGTTTCCCTCCTTGGGTAAAAAGAGACAGATACAAAAATTTAAAATAATTTAGCACATGTAGCTTGTCAGCTGGCCAATAGCATCATCATTTTATGTGAGGCAATATATCATCATTTAAATGGGCATTTAAATGGAGTACGGACTCAGCGTATTTCTCCTTTAGTTCCACACCATTGGAGATCACTTAGAATCAGTGGGAATACTGAGTACAGACCAGAGCTGCACAATATAAAGAATCATTGAGAAATGGCCCCCTGCTAGGATAATTATTAAGAATTATTCTTTAATTGCTATAAATGTTCTATCAAACTGAGTAATGCCAACTTGAAAAATATGCATGTTTTCATTAGATACATACATTAAGATAAGCAATTATATTAAATGGAATTTTACCCTGTTTGTTTCTGATATTGGAATCTTACCTAGTAAACATGGTAAGGTTGTTGGGTAAGTACATTTTATATGTGCTGTATGTTTTCATCATAATAGCCAGCTGTTGGGGTATTAGAAGTAAAATTGAAAACCCAACCTTATTTTAGGCCTGTTGAATATATTAAATTACTTTTCAATTATTTGTTTTTTTTTAATTAAAAACTATCAAGTTTTATTCTAATGGAAATATTTGGTCATTGTAAGGAATTTGGAAAATATTTAAAAGTTCAAATAAAATGAACATATAAAGTATTCATAATCCCAGCCAATAAACACAATCACGTCATGACACTTCCTTTTATGTTTCTTGTCCCTTTTTAGAAAAATGTATTAGTATGAAAAACTAGGATCAAATATACAAGTAAAATTGTAGTCTGTTCTTTCCCCCACTTTCCTGTCAGGTGTTCTTCAAACACACTAGTTTAATGACTATACATCCTTTTTATGTATATACTATAATTTGTTTAACTATTGTCTAAATCTTAGAACTTACGGTTTATATATTTTCATTATTAGAGATACTGCCACAGTGAACATCTTTGTCTACAAATCTGGCCAATTTGTAGACAAAATAATCTATACTGGTTCTTTAGATAGTCTTAGGACTGAGGTTGTTGGGTAAACAGGTTTGAATATTTTGAAGTCTCTTATCACAAATTACCAAATTTCTTCTCTCCCCCTCAAATTGTCCCAATTTATCCTGCCAACATCAGAACACAAGAATACTCAATTTTTTACTGTTTTACCACATCTACGATTATCATTTTAAAATCATAAATGCTACAATTTAATGTAATTCTTAGAATTTGCTTTCCAAAACCACCTTTATTTCTAGGCCAATTTATGTTTATAAAGTCATATAACTCATATATATTTATTTCATAGTATCAAAATCTTAAAGTACTGTTTAGAAAGATCTAGTCTAGCTACAAAGCAATATTAGTGTTTTTTTTTTTTGTAAATTGATGAATACAGATAAACTATCAACATAAAAATATGAGTTTTAAAAGGTAAGATTGTTTCAATGTTGATCAAAATATATTATTATTAACATGGCCATTGTATCACAAAAATGTCAGGTTGTAATGTTACTTCTGTCATTTCTAGAAAGGAAATGGCAATCTAGCTTTTATGAATTAAGCTTTTGGTATTTTTACTGAAGAGTAGAGCCATTAAATACTCAACCTCTTGGAGTACGGGTCTGAGAAGTCCATTGGGTATTTGAGGGGGCAAAGTAAATATACAAATTCTTTTGCAGAGTTGGTCAATTAACGTTTTGCTCAGGTTTGCCTCTCCTCCCAGTTTTAGTCACTTGAGCTTAAAAGCATAGTCATTCAAAAATGATTAATTAGCAGCAGACTAGCAAATTTTCCAAATTTCTCTAGATTTTTTTCATAGCCACAGCCCGAAATGTTTATGAAAGTTTCAATGCTGGGCTAATTTTTCACTATCAAAAGACATATTTGATCAGAAGGAAGCAAAAGCAAGATTACCCAGTAATATGTTTTCCAGTGTTTCTTGTGTATTAAATTCACAGATTAAAATACATTGCTAATTATCAATTTTTAAAGTAACCTAAAGAGTTTTTTTAGAATCTAAAGTAGTAGAAAAACCTAGTCCACATTGAAAAGAACAGATTAAACCCTTACCTGATCTTCCTGAGTTCAAAATGAAATATGTTTCCCTCAATTGTTATTAATGTGAAATTGTAAATGGTATCCAATGCTCTTCAAATTAAATAGCTAGTTTTTTTACCAAGAATAGAGTTCACTGGAGTTCCTCATTTTTGCCTATACATTCCAACAAGATTTTTAGTAAAAATAAAAGTACTATAGTAAAAGTACTATAAAGCAGGAAGGCTCTTCCGAGTAGGAAGAGCCCTTGAGAGATTTTCAATCTAGGATTAGCCCAAAGCATCCTGGTAAACCAGGGAGTTTGTGTTGAAGGTCCCTTGGCCCTTTCTCCCTTTACATGCCATCAAATACCCATGGCACCCCTTCAAAAGCACGTGCTGTTCCATGAGCATTCCTTCAGTAGGCCTCTTCTATTTTACCCCAGGCTTAATTAACCCTAGTCACAATTTAACCTCATTCATAGTTCTGTGCTATTGAAACTGAGATTGATTGCCATAGAGTTTTAGAAAGAACATCTTAACCCCAAAAGAATGCCTATTATGATGGAATTAAAATCTTGTAGTTGAAAACATATTTTGGACTAATACTTCAAATCACACCAATTAACAGACGTGTGTGTTAAGTGAAAAGTTATTCTCCTGCTCTTGTTCCCTAATAATGCAGTTCTCCTTCTTTAGAACAACCATTGTGAGACATTTCCTATGTATCCTTTCAAAGATAGGCCATTTATTTGTAAGCATTCCTTATAATTTTTACACACATAAGACCAGTATATACAGAGTCCTATACTTTGCCATTTAAAAATTAGATATAGAGCTGCCTCACTCTTTTAAATGGCTTCTTGGTACCATTAGATGGGTGCAATATCATTTATTTAATCAATCACTATTATTGTTATTTAGGTAGGATATTGTCAAACCTTTATTCTTATAAACAATAATGCACAACTGCTCTTGTATATATGTAGGATTTTCTTGGTTATAGAATATGAACATTTTTAAAACTTTTACTATATAATGCCAATTGCCCACCATAGCGATCACCATTCAAAGTTTGTCTTTACCCTCACTAATTCAGCTTATCAAACATTTTTATTTTTGTCAATGAGAAGCAAAATTCATACCATGTTTAACGTATGAATTTCTTAGATTATTTGCAAACATCAGATATTACCAAAAAGTGCTGCAGTGAATTTTCATATGCATATGGTATTTCCCACAGGTACATGGATCTCTTATGAGGAGGATAAATTATGAGGAGAATTCCTAGGTAAAATAGTAGAAGCATTTTTAGTTTGTACATGTTGTCAAATTGCCTTCCATGATGCTGTATGCTAATTGTATTTCCACTTACATGTCTCTCAGTGAGAATGCCTGTTTCTCCATACTCTGAACAACTCAGTATTATCCTAGTTTTGATATTTGTCCATTTTATTTCAGAAAGGAAATTGTATTTTGCTGTGTTATTTGTTTGTTCATTTGATGTATTTTATATTTTATTTTCTAAGTTGGAATCATATAGTTTTTTCCGTTTTTCAGTCTATTTTTATTAATTTAACAAAATATTGAGAACATTTTCCATTTATTATAAATTCTTTATAAACGTTTTTGATAAATTTACTATTTCGATAATTTTAAACTTACAGAGCATTGAAAAGGTAATACATTTGTGTTTTGTCCCACTATTATTTATTTATATCAATATGGACTCATGCATGTTTTATGCTTTGGAATGTAATTCAACACTATGTTATTTATTTTTTACTCAAATTTCTCCAGATTTAGCCATTGGGAGCTCTTTCAGTTTGGCTTCTGTGTCCCTTTGACATAGTGCCCAACCTTTTAGAAGTTGAACATGTTCTTGTTTTCTGATACAAGATGCTCTGGGATCATCTCGTATTTTCCTTGCCCTGGCCTAGAATCAGCCATTTCTCCAAGGACCCTCGATATTCCTTCATTTGACAATAGTATTTAGAAACGAAGATGTAGACACCGAGTGTGTTTATCATTACTGGAGTGTTTATGTTTCAAGGCCCTCTCAATGGACAGAATTGGGTAATATATGTATATACATATATCTATAATTATGTCTTTATCCCTCTGTACATATATTATGGTAAATATGAGTTTGTGTTTGTCTCCACCTCTAATTCAGTAGTGAAGAGTCCATTCTAGTCTTCCTTTTTTGTTTATAAGTAACTACCCTCTCCAACAGTGTGAATAAACTGGCTCCCACCAATCACCCACCGTTTACTTATTTGTTCAACCTCAAAGTCCCTGTGAAGCAGTTTTAGAATTGTTAGTCTTTATCTATGTGAGAAATAAATTTACCAACTAGGATTTTTGTTGTAGTTCTAATTTGCATTTTTCATATTATCCATGATATTGAGTATCTTTGCATATGTTTAAGAAATATTTGATTTTTTTCAATTAAGTATTAAATTGGTGGGTAGTTGGAAAACTGAGTTATTAGCCTAATCTTATTCATTTGTAAGTACCTTTTATCTGAGAGAAATTAGCCCTTTATTCATGATGGGAATTGCAAATGTTTTTCCAGTTTGTCATTTGACGGTGTGTGGGTGTGTGTGTGTGTGTGTGTGTGTGTGTGTGTGTGTGTGTGTTATCCATGCAAATGCTTTTATTTTAAGAAGTTAAATGTATCATTTTTTTCTTTCAGGCCTTGTGGATAAAATATTTTTTAACTTGACTTTTTTTTTTCCCCACTTGAAGGATATGTTTATACACAGCCTTCTGAGTGAATGGCTGATCAAAATAACTACATATAATTTGTTTAAAACCCAAATAATATGAAAGGATGATTTCACCTCTTTTATCTACCCATATCTTATATTTTCATAAATGTGTACAAAATCCCAGGTATGTAAGTGAGAATCAGTGTTTGTCCAATTTGTAGTTCGGTTTTTATTTACTTTATTCCTAGCAGAATTTGGCCTTGTAAAAGTGTAAATTTACTGCAAAACTCTTTTAAAGAAACATTCAACCAACATTATAACTAACCTATGCAAAGCATGTAACGAGATTGTTTCATTTCTAGAGGGAAAACATCTAACAGTCTTCATTTGTAAGGTTTTCTTCAATACACAAAATTCTCAGGACCAAACACAGCATCTTCTGCAAATTAGTTGCTTCTCAATTACTTGCTGCAGTTCCTCTATTTTACAAGCACAGGTTCCACGCTTGTTATGATGCTGAATTTTTATTACAACAGGACTAAGCTGTGGTGTACCACTGGGAGATTTCTTATTTGCAAGTATATTAATATCATGGATATATCTTTCATGTTTGACATGCCCATAACTATAATAAATTTATAAACTTTGTTTATACAAAACAAGAAAATCCCTACATGAAATACATAGGCTGCTTTTCCCCCACCTCAGGCAACGAAGCCTAGATTCTATCAAGTGTTCATTTAAGGTACAAACCCAGAGCTGTGAACCATAGACAAACAATTAGGTTAATTTTTGATCCTGAGTTATTTACTATCTTTCTTCCCCTTGACTTCTTTTAAACATGAACTTATACTGTACACAGTCGTGAAAGGGTCACAGTATAGACACTTAATTAAAATTTCTCGATTTCCCCTCAAGAATAAAACCTATTAATGAACTAGCTAGAATGGAGTTATTTAATTCTCTAATTATTTAATATTCAGCTATTTCATTTCTTAGTCTACTGTTTAATTTCTAGAAATGAACTTTGCTTTTTAAATTTATGGGTATGATGCAAAATGGATGTTTTTGATGCTTTTGTCTTATATTTTATTTTTATAATAATTCATTTAAAATACTCTTTATTGTAAAAGGAAAATATATTCATTATGATAGATTTTAGAAAAGTACCTTAAACTTAGAAAAAAGAGACAAGTCACTCATATTTTATCTTTCAAAAATCACCACTATTAATATTGTGATGTATTCTATTGTCTTTTTCTATTGATAGAGTTATTTGTCTTTTGATTCTGTTTTGTACACAATTTTATGTTCACTTTTTAACTTAATATTATCATATAAATATTTCTTGTGTTATAACTATGCATAGCTTTATTTCAATTGGCATACAATATAAATCATCTGAAAACATTTCTAGTAAAAGTTAATATTAATTTTTAATATTAATTAATTAATATCTGTAATTGTTACCTAGTTGGATATATTATGGATCTGTTAGGCTGTTATAGCAGGAGTTAGCAATGACTTTTCTGTAAAAGGTCAGATGGTAAATATTTTAATCTTTGCAGGCCATGAAGTATTTCACAACTGTTCAATTCTGCTGTTGTAGTGTGAAAGCAGACATAGACAATATATAAACACGCCATAGGGCAAGTTTAGACCATGCGCCGTAGTTTACCAGCCCCTGTATTAGGCTACTAGACAAACTCAGTAAACAGAAATTGAGATATACATGTTTATAAAAAATAATTAACCTACTCTCTTCATTTAAGTATCTATAAGTAGGTATTATGTCATTTTGTATCACTGTGCAACATACAGTGTGTGTGTGTGTGTGTGTGTGTGTGTGTGTGTCTTTCTCTCTTTCTGATAGGTACAAGTACCCAAGTATTCATGCACATGTCTGTGAACACACAAACGCGATCTGCATTTTTATCTTTAGGGCTCTTCCAATGAAGGAATTTAGTGTGGCCATTTTATATCTTATAATCTAGAATATTTTTGCTACTTCACTTTATTTCATAATTTGTAACCATATAGTTTTTTTCTTATTGTAAAAAAAAATTCATGGTCTTTGCTAATATTTAAAAAACTAAAATAAAGATAACCAGTTGTCAATATTTCTACCACCTACAGATAGTCATTATTAACATTTTAGTGTATTTTTTTCCAAAATACTTTCAATGAATCTATATATGCATGCATTTTTTATTTACAAAATTTATATCCAATTATATATACTGCTTTTACATACTGTTTCTATTTGATGTTAAATAAAGAACATTTTCTATTTTCTTCTAACCTATTGAAAATTTTATTACAGCTTATGAATTTATCATAATTTATTTAATCAGATCCTATGATGTGATGTTTATATTCTTTCCATTTTTTTTCCCCATTTGATTCCTTTGGGGGAAATTTCTAATTGTAAAGTTATTATGGTTAATTATATGAAAGATTTGTCTTTTTATATAGATTACAAGAGTTTATTCCAAAAAAAGTTTTCATTTACAACCATACCAATGGTTTTTAAGTTTGCTCATCTCACATAACTCTCTCAATATTATAAACTTGAAAAATATCTGTTATACCTTTGTCCTTTTTTTTCCTATTAGGATTTCAGCGTTTGGTTGATTTTAATCAATTTTCCTCATTTTTGCATTTCTTCAGAGAACTGGACTGTAAGTCCCCTGTATATCTGGCTCCTTTTTATCCTGAGATCTATGTTGTGTTTCTGGAGTCCTGGCAACCCTGTTAAGGGACCCTCTCCTCCTCCATTTATTCACTATCACATTGCCCTGCTCATTTCCTTCACAGCACTTTTCCGTGATCAGCTGTGGAGAGACCTTGTTCACTCCTTCAGGGAGACAATATTGATTAGTATCAGGACTGTGTACTCCACAACCAGAAAACCTAGATCGAATTCCACTTTGCTGTTTATGATGGTATAACAGTAGCCAAGTCACTTTCTCTCTCCTTGCCTGAGTTTTCTCAGATATAAAATGTCCTTCACTAAATACTTGTACATGAAATAGAACTACATATTTTATACAGTTCTTTTTGTTGTGAATTCTTCTTTCATCCATGTAGGTCTGTGGAATAATGGGAAAGTACAAAAGAGAAAGGTTAATCCATTTTACATCAAATAAGGCTCTAACTGTTGCAATAGCTTTTGTTTGTTTTTCAAAAACATAAAAGTCCTAGAATTCCTAGGAGGTCTCCTGTTTTTCATCTTTGCATTCTTGACTCTCATTCCACTTTTCTCTTCTCTGACCCCGTTTGCAATAAAACTCTTCCAAAGGACTGTCTATACTCCCTGTTGTTTCCTTTTAAGTTTTGATCAGTTTAATTGGATTATCTTTCCTACCACTCCATGGAAACTGCTTCAGCCACGTCTCCAGTGGTCTCCACCTCGTTAAACCCACATTGTTTCTCAGTTTTCATCGCACTTGACAAGATTTGGTACAGTGGTCACTTGTTCTTGATTGAACATACCCTTCACCTAGCCACCAAGACACATATCCTCCGGTTTTCCTCAGGATTTACCGCCTGTTCCTTCTCTGTTTTATTGCTTGTTTCTCCTCACCTGCCCAACTCGAAATACTAGCATATCACAGGGGTATACTTCTGATTTCTGATTCCATCTATATCTTCACTCACTTGCCAGGAGTTTTCCTTGTCATATGTCTGAAATACTATCTACACTGACAACCCCCAAATTAATCCTTCCAAACCAAACCCTTTTATACCGATGCCACATTCTTTTTTTTTTTTTTTTTTTGAATTTTATTGGGTAACGGTGAGTTTTTTCCAGGACACATAAGCTCCAAGTCATGTTGTTGTCCTTCAATCTAGGTGTGAAGGGCGCAGCTCACTGGCCCATGTGGGAATTGATCTGGCAACCTTGTCGTTAAGAGCACTTGCTCTAACCAACTGAGCCAACCGGCTTCCCTCTGATGCCACATTCCTAACATTTATCTCCTTGACATCTCCAGTAGGACATCTAATAGAAGTCTCAAACTCAGCATATCCAAAATTTCGTTCCTAACCTCACTCTCCTCCCAAATAAGCATCACCTCTAGCTGTCCCCATCTCAGTGGTAACAACTCCATCCTTCTAGTAGCTCAAGCCAAAACACTTGGAATCATCCTTGGTTACCCTCTTTTTCTCATTCTCTCAGATCTTTTCATAACTTCTGTTGATTATATCTTAAAATATATCTAGAACCTAAGCACTTCTCATTCCACTTTGTTGCTATTATTCTTACAACTTTGTGGCTGCCACTCTGGTCTAGTATAAGCGGTACTGGGGTAGAATTAATCCTTGGTCATTCACAGAAGATGAAAGAATTTCTAAGACTGAGAAAATTAGGAAAGCAAAGACAGTTTTATTAAAGGTTGGGCAGAGAGAGAATGCCCATGGCAGTGTCTAAAGGAGACGGCTGCCACCAGTGGTAAGGAAAGAAACACTGGCGGGGGTTTGCTGGGGGCAGAGTCTCGAGTGGACCGCTGCAGCGGGTTGCTGTTTAGCTGGGGATTTATATTTCTCTATGCATGACACAGGAGACTAGTCATCTTGAAGTTGTTTTCCATTGCTGCTAGCCCCTTCTGAGAACCATTGTTACAGTTGGCTTCCCCTGAAAATTGTCCTGGTGTTTGTCAGCCTGCAAGGGTAGTGCTAGCCAGGAGACTCAGAGTGAGGTGGTTAATCTTTAAACCGATTCTTGTTAGCTCCCAGACTCGTTCTTATTAACAGTTTCTGACTTTATCAGTTAATCTTTAGGCTTATTCCTATTAGCTCTCAGACTCATTCTCGTTACCTCACTTTCTGACTCATCATTATCCACTACCATTTCTCAGCCATTATCTCAATAGCCTCTTATATAGTCTCCCGGTCTCCACTCTTACCCTCAAATCTATTCTCCATAAAGTAGCCAGAGCAATCCTTTTAAATCATAAACCAGATCATGTCACTCTCCTTCTCTCAACTCTCTAATGGAGTATGATTATATTTAAAATAATATCAAAAATCTTTACTGGGGCCCATAGACTTTTCTTGATCTAGCCCCTGTTTACTTCTCTGGGCTCACTTCCCACAAGAGTCTCTCCTTGCCTATTCTTTCCTTGAACTTGAAAGGCCATCCAGTCTCTGTGACATTGATCTTGCTGTTTCTTCTGCTTAGAACTGTCTTCCTTCAGATATTTGTATAATTCACTCCCCCATTTTATCCAGGTCTCTGCTCAAATATCACCTTCTCAAATAAGTATCATCTCTCTACTGCCCACTGCTAATTAAAATAGTACTCGTGTCTCCCTCTGTCTCTTACCTGTTTTGTTTGTTTGTTTATAGTTACAGTACCTGACATATTATGAATTTTTATTTATCTCTTTTTTTGTCTGTTTCCCCCACTAGGATGTACATTCATGAGGTTATCGGCTTTCTATAATTTCCCAACTCCTAGATCAGTGTTTGTCACCCAAAACATCACTAAACATCTTCTAAAAGAAAAAAAAAAAATTAATGGCCTCTGTGCAAATTAATTATATACATGATGCTATAATAATTCCTTAAATATAATTTTTAATGCTCTCTTTTGTTGGATTGGACTGAATAATCCATTTTCTTAGATATCTAATGTTTGTTTTAAGTGAGGCCCTGAAACAGGTAGTAAAAAATGTGAGAATGAAGGATGGGAGCGAAAGTGATAGCTCATCAGAAGCAGCTACCGTCCTCTAGCCTGCGAAGCATGCAAGCAACCATCCATCTTTATTGAATGTTTGTCTTATTTATACAACTTTTTTAGTGTTTCACAAACTTGATGGGACACCATTTCCAATATTTAATTATTCTTTCAATTGACACTCGTGATTAAAAAGCTAGGCATTGGCAGAGCCAGATTCAGACGCAAGTCAGACTTCAAGGACCACAATCTTTCACAAAACCATGCTGTTTTATCATAGGGCCTATTTCCCAAGTCATCAAGGAAAGAAAAGAAGAATAAGAAGAAAATATTATTCTATTATCTTAGAGTAAGTAGCTAAAGAGCATCATAGAATTATAGATTTTCTTTGTATTGGAAGATACGTCCATTTAAGGTAGAGATGTATTGGCTAAAGGTCACAGAGCATGGCAGCACAGTTGAACTCTGCACATCTCTAAGGATGTGAGGGAAGTAGTGCTCCCTTGAGTTCTCCAGTCTACAGCCTCCACAGCACAGCAGCCCATCATAGGAAAATCATGACCATCTGGTTTTCCTAGCTTTGAGGTACAACCTGCAATGTAATTTCAGGACTGCATTAGAAGTGAAGATACTGAATCTCAGAGAAAATCAAGCTTGGTCAGCTGACAGAGATAACTTAGTGCTTCAACATTTTACTGCTCAGGTTTTACAGAGAGAGGTGGCCCAATCTTTTGAATTTGTTTAGTTTGGGAAGAAGACACAAAACAACAGCAACAGAAACAGATAAAAAGCATAGGGATATGGAAGAAGAGTCATACTTTGTCATCCCTCAAGTTTAACTAATGCTATGTTACTTCTTGGAAATAAATGGTTGGCATGAATTGTGTTTTCAAAACAATTAAATTAGAGGATTTTTCTTGTCTATTAGAAAGAAAAGATGCTGTTTACTTGTATCATTTCTATTAGACAATTAGTATGATATACAATCCAATAATAAGAGCCATTTTAAGTCAAAGTGTGTTTTGTCTTTAATGTACAGGGTCAAAAGTCCAGTTTCAAAAGTGTCTTACTCAACAAAATTTGTTCAGTATAGCAGAATTATAATAAGATATTGCAATTCTTGCCAGACACAAAGTTTCTAAAATGTTAGAAAGAAAAGGAGAGAGAGAGAGAGAGAAGAAAGGAAGGAAGGAAGGAAGGAAGGAAGGAAAGAAGGAAGGAAGGAAGGAAGGAAGGAAGGAAGGAAGGAAGGAAGGAAGGAAGGAAGGAAGGAAAGAAGGAAAGAAAGAAGGAAAGAAGGAGGGAGGGGGAATGGGAAAAAAGAAGGAAAGAGAACAGGAAAGAAAGAAATTAAGGAAGGAGAGAGGGAAGGAGGGAAGGAGGGAAAGAGGAAATAAGAGAACAAGAAAGTGACATGATAATCAAAGAATTCTTAAATGGTATTAGTTGAGGTATTTGTCATTTTAAAGATGCAATTTCTTTTGTAAAGCAGACTTCAAAATATTTTATTTGTTCCAAAGTGGTAAATGTACAAAAGGAAAGGTATTTATACAATCTCATTCATCATTGCTCTATAAAGTCTTCCAACCTGTATTTGAATGCCCCTCAGGGTCATTCATTGCCCTTCCTTTTCTGCCTCTCTATTCCTCAGCTCTCAAGACAGCAATTCTAGTGTTAGAGACAAGAGTGCATTTCTGTGTTGAGAGGAGGGAGAAGAAAAAGAAAAATGTGCAAGAAAAACAAAATTTTTCTGGTCCATTTTATGCAGGATTTGTCCCCTTATGACTCCAGGAGAGGTAAGAACCTTGTAGGAACCAATACACCCAGGTCCTCCCTCCGTTTTACCCTACCTGCAGGGACTAACTGGAAACTGAACCAGTAAAGTTGCAGAAAGAAACAGAAAGTTTTAGCTGTCCTTTCATCTGGATACTCTGACACTATTTTGGAAGGTAAACTTGATCTTTCTACTTCTTGTCAAAGTTGGGTTTCTAAAAGCCTGTGAAAAGCCCAAGGTCCCTGACTTAAATAGCTGAATACTGACATAATGATCAAGAAAACATGGGGGAAATTACAATAGCTATTAATGCAGTATGTCTCTGAGAGAACTTCATGAAGATGGAGTAGGAAGTGATACAGTCAAGAAAAGGACTTAAAATCTGAAGATATTGTACTGTATTTTATATATATGTATATGTACATATATATAAAATATAGAATATATATATGTATATATATATATATATATATATATATATATATATATATATATACACACACACAAATTCTGACAATTAAGTTCGTGAATTTGTTGCAGTGATGTTGCTAACCTTTTTTGATGTCAGAGAGATTATTCATTATGAATTTGTACCAACTGGACAAACAGTTCACCAAGTTTACTATTTGGAAGTGCTGAAAAGGCTGCCTGAAAAAGTTAGATGACCTGAACTTTTCGCCAACAATTGATGGCTCTTGCATCATGAAAATGCACCAGCTCACACGGCACTGTCTGAGAGGGAGGTTTTAGCCAGTAAACAAATAACTATATTCGAACACCCTCCATACTCACCCGATCAGGCCCCCAGTGACTTCTTTCTTTACCTGAAGATAAAGGAAACATTGAAAGGGAGACATTTTGATGACATTCAGGACACCAAGGGTAATACGATGAAAGTTCTGATGGCCATTCCAGAAAAAGAATTCCAATATTGCTTTGCAGGGTGGACTAGATGCTGGCATCAATGCATAGGTTCCCAAGGTGGTGTCCTTCAAAGGTGTCTGTAGTGATATTCAACAATGAGGTATGGTGCACTTTTTCTAGGATGAGTCGCGAATGTAATTTATAATTCTTTCAATTTCTTTTCCCCTGTTTCTGTAAGTGGAATCAGAGCCATTCCAATTCCTCTTTTTCCCTGTCTCCAAGCCCCTCCCCATTCAATTCTACTTTAAAACCTTTCTGACCTCTTCTCCTATTGGAATTCCAAAGTAACACAAAACCTGTGCTCTCTAGTTGGAAGCATTTTCCAGACATTTCTTTTCTTTAAATTCCTTGATGCTTGTTCTGAAGTCAGCTATGCTCCCAGCTTCTTGCCTTTGTTAATGCTTCCTCTGATCCACATCATATTAACTCAGATATGCTAAGACTTAAACTATATCTGGATACTAGAGAACTGACAAACAAAAGATTTTAAATACTGTTAATACAAAACTTAGTGTAGCAGAGTAAACTACACACACGTATGCGTGCTTATACATATATGTGTGTATGATATGTATGTTTTTAAAGTGTATGTGTACATGTACATTATGTGTGTGTATATGTTTTTATATATGTTTTAAAAACACATATGTGTTTTTAAGGCCTTGTGAATGGTAGGTTTGTTGTGGACATAAAACCTGCAATATTGGTGAGAACACATTCATCTTTGTGCGCAGTCACACTCTTTTGCTTCTCTGTAATAGAGTTGACTGCGTAAGACTTGTAACACATTAGTGAGCACATTCCAGTGAGTCACCCTGGGTGAAGTGGTGATTTTATCCCACGGTTCACAGAAGACAGCTTTGATTATTCTCTAAAACTAGGTTCGCTTTGCTCACCAACATGAAAAATTTAAAAAGAAAATAACTTCAGTTCATTCTTGTATAACCCAAATAGTATTTTAGAACATTACGTAAATCATAGAAAATGCTGAGTTGAATATGAAACTAAAGAGATTTATTTTAGCAAGAACTTCTTAAAAACACTTAACTAAGGCTTCTTAGCTTTGATAAAAAAATCTATACCTGCTTCTAGAGCACTGATACAATAGATGTTAGACTAAAGAATGTGAAAAAATTGTATTTATCCACTACGCCTAATAGTACCCCAAAATCTATGGGACAAATATTTCTTGGACTTCAAATTATTGCTTTATCGCTGGTAAAAAGAATCCAAAGGTGATGGATCTGATTATACTTAATTATAGTTAATGGAAAAATGATAAAAAGATACATATACTGGCTTTTTTTGCTGTTGTTAATTGTTAACGACACTGTACTCAAAATTAATGACAAAGGAAAGCAGTCCAATAAGAACAATGAAAGCAGGTTAATCTACCTAAGCTCATAAGGAATATGTAAGCCTCTGTTTTTTCCTCAATAGTGTAAGCATGATTAAAATTCTCAAAAAGAACTTAAGTACAATATAGTCATTTCTTTTTCTATTTAAAAAAATTTGGACTATACGAGAGTTAGCTTTAGCAATGAAAAAAGTCTTTGTAATTTAATACAAAGCAGACAAATGACACCTCCAAGGACAAAAAAAAAATCCAAATATGCAAATATTTGTAATTTCCCAGAGCGTACACTTCAAGCAAAGGGTAAACAAGAATTATTCATTATTCCAAACAAACCAGAACAATGCATTCTTTTGCAAAGAGAGGTTGCCCTCTTTAAACAAAGTGGTGTATTTTAAACCTCAACCTGATATGATTTATGGTACTGGTATATTTTATGAAAGTATGGGATAGGGCTGATTATTCCTTGACATTACAGCATAAAGTATAGGTCATATAAATATGTGGAAATTGAAGTATAGTAAAATCACTTGCAGAGCTATACCTATTTTCTTCTCTTGTAACTCTGTTCATAGTTAAACAAAAATAGCCTTCATTCTATTTTTACAGCTTTATTTTTGAGATGTACAGAAGGTAACCTGAAACAAAGATAATATGATTTGGTTTACACCAAATATATATGTAAATAGGAAATCATCAGATGTAATTTTAAATTAAATTTAATTCAAGCAACTTTTTGGAAAGCTTTAATTCTTTTCTATTTTTCAAACCTTGGCTAATAATCAAATCAATAATGAGTTTCTCTGTCTCCAGCTGTTAAAAAACAACTCTGTTCCTTAAGGGAGAAAGGGCATATTGAGTATGTCTCAGATTTTATTTATTAGGAACAAGTAGAATCCATTAAAACAAATTAGTCTAAAATAATTACAAAATGGTCAGTTCCCCAGTGTTGTGTTTGGTAGAACACTATTCATCTTTTGTTTTTCCGGAAGAATCCTGCTGACTCTACACTTGTCTCTCCTCTTGGTGGTCCAGTCACCCTACGGTGATGTCAATAAGAAAGAAAACCATTTAAGCCAGAAATTGTCCAGATTGCCTCAATCTTGAGTTACTCATCCAACTCATGGGCTGAAAAAGCTCCTGCATCTGTTTCTACACCATATAATAGAGCCCTGCTACTCAAATTAGTTTCTAGATTAACAGTGTCCTTCACTACTGGAAGTTTATGGGAGAAACAAAAATCCCTCGCCCCACCCCAGACCTATTGAATCAGAGTCTACATTCTTACAAAATATCCAGGTGATTCACATACACACCAATATTTCAGAGGTGCTGCTCTAACCTACTTCTTCGATGCCTGAGCACTCTTCCTAGTGATAATCCTAATACTTCTTGGCTTTCTTTAAGTATGGAAACTATGGATCATGCCTGTTGGATTCAAATTGGGCAAAAAACCAGATGTTCACTTTCTGTTACATCTTAGAGATGCCAATTAGTGTTAAACTAACCAATTTGGGTTTTGTGGTTGTTTTGTTGTCCTTACACGATTGGCTCTCTTTGGTGAGCAAGTGTGTTTCACCTCACATATGTCTATTATTTTTAAAGTACCATTAAATCTACTGTTAGATTTTATCTTACTCACCATTAAATATGATTCTGAATAATTAAATTATTTTCTCAATCAGACCTTGAGAAAGAGGAAGCGAGGATATGGGGAATATGAAGTGACCTCATTTAAACAAGGCTACCAACCAAATGGCAGCAATGTGTATTTATATAATATTATTGCAATGATCACTTTTCAGTCTTGGCACATATAAATCAACCATTAAAACAACCCAAAATAAAAGCATTAGTCATGCTTTGTTTGGGTGAAACTCTGAAATTACTCTAAAACAGAAGTATTTGTTCTTGCCAAGCAGTAGCATTTTTATAATTAATGACTTGTTCTTATTTTTTTAGTAGTCTCTTTATACTTATGCTTTTTTACTGAAGACTAAGCTCTAGGCGTTAGTTTTCAAACAGCTACTCCTTTTGTGTTCTCACCCTGCACTGTTCCCTTAAAAAAAAAAATAGTCCCTTCTGATTTTACTCTGATTATATGATCAAGAGACTAAACTGTCAGTTTAAGCTTTTCCAACTCATTCTGATTTGTGACGCTGCTCATGCCCAAGCCATGTTTCTTTCTATTTTCCTCCTCATCTCTAAGTGCTAAGTTATTTTACAGCAACCAACTTAAACAATATCAAATGAGAATTAAAAATACTTTGTAGGTAAATTGAAGTTTTAAAAGTTCTGTGAGTGGCTTTCTCCTGTCCCACCAATTTCTGTGGGTAAAGATGTCTCACCCAGAATTTAAACTATCTGTACACAGTAAGGTAGATTAAGATTTGAAGTAATTTGAGTTTTTCTCTAGAGTAATCTGGATATTTTGGTTTTGACTTTTGGAAAGCCTGATCTATTTATTTAGAAATCATCTTAATTCTCTACTTCCTTTTAATCTTTAGAGCAAGATTTTTCTACAGTCACTGCAATAGTCCAGCAGAATAGTTACTGAAGGCATATTAGACTTTTACATGTGATGATTATATCATCCTTCATCAATGTCTCCCAGCTCAAACAAACTCCTACTTGTGGCTACCAAAGGCTGTAATTATTTAACTCGTTAGTCCTCATTAATCTATGCTTTGAATTTCTATAGTGGTTAATGTCTTTAATATGACCAGTTCCCTTAAAAGACAATTCATCTAGTGGAAATGGAATTGAGTTCAGAGGTTATAACACAAAGCTTTTGGTCCCAAGGCTGCTACTTGCTGACTGATATCCTAGAAGGAGCTACTTGGGTCCATTTTTTTTTTTTTAATGGCAATATTAATACTAATGCTAAACTTAGAGGGTTATTTTGAAAGGCCATTAAATGCTTTTTTTAATAAATTCTCACCAATGTTTAAATAAACCCACACTATTAACTGTTTTCTACTGCTTTTATTCACTCTCTACATTTTTCTCTATGCTCCTTTAATATGTGAGACAAGTATGTTTTACATGTTATCTTGTATAAATGATGGGAGACGATTTTTCTGCCTGCTCTGATAAAAGAGAAAGGAAAGGATCTGCCCTTTTATAATTAATCTATATTTTCTTTGTGTTTTCAACAGTTTCACTCAGTTGTATTCAATTTTCTTTTCCAAGATAAGTTTCAAGATTTAAAATAAGGCTTAAGAACTGATTCTGCTATGAGGTATCCTATAAAACTTACAATTCTGTGATGGGGAACCCAGATGGTGATTTTGCTGTATGCTTGTTTTGTTTAAATGTGGGCAAGTCCATGTCTTATCTTTTCCACCTTAAAATCTCCATATTTGGAAGAAGGAAACAGCACTGACTCCATTTCTTCCTTATAGACAAAACTGTATACAGTAATTTAGAAGCCTCTACTTGTTTTTATGCCAATAAAATGAGATATAAATTCATCAGAATGCATTTACAAAGGAATGAAAGAGTATTTGGAATGACTCTAGTAATCACTGTATACAAGTAATCTCCTACTGGTATAAATGTACTTTATTCTTAAAGACGTGGCCAAAATACTGACGGAAAATCAGTAAGTGGAATTCTGCTTCTCCAATCTTGTTTCTGAAATGCATAGGTTACATAGGATAGGCAAAATATTTTCAGTACTACGGTGTAATGTTCTAGACATCTGTATGTGATTTGGTATGAAGCCGTTTTCTTTTGTAAAATTAAAGGAAAGAAAGTTAGGTAAATTCAAAAACTGACAGCGACATTCTATATATGCATACTGTCTCTTAATTTTTACACTATACATTCAAAAAAAAAAAAAAAGCTCCATAGTAGAACATTTTGAAGTATGAGCTTAAAGTGGAAATACAGCTGTAATTAGCTTCCTAGAAGGTTTACTAATTATTCATACTAAGAGATTAGAGAGACTGAAAAGTG
The DNA here is from genome assembly GCF_964194185.1 of Rhinolophus hipposideros. Lineage (NCBI taxonomy): Eukaryota > Metazoa > Chordata > Mammalia > Chiroptera > Rhinolophidae > Rhinolophus > Rhinolophus hipposideros. The sequence continues at coordinate 44,928,180 of NC_138052.1, forward strand.
ATTGATTTATTAGTTAGTTGTTACTTAGTTCAGACATTTTGGAGGGAAATACATACTATTTATGCTCTCAGCTAGGTCAATAATGGAGAAAAATCTTAATTTATAGCATTTATCCTCTAGAACGCTGTGCCTATTTTTGTAAATATGCAAACATTGTCAAAGAATTCTATCTAATAATTACTTAGAAATTCATGGAATTTAATATTTACTTTAAATCAAATAAGAAACAAATTTATTTTGAGCAAGGACTACATAGATATTTTTAGGCAGCTGAGATCAGATTAATAAACTTTTTGAAGTTCTTTAAAATTATTGATGCTTTGGTGAATGAGATAAAGTGATTTTAATATGAATGGCTATAATATGATTATGAACTACATATGAACACATTGGGAATTTGATGGGATGGGATATAGTAAAAGTCAAGAGAAAAAGATGTATTAAAAATAAGAAAATTAAAATTATGAAAAAATCAAATTAATTATTCAATTTAAAATATTGTTTTGAGAATCTGGTAATGGAACATTGAGCTGTATATAACTTTAAATAAGTTTCTGTTATGGGAAGATTATTTCATTTATTATACTATCCAGAATAGTATGTAGAACTTTAAACTTATTATCATTAATAAAATGAGGGACAAAATAGCAAGAGAAAAGAAGTGTTGGGAAAGGTGTGTTGGGATGGGAGTCAGAATAGGGCACAGTCTGGGTGCAACCTATGACTTTGAACATGGTGCTTCACTGTTTCTTTCTGTCGGGACTTGTACCTATTATCAGTGCATCTGACTGCAAAGAACAGAGAACTAGATATACACTGGCTGTGAAAAAATACAAGTTTACTTTTCTTACTTAGCAAGAATTCCTTAAATAGGTTGCCCAAAGCCAATGCCATGGCTCAAACATGTCATGACTGCCCCAGGCTCAATCCAGGTCTCCTTAGCTTTGTAGGTTTATAGGCTTATGCTTGCCTTCCAGGCAATATGTCACATCAAGAAAGACAAAGAGCAGCAGGAGAAAAGCTATATGCACACTCTTATCAGGAAGGTGAAACTTCCCCAGGATACATGCACCTCTAGCAGAAATCTATTTAGGGCTCAATGGCCAGAACATGAAGACTTGTAGATTAAAGGGACAACATAAAACAAAATTGTCATGATCAACTTTAACCAAATTTGATCCAACACCTGGCCCAGATAAATACATTGGCCATCCTTAAAAATGCCAAGAAAAGGACAATGCATTTTGAATGACCTATTAACAGTGTCAACCACAAGGATCCAACAGACCCTAAAGAGGAAGGAGATTTCAGATGAGGGATACCCAGAGGTATTCAAACTCGTGGTTAAGGGCACAGGCCTCCAGATAGCCAAGTCAGCAGAAGACAACGGACACCAACTGCAACGAGATTGTCAAACAGCAAGCCTGAGGGCACAGTCCTTTACAAGGCTGCACTCACATCGATACCAGCCACAGAGTCAGAGGTCTTCAGGGCCACCCTAACTTTACACCAGCTGGCTACAAATCTGGAGTCCCCACAGACTCTCTTGGGTTTAATAATTCACTAGAATGACGTATAGAACTCAAAATGCTGTAGTTAAAATTACAGTTTTATTATAAATAGGATGCCAATTAGAACCAGCCAAAGGAAGAGACACATAGCAAAGTCAGGGAGGGGTCTAAACACAGAGCTTCCGCTCATCTCCTTTGGAGTACTGGGTGGCATTCCCTCCTGCCCACTAGTTTGACACGCAGCATCGAGATTCAACATCTCAAAGAGTATTGCCAACCAGGGAAGCTCACTTTAGTCTTTGGTGCCCAAAGTTTTTATTGGGGCTCAATTACATACTGCCCATGTGGCTGGCCTTTAGTCTTCAACCGTTCCTGGAAGTTAGGGATAATAACTTTAGTTTCTAGTCCCTCCAGAGGACAAAACTGCTATGGTTTCCAAGTCCCCATTATATATCACATTGTTACACTGCCTAGTAACCAAAGGACCTGGACGAACCGATACACTCCTATCAGGCAGGACATTCCAGGGGCCTAAAGATCACCTCCCAGTAGCCAAGGGCAAAGGCCAGACCTCTCCTTGGCTTAAAGTTAATCTTCATTATACAAAGGGGTTGAAAAGTTCTGAGGCATCTCTCATAATTCTGGCATCAAAATTGCCACCCATTTACAATGTTAGGTTCCTGCTTAATATAGAACACTGCTTTCCACGTTACCTCTCTTTTTTTTTTTTTTGACCTTGAACTTTTCCTCCCACCCACATCTTCCCCTGTCCCTGTGGTGCAATCAAGCATCTTCCAATGACACCACCCTGGAGGAGGAGGATGCATTCCTAGCACCAAAAAACAACGGTCCTTTCTCCAGGGTTTCTATATTGAGCCAAGCCTTCATAAGGTCATGATGTATCCTTATCCTTTACATTCCTTCACCCCACCGTGGCCCCTCGCCATCCCCCAGCATTCAGCATTGCCTCTGGATTCTGCTACTCAGCTTCCATGAGCTGGGCATACAGGCTGCTGGAAATGATCCCTCACTAGCTCAGGAAGTGAGCTCTTAGCTGTGCTGGCTCAGTCCCACCACTGCAGCACATCCTTGGTCTTCTCAACGCCCTACAGAGTTTCTCTGCCTCAGATGCCATACTGCTGTTGTTGCTGCTGCTACCTGCTATGACTCTAACCATCTCCCTAGGAGCAGCTACATGTTTCAGCAGATCATTCAGTGGTCATTTTATTCCCCACATGGCCATCTTACTTGGCATATCTACATGTTAAAACTTTGTCAAATCCCTGAGAAGGAGGAAGAGAGATCTCTGGGTCTGTACATTATTTTGTTTTTCACTAAATTGTACATTTAGTGCAACTGAGACACGACAAAGTTAAACGATTGGGTGAAAATCCCAGAGATAGTGAGTGGCCACGTCAGGACAGGAATCAAGGTCCTCTAATTTCTTTCCCTGATTTCCTTAAGCTGCCTGCCAAAAAGAACTGGAACCAGCAGACTTTGCAGCATGAAATTTTCTGATTACAGAGGCTCACAAAGCATTAGGTCAACAATTTCCTTGGCTATGTGTACCACGACCAAAATCACGGAGGAAGGAGTCCCCTCCCTTCATGACTGAGACTATAAACCTTTCTTTAGATCAATGACCTAATCTAATCTTTTAAGTGTTAAACTTTTGAACCTTTTCCAATTTTTAAAGTCACTGGGTCCAGCTCCATCAGTCTGCTTTTACCCATGACGGAATTCGAGAATTTCAGCTCAGTTAAAGGAGCTAGCTCTCTTTTTACAACTGAGAAAATGAAGTAGCAAGAGATGCAGTAAATTTATCTAATTAGTGAGAGATCTGGCAGTGGAGCCCAGGTCTCCTTTCTGTCTGCCCACTGTGTTCTAGGGACATGTTTTAATTTTCTGTGTAGAAAAGGAAGAAAATAGAAATCAAGCTTATGAGGTACTACTCACCCTCCCTACTAACCTCCACCCCTGCCACCCAATCAATACCCATTCTTTTTTGCTCTCATAAATGCTTAGACTCCAGTTATCAGATGTCCTGAATCTTGGTATGGCCACATGACTAAGGTCTGAAAATGATGAGTAAATGGAAATATAGTTTGTTATTTCTAGAATGTGTTCTCAAAAGAGGTGCAGTGGGCCCGTCTTTGCCTTTCCCTCCTTCCTGATGCCTGAAATGCAGATGGATGGCTGGAGTTCTAGCAGATGTCAGGTCAGTCAGAGGCAGGAAGTAGAAGCATCAAGCTAGAGACTGACAAGATGTCATACCGGCTCTGGATTGCCTATCCAGACCCTGTGTGTGTGTGTGTGTGTGTGAGAGAGAGAGAGAGAGAGAGAGAGAGAGAGAGAGAGAGAGACGGGGGAGAGAAATTTGTCTTAAATTTGAAATTAAATTACTCTTATTTGGGTTTTCTGTCACAGGCAGCCAAAATTATGCAACTAAATTTCTAAGATTAAGGTGAACTAAAAACACTTAATTTGAATGGGCTCATTTTTGAAATTTGTTTTTTGCTCCTTAACTAATATTTAGTATCTCCTGTTCAGGAATATAGTTTGCCCAGTTCAAGCCCTGTCTCTCATTTTGTACTATTTATCATCTACAACCCACATTTGCTCTTAACAGCATATGATTTTGTATTAATAGTTGTCGCTTCCTGAGTATATCTTGACTCCCCAAATAGTTGTCATCTCCTTGAGACCAAGGTCCAACCACTTATTAGGATCACTTATAGTTTCTAACTCAATATTGAGAACACCTAAGCTTCTTAGTAATTACTTAGAGAATTACTTTAAATGAATTATTGACATGTATTATCAATGAAAGTTATTTATAATAGTTAAAACCAACAACATGTGTGTATGTGTGCGCGCTCGCACACGTGTATATTGCTCACAAAGTTGTTAGGTAGGTATTAGTATCCCTGTTTTGTATAAAAGGAAACAGAATCAGAGAAGTTCATAACCTGCCCAATAACCTAGAATGCTCATCCTGTAAGAGAAAGAATTAGAACAAACACTGGCCTTCAGAATACACATAGACTTTCCACTGCACCCTGCTGCCTTAAATTCACAAATAACTTCATGCTCTTTACTCAGGATGGCATACTTTAGGTAGTGTCCCTGCCATTTAGGAGCTAACCATTAACATCATTAAACCCTTCACATTAGCAAATAATTACCCCTTTCCCTTGCTATGGTCTATTCTCAGCTCCATCTCTGGGGACAGTGGGAGAAGTGGCTTAGCTATACATACAAATCATTCTTCTGCTCCCTCAGTGTGGGGTTGTCACTAGAAAAGTGGTCACCAGCTTCTCTTCCTTCCTGTGATGCCATCCAGGCAGTAGGTTTCCATTTCTCAACACCAAGTAGTCTGGAGGTCCAAATGGTTTCCTGGGCCTCACAGTCGACCTGAGTGCCAATTAGTGAGTATTTTATATAGTCAGAGAATATGAATGTATATGATTTGTAACCTTCTGGAAGCTTGCTGCCTTCTCCCAACCTAATTTTAGCCTCCAATATTATTACCATTAAAAGGTCATAATTTCATTTTCCTTTTCATTGTTTGTGCTAGGTTGTGCCAAGACAGCAATAATTCCAAGGAAAAACTATCTCAAAAATACTCTTCTGGACTCTTAATCTTTGGTCTGATGAACAGCTGTACCAGGCATACCTTAAAATTTGATATTTTCTCAATATTTTTTTAAGATTTTTGGTTTTAAAGGTCTTAATTTTCAACTATGGTCTTTGATTATCTACAATAGTATTTTGTTCCATTTTCTACTTTGTTGTGAACCTACTTGTCTTGCCATCAATTCAAAATTAATCCTAACAGGTGGTTCTAATCTCAAAAGTAAACATCCTATCTTTCTGCAGTGCTCTTTCCTAAGGGACTGGGAGAAAGCAGATGGAATACACAAGCTAATCTCAGATAATGAAGTAATTTTGTGTAGTGCATACATTTTTTAAAAAAGTTAACTACATTTATTATCCTTTAGATGAAAGTATGAGTACTTGGGGGGAAAGTTGTAGAGTTTAAAGCATATCCTACTGGATTTTGTGATCTGAAAGGCAGTAAGCCTCTGGAAACTTTTCTTTCAAAAGTAGCCTGTGGCAGTATGAATAAGAAGAGAAAACAAACTCTCTGTTCTTTTACAGCAATAAGGAAGGTATCTCAAACCCAGAAAGCTGAGTCAACTCATTGATAGCAGCATGGAACTGTAGAAATTGCATGATGATCTCCTAAATGTTGATAAGCTGGAGCTACTCTTCATTATCCTGAAGGCTTGATGTCTTTGGGAGTAGAGTGAGAAGTCATGATAGCGTTGAATTTCTTATGTACCACATAAAGGGTAGTTGCCTCTGGTGGTTGCCTGACTCCTCTCTAGAGCCTAACAAATGTTGGAAAGTGGTGCATTTTGCAGTGGGCTTTTGTGCCCTACTCTAACAAACAACTGCCAAATCTCAGTGACTTGATCCAGAAACTTTCTCACTTCTGTTACAGTCCAGTGAGAGTTGGGAAGGGTGGTCAGCTCTAGTTATTCAGGGACCCAGGTTCCTTTGATCTAATGACCCCAGCATTCCCCCAGGGGTGGGGATGGGGGTCCTCTATTGAATTTTCTGAACTTAAAAAATTGTGGAGAGTATGGAAGATTGCACAGAAAGCTTCGTAGGCTAGATTCACATGCAGCTTATTTGGTTTTGTCCACTTGCCCAATTGCCACATCTTAGTCATAAAGCACACCTGACTGTAAGGGAGGCTGGAAAATATTTGAGCCCTGGAGGAAAAGTGAACAGTCAGCCAAAATAATTATGAATGAGAAAGGAGTCAGGAAACATAAAAAGATGAAGATAAATAATCAAAAACACAATGTTTGGTTGAGTTCAGAAAAGATGAGATAGAAGGCGTTGGGAGAGTTATTGCCTTTCAACAAGGGGTAGAAAAACTCATTCTCTGAGACCAGAGAGAAGGCAATGTAAGTTTTAACAAGGACTAATAGAGGACTTTACAACCACATTTCATTCTAATCTCCAGGGGAACTCATGAGACAGACACTCGATCCAAAAGCAACATCACCACATAAAGTACCAACAACACAGGAAGGGATGAATATCAGCTGTTGGTTGGCTCTGTAAAGCAGTGTACTCTGTGGGCCTCTGTTTCCTCCTGGAAGAGGGGTAACTTTTACTGGGCACAGAGTCGGCTTGTCCAGAGGGGTTGCAAATCTCCCAGATGAGGTGCCTTTTTCTAATTCAACCATCCAGAGGGGGCAACTTTCCCTAAATTCACACAAAGACACTGTATGAGTTAACAGTAGCCCCACTGAAAGTTAGGGGTGAGTTTGGACCCCAGAGTAAAGCAGATATATAAGAAGTGGTGCTGTGCCTCTCCTGTGTGGGGGCTGGGCATACTGGAAAGGACACTGCAGAAGTAGTCTCAGGTCCACAGTGCTGTGTCCTTGCATTATAACTTTGCTATTTTGTTTAAAAATCACTCTTCATTCCAGTATTTTAAACAGACAATGGAACATTTCTGCCATCTTACAGTTTTTAAAGTCTTATTGTAAGGACACGATTTGTTCTTCTTAGAACCTTACCTTCATTGCTAGTTACTGCTGATAGCTTCCAGCTATATGGATTTTGCTTGTTGTGGAAAATTGTCAGCTCTGGAAGCAGAGAAGTGGGTGTAACTTTACTCTTAACTAACTAGATGACCTTGAGAATCTTTTCACATCTTCCATCCTGCATTGTCTCAGTTGTAAAATGCTCTCATTTTGTTAATACTGACAATTCCTTTAGTACATGGTGACCAATCTCCCCTTCAATTCTGACATTTATAGATTCTAGGATATGTAGCAAGCACAATATTTTGAACAGATATATTTTCATATACCAATTTAGGAAACCCAGATATATGCAACCTTGCATTTATCAGTTTTAAAGAAAATAAACAAGACTACCTATTTAGAATATAAATGTAAAGTATCTTTGTACAAATTTTGTAAACTACTCAGCACTATTATAAAAGCAGATAAATAAAATAAATTTATATCATAAAATTAAATCTGTGTTTTTATGTACCTATATTAGAACAGTATTTGTCACATAGTAAATACAATACAGATGTATGTTATTATCATTACCATTATTCCTATTATTAACACTCTTTCCTCACTGGGAGCAATATAGAGTAAATAGCCCAAATGTAATTAAAAAAATCTTCAAAACTGAGGTTGCATTTTAGTGGAGTTCAGAATGTGTTTTGAAGTCCCTTCATCCTGGTGTAGCTTTGGCCTTCTAGGAGGACACTAGTGAGTCTTTACTGAAATATTTTCCTTTGTGAAAACTAGTTGGAATGACAAAGAATATTAAAATTGCATGCATTTCCCAGGAAGATAGTCTCCTCATATTTTTAGTCATACACTATGTCACATTTTGTTTTTGTTTTTGTTTTTAAATGTGCTTTGAGGCCTTGAATTTTTTCACTGTACATCTTTCTCTCTCATTTCTTATTCTTTAAAAGAAGTCTTAATCAAGCCTCTGTACCTGAGTGTGTTGTTAAACATCTTCAGGGGGGTACTATTTTATCCCTGATTATATGACCAAAACGTATCATCAAATATTTATTGTATCATAATTATTAAGATACTTAATCCCTATACAGAGAATTTTTAAGATACCTTAGTAGATTTTTATAAAGGTTTCAAGAATAATAAATCTAACACAAAACTTATATCTTAGCATAAGAAACTATTCATATCAAAAGAGCAAATGAGGGCAGTATTTGCGTTCTGAATTAGAATGGTAGTAGGTTTAAAAATGAATGAATAATAGCCATGTCTATCTGACATAACCAAATTGATCATCATGGAATGAAATTTAGGATAATAAAATGTTAGAATTAGAAGCAATTTAAGAAATTAAAAAGTGAGAAACCTCTTTTCACACTCTGAAATTGAGACCCAGAGAGCATAAATTACTGCCCGAAGAAAGCACAGCCACTCATTTAGTGGCAGAACTTGGACTGAGAACATCCTTGACTACTTACTAGTCAGTTTGTCTGATGTGTCTCCAAGAAAACATGCAGAATCCTACGGCTGTGATCCACTCCCAGCTCCACCTAATAGTGAGACGTAGGAACCATCAAGGATCCTCCTGGGCCTTCCATCCTCATCTGTAAAATGATAAGGCCGACCCAGACAGAGCTTAGACCTTTGTTAGCCCTAAACTGCTCTGATTCCCTGTCCTGGTTTGTTTTTCTTAGTGATATAAACCAGATCTTTTTCTTGGGCACAGTTTAAACTTATAACTTTGGAGCTATAACTATAGATATGAGGTTCTTAATCATCAAGGCATTTTTTTTCTTAAACACATAAGCTGATGCAATTTTCAGAAATTCAGAAAACAAATTTTGCAATCACTTTTCCTAGTGATTGAAAAGAAAGTGAAAGGACAGATATGAGAGGCATAATTCTATGGTATATTTAGTCAACAAGTATGCAGGCAAAATGTCAAAAAATGAGGGCATCTATCAGGCACTTGAACGGTACCATGACTCACTGTATTATGGATTTTCCTCCATGGGATCTACGTTTATTACGAGCCTGGTCTCTAGTCATTGGCTTTGATTCTAATTCTGACCCTTTTGCCTGCAAACAATAGGACTTTGAGCAAGTGATGTTTCTAAAGCTCAGTTTTCTCATGTGTGAAATGGGAATAAGAGTAGTTCTTACCTGACAGTGCTTAAAGAAACAAATGGCGATAATGTGTATAAACATTTAGTATCATGCTGGACATGTAGTAAGCATTTAAGAATGTCCTTTCTTAATAGTTCCTATGCTGTGCAAGTTGTTAAATAATGTGAACATCTTTCTATAATGAAGAGTGATTGGGAAGAAAGACATCAATTGGAGAAACACCTGGACTGGTGCCAGCTCACTGAGGAGCATGCTCAGTAGGTAGTGACTGGGGGAACCAATGGTTAGATGGCCAGATATCAGACCAAGATAACACTAAAAATTGTTTCAAAACTAATACTCTTTTAGGAACCAGTATTATGCAGATTGCCTGCCTATTGTCTTTCTTCTGAATATATAAAACTCTTAGTTTTCTTCTTTTTCCTTCTCTCCAATTACAGAGCTGTTGTGAAGAAAGTGAATATATGCAATGAGAAAATATAATATTTTATAAATTTACATTTCACATTTGATTGTCATTGCTAATCCATAGAAATCATTAGGGAATCTTCCATAAAATGTGTTTTGCTTATTTGCCTGAAGATTACTTTAAGCCTAGCCTTTATTTTTCCTTACCAAAGTATAAATCTTTACTGCTAATGAAATTATCTTTTGAATTTCTAGCAAGATACTTTGTACCTTTAGTACACTGAGCTACGTAATTCATTGTGTTCTTTCCTAGTGTTTTTTTTACATGTCTTAACATTTGGTTGCCATAAAAAATATCAAGTAACTCATCATATAACTTGTATTAAGTAATCACACCCCCATGATATAGAGCAGGGAAACACAAGGGGAAAAGCATGAGCCTACCTTCTGAGTCCTTTACCATAAAACAGATGACATAATGACAGAATGTGCTGAGTATTATACAAATCCAAATTTGTATGATAGACTTATACTTTAACTAACTGAACTATGCCAAGACAATGCATAAAGGACTTCTATTATGTGCAAGCTTTAGTTTTCAAAGTGACAGTTTCTATCTGATCTATCTGGAAAATCTCAGAGAAGCATTAGGGAGTGGGGAAGGCATAGGAACAGATAGCTATTGAATGTATTACAACTTGAATTTTGTGCCATGGTGCCATGCTCTGGAAATTTTGCACACATTATCTTACATAAATCTCACCACAGTCTTAGGAAATGAGTTACTATCTCTCTGAGTTCAGAAGTAACTTTGCCCTACATCACACGATGAGTCATAAGCTGAGAAAAAACTGCAAAGTCTCTGTTGTTTCCACTGTACCACTTTTCTAGGATAAAGTATAATTCAATCTTTTATGGGCATTTTCTTCTTGCCAGTGTACAGCTCAACTACTTTTCACTGAATTACCACATCTGGAGCTATTTCATACTTTTGCTTATATTCACTTTTATACACTGTTATTAAAAGGCTGCTTTCTAAAAAGAAACACAGGCTTTTATGCAGACATAAAAATAGGCTAATAGCAATGACAGGGGATGACTGTGAAAGGGAAAGAAAAGTAAGTGATATTGCCAAATCTATATTAGGAGTTACAGTATTCATCAGAAAAGAACTTGAGCATGTCATACAGTGAAATAGCACGTGATGGAAGATACAATATGGTGCTATGACTGATTCCATTTACAATACGTTGTGTTGATATGTCCTATTTCCTTGGGTAATGCACTAAAGATGAAAGGAGAAAGGAAGCCTTCGAAAGTGTATTGAATAATCACCTGAGTCAGAATGAATTTTGATTATACCACCAGCACAATGCTCCATGAGGATAATGAAACACTAGACTCTGAATACATTCGCCATTCACCAGCTATTGACATCAGACAAATAGGTATTAATTATTTCAATAGGATGGAATTTCCAAGGATTATTACATGGATTCCAGGGACAGTAGGGAAGGGCCTAGGCCAAGTGCACTGATTTGTGAATTGCTGTTTATATAATTATAGCACAATAAAGCTTCACATTTTCATTGGTAATCTGAGACACAAGTAATGAAAAGAAAAAGAAAAAATATACCAAATAGGGTCTCTCCATATGGAAGGATTCAGCAATAATATCAAGAGTATATTTAAATACATAATTATGGAACATTCACCTACTCAGAAGTTAGATAAAAAGAATACTGATTTAATCACTATGCTTAAAATTGAGCACAATTGAGGCATTGGAATAGAAGCAGCTAGGCACTCTTATAAGAACTGAACAAAGTATTTAAATTATTTTTAATTTGTAAAAGCTCTACTTATTTATTTTTCTATCTATAGTGCACAATAGTGGAATGTACAATTTTTTGGAAACAATTATTATCAAGCATGCAGCTGACATGTTAAAAATGTAATATAAGGGCACCATGGGGAGATGAAAGTAATATAAAAAGGTCCTTTTAAAATCGTTCATAATTTTTACTTTTTTTAAAAACTTTTCTTTTTCTCAATTACAAAAAATAGTTTTATTTTGATCAAAATATTTAAACTCAAGAATCTCACTGTTTTTTTAAAGCCTGGATCTAAGACAGTGAGGGATTATTCACCAAAACATTGCAGAAACAGACATAGCGAGTAGACTGTCCTTCATCTTCACTAGTCAATGATATTCTTAGCTTGGACATTTTCCTTCACTGTACTGCGTCTTCAATGAGTAATGGATATTCTGGGTATGCTGCTCTTTTCAGGGTGCTATTTGGAAATAATTGTTCTCTTGTGGAAAAACTGATTTACTCCTTACTATGTACAAGGCTTTTATAGGTAATGTTGTTCCTGTTTTACAGTTGAAGCTTAGGGAGGTGAAAAAGCTTGGGTCATCCAGAACCCCTCTATTAAAATAAGCCATTTGGCTGCACATTAGAGATCACTCTACATTGTAGAATAATAATATATGCCTACTGCCAGAATTACTGATGATACGAGCTAGCTATCCATATAAAACATACAACTCTTTTTTTTAATTGTATTCATATACTACAAAGTTAATTGTAACGTGAGTTTGGAGATGGATGATGTGACCAAAGACATTTTCATTTAAACACCTTATTTTGTATATTTTTATGAGTTACAAACACTGACCAACAAGCAGTCTTTGTTACCAAGAATTCTACCTTTCCTTATAAAAAGTTATGGATATTTTTACCTTCTTAACTAAAACCATATCATCATAAGGCAAAGTAATAAAGTACTTGGCTAGAGAATGGAAGTTACTCTACCTGATTGAAGTTTTATGTCTGTTATATATTATTTAATATCTAAATTATTTGGCTCTAAAAGTTTCTATTATACAAAACAGAGAAGCATTGTATCTTGATTTCAAGAAGAAACCAATATTTGAGAGGACACAGGGCAGCCCCTGTTTTTTCTTTCTTCTCTTTAGAGGGCAGAATATATGAGCAGAGAGCCCTATGTTCTGCCACTGATTATTAAGGTCATCACGGATGACACTCCTTCCCACAGTCCACAGATGTCTGTTGTTTTTCTTTGGTAGCTGGTGTAGGAGACAAAGGGCATATGTTGGTTTCTTTAACCCACCCAACACAAATGAATGTTATGTACATTTCTGTTCCACATAAACAGACACCACTAGCTTGATTGGAGACCAAGAAGAAAGTGTAGTAAAATTTCATCCTAGGAAAGGACGCATCAAACCTATTCGCTGGTCACTTTCACAGTAGTTTTATATTCAGTCTAAATCTTTTGAAAACTATCAAGTTACACCTACATTTAATTACTTTGCCCATTCAATAGAAAAGGGGGAAAATACCCCCCACGCATCCAATCACTTTTTTTTTAACGTTGTTTCATGGTTCAGAATGTAAACCTTTTTTTTTTTTTTTTTTTTTTTTTAGTTCAGTTGACTTATGAAGTCATTCAGGAATCCAAATGGGTTAAAAAGGAGTACTAATGCTGAGTTCTAGTTAAAGTCACAAAGCTCATTAATTTTTTTTTTACATTTTTTTATGACTTGTCTCTAACAAAAATGGAGACAATGTATGGTACTGTGAAAAAGACACTTCTTAGGTTATCAGTAAAAAGCTGCCTTTAAAGCTCATTTTGATGGCTTAAATAAAATAACATGGAGAGAAAATGTAAAGAAAACTCAAGGTCTACACCTCATTCACAGAATTTTGAAGCTGACTGAGATTTTCGGAATAATGTAATCCAGTCTATTACTACGTGAAATATGTGAGGTTTAGTGAAGCTGTGGGGTTTGCTAATTGGGCCATTTAACCTGTCAATAGTATTGCTGGAACTAGACCCCACATGTCTAGTGGCTTAAATATGGATGGGAGTTAGAAAGAGTTATGAAGTAAGGAAGGGTGGGCATTTCTATGCTGAAGTTCTGAGTGACCCATAAGTTCTTTCCCAGGCAGTGCCAATGGCTAAGCCTTCTGGGAGTAGGACGGAAATTGAGTTTAAATACAATGAAAATTGGTCTGTCCTGGGAACATGCTTTTCAACTACAATTTTTGAGTATTGGACCATGATCTGAATCACCTGCGTTACTTCTTAAAGAGGGATATTCTAGGGCCTCATGCACTCCTATTGAATCAATCTCTGGGAGATGGCCCAGAGAATTGACATTTTTAAAAAGCTCTGTGGTGATTTATGTGGACAAAGGCTTGAGAAAGCACTTGTGAAGAAGCTGAATTAAAGTGAAATTATGTTCCCCTCCTTGCAGAGGATCCGAATATATATTTTTATTTTTATTTTTTTGATACTGAGGAGAGTGTGGCTATATTAAATTAATATTAAGACAGTAGCTTTGGTGATTAGGAAGTTGTATTTTAAAATTTGAAAATATAAGAAATAGAATTAATCTGTAATACTGTAGATGTTAATAGCTGATTATTTTTCAAATAGTGTTCAAATGAAGGTAATCCTTTGATTTCAATATAGGAGTTGTCTTTTATTATGCATAGAATTTTTATTTGGTTTTAATAATCCAAGACCATCTCAAGGATGTATTAAGCTCTCTGTATCATTTGAACAAAAGGATTATTTTTTAATTAAACAAAGTGAAATGATAGTGAGTGTGATGATTAAATTGATTTTTGAAAAAAATCTGTCACTATGCATGTTTCTTTGTACTGTTTTCAATAATGCTATAAATGTTTTTGAAGCTTCATGCATTTATACCTTATCTGCTTCCAAGATAGTTAATGGATAATAATGAGTGCTATAATTTTAACGTAATGGAGGAATTATATTAACTAAAGAGGTATTTTGGATACTCTGAATGGTATATTTAGTTTTGTTTTTCTTTGCAGTTGTCAAAAAAGGAACACACAAAAAAAATTACATCCTAGCAGTCAAAGTGTATTTTTTATAGGTTTTTATTTTGTTCTTTAATTATTTAGAGAGATTTTAATAGTGGCCTGAAAACAAGGATTTTATCTTCCAGTAGGCTTGGGAAATGTGGCTATTAAATCTCTTTCTTGGAGATTCACAGTAAACATTACCAAATCAAAGTCTTGAAGACATCCTACAGTTAAAAATAAACCTGTTCAATTTTTTGATTCTTAGTTCAATTGTTTAACAAATTTACTTTCTACAGGCATAGACGTTTTTACTTTTTATACATAATAACATCCTCCACAATAATTTTTTTTAAAACTATTTTGGAAACTAAAGTTGCATAATTCTCTTTCTGGTGAAAAGAAGCCTTCTATTTCTTCAAGAGATACATTTCTTTCGGGTATCACATTGTAAGAACAATTTACCATGGGGATCTTCACAGTCCCCTTTAGACAACACAGCACATAGGACCTTAACAGAAAACACAGAAGAATTCTTTATGTACTCATTCCTTGTATCTGCTCTCACTGAATGTCTCTGCATTTACATTGAAGTGTAATTCTATACCGGTGATTCTGTAGTGGGGAAATCTCATGTCATTTAGATGTACACCCTTCCAATCGTAACCTGACACAAGACTGGAACTCAGAGCACCTAAGAAGAGGATTTCCCTTAACTCTATTAAATATCTCTCTGACAGCCAGACGCTTGATAGGCCTGGAGAGAGCAAATGGAAGGTATTATCCTCCTTGGCTGTTCGTGTTTCTGATAGAAGGGCAACAAGCAGACAAAGGCAGGATTGGTACTTACTTAGGAATGAAGAAAATCTCAGGAAGACCTTCACCAGTCCACCTCACACAGAGGTGTGCTGCAAAGTTTCCTCTAGAAGCACACGGTCCCTGATTAGGTACCGGGATAAAGATTCAGTTAAAACCCCAAAGTTCCAAACTATTGAACAAGATTTTTTATCCTGGACTTTTCAAAGATCAAGAGTAACTAGCAGTTCTAATTAACCATAAGAATTCCAGTACTCCTCCCATGACACTTCTGAATTTAAGGTATTCTTTGCAGTATACCTGCCAGCATGAGTAAACCAAACCATATAACCTCAAACAACTGAAAGTAATTGACCTGCTAATTGAGTAATTCACACACTTAAAATTTTAGAAAATTACAGTTATGAATACAATAGGAGACAAGGAAGAAGAGAAAGAGAAGAATACAAAATTAGTAGAACTTAAACAACTTTTGAAAGAAACAAATAAAAAGATATCATAACCTAGTTGTGTCAGAACCATAAATAACAAGAAAGAAATCATACTGATGCAAATTGGGAAAAGTGTGGAATCTAAGTCTTGACCATGATCTCATTATGTTATTATAAGTCTTATAAGTCAATAATGAACATAAAAAATAAAAATAAAAGAAATAAGAGAAATATTTAATTTGGACAGCCAACATAATAAAACCAAACTGTAAATAATAATAATAATAATAATAATAATAATAATAATAATAAAATGATAATAATAATAAACATGTGCAATTAGTAGAAACAAAAGGAAAAACAGAATAATTAAAATGAAGCTCATTCATTTACATTAAGTATAGGCAATAAGTATAATGTTCTTTCTTTAAGTGTCTGCTTGCTAGTAAGTTCCTTCACTTTAAAAACATTCCATGAAAATACACAAATGCTATGTCTTTAGAAATATTTCTAAATAATTAACTTTTCTATGTCTATTCAAATTTTTAATTACAGAGCATACATTCTTTTTTTATTTTTACGTTTTTACATATTCAGCTTTATGGAAGACCCATCCAGAAAACATTTTTCAGACATGGAAGATCTCCTTTCTTAGTTTATTAAGGATTAACTATCCCAGTACATTAAACTTGCCACAAACTATAAGCATGTAAAATGAAACAAGGCTTTCTCTTTATAGTCATGTCTCACCAACCAATCAGGAGTTGAGATACATGAATATTTAAGTAAAGCCTGTGAATCTGCCTGAATATCTAGTACACATCTGCCTATTTAGGTCACAACTTCCACTTTGCAGAGTGCTTCTATCTGGGTTGGACCTTTTGTTGTTAATGCCGTCCTTGATGTGATCATCTGGTACGTAGCATAGCTCTGTTTATAGCAAGTATATTTATACGTTTCAGTCTTACGGTCACAGCCTTGAGGCCAAAGGAGCCCTTCTGTGACTTTTGAACAGACCTAGTTGGTCTGTGAATGATGCTGTTGTGCAGATGCCTTAGGTTAGAGGGAAAGAATATTGCTAGTTGCCTGTTAATTAGAAATAATGAGGGAAAGGAAATTAAATCCTGCTGCCTCCTTGCCCTGATTCAAAGAGTCATTGATGAATTGAAGCTTCTAAAATTTCCCTCTCAGATTATCTCAAGTCCTTAATGATGCTTATTCAAGTTCCTGCTCCCAAGAATTCCTTTCACATTTGCAATTTCTGCTATGTCCAAAGCTGATCTATGAGTCAAAAAGATGTGCTGAGATAAGACAGGTGGGAGGTGAGATGAAGAGCTTTTCCTAGTCTGCAAAGACACAGATTTATCCTGAAAGTAAATTCAGAAAAAAAGAGAAAGAAAGAAAAAAAGAAAGAAAGAAAGGGGGAAAAAAGAAAAAGATTTTAAACTAAGAAAATACAATATTCATGTTTTCCATAAATACACTTTGGGTGTCACTTGATTATCTCATGAAACTGCTTTTGGTTTCCATTAAGTGAATTAAAACATAAAAGATATAAACTTTTAAAAACTATTTAAAATATTATTGAAATTTGTTTGACACCAGAGATGACAGCAAATGTGATTAATTGCTACTCATAATTGCAGTTTCATTCCAGTGGTTATTACTTGTCAGTATCAATTAATAGCTCAACCAAAACCTCATTCATTCTAGAATATTAAAGAATGATGGCTTGTGGGAATTATGCTAAAGTAGCACTTTCAATTAGATTTTGAATTTTATAGGGTACTGAATAATAGTTTATGAGTTTATAATAGTAAGTACCAGTGAGTTATTGTTGAATTGTAATTACTATAATTATGTGTGTTTATCTGGAGAATTGTAATTAGTATTATCTTCATGTTTAAAAATAGACTATTGTACTTAATTTTTCACTGAATGTATAGTTTCTGACGTTCATTATATAAGGGAATGGGCTTCAAAAATTATCAGTTCCAATAATCGGGCAAAAAATGTAATGATCATGACTGTAAGCTTATCTGGAGTGGGGGAAAGATTGAAGGGAAACAACCTGACGCAGTGCAGTTCAAGAGACGAAGCTTCTGTACATTCGATGAGTGATCTGAACTCTTATGTTTGAGTTTTCTTCTGTGGTGTAAATAATTGGCCACATGAGTTTATAAAAATAAGGATATATAAAAGAGTAGCAAAATGAATGCAGTACAAATTCTAGTTGAAAGAATTGAACCTTAAATTTCTTTTTACTTCCTGAATCTTTTTGAATTTGCTTACAAAATTTTCACAGAATTCAAGTTCCCATCAATCCTTAGAATATTAGAGAAAGCATATAAATTTCAAATTTGATGCTGTAAAATATAAGCTTTGCTTATATTTATAAGCTTAAATATAAGCTTGTTAAGTAATACTGTATAAAGTAAATAATTTACAAGGGCATTTAGCATTTAAATAATATTCTTAAAAAGTAGATTACAGAGAATTCAGCAATCCAGTCCTGAATTTAAAATTCAAAACTAAAATCTAATAAAATTGTTAATCTGGAATATTCAGAGTAGATTGAAGCCAACTAAATGTAGCTCCAATTCCTTTTTTCTTAACATAACTGAGCCAATAGTCAACTGAAAATAAAAGAAAAATTAGGGACCATGTGATCATATGAATTGAATGCTGAAAGAAGGTCTGGTTATTTGGGAAACATAAAGATTTCCCCAGTTCATTCAGTTGATGTGGTAATTGTACATTAATATGACTGAAAAAGAAATGAATAGACTAAGTCACAGGCTTCAATTTCACTTTATGTAGATTGGTGACTTCATCAACTTGATTTATTGAATTAATTGCTCAAATTATTTCAAAGTGTTGTGTATTGAGCTCAAATTATGTTATATTTTGTTTTATGTTATTGTTTCTTCATTAATGAGTTAAGTGCCTTTATTGGTGTTGATTTAATGCAAGAAATGTGCAGAGCATAAAATTAGATTACAAATTAATTTAAAGCAGGATGACACCATATGGAAGAACAGGAATGTTATCTCTCTTGTTCTACATAAATTTCTTCCACAAATGCTGCTGGAGATTCCATTAACCATTCTGGCAACACTGATGCCTCCCGTTGAACTCACTTTCACTATGGGCTGTTAAACTGTGTCTGCCCTAAGTGCACAATTTATGACATAGTGCTTCTTGAATTAGATGGCCTGTGCTCTATTCTCATCCTCTCTCTACTTACTAGTTCTGTGACTTACAGAAGGTAATTTTACTTCTTCTCTTTGACTTGGTTTTCTCATTTGTAAAATGGGAATGACAGTATCCCATAGCCCTGTTTTAAGGATTAAATGTACAGGTAAACACGTAGAAGAGCACCTGCACATAGTAAGACTAAAATAAAGTTGTCACTGTTATTACTACCTTTGTTCTTTTTATACCAAGGACTGGGTTGGTAAATGCTGAGTCTACAATCTTGGCTTAAGCCTGGATATGGACTCTCTCAGAACACTGATAATACTTTTGTTAATTTCAGCCAATCAATTTGCTTTAGGTCCCTGATGCTGTTTTAAGCTATGTGAGATCTACAGATATGACAGATTTGCCTTTATGTCTTCATTCAAGTCGTTCATAATAATGTTCAGGAAGCCATGGCTGAGTACAGAGCTGTCTGGCACATCAACAGGAGTCTCCTTGCCAGGGTGAAACTGATCCACTAATTTCATACTCTTTATACAGTGGTTCAACCAGCTTTGTATCTGCTTAACTAGATTATCATTCTGTTCACACAGCTTCTGAAATACATTTTTATAAAATGAACAATGACTTGCTCCAAATCACCTTAAAGTTTAATAAAGCAATCTGTAGGCATACTCAATTATCTCACTCATTGCAGAATACCTATAGAGAGCTCTAGCTCCACGTACAAAGAACAAAGGAACATGCACAAATAGAATAGTCATTATTATCATTATTATAACTTGACTGTCATGGCTTTCCAAATGTTTTAAAAACAGGAGTTCACATTTTTAATTTCTAGGGTATATATGAAATAAAGCAGTATATCTTTTTGCTTTGTAGATGCCCCTTGAAACATATATAGTTAATCGCTAAATAATCTTATACCCCATAATTGACAATCCCCTTGCTGCTCATGTATGATGGTACCTATCTTTAAACTCCACATATACAGTTTGTAAGGAAAAATTGCTGGAGAACACATCAACAAAAATCCTACCTCTCATTTTATTATCAAATATTATTCTAGGTTTCCAGGAACACCAGGCTTAATGTACACAGGGACTTTCCCCTATGTCCTCGTCTTTTCTCTCCTGTTTTCCTCCTCTCCTCAGACATTAAGCATTCTTCTCTTGAACAGGCAACTACTTGGTCATATAAACAGCTTGTGAAACTGATGGCGCTTTGGTGTTAGTGAATATGAAATCTTAATAACTTCAAAGGCAATTATAAAATCTCTCCCTCTGTCTTTTTATGATATATGATACTTTCACCACCTTCTACACCCTACTCACCTCACCACAATATTTAACAAATGGCCTGGTATTAGAAAAACTTGTATCACGGGAAGATGGTTAAATTAAAACCAAGAGACTAAAATTCAAATACTGGTAATAACAGTATCTCAATTACATTGAAAACGTTCCTTCTTTGTGTCTTAGGATACTCATTTATAAAACAGAAAGATGAGACTATATTAATAATGATACACTGAGGGGGGCCCGAGTTTGCCACCCCAAAATATGCCTTTCAGGATACTAATTATTTTAAACTGGTTACTTTTAAGAAACAGAAGATTTTACATCTCTAAAGGAATTCAGATAGAAAAGCCTGCTGCAGGAAGGGAATCTTAGCATGTTTACTTCATCATACTCACCTCAGCATATATGAATTATGTGTGGCAGACAGGGAGGAGTCAGCAGGTCTGTCTGTTAGATCCCCCATCTATGTCCCATTGTTTCTGAGTGGCCCTGCAAGAATTTGTTTACCACGTTTGCTCTTTCTCATATACCAGTGAATTGCATACTTTCCATTTGAATTTCTCCACCCCTTTCTTCCCTCTCCTTAGTCCAGAATGATGTATAAGCCTCAACTGCCCAATGACTCCTCAGGTCTCATATTTTTATGGAACCCCCATATGTACCCACATAATAAATTTGGTCATTTTCTCCTGTTAATCTGTTTCATGGTAATTTGGCTATTAGTCCAGCCAGACTAATTTAGAAAAGTGGGAGGAAAATTATTTTTTCCACCCCTACAACATCAATCAATTTTTAAAAAGCAACTTTACTTTTGTTTTGATCATCAGCATCTGTACAAAGTGACAGAACAATTGGAACTATAAGGCATTGCTTTCAGTTAATCAATGAATGTGCATTAATTGATCAGTTAATCTGTCCTTCATGCTGGCTTTCTTTTCCTGACTCACCTGAACCTCTTTGAGCTAAATCACATTTCTGATTTGCATAAAACAGCATTTTTTTTTTCATATGGAATTATGGCTTCAGGAATTACAAACATTGAAATGAATTTTCTGCAGGTCCTGAAATGTTTTGGAAGAAATATCAAGCAGCACGCTTGATACGTTTACTTCATTCAAGTGCATTCTTAATCAGTAAAATTAACTTAGAGTCCCTGTAGTACTTTACTGAAAAATGTTAAGTGAAGTCAAGCAAGATGTTCTCTAGTGAACAACAACAAAAATCTGCTCCTATTGCCCTATTTACCTTTTCAAATTGTCCTTTGAAAATAAATATATAAAAATGCTGATACCCGTTATTCTTATGTTGCTCTTTCTGATGGAGTCAGAAAGTTCTTATAGAGTTCTTTTGTTTCTTTTAACTCTCAAGTCTCTCTTCCTCCATCTGTGTCATTTCCAGATTTCTATCTTTGATATCACTAATTCTTTCCTCCATCTGCTCAGTTCTATTTCCTAAGCTGGTTGTTTCATTCTTCATTTCTTTTATTGAGTTCTTCATTTCCAGAATTTCTATTTGATTCTTTATTTTAATTTCAATCATTTTGATAAAATATTCATTTTGTTTGTTGATTTTGTTTCTGAGTTCTTTATTTTTGAGTTCTCAGCGTTATATTGGCATGTGAGCAATCACTCTTGTATGGCACAGCATTGAGTTGTAGAAGGGGCCATTCAGATATTACCTGGCTTAGCTCCCTGGCTAGAACATACCCAAATTATCTCAATGGAATAAGAAGGAACATTGCCCAATTATAGATGTGAAAACTCGATTAAGGAAAAGTTCAAGTCTATACAAGGACAAATTAAAATGCAACGGTATCAATAGATTGTATTCACACTCTGGGTTCCCCAGACCCATGTTTGCTCCATTAGCATTACTTTTCTGATGAGAAACTGAATTTTAAAGTGCCACTGGAATGATGAATCAGACCAGGATTTTCTCTCTTTGCATCAATATCTTCAGACAAAAATCTTGTTGCAGTTATTCAGGGGAGAAAAAAACTCACCTTTGAAAATCAAGCACAGATATCTTCAGCTTCTGTAATAAGTATATTTTCTCCAGAGAACAGAGCAACGGAAACCAGATGTTCTAATAAGAGCTCTCTTAAAATCATAACAGGTGTCCTGATCGAGGTGAAGAAACAAAAATAGCCTGAGTTGGGAGGTGCGTATGCTCATGAGCTTTAACATAGTCCTTTTTTCTCATTTCAACATGTTTCAGGGAAATCCCAGAAGTTGAAAATTAGTGATGCTATGGAAGTTAACAAGTCATGAGAGTTGGGGAGACATTTGGAGGGCAGATATGTCCTTTTTACTTGCAAAACTCTGACATTCGAACTACCAGATGGAATGTGTATAGTAGGAAACCTAATAATACAGTGGAAAGCATTTCATTTCAGCAGAGGGGAACATACAAAGGAAACAGATGGTGATAAGTTTGTGGTAACAGGGCAAAGCACTAAATAGTCTTTGACAGTTTGCCCCCAGATAGAATGGCAGGGGAGGGGCTTAAATCATTTGTTTTTACACTGCTCATTGACCGTCTTTGCCTACTAATAAATCTTCAGAGAATGAATTTAGTTTGCAGCCAGACTTTGCCTTTCTCTGTTAATGTCACATGTCCTATGCTGAATTTGTTTAACGTATGGCCCCAATTTTGGTTTCAGGACCCTCTTTTCAATCCTTTCCTCTCTTAAAATGTAATTTTATAGAAAGAAACTATTGTCCTCACCTATTCTCTTTTTAAATTTTGCATAATTACCGGGAAAACCTAGAGAAAGAAATGGTTCTCAGCCTTAACTACACAGCAAAATCGGTTGGGGAATTTTGTTTTCTCCTTTAAATGCTGATGCTCTGTCTCCACCCCAGGAAAAGTAAATCTCTAGAAATATCTAGATTTCTCTCTAGCGTGAGCAGTCTGGACATAGGTATATCCTCAATGAATACTGATGCTAAGTATGAGTTGATAACCTCTCGGTTAGAGCCCCTAAGAATAGGAAGTATTTTACACAGGCTATAGTAGTTGGCCATTTGATGCACTGCTGAGAAAAGAAGGAATTTAACTGAATTGGAAGCTATTCATTCTTCCCTGATGCTATAATACTTTGGGCTATTTTATCATATTGCTTATTGTATTTTATCATAATTGTGGCTTTCTCTCTCTTCTGCTCATAGAGGGCAGAAATTAGATTTTAGTATCTGTGTCTTTCAAGTTCCTAGCCTTGCATAATACATTGTGGAAAACCAACTCTTGGAGAGCAGGGAATAGTGGGTTTTCTTTGTTTTGTTTGCCTTTTGTTTGTATTACTCAAAAAAAGCTTCATTTTTTATTTATTTATTTAGCTTTCTGACTCTGTGCTTGTACCTTCCACATGTTCACAGTGATTTTCTGCTCCTCAGTAAGCAAAGCACGATTGGTCCCGTCACGGACACATTTAGCACATGGGGACCCACCGTAGGCCCTACTGACATGTTGTTTTGTTTAGACAGCCTCATGTTAGATCTTTTAGTCTCACAGCATGAACTCCATGAAGTTGGCCTGCACACATACCACATGCGGATTTTGTTGCTTTCCCAACCTTCTAGGTGTAAAGGTAAACAATTCTATTACCAAGGGTTCGGGACAGTCTGGTATCATTAGAGGTTGTGTTATAGGACAGCCTCCACTCCATGGACCATTATGAATGCCTGTAGACACCTTCCCCGGAAGAGCTTTTTTTAAATATTTACTTTTTATTTCAAGTTTCCAGCCTTGATATAGGTTATTGATAGTAAGTGATTGAAAACAGCAGAGTTCAATATTTTTTTAACTGAATTTAAGCTGTTGCAAGTGGCAAATTAAATGAGTGCTTCACACATCTCAGGCATTCTTGCATCTTCTTTACAATTTTGGGAAACACAGTGTTGAATAAAGTAAAGATATTTTGATGTAGTTCAGTATTGTATTGCATCTTCTGCAGCCAGATAAGTTCTGTGGTGAGCCATAACTGGGATCATGAAAGGATAACTTTGAAAACATGTTTCTGCTTTTGTTAGGTTAAGGAGGACACTAAAATGTGTAATCTGTTTAGATGATGAAATTGGAACACAAATGCTTTTAGAAATGTATTTTGCTGTTGTTCCTCTAAAATAAAACCTGCTCTTTAGAACAAAAGTAGCCTATTAATCCAACAATCTCCTTCTCCTGACTTCTCTTATCTAGTAAGTGGGCATTTACTGCTCCGTTCTTCCTTCCTCCCCTCGGTGTTACCTTGCAGTGTTGGGGCAGGATGAGGGAGGAGGTTGCAAAGGACTAAAGAGGGATGTCTGTAGAGATGCTGATATAGTGTCTGTCATTATGTATCTGATTTAAAAATTTTGGATAGGGAATCAGAAGGACCTCTTACATCTTTTATTATAACTGGTACTCTCTTTTTCCATTCACTCCACTCTAGACGCAATATAAGAAATACTATATTCTATTTATCCCAAAACATTTCATCCTAATAAGCTCTTAAAATTATTCAATAATATTCCAATTTGATTCATCTTTAAGGCTTCCATTCCTACAGAGTAAAGGATCACTAGTTCTCAATCAATAGCATTAATTGAATGCCAGCATCATAATAAGATTTTTAAAAATGTCCCTGTTCAAGACACACCTACATTTACCTACGGAAAACTATGTATTAAATAAGTAATGTCAATACAACATATTATGTGCTATAGTAGAGGTACATACAAAATGTTTAAGGGCATTATGGCTTAGAAATGCTGGAGTACATTGCTAATAATCATTAGAATCATACTTGTCTGACTGAGTGCTCTATTATTAATTTAGTCAAAAATTTATAAGCGTTCCCTTATTCTTCCTCTGAGATTTTTAGTCCACTAGAAAATACATTTGCCTTGAATACAACTGTAATATACTAAGTACCTCTGCTGGACTGTCTGTTGTTTTAAAATATTTCTTATGCAGATACATTTAGATATCATTCGATCTCATAGTTCTTATGAACCAAGTGTTTTCTGATTCCAGCCCTGCCAAGCCTCAGGTGCCATTCATGCAATTACATCAAGTGAGAAATGATGAATCACAAAGTAATGGCAAAGAACTGGATTGCAAGACCAACATAATGTCCATTAAATCAGAACATTAATTTCAGGAACACAGAGGATTTTGCAAATTGTTTGAGGAGCCACACTCCAAATATGTCCAGAAGGCAGCTACCGTTCCTATTTATGTATTTGTCTGCTGGGAGTCACATGGGCACAGCAAATTAGAGTGCCCAGAAATGATTTCTGAGGTCTGCATTATGTTTGTGTTTGTTAATAACCATCAGATTCGATGTGCTCTCTCCTCTGTGCACGTGTGTCGTGGCGATACAGCAGAGCTCCCTCTCTGCCACAGGTTATCAGCAGCTTGCAGGGTGACAGTAGTAAGATAGAGGATAGTTCTTCTCCAGTGAACTGATTTAAAAACGAAAGGAAAACTATGTCCAGGTTTTTTGGTCCATCTTCCAGATTATAGAAACTGACTATCTCCTTAGTGATTGAAACAGTAGCTGTTAACGTCTGAGAGCTGGTAGACCACTGTAATTATCTTGAAATCTGGCTAAGTTCCTCTTCTTTTAGCCAACATGGGAATTTCATTCTCTCCAAACTTACCCCAAAGCAAAATATTTTCCAATGGTCCTGAAAAGTGAGTGTTGTTGCCTGCTACGGGTTTACAGACTTGGTATGCTATTGTTTTAGCAGTAGCTGTAGGTGTGATGATGCAGTAAGCTGTGTGGTTAATACTGCAGTGGCATTATATATTTACACACTGTATCCTCAGATGTGCCAAAAAATATGGTGTCATTATTCTGTAAAACAGCTCTTATCTCTTTCACTAACCTCTCCACACTAAGTAAATAGTAGAAAGTAGAAACATGCTGAAGTTAGTCCAAACATAACCTGAGCGAATGGTTTAGTTTCTCTAGATTTAACTGTTTCTTTTCAAAACTTATTTCATTTCAACATTTTTTCTTTTTCTTTCTTATTTTGATCCTTCCTAAGATGGTGTTTGGGCTATGAGAGTGTTAGGGGATCTAGTACATTGGCAAAGAGGGGTCCTTCAGGGCCCCCAGTGATCCTTGAGTTTGTGCCATCAGAAGTCTACAAAGAAAGGACCCATCCAGGCCCATCTCTGGGCTTTCTAATGGGACATGCTGCTGAGTAGAGAGAATGGTACCTTCATGGTCTCACTTCCCATTTCTATATCAAGGCCTGGGGATCCACGGCTAGCTTGGTCTCATATTCATGATGAGCCTTTGCCATGCTCTCCAAGGTGGCCCACTGGCTCTTAATCAGCATTCCTGCCATGTGGGCACTAAAAGAGCCATGAGGCTGGTGTACACTCTATGCCCAGCCATCCTTCCCCACCTAGTGACTTGTCTGTGAAATCTCCCTGTTGGAAAGAGTTTATCCCACACTATATTCTTTTCTGAAAGCACCTCTGCTCTCATTATTGCCTTAAACTTCTGTAACACAACTGCAGCTTCAACTAAAGAAGCAAGGGCTCAGGAGTCTGATACTCTGCCACGTTTATCACTGTGTTTTCCACTCTCCCCCCACCCCCATCCCGTAAGTGGCAAGGGCCAGGCTTTTCTTTTATTCCCCTGTGTCATTTCTTCCTTCTACCATATGACTGCAAGCTTCACGATGTAGTTGCAAAAGGAGCATCTTCTCCATATTAAGGGAGAAATTCTATGATCTGATAATTTCATGATTAGACATTCTTACACATGTGTAAAGAAGTTTAATAAATGCATTCCCTCTCTCTCTCCTCCTTTCTTTTCCTACCTCTCCCCACTCTCTCCCTTGCGTGGCAGGTCATTTTGTTGTTGTTCTTAAACACATCAAATACTTGCCCCTTCTCTGGGTTTTTAGGTATCTGAGGGAATGTTTCTGAAAGGGTAAATTACAATGCACTAGTATATGTTTACAAATATTATATCTCAACTTTCAGCATTCATCTTAATATACCAACACCTCAAACTACTGTGCATTTCTCCAGTTAGTGTGAACGTCACCTGGGATGTTTAAATATTTTAACTTGATGTCAGTATACTTGATAAATTGTGTTTGGTATTATAGGGGAGGAAAAACTTCCCCACTATCCTGCTCCTTTCTCCTATTGAGGCTCTGGAAATTAGACTGATAAAAACAGATTAACAAAGAGAAAACAGAGTCTTATTAACATGTGTAATATGCACACAACGTGAAAGAACTCAGTGATGAATAATAACTCAAAGGGATGGTTAGAACTTGGGGTTTATATAACACCTGAACAAAGAACAATACTTCTTTAGAGAAGGGACAAGACAAAAGAAAAGAGGTGTAGGCTCTTAAGGATGGTAGGTTGTGGAAAGATAAATATATAGGGAAAATGGAAGATAAGGGTTGTTTTAATAAGGTTTGGTATGTAGATTTCTCTCCCTGCTGTCTCTTGGGTGATAAGAGTCTAGAGTTGTCTCCAATGATTAATAGTCACTCTTCCCATCCTGGTAGAGAGAGGGAAGACAGAAAAGTGTGTGTGTGTGTGTGTGTCTTCTTTTCAATTGCCTTTAACTCAAAATAATCCTCACGTCAGGGTGTCATATTTTGAGGTGGCATACTCTGAATCCCTTCACTCCCCCATTTGAAATTTTAAGAAGCCTCATATATTAAAACTCATTGTTGGTAGCTTTGGAGACAGACCTGAGTCAGAAGTTATGAGATAAGAGACCTGTAAAGGAGAAAAACTGATTGGAACAAGCAGAAAAGAACAAATGTAAGCAAATTGCTTCATATCTTCCTGAATCAGTCTCTCCGTCCTGTGTTCAGTCCTGTGTTCAGTCCAGATAAACAGTGTGTCTCATTTCTGGAGGCAGTGGTACCATTGGGAATAGGGCAGCTACTTAAGTTAGGCCTCTATGTGGTGTGAGCATTCGGACATTTAATGAGGGGCATTTCTGTGTAAACAAAAGAAAACAAAACTTTAATAGAACAAATTATAAAACCAGTTTTTGAGCAGTCAGTCAGATTTCTAGATGTTGGGCTTCGAACATCCTTCAATGGTGGAATGAGAACAAGTAGTAGCAATTCACTAATGTCCTGTTTTGTAGTGTGAATGTCTCTGCCGATGGCATATACATCAGTGTCACAGACGTGGTTATTTTTCAGAGTAGCGCCTGGGAGCTTCCAGCTTCTTCTTCTAGGGCTTTTTCAGATAGTTGTAATTCTCAATGATGCAGGTCAGGGGCGTGAGAGAAAAACTGGAAACCTTAATTACTGAGAAAATGTATAAAAATATAAGATCTAGTTTACAAAGAGATGAAAATAGCTCAAAAGTAATGAACATACGAAAGGGTAGGTTGTAATTTTTCATTGAAACAGAATTTCTTCCTACCATCACCCACAATTCTATCAAAGATAACCAAAGTGAGGCAAATAAGTCTAGTCTCATTAAATTATTTGGCCCGATTATTTACATGAGTGCAGCCAGAATGGTGATTGACCATATAGGCTCTTTTTTTGTTGTTTTATCCTAAGTCTGCTTCACTGGAATTTTTGATGAACAATCTCAGGCTAGACTTTTAAAAGCCTCTCAGGTCTGGGAAGTCAAGCCATGAACTTCCCCTTAGACTTTTCCTTCAATACCTACAGATTTGGTAAATTGCTCTCTTGCTGAGGTCTCTGAAATATTTTAAGATTCCTCAGCCTGACACGGAGTGACCTTTCTGACCCACCTATAATTCTGGGAACCCTGAAAACAAGATCAGTTTTTTCAAGCAGACTTGTAAGCATTGGCTCTGTAAAGTTAATTCACTTCCTTAAATCTATCTGGTCATATCTGATTTTGTGCACATCACTCTCAAATATGACATTCCAATCAAAGCCTTGGTAATATAACCAATATTTTCACTTGTGTCCTATTGCAAGGAGAAGAGATTCTTATTGAATTTATGCAAATAACTATATCACCATGAAAATAAGGATCGTCAATAAGAGTTTTCCAAATTCTGTAGGGATTAGGGGGGAAGAAAAATAAATGTTTCATTTTTGTTTATAAAAGTATAATCTACCAGTTTGCTATAAGCCACATAGATAGCTTCAGAAAACAAAGAGAGAAAAAGGGTTCCTTAAATCTGGAAAGCAAAACATTAAAGAACCAGTAATGGTTCAAACAAAAAGTCATAAAAAGTATAATCATCCTCATCTGTTCATTTGGTCTCATGTAATTAATTTTCGTTCTGCTCGACGTTAGGTTAGCAGTTTTAGGAATCCATCAGTGTTTCCATTAGAGTTCTGGAAATTCTTAACCAGTCCAACAGCATGATCATAAAAGTTACCAGAAATCTGTATTCCAGAGTGCTTGTCAGAGATTTTTTCATCAATCTCTTTGAAGACAAACACTTTTGGACTATATATAACTGATTGCAAATGCTTTCAGAGAAGAATCAAAGTAAAACAGTAACAGTCTGTAAGTCACAAAAGACTTAAAACGGTCATGGTTAAAGATCTGATGAGAGTTCGTTATAATACAATTGACAAAGAAATTTAGTTATTTCTGTGACAACATTTTAAGATAATAACTAGCATTATGACTGATAACATTGTATCAGGACATATGGATAGTAGGGACATTGACAAATTTCTAGGAATTTCACAAGATTTTTGAAATACTTTTATCAACAACATATACTCATACAAATATAACCTAAGGAAGGTTAAGCATCACTTTTTTTTCTGCTTTCAGATCTGTGTTCAGTATTTCCACTTTATTTTTTTTAATTTTTCAATTAAAGTTGACATACAATATTATATTATACTTTACATCCATCCCCCTGACAACTTTGTAACTACCAATTTGTACTTCTTAATCCCTTCACCTTTTTCACCCAGTTTCCCAGCACCCCTTCCATCTGGCAACCATCAAAATAAATGTTCTTTGTCTGAGTTTGTTTCTGTTTTTTTGTCGTTGTTGTTCATTTATTTTTAAACATGACTTCTTATTTGACAATGCTTACCATGTAATTTAATATATCAAATAAACCTAATCAGTTTAATATCTTTTTACAAGGTGAAAGAACAAATTCTTTGAGGTTTTTCCAAGGGCTCTTAGGGAAATCTTAAAGTCAGTTTGAGGTCAAAAAGACTTCATTTTGAGTTTGATTTTGTCAAAATTTAGAATTAGGAGCTTGCCAAAAATCACTAATAACTATGAGACAATACCTGGTCATCTATTTAACAAAAATAACAATAAAAGAGTTAAAATGCTAATATAGTAACATACTTGAAGAGAAAACCAAACCAACAAACAAACAAAAAAAACTTTATCTCTTTCAATATTGAGCAGACTTGATTTTCTTGAGTAATTAATCAAAAACCCGACCCAATAAAGACAACATAAAACATAGGAAATTATCCTGATAAGACACATAATTTGTTTTTCTAGGTAGATTATTCAACAATTAAAGAAAAATATAAATTGTATTTCTGGCAGATGGAACAACTTAGCTGTTCAATGAGGGCTAAAGATTTTTGCCAGTATTTATTGAGAAGACTTTTAAGATTTCATTTGCCCTAATATGTAATCTTATGAAGACTGTGGACTAAAATTTGGACTAAGTGCCCTTTAGAAATACCAAGTGAGAGGTTTTTTTTATTCCCCTCCCCCACCAAACCTCTTTTGTTGTTGTTTTTTGTTTGTTTTTTTCTTTGTTTTTTTCTTCAATTTCAGGTAGTTTTAAGTGTTTGCGTTAGCCAGGAGTTGTCTCCTTGAAACTTTGCATTTTAAGGACATGGCAAGGATCTGGATTTTTTTTCTGAGTTGAGAGGCATATTTCCTTGTTATCCCAAATCTAGGGCAATTGCTACTGAAGTTTTTATTTTCCTTAAGTGTAGACAGTCCAATGAATTCTTTGTGGTGGGGAATTGAAAATACATTCGTAAAGAGCTTTTTATGGGAAGGCCTGAAACTTTTGGGACCTGGTCATAGACTAAGGGACAGTAAACTCAGGATTGCTCTGTGTTCCAAGGAACTTTGCTAAAGCTATCTTCTGGCTGTCAGTATTTACTTAAATCTCACAATGGCCTGAGTGTTTTTTGCAATTCTTAACTTCTGTTATAAATCTGATCTCCACTTCCTAATCTTTTTAAGGGCCAGGAAAGGAGCTCTCCTGTTTCTCTCTCTCTCTCTCTCTCTCTCTCTCTCTCTCTCTCTCTCTCTCTCTCTCTCTTTCTCTCTCTCTCTCTCTCTCTCTCTCTCTCTCTCGTTAATTTGATCTACCCGTAAAAACCAATAGGACATTTGTTTAGGATGAGAGCTCTCTAAAAATCATTTTAAATATTTTCCGAATCAAAAATCCATTGTCAGGACTTCAGGGGGTAGGATCTCCAAAGATATATCCATTCCAAATGTGGTACAAACCAAGATGCCTTTTTATGGGAAAACCCAGAGACAACATTCTAGGCTTAGAGTCAATTTTCACATGGACACAAGAGGTTTCCTGTAGTGGATGCAGATGATGTAGCCCTCACTATCCTGAAAGGTCACTTCCAAAGTCAGCAAAAGAAAGCAAAGACATTCAGTGTCACAGGCAGGAAGGAAACTCAGTCTCCCACAAAAAAGAGCCGCCTTCAATCACAGACCTGCTGATCTATGATAACAGGTAGGTGATACAGGATAAGATTTTCCCAGCACTGACAAGGCAATGAAGGGAATGATGATCTTCATTCCCTTATGAAGGTCATAATTCAGTCCCTTATGAGCTGAGAACCCTTATTCAGACAAATCCCCTTGTAATGGCACAATGAGTAGGGATGTGTCTCGGGTTCCCAGCTGGATGGATGGTCACCTGCAGGTACAGGTCCCATAACCTGTGTCTCCCAGCAAGCAGAAAAAACAGAGTATGCTTTCTCTGGATCCAAGACAAGCTCTCAAGACCCAAAACAAGACAGAAGAATAGTCTCATCCATTTTTCTTAAATTCGGGACGTCCAGCAAAGTTTGTTTAAACAGACTGGTCTAAGGAGAACTGCAAACCCACCAGTCTGTGAGGCCAGCTCAAATAACAGACTTATAGGATTTATGTCTGTGTTTTACCCTTTCACTCTCCCCCGCTTGACAAATGAGGCAAAAGACAGAGACAAAGGGAAATTGTGGAGAAACAGATCAATAACAAATAGCCAAAACTACACCCAAAGAAGTAGTTCACACAAATGTTTTCTCTTGTTAATCTAAATTTGGATTTAGATTAATATTCCACCCTTTCTTGACCAGACCCTCTAGGCAGAAATCTGGGAGGCTGATTTTGGTAAGAATTCTTGAGTTTTGCTAACTTTGTCAGTTGTCCCAAGATTTAGCTGTAGCCTGCAGAGTAAGTGGAATGTCCCAGGTATTCCATCTGAATCACCAACACTGTAAGGAAAGAAAAAGTTCTTCTACCCTCTTAGGTTCAGTGGCTGGGCCTCCAAAATAAACTGACAAAAAACAGGTTAACAAGAGAAAACAATCATAGTTCATTAACACATGTGCTATACATGCACGTGGGAAACTCAGTGATGAGTTCTCAAATGGATGGTTAGAATTTAGGCTTATATCATATACGAACAAAGAACAATACATTTTTAGAGAAGTAACAAGACAGAGGAAAAGGGGTTTCAGCTCTTAGGGGTGGTAAACTGAGAAAATTAATGGAAGATAAGAGCTAATTAGTAAAGTTTGTTATGCAGATTTTTCTGGTTCTGTCTTTAGGATGATAAGAGTCTAAAGTTGTCCCTGGTGGTTAAGAATCATCTTGCTCTCCTGGTGGAGACAGAAAGGGCAGAGAGTTTTTTCTTGTGTCTGTTTCTTTTTAATTCCCTTTAATTCAAAATAATCCTTTTGTCAGAGTGGCATATTTTGGAGGGGTATACTCAGAACTCAATATACATATTGATCGTGTGTATTAGGTTTGTAAGATTATAATGAGCCACTTTAAATATCCACAGCAGTAATTTTTAATTTTTTTAATGTCATAGCGTTTTCATGAATCTGATAAAAAAAATTGTGGATTTTCTGTCCCCTCCCAATATTTTTACACTCACAAAATTCTACTTTAATTTCAGAAACAAAACACAGATTATGAGTTCAGCTCCCAGTCATTACAGAATAGTTTATATCAAACCAATTATTGCTCTAAAACAGCTATAATAAAATAATAATACTAACAAAATAAACAGTTGTCTGAAGGCATTGGAGAGCAATCAAGACAGCCAGAGACAGGGTCCTACATAAGATCTCACGGGGAAGGGAAATACCTTCAGGTAAACTTGGAATTTGTTTTTTCACTTTTTACTCCAAGATCCTTGTCATTCTTGAAGTGTCATGGGCTGAGAGGCTCAGCAGAATGGTAACCTGGTAACCTGGAGCTTTCAGCAGTTTCATAAGGCTAAAGAGACAAAAATTAGGATTAAGAGTAACAGTAATGCCAAGACCTACAGCACCAAGATTTCCTGGGGAAGGCAACACAGAGACAAGAGCCCTTTTCCTCCAGAGGCATTTGCTAATAACTGTGATCAAAGGCTAAGTGATGGTCTTAGTAGTGTCACGGTTCTAAGCAAAGTAAGTTGGAGTTCAAGTTCAAGGCCCATATTCAGGACAGACATAGAATTCATGTCCAAAATATCGATGTAGGTTCTACAAATTAATTAAACAAAAACAAAAAACCTCTTTAAACATTGGGCAACGAATTTGACCAGGCACTTCACAAAAGAGGCTATCCAAATAGTTAATAGTCATGGGGAAGATGTTCATCTCATTGCCTCATCGGTCACTGGAAAATTGCATATGAAGTTCAAATTAGATACAGCTACACACCTACCAGAATAGCTAATTATTTTTTTTTAATGACAATTTTAAGGATGGGGAATAAGTTGAACACTTATACACTACTGGTGGGATATAAGTTTGTGTATCTACTTAGGAAAACTCTTTTGCCAAATTTATCAAGACTGAGCATTCATTCTATACGATCCAATATATTGTACCCAATAGCAATGAGTGGCTCCCAAAGGCAGATATAAGTTTGTAATAACTTATTCATAACATTGAAAAGTTAGAAATAACTCCAATATCCACCTAGGGTAGAGTAGATAAATACGTTTTCGTATATTTTTACTACAGAAAAATATGCATAGTACATAAAGAAAAATAACATGAATGCTTCTCTTGAACATTGTCTTCATGTTAAGCAGACACAAAAGAATGTGCACTACATGTATATATGTATGTATGTATGTATGTGTGTATGTATGTATGAACTCAAAAACAGACAAAACTGATCAATGGGGAGACGTCAAAATAGTAATGACACGTGGAAGGAGTAACGGCTGAAACGGCACAGGCAAGGATCTGGATGATGGCCTGTTTCTTCAATTGGGCGCATCTACTTGTACTCACTAATGAAGCTGTGTACTTTTCATTTGTGCATTTTGCTCTATTTACATTATTATTCTTTTTTTTTTATTTTCCTTTTTTAACAAAATCTCTTTTTTAAACAAAATCCCTTAATCCTTCCTTATTCCAGGAAGGAATAAGCAAAGTCCAGAAGGCCTCTTTGGGATGTCCTGCACAATAATAAGAGAAGTCCCATTTTCACAGATACTTCTGAACTACGTATTTTAAGTTGGTCAGAACAAAGAGCCAGAGTTTGAAGCCATATGCAAATCAATATGCCATTTGGAACAAGAGTCAGAATATTGATAACCAGTTTGAACGTGAGTTAAGAAATATGGGGGTTCGTTATACTATTTTTCTATATGTGTGTATGTTTGAAATTTTTCATAAGATTTTTTTTTTTTTTTTTTTTAAGGAAGGGACAAGCATCTGCCAATTCAGTAACAAAAACAAAACAAAAATCGATTTATATTATAAATGGATTTCCATGGGGGAGGAGAAAGAATAGTCAGAAAAAAATAATATATAATACTGGATGATAAAATTGGGTTTGCTTCAGCTACAAATTTTAGTTAAACATCTTGTACTTCTACTTTCTTTCTTGCAAACTAAGTTTTATTTCTGTTTCTAGGGCTTATTCTCACTCCATCCTCTCCAAGAAGCCGTAATTACTACTCTTGCCTCTGAGCACCAATTGCTCCAATATTATTTATCCCTTAATTAATCCTCATTATATGCTGTGCCCCCCAAGCTGTTCTATTGTTGTGCACGTTATTTTTCTTTGAAATATTTTATTGCAAGCCTGGGAAGCTTGTCATATGTGGAAAATGTTAAAAAGAGTCAATATGTTTTTAGGCATAAGTTATCAATCTTACATTTTCGTTTTATTGATTATTTATTTATTGAATACTTATTTGTCAGCACCTTCTTAAAAATGGTTTGTTCTTTTTAGGTGTCACATATTAAATATGCTCATTAACTGATTTAGTCCTTGGAAAACCCATATGACTTTGCTGTGATACTCCTTATTTTATGAATCAGATAACTGAGTAGGTTACAGAGAGTAGGTTACAGGATGTCAGACAGTAAGTGTAGGAGCTCCAGACCTAAATTCTTAAATCCACCTAATGGTGCCTCTTAATTGTTTATTGGGCACCGCATAGTGCAGTAGGAAAAGAAGCCCTTCCAAGGTGCTTCAAGAAACTAAAGCATTTTCTTTCAATTGTTGACTTTTTCTTAATTAAAGCAGAATTTTCTTTACTTCAGAAGCCATGGGACATAAAGTCTGTTCTCATTGAAACTGAATTTGTACTTTCTTCACATTACTATTTGAATTACGAGTTATGTCATTGAAATTTAGGCCTAACTTTCTGCAAGTTATATTAAACTTTTCACCACTAATTCTATTTGTAAATTCTTCAGCCTGGTACTTAAATATATCTATGTTAGCTTAGGGAAAAAAAAAAGTCTACAACCTTATGAGGTGAATGAAGAGGGAATCTTAATTAATTCTTTTACTGTTCTTTGGAAATAGGATTCAGATTCCATTGTGGAGTCAGAGAAATAACTGCCATGTTGTATCACAAAGGCTCATTAGAATGGAAGTTTAGTGCAGTGTTAAATGAGGACCAGAAATTACTGACACTGATGAGAATTTGCTCACTGATCCATGAAGTCATTGCACCTCTTTAAACATGGTTTGCTCTTTTTAGCTACCAGGAAACCCACTGTGCTGCTGAAAATAGCTCTCAGGACTATACCTAGAGATGTATGCCTATTGTTTCCGAATAGGGCTTCTAATCAAAACATATGGGCACACATTCCAATTTAAATTAGAAAACTAATTTAAATCACTTAAAATCTCAAAAGCCCATAATTGCCACTGATAAGATTGTGGTATATATTTCCTGTCTCTTTCTTGCACAAATATTAACCTCATTGTTAATTAAACCAAAAAGAAACAACAAACACTCTCATAGATTTCACACATTTGCATAATTAACAATTATTATGTGTATTAAATGCTGAAAGACTTGATAAAACTAGTGGAATATTAGACGTTGTATGGAAACTGTTAATTCACTTCCTTGAAATTTTTACGCAATTTACACTCCCCACAATCGCATATAAGAGCACGGTTTCCCATACCCATACCAACAATGGTTATTATTTTTCAATATTTATCAGGTTCAATGGCATTTCACTATTTTACTTTGCCTTTATGTAATTACTGAGGTAGTTGAGTATTCCCATGTGTTTATTGACATTTGAATTTCTTTTGGGAATAATTGGTTCTTTATGATATTTTTCCCTATTATGTCATTCAGGTCTTTTGTATTAGTTTACAAGTTTGCTATTGCTCTCTCTTGTGCTCTCTCCCTCTCCTCTCTGTATATAGGAACATATATTATATTTATATGTATGAGTATATCCATCTATATATTAGCTATTAACGTGTCCATATATACATATATTCATTTTATAAATGTTAGATATTTTTATTTTTTATGTTTTTGATATATAAAAGTTAAAAATTTTTAAGTAGTTAGACCTATCAGACTTTTATTTTGTTGTTTTGGCCTTCTTTGTTATGCTGAGGAGAGTCTTCCCATACCAAGTTTTCATAATAGTGTACATTACTTGGAATTGTTTTATGATTATATTTTTACTTTAAAAATCTAACCTGCCTAAAATTAATTTTGCTATAAGGTGTAAGGTAGGGATCAAAACATTTTTGTTTTTTAAAACAACTATCTACTTTGTTTCAAAACAACATGGGGAGGACAGATTTGATTTGTAGATAGGGCAGATTGGCCATGAGTTGAGGTTATTAGGCCCGGGTGATAGCTCAGGGCAGGGCAGGGAGGTTACACTGGTTTATATACTTTTGTATATTAAGAAGTTATAGTTAAAAATAGAATAACTGTCTACTTATTCTAATACCATTTATTCAATAATCGATACTTTTCCCACAAATTTAATGTTTTATCACACACTATTGATATAATTGGATCTGTTTCTAGACTTTTACTTCATACCATTAATCTCTTTTCCTATCCTGACACTAGTACCACTTGTTGGGATTTTTATTAAATTCCAGTAAAATTATATGTATTATTTTGAGAAAAATCATTGTAATCTACTTAAAATTTTTATTATAGATACAATAAAACACTGGCAGTTTTCTAATAGCACAAACTTGAGAATTTTATTCTCATTTCATTAGTATTGAAGGTCATAATGCTCTGAATAATAAGAAGCTCAGCAATAAAATTTGGTTTCATCGCCAATGACTCAATAGGGCTTTAAGGTACACATTTTGTGTATCAACCCTATCCTTAACTTTATCACTTTTCCCATCTTTATTTCCCTTCTCCATTGCCTAATTGGATTATCTTAAAAAAATCATTTGAATTGTGTTCACATCTGCTAACCACCTTACCTCATGTTTTGAAATGACTTGGAAGTATAAATAAATGCTTTCAATAGATTCTCCAAGGAATTTATGATTGTAAATATTAAGAACCACTGTTCTGGACCATTTAAAGTGCCTCATTAGTGGGCAAAATTGAATACAGCTTTACAAATTTCCTGACAGCATGCTATTTAAAAAGTCCACATGACTCAAATAGCACTCACATTATTTGAAGAAATATGTGTGAAATTAAAATGGTAATGTCTAGAAGGCTGATGCTGAAATAAAGTACCACTCACAGAGTCTATAGCATAATGCTTATGTTGCAGGATAGTTGCAATAAAAACACGCAACTAGAGAAACAACAGAGAGTGATATCTGGTCTGTATCAACCTCATTGACAGGACTTCATTCATTCATTCATTCATTCATTCATACATAAAACTTGTTGAGCTCTTTTGTGCCAAGCACTGTGATAGGCAACAGATTTATGGCAATGAACAAAAATCTCTGTCTTCTTGGAGCCTACGTTCTTCAGGGAAGACGCAAATAATACAAAAAAAGATGAATAAGTAGAATACTAAGTGAGCTGTTGTTAAGCATAATGGGAAATTGGGAAGTTGATAGTACGTGTATATGCAAGGATGGAAACTTTAGACAGGCTGGAAGGCAAGTCTCACTGTGAAGGTGATGTTTGAATTAAGATTTGCTGTCCAAAAGCCCTTACTCGGGGAGCATACCGGACATGTCAAGGAATGATGAAGAGGTGGTATGGGTGAAGTAAAGTGAAGTAGGGAAGGAGAGTAGTAGTGGATGAGGTTAGACAGACAGTGCAGGACAGTGAAGGTCATTGCAAACTTTTCATCTCTTACAGCGACACTGGAGGATGTAGACTAGAGGAGTAACTTGGTCTGATCCATGCTCTAACAGGCTCATTCTAGCTGCTGTCTTGAGAGTTAAAGTAGAGAGGGCCAGGTCAGACTGACGGACCGGTAGGGAGGCTATATCTATATGTACAGATATGTATGTATGTATGTATGTATATAAATAGATCCAAAGGTATTATTGAGTAAAGAAGGCAAATCGCAGAAATACACAAATACAAAAATGTCATATTAAATATACACATTCACTCACAATAATTCCATCTATTTTATATGGGTGCAAAGTTTATGGGTTTAAAATAATTTTTAAACATCTCAAAGTATATCTTAAAATTCACGATCGTGGTTATAGGGAGTGGGCAAGGGAACTAGGATTAAAATAGTAGTCAAATGATTTTAGCTTTGTTGATATACTTGGAATTTTAAAAAAGAATAATGAATTCATGTGTGCTTTGGTGATTAAACATTAATCAGAAATAAAATTGTTGAAGTAAATTAAAGATAGTAAAAATGAAAAGATAGATAAAAGAAGAGGTTCACATCAAAATCCATTGGCATGAGGTGATGTAGGTGAAGAAGTGGTAGGTCCAGAGCAGTGCCAAGGTCCCAGATTGGATGATGGGTGGTGTGGTTAAACCACAGTGAGTTCAAGAGGAGGAGCCAGTTTGGCAAGGGAGTTTTCAGGAATGATGAATTTAAAGCATAGCAATAGAGAAAAACTAAAGTAGATTGAAGAGGAAGGAGGAAAGTACCTGAGGTATAAATTGAGAAGTTGTCAGCTGGAGATAGGCTGAAACCATGAGAATAGAGAAAATATCCCAAGGATAGAGTTGAAAACAAATAAAAAGTCAAATTTTCCTCTTACTTTACTTTGACCATATCTATACATCTATGAGATGAAAATGAACACTTATTATATACCGGGCTCACAAAAAAACACCCATTTAAATACAGGTGTACAATACAACAGGACAAAGATCAGAAGGACAGAATACGGTATGTTAATACCTCTGTGGAGGTAACTTTTTATTTAGGAGGTGATATAGTGTATATGTCAGAATCATAGACTTTGCTACTTCCTGCTTGGGTCACATTAGACAAATGCATGCAAAGTAAACACTTAGCACATAGTGTTCAGTCAATCATAGGCCTTTTGCTTTTACTGTATATTGCATATTTCCATAAATTTCTTTTTCAGTCAGGACAATATTATTATGAATAATATGCTGGATTAATCGGTTGTCTGACATATTATGACTATATAGTAAAATAATGCATGTTTCCTGACATGTGCATGACTAAACTATGATTTGATGTGTCATAGAACCCAATTTGTCATCATATCAAGACAATTTTTTCCAGTGTTTTTCAAACGGTCTGATATCAGGTAGCTACTTAATCTCCCATGCCTCCACAGCCTTGCATTATAAATGTGTATGAAAATTCTGGCTAATGAACTAAGGTATAGGCAGCTACTTGCTCTGAACGTTCACGATGGAATGAGAAGTCAGGCATACAGGAGAGGATGCAGCAGGTTGTGAGTTAGAGGCAAAGCAGGGGCGCTGGGGTGGGATGCCCATGTTGTTGGGGGCAGGGAGAGAGTCATGACGGAGATGACACTGAGAGATTAACATTAGGAAGCTAAAACTCGTTGTAAAGCTCTCTGGGGTTGTAGGGTAAAAATATACAAAAAGAAGTCATGGTGGCTGTCTGCTCTAGACCACCCACCCACATCATGTGTTATCTCATTAATCTGTTTTGCTATTTTAATTCTTCTTGGAATTAAGAACAATTAGAGCAAAGCTGGTTCTGTTAAATGGGTAAGTAAAGCCTTCAGATTGTCCAAGGATATTTTGAAATATCGTGCCTTCATCTACCTCTGTGTGTGGGTGTGTGTGGAGAGAGAAAGAGAGAGAGAGAGAGAGAGAGAGAGAGAGAGAGAGAGAGAGAGAGAGAGAGAATAATTTATAAAAATATTCTATTCTTTATTCTATTTTATGTTTAAAAAATAAACTGGAGGGCCGGCCGGGTGGCGCAGGCGGTTAGAGCTCCATGCTCCTAACTCCGAAGGCTGCCGGTTCGATTCCCACATGGGCCAGTGGGCTCTCAACAACCAAAAAAAAAAAAAATAAATAAAAATAATAAAAAAATAAAAAAAATAAAAAATAAAAAATAAACTGGAGAATCACTGAATCCCAAACTCAAAACATCATGGAATGTCCTAGCAATAGCCAGTGTCTTTGACTGATGACTTCACCATGGGGGAGAAGGAAAAAGGTTAAATTATTCACTTTAGAAATACAATCCCCAACATTAATTCCCGCCAAAATGTGACTAGTACAATTCAATACTAATGTAAATTAAAATATAGTTTTATATATTTTGATAGAATAAAGATAAAAGTTGTTTCTCTATTTTAAAATATCAAAGACCTGTGCAAGAGAGATTAAAAGGGCTAATTTGTCTCTATCTGTGTTGTTATATGCATGTAATGGTTATTGTCTTTTATCCCAGAGGGATTTAAGCTTTTCAATTCTTTTGACTTTATCTTCTTACCTTCTAGTACTGCTGTTTTGTAAGAGAAGAAAATGATCCTAGGAGCCTTCCTAGACGAGATAATTGTGCAGGACTCCCTGGTCTCCTTGTTCAGCAGTATAACATACATCAGTTGGTAATTGTTAATTATTAGTTTTTGCACTTGCAGCTTGATTCCCTGAGGAGGGAAATTAAATTTCTTCCTTTTAGCCTAGAAGAGCATAGATATTTTATGAATATGTTCATCTTATTGGGACTTTAAGGCAATGCGTTGAGCATCTATTGAGATGATTGACATGAGAACAACCTAAGCTCAGAGAATGACAGGCCATTTGCTGAGAATACCAGTTATTTAACAGAAGTACCTAAGATGTTAGGTGCCTTATTTGACTGCTCCTATTGGATTTAATATTAGACTGTACATATAGTCACATTTTTACATTATTATTCATTTGATCATTTTATTGAAAAAGAGAGGTATAATAATATTTGAGAGAACACCAGCTTCGGAGTCATTTTTACATAAGTTCCAAACAGGACCCTATCACTTACTAGTTGCACAACCTTTGAAGATGTAATAATATTCCAAGTTTCATTTTTTTTCATCTGTAAAACAGTGATAATATTACTATACACTTGAAGGATAATTGAATTACAAAGAATCTGTATATAACAATGTGTATGGTATATGCCACGTAGTAAATTTTCAATAAATGATAGAATTCTTATTGTTATTATTGAGATCCACCTAGCTTCTCTGCCCCATAGTTCTTTTTCCCTGTCATGTATAACATAAAAATTAACAAAGAATAGTGTAGAAAACAGTAATACGTTTAAATAATAAGTGTTAAATGACCATGTTAGTGCCCACAGCAGTTGAATAATTTTAAAGGAAACTTGGATGACACATTTATTATAAGGTTTTCTTGGGAGTCCTCAGTGTAATTAGTTATTTGTAAAATAGGAATGACATAAATAACAGAGTTGTCTGAACTAAATGGTATGAGATTCATAGAAATACTTTGCGAGTTATAAAAGATTATGCAAATGTCAAATTGGTCCTGGAAAACACTTTAGAGTTCATCCAAACCCCTTATTTTAAGGAGGATAAAAGTGAGAATTAGAGTACCTGTGACTTACCCAAGGGTACACAAGTACTGAGTGGTACAGCGAAACTCTAGACTTAGTGACTACTATTCCAGAGCATCATTCACTAATGTTGATACTGTGTGTCCATTGTCACGTTTTAATGGGTCATTTAATATCCTTCTAGTTCTCGAATACTCCATTGCTATAGCTAACATCCAGGGGAAGAATGTGTAAAATGTGTAAAATCAGTATGAAATAATGCTGCCAACTGACATTGAAGAAGATCTGTGTCTGTCTTAGAGAAATGTGAGCACCGTGGGATTTCCGTATCTTGCCACATCACTCATCTTCCCTGAATTAGCTCCAGTTTGCAAATATCACTGCCATGTGCTGTCTGGTACTATTTTAAAAGAGGTGTTAGACTGTGTTTCCCCGAAAATAAGACCTAACCGGAAGATAAGCCCTAACATGATTTTTCAGGAAGACATCTCCTGAACATAAGCCCTAATGCGTCTTTTGGAGCAAAAATTAACATAAGACCCAGTCTTGTTTTCTGGGAAACACGGTATTAAAGCTAAAGCCCTAGGATTCTGTAGTTTCATTCAGGAGAAGTATTTGATTCCAAATCTAGGCAGGCATTTTGTAGATATATATGTTGAGGTCACTTACTGATGCTGAAGAAAAACAAAACAAAACATGTAAAGATGAAAGTCCAGTAATGCCATATTTGACTATTAAGAACAGCTTTGCCTCTACAAAGATAGTTACCATCCCCAAGCTACGTTCAGAAACTGAAATCTCATTGGATTTCTCGATATTTATAGGAGGAAGTAAGTAGTGGTAAGAAGGTAGAATCTAAGATAGGCCCACTTACTGAGCCTACTAAACTAGACAATTCTAACGTATCATTTGGATGTAGACTGACAGATAGAATAAATTTCTTCCTTATTGGAAAATTGAAGAAAAATGAAATAGAGAGTAGTCAATTAATGTAAGCCCCCTTCATGTTCAAATGCTCAATTCTGGTTTCCCTCCCTCTTTCTCCCTCTCTGTCTCTCTCTCTAGTGAATGTGTATGTGTATGTATGTATATATGTATAGCATGTATGTGCCTCTCTATATATGTAAATCATGTATATATACACTATGTCTGGTGTATATTTATGTGCATGCTACATATTATAAAATATATGTATTTGTTTTAATATCCTAATAAATTGTAAAAATAAACTATTATTAGTTCATTAAAGTTAGGGAGACACAGCCAATGTTACTGGTAAAAAGATTCCATGTGAATTGCCTCAGGTATCAGGTGTTATGCAGAATTTAAGTTTTACCACTAATAAAGACCAGTGCTCATAATATGCAGAGTGAAAATCCTGCCAAAAAAATAAAACCTCAAAAACAATATTTGAAAAAAATTTATATCATAGACTCAGATATAGACTCGGGTATAATTAACTTACTCTACCATGAAGAATTAAAGTAAACTGGTTTTCTCTAACACATTCTCAGACTATGTGTCCAATATCAGTGTCTTATGGA
This sequence comes from Rhinolophus hipposideros, assembly GCF_964194185.1. Lineage (NCBI taxonomy): Eukaryota > Metazoa > Chordata > Mammalia > Chiroptera > Rhinolophidae > Rhinolophus > Rhinolophus hipposideros. Next base: position 44,972,318 of record NC_138052.1, read on the forward strand.
ATAGGTTTTCCTGTATGAGTTTTAGGTGCTTATTACATACATAATAGGCTTCTTTGCAACAATACCTGAACTGGCTTCAATTACTACATTTTTATTGGCCTAAAGTAGTAACTGCTTAAAACTCTTAGCAGATAAATTCTAATATAAAGGTGGCTTAATTAAAATGTGGTAGAAAGGACATTCTCTTCTCTTTGTTAATCTTGTGAACTATCGAGTGCTGTGTCACAGAATCATAGACTGCCAGAACTTTTTAAAAACTGTTATATAAGTAGAGGTCATCTGGTCCAAATGGCCTTTTGTTTACAAATGGGAAGCATGAGACTCAGAGAATCACAGCTTGTAATAGGTGAGCCACAGAGCAAGTAAAATTAGGGCTCCTCAGTTTACAATTCTTACTATTATTCCACATTGCTTATATATGCATTTGCTTTTGATACTCTAAAATATTCAGTTCTCTCTGATTCAGAAATTACTATAACTAATAATATTTTATGATTAACGGAATTTCATTATTTTTCATTACATTTTGTGTGACTTTTAGAGTCTGGAGTATAATGCATCCATCATAGAAGATAAAATAACCAAGGAGGTGAAAAATAATGGGATTTCATTTTATGAAGATAACAAATCTAAAAACAGATTGCACTTTTGCTTTTAGTTTTTAATGATATTATCAAAATCTTCATCTGCACAGCACATTGCAGAGCCCACTAAGAGCTTTGTTATTAAATTAAGACTTTACACTGCATAGGTAGAAAATGACGGGTGATTTTTCATGATGCATGTATTGGAAAAGCTGTGATTTTTTGGGGGGAGGTGTTCTTTTTCTCTACATTTCATAATAATATCCCCCAAATTAAGTATTTTTGTTGTGTGTCACCCAAACTGTGTGTCAGTTTATAGTAGAACATTTCATTTTACATCTGATATGGACCTAACTTTAGATAAACATAAACTAAAATCAGATTCTTTATCAAAATGTATACTGCTAAAATTGTTATTGCTACAAAATTGAACAATACTAATGCACTACCAACTACACATGTGATTTTTCCCATTGCTGACAGGTTATTTCTGTCAAAAAGTTAGTTGTATCCAAATTATTAAACACTTGGTTGTTGATCATTAATTATAGATATGGAAAAAGACAGCAATAAGCAAAAATAGGACATTTATCTCATTTTATCTGTATGTAGCATAAATGTGTCTCTATATGGATACATGCCTTTGTAAGCATTTGATGTTATGTATTATCAATCTACTTTTGTGTTACTTGCTGCATTATTTATTTCCCTTCTGTATGGAGACCGCCAATTTAGGATAATAAAGATTCTTAAAGGAGGACAATTCTAAATTACAATCAAGAGTGAAATGATTTTTAAAACCAAAGTAGGATAAAATTCAGCAAAAACCTAAGAAATAACCATGATGGCAACATCCCAGAATTAGTCATCACCCTTCCGTTACAACTCCAAGTCCACAATGTTATTGAGAGAGGCCAGCTCCATAAAGTAATAAGGTTTCATAGCTTTTATAGCTTTTCCTAATGTTTAGCCACTATTTTTTAACAACTTTATTGAAATATCATTGACATATAATTCACCCATTTAAAAGGTATAATTCAATGGTTTATAATATATTCACAGAGTTGTGCAGTCATGACTACAATCAATTTTCAACCATTTTCATCACCTCAAAAAGATACCTGTACCATTTCACTATTACCCTAATGCCCCCTTCCCCTCACTTTTCCAACCTGAAGCAACCACAAATCTACTTTCTATTTCTACAGATTTGCCTATTCTGGACATTTTATAAAGGGAATCATATAATACATGGTATTTTTGCTACTGACTTCTTTCACTTAGCATAATGTTTTCAAGGTTTATTCAGGTTTGTTTATAGTATGTGTCAGTATTTCATTCCTTTCTCTAGCTGAATAATATTGTTATATGGGTATGCCACATTTTGCTTATCCGATTCTTGTTTATTCACTCTAAAGATGTTGTTTCCACCATGTCGTCACTATAAATAATACTTCTGTAAATACTCATGTATAAGTTTATCTGTGAACTTATGTTTTTATTTCTCTTGAATACACACACACACACACACCTAGAAGTGGAATTGCTGGACTATTTAACCACTTTTAATTTTTTAAAAAGAATTTATTTTTATTTCTAACTAGATTCTCCTACTGTCAGATGATTATTTTGACCTGTGGAGGACAACTAGATTGTTTTTGGTAGTTGCCTCTCAGGTCATAGAGAAGATTACTTATCTCATTGTCTCAATTCCAGATTAAATCATTTGAATTCCCATAATATTTCAGATTTTTTAAATCTGCTGCTCTGGTCACATTTACTTTAACCTGAAACTGCCCTTATATCTTCATAACTTGCATTTATACTTCTTATAAATCAACCTTGCACTGTTAGAATTATAGTGTCCATTTTTTGACCATATTCTATGTGCAGGTACTATGCTAAGTGTTCTACATGCATTTTTCTAATCTTTGTAACGACCATGTGAGGTATATATTATTACCCCAATATTGTAAGTGAGGGAACTAAGACTCAAAGAAGTTAAGTGACTTATCCAAGGCCTCCAGCTAAGTAAATGGTAGAAAAAGATTAGAAGCCAAAAGCCATCTATCTCAGAAGCTTGGGGTCTTCTCCCAGTCCAGGCTGTTCTATATTGAGAGTCTTTGACCAGTGACACCAAATAAAACAGTTTTCTTCACAACTCCTATGTAATTGTTTCAACTATTCACTTCAACAGACACAACCAGAGGTGAGCATGAAAAGCTTAAAAGTAAAATCTCATCTGCCAATAGTTGGATAGTTAATATAACACATTTAAGAACATAGAAGAGTAATTTTCCAAGTTGCTTCTATCATGATCCAAAATAAGAAATGTGTCTTATTTAAAAACCCTTGTTACCATTTATAAACAAAAGTTTCAAGCATGGATTCATATACTATGCAGGTTTTAGGACCCATAGGTCTCTAACCACAATTTTAAAATTGTTGTCATAGACTACAGTTGGAGAAAACTATTTATTGTTTTTATCGCAGACTGATCTAGAAGTTACTCCTTTTTCTTGAAAATAGGAACTATAAAAATTCTTCCCATTGCCATAGGACTGTGAAGGAGCTGAGTAAAGATAGCGGGCAGATTGGACACACAGCACTTTACGGAGGCTGCTGCTAGCATTTCCAGAGCTAAATGAGCTCCCAGCACAGAAAACATACAGAAAGACAAAGCCTCAGGGCCACAGGAACAGAGAGTTGCGGAGTAATAATCACCAATTGTTGGCAATTTGTAAAGCATATCAAATAAAAGAAAACAACTTTAGAAATATGGCTAAGACCTATTTTCAAACAAGTGCAAATTTGTTTGAAATTTAGAAACAAATTTAGAAACAAAGAATTGCAGGATAATCTGAAATTTATGTTAACGGGCTTGCTATAAGGAAATGACCTTCTATATAGAACAATGTAGACTCACACCAAGCCTAAAACAGATCAATCATCAAGAATAAAGGAATAATACTAACACTAGTCTCAATGAGAAACATTTCTATTGGGTACAATTCTTTAAAGGTTCCAGTTATTTCTAGGGAGAATTAATTAAATATTTTACCATAACAATATAAATGTTATCTGAAGTTTGTTGTAGGCTCAAATTATATTTAACTCTTTAATTTTCAACTCATAGGAATCATTTGTTCATTTAACCTTTTCTGTTGCCTTAACAAAATATTGGGTTTAAAAACAATGTGCATTTAGAGATAACTATTTGGATGGGATGGTCCCAAATGACAGTTGCTCCGAAGCAAGGAAGATAAGGGAAGCAGCACCTTTAGTATAATACTCCTTTAGCTAGAATTGTTCTTGTTTGGCTATGAACCATATCCACAGTAGTGAGGTTACCACATTACCCAATAATTAGCATAATCAAATAAAATGCCACTATAGACACATCTCCTGCTTGGAGAGCTTCCTTAGCTTTCCTCTTGACAGTAAACAGGAAGGACACACAGGTGAAGTTTTCAGTGCACGTTATCAAGATTTCAGTAAAGAAATGTTTAGAACACATGCCTCTTGTTATGATAACCAGTTTTAATCCTTCCTCAGCATGGGGCAGAGGTGATCTTTCATGTGATTTCTAAACCTTATCCACTTCCACTTGCATGTGTTTCAAAATTGGTGCCACAAAATGATACAGGGGAAGGACCCAAGTCCAGGAGTCAGAAGATACAGATAAATGCCAGCTGTGTCTTTTTAGCTATATCTTGGATTGTCTCCTAGTGAAAGTAATATGAGGAAAATGCAATCTTCTTGGAACCTCGGTTTCCTCATAGGTTAAAGGAGGAAACATTATTGTCTTGGCCTCAGTCATGAGGTTGTTGTAAGAACTGAATGAGATAAAGGATGTGGGAGTTCTCTGTAAATTGAACATTACTACACAAATGGAAAGATGAAAGGAACTTCATTAGGCAGTACCTTTCTTTGCACCTATAATCCTTACAAGCTAGTCACCTAACTATTTCTACCCACGATACTAACAAGTTGTTAGTACCGCTTTCTTAGATCCCTTGTTCGAGTCCATGTTTGAGAGCCAGTGCCCTCTGAATGAGATTCTACCTCTTTGTCTCTCTGGATCTCAGCTAGAATCCCCTTTCCCTATGTGCTATTGTGAAATGCAAAAGACTGCCACCATGTAGACTGAGGCATGGGGAAAACACAGAGCTGAGGAGTAAATGTGTAAAACATCTTTTCAAATTGAAGTTTTAAAAAAAAACTTTTTTCAAAGCCACATAGAACAAAAATTGCTGTAATTTTGAATAATTTAAAACTTCTGTAGTTTAATTGTGTTATCTCAATTAAAATAACACAATAAGAAAATTTCCATAGAAAAATTTCCAGGGAAGAAATAATTAAAATAATTACAATGTTTATGAGGAAATTTCCTGAACTGAATGTATTGTTCATACTAAAAATCTTAAATCCTTATAATCTACAGTAGTCATTTTCTTTACATTGCAAATATATAATTAGTATTCTGTCCCTAAATTGGTTGTGGCTTCTTTTGGTAAAGGAAAGGTAGCTCCCAAAACAGGGCAAGCATGCCATGATAATTACTCAGCTGTCCCATATTATTATATTTGATTACAAACCCCACCAAAGGTGGCAAGAATTTGCTTCCCTGGAAGTAGGAGCTTTCAAAGGATTCAGAAGCTTGGCTGTATTTCAACAACAGAGTATGATTGGTTACCGAATATTCGGTTGTACATTTTGATACTATCACCTCTATTAGGAAATTTACCTAGAATCACATTACCATTTTGTTTTGTAGATTACTATAATTTTCATTCATATCCTGGGTCCAGAAAACATTGTACATTTACACATTACACCCGCAATTAAGATCATGCCATACTTAGTGTCACACTGGGCATAGCAACAATGATTCAAGATAGACCAAGAAAGGCCAAGATTGGAAATCTAAAACTAGTGTCCAGTAGATGTAATAAATCTGGGGAGATAACTAATCAAGGTCAATGGTGGGGGAGGGAGAGAGACAGGGAGCATAGGGAGAAGAAAAAATACTGTAAGGAAGATACATAAAGCGTACAAAGGTAGGAAATGGGGGCAGATAGGCAAGTGTGATGCTAGGTCTATGATATCCACAAAGAAAGATGGGACCAGGAGCAGGAAGGCCAACAGAATATAAATCTGAGAAGGCCATAGGCACAGAAGAGCGAATGAGTCTTTGAGAGCTGTGCTCTTTAAACAGGTTGTAATGTCTGGTTTTAGGGCAGACATATTCTCTGTCCCACGATTTATCACCATATCAGAATGCACAGGTGTGTGGGACATCATGAGAGGTTATACACTACAGTGAAGATTACTATGGAAAGAAAGCACTCGTCCTTCTAGAGATCTTTTATGTAAGTGAATTTCCTTTCCTTTTTTTGTTTTGTTTTTTCAAAGCCCCGACTTTTCACATCCCCAGTGCTTTGGCATTGAGTGGTTGTGCAGGGTGTACTAACCCTAAAAGATCTAACTAGAGCAAAGACGCTATTTTCGTCCATCATTGGAGAATAATAGTAATAATTGCTCCATTTATTGAGCACTGTTTTGGCTATGTAACGCACTACCCAAAACCTTGAAAATTAATGGCTTAACTTTGTGACTTAGAAAACAAATCTATTATCTCTTGAGTCTGTGGGTTGACCTGGCACAGCTGGGTTGTTCTACTTTCCCACGTAGTGTTTGCTAGGGCTGCAGTTACCTGGAGGTTTGACTGGCCTGGAGTGTCTGAGATGACTCACTGACATAGCTGGCGCTTGGTGCTGGCCGTTAGCTGAGATGAGGCTGTCAACTCAAGTACCTTTCCTCCTCCACATGGCCTTTGTGTGCGGCTTGGGCTTCTCATTGCTTGTTGGCTGGCTTCAAAGGAGCATTCCCAACATGAGAGTGAAGTTGCACATCTTTTAAAACCCAGCTTTGGAAGTTGTACAGCAACATTGCTGCTGCGTGCTTTTGGTGAAGGCAAGTCTCAGGAGAGACCCAGATTCAAAGTGAGGGGAAACAGATTGGGAGGAGTGGCCAAGAATGTGCAACCATCTTTATTTCACCACAACTTCCTGCTATGTTCTAGGCACTTTGGTAAGTGCTTTATCCATTGTACCGCATGTTAACCTCTGAACCACACAGCTGGTTAAATATTGCTATCCTGTTTGTCAATTAGAAAATTTGATGATCAGAGATATTAAATTATGGAGTTAATAAATGGATGAGGTGGGATTTGGATCCAAGTCTATCTATTTCCACAGAAAGTCAGAGAAAGAGTATGGGATGACAGCTTATGTTTTATTAGGTAAGTTGTATAGCTCTACTAGTGGATCCCAAGCTGTTGATTGCATTCCCTCCCCCATTCCTATTATCTTAACATTATGAAGATATTTTTTAAGCCTATAAGGCTAAGTTGATTAAATTTTCTAACAATTTCAATGATACAGTATTCTGTATTAGTTCACTTTGCTTCTCCTTGTTCTTCTAAATAAATGACTGTTGTGCCTTCTTACCACTTGGACAGTTACAAAGATAAGATTAAGACAAATTTGCCTCTAAGTTTTTTCAATCATGTTCGGTTCTGGCCTGATCAAATATACTTAATTGATAGAAACCTATGGAAATGTTCCTAGCTTAATTGAAAGTAACTATTATTATAACTAAATTGAATCTAAAAGAATTGTACTGTGAAATATGCTTAGACATACAACACTTTAAACCCATAAAATGTTTATTTCCTTAAACTCATTCATTACAATTTTCCTTGAGTATTCTGTCTGTTTCAAATTCAGTTTTTTAAGGCTACAAAAACTATTTGACATAAAGGAACATTCAGTCAGAAGTAGTTCTGTCTATATAAACAGCTGGTTGGATGGATTTCTTTTCTGCTTCAGTTAGTTTACTTTTCTACCAAATAGATCAATTATGTGACTGTGGCTTATGAAAGTTGGAACTGTTTGAAGTTTGGAAATTCATTTATAAGGAAAGATTAAAAGGCTGCTGTGATTTATTTTAGCCTAGAAAAGGAAAAAAAATGTGGAAAACTTGAAGTATTCTCAGTGATAGGAAGAACTGTATTGAAAGTAAGATGAATGTGAATTGTTGAAATGACAGTTACAGGGTGGTTAGACTTTTTACGGGTAAACTTCACCAAGAACAGTATTGTAAATGCTGGATTAGACTTTGAAATAAGGATGCACTCTTTTGTCATAAGCTTCTTTCAAAACAATTAAGATTTATATATAATTCGTATCACTAAGGGGACAGATTCTACATGAAGGCATAGAAATGAAGGCGTTTGCCTGCAAAAGGCCCTGGGTTATGGTTTTATGAAATGCTTTAGTGTGTATCCTTGGGTTAGTGCTTGGGAATATAAAACCTAACAAAGTTAAGTAGCCTAATTAAGGTCATTACTAGATCAATGATAATGAAACATAGAGCATTAGAAGATGATTTTTCCTTTTTTTCTTCAGTAAGTTGATTCTACTCTTTGTAGATAGGTAAAATTTAAAAAAAAGAAAGGAAGGAAAGTGAAGAAAGAAGAGACAGGATGATCTAACTGCACTGCAATCAGTCCTACATTCTCAGAAATTTAACACTATAATTTTCCCTTTTTTGCTTACTAAGAATTCAGCATGGATATTTAGGAAGCATCTGGCTTCAGAATTCTCTTCTGGAGCCTCTGTTTTATGCAAGGAGAAAAGAAGAGAACAAGTAAAATTGTGAAGTGGGTTTTTATGGGTCATGATTTATGCCCACATTCATTACGCAGAACTCAGTCATATGTCCCTATCTTACTGCAAGGGAGGCTAGTACATCTAATTTAGCTGTGTGTCCAGAAGAGAGAGGGAGAGGGGGTGGGGGAGAGAGGAAGAGAAAAAGAGAGGGAGGGAGAGAGAGAGAGAGAGAGAGAGAGAGAGAGAGAGAGAGAGAGAGAGAGAGAGAGAGAGAGAGAGAGAGAGAGAGAGAGAGAGAGAGAGAGAGAGAGAGAGAGAGAGAGAGAGAGAGAGAATGACAGAGAATGCAGGCAGAAGAACCAGTAACAAGCTATGAACAGATCCAGACTTCCTTTCAAAGCACTGTTAAGCATGAATTATGGCATGGCCATTGTAATGGTAGAATAGATTAGTACTTCAAGCACAAAACCATTTTTAATCCTTTCAAAAATATACTTTAAGAACAAATGTTGAACTTTTTTCTTATGGACTCCTATTATAATTTCACTTGAAAATCAAACTTGCTGTGAATTCTACTAGAAATTCTTAGAGCTGAGCAATGAAACAGTGTAATTTTTAGCAAGTGCCAACAATTTCCATGTGAATGGGGCCTTTATTAAACATATTTTAACACTCCTGTGGATTAATAATGTGTTCGCAGAAAAAGACATGTTGAGCTTAGTGCAATTATCCTTCCATCCCAATTATACTGTGACATTAAATCTTGTGACATTTAATAAGAAAGGCCATTTCACCCATGGCTACCTCTAGTGCAGACGATTTATGCAACAGTGTTCCCATAGACAAAATTATGAAAAGAAGGCATTCCAACACGCTGATATGTCTAACTGCCCATGTAAATTAAATAAGGTGTAGCAAAATATATAAATTGTTGATATTATGATTACCTGGTACCCGACACAAAGAAAGTGAAATTAACAGCACTGGCTTTTAATCCATCAAAATTAAACAATAGGGGAGGAACTTGTTTAGCAAATAGGGATTCAGGAAGTTATTTTTCCCCATAGGAGGCATTTAAAGATTTTTTTCATAATGTATATCCATCTGGCATACTTGGCCTGTAACAGTTTAATTTGTTCAGACAAATTAATTTGACATTACAGTTTTAAAATGCCTTGATTACCTTAGAGAGTTGAAACTCTTACATTTAAGGTTGAATTCTTGATCTTTTAATTTAAAGTGTTTTGATATCCTCAATGTTCAAATTGTATTTTTATGTGTGTGTATGGATGTGTGCACTTAACCTGCCAATGATTGTGTAACACATTCCCTTCCAAAGTGTTATGTCTAACACTGATTCTATGAGTTTTACTATTGAATTTAGTAGCATTAAGTACTACAGAAAAAGGAAGTATATGAGGTGCTGATAAAATATTTGTGAAGGTGCATATTTACTTTTATTTCTGATCTTTACACTTTTGGCATAATGGAAAACATAAAATGTGATAGAAAACAAATCATCAAATCAGACATTTAGAGGGCTACCTTAGATCTGAAATGGTCAGAATGAACTTTTTATTTACATAAATAAATTTCCCAGTTGTTTTTGGAGTTAAATACAGAAACAAAGTTTTCAGGAGAAACTGCAATATGTGCAAATAGCCATATTTTTGGTAAGCGGAGAAGTGTAAAGGAGGAAAGATTTTTTTTTTCCTCTGCCCTCTTAGGTTATATGACTGGGCCTGAGAATTAAACTGACAAAAGACAGATTAACGAGAGAAAAGTATACAAACTATATGATGTTAATATTTGTCCATGTACACAGAGAGCTTCATATATAAGAAATTAAAACCAAAAGAAGCAGGTATGTCTGCGGGCTGATACAACATCTTAACAAAGAATGGTAAATTGTGGAGATGTGGCAAGACAAACAAAAAAGGTTTTGGTTTAGAGGCAGTAAATGTGGGGACAATGACTAGGAAATACATGGGGGAAATTAATGAAAAATAATGGTTATTTTGGCTGGTTTGTTTGTACAGATTCATCTCAGTATCTGTTCTCTGTCCCTGGTGATAAGAATGGCCTTTCCTTCCTAGTACAGGGAGGGTATCTTTCTCATGAAAAATTTGTGCCCTGCTTTGAGGTAAAAAGGGGGATGTCGGAGACCCCTTCCTGCATCTGCTGTTTCTCAATCAGCCTCATCTCAAAATATTCAGTATGCCAAAGTAGCATATTTTGGAATGGCACGTTCTAATCTCCTTCAGTTTTGTATTTATTTAGTTAGTATTTGTATGTGTGTAATTATACATACATGTAAATAGAAAATTAGGAAAGGTAACTAGCTGAATAAAGGCACATCTTAATCAAATAGTCTGAAAAATTATGACTATTTGTAAATTTAAAGCTTTTAAGAATTTTAATGCTTAGACCCACAGATGAAAAATGGTCCTAATCACAGAATATTGAAATTGGAATATTCCTGCTAGCTCCAAGAACGTTAACGATTCTGAAGACAGATTCTATCTGTGATAGAAGTAGATTTAAAGGGCCATAATCTTGAGATTAAGAACTGCCTCCTAATATCAATACCCTTAACTCAGAATCATTCACTCTCTCTCATAAATATAAGTAATACCGGGTCCTTCAGATGGATGTGGTTTCATCTGGCAGGTGAAAGGCCCTCATTAACTTGGGGAGGGGCTGACTCCTAATGAAGCTAGAGTAGTTCATCATTAGAAGAACAATATTATACTTATTAGCGATTGCCCATTCTCATCGTCAACGTTCCATCTTGAGAATAGGATCCATGACTTATTTATCTTTACAACCTCATGGCTACTGTGTGGCTTATTATTGTTGACCTAACCAGAGGCTGACCAGTTGTCATGATCATATAAATATGTATAGATATTTAAGCTGTTTAGATATAGAGACCAATAATAATCTATTTTCTTCTGTGTTTTCATGACTTAGATTTAAAGGGAAACTATAAAGAAGTAAAACCCTAGCTCTCACTGGGAACTGTCTTTACCAATGGGACAGTTTTTCAACTGTTCCAACTAGTAATATATGGAGCAAAGTGTGCCAGTTTGGGTCCTTTGGACTAAAATAACAGAAAAGCCAAGTCAACCAGATGTAAGCAATAAGAAAGCAGAAGAACGTCTGATAGGATGAGTCCAGTGGCTCAATAATGTCTTCAGGTTCTAGAGTTTTTCTCTCTCAATGCTCTACCATCCAGAGTGTTGTGCTCATCCTAAGACTACTTTCTCTTCGATTTAGAATGACCTCCAGTAGCTGCTACACACTACCTTGTTCAAGTCAATAGGGAAATAGAGAGCTTAGCTTTAACTGTTCTCTACTAAGAGATAGGGAGAACCTTCCCAGAGGTCACCACCACATATCTTCTTGTATCTCATTATTCCTCATTGCGTCATGTACTATTCCTGAACTAATCACTGGCATAGAAGATGGAATGCCCAAAAGCTGATCACGATAACATTAATTCCCCCAATTGTTCTTTTCCTTCTGCATGGAAAAGGAATGGAATGGATGTTGAGGACTAATTATACACAGTATTTACCACAGTGGAATAAGTGCAAGGAAAATGAACAGGGAGATAATTGAGAAATAGATGTGTAATGAAGGCATTGGGAATGAAGGCACTGGAGGCCGAATGGGATCACTCTTTTTCCAGAGAGAAGTAGAAGCAATACAAGCCAAGCAAAACAGTGTAGTTAAAAGAAGAAGAGAAATGAAAAGTCAAAAATAGATGCAAACTATTTTGTTAAAAAAAGCTGAGTGCTGGGCTGCTGGATAGCTCAGTTGGTTAAAGCGCAAGCTCAGAACAACAGGGCTGTGGGTTCAATACCCGCCTGGGATGGTGGGCTGCACCTCCTGCAACTAAGATTGAAAAGGGCGACTGGGCTTGGAGTTGAGCTGTGCCCTTCACGATTAGATTGAAGGACAACAACTTGCAGCTGATGGGCCCTGGAGAAACACACTGTTCCCCAATATACCCCAATAGTCCCCAATAAAAAATTTTAAAAATTTAACAAGCTGAGTGCTAACCTTTTGCAGAAAAGCATTATTAGTAGAGATATTCATTTTTCTAAGAGGAAGATGAGAAAAGGTAAGACTTAAAAAGAATAATAAAAAAATAGGGAGACAGCGCTGTCTTTTAGTTAATGTCACCTCATGATTTGGGATAAGGGTTACATACGAAAAAGACTAACCTATTGATCCTGTTTGTATGGATGCATTTTGTTGGTATGGAAAGATTAAACCACATAAATGGTGACTTATTGGATGGTTTGTTACAAGTAGGCAGAGTATAGATAATGAGAAATTCAACTGTACCTAAAATCAATGGGCTTGTCTTTGTGATGGGCTGTAATGAGCCTCCTCCAATGCACCTTGGAAAAATCCAAATTCTTCAGAGAAAGGCTATCTCCATTCCTTTTGGGATTTCTGTTTCCAGGGAGAGATTTACCATTTCCTAATCAAAATTATATGCAACTACCAGCTACGAAGCTTACACTGCTACAATCCAAATGATTCAACACAGAGTCCTAGGAGACTGACAAATTCCTCTGATCCAAGGAGGAACTGTCACTATGGCAGGCTATCATTAAATATAGAGAACCATACGATTTCCTCTAATAGTATTTCAAGTGTAGAATAAGAACCACACCTGGTAGTGGTAATCATTCCAAAATGTCTTCCTTCATAACAAATTTTATCTTGAACCAACTCAGATCTCAAAAAATCAAAGGAGTGGAGCAGATCTCTTTGTTTGGCACAAGTGTCTGTGGCTATGATTAGAGCAAAGAGGAAAGCACATCTGTATCTGAGACAGAATCTAGGGACCAAAATCTGTGTCACAAGCCAAGCAAACTATAAAATGGGGTCATAGAACCAATCTTTGTTCAAAAGTTGTTTTTAGGAATTCTCTTTCTGGTTTCTTGGGGGGAGGGGGGGAACAATTACTATTGAGACCTCAATCCTCTGCTTAATTTTTATGTTGATTGAGTTTGATGTGTAAGTGCTTCCCCTATCATATTGTCTAGGCAATAGATAGACCAATCCTAAGCATATTTACAGCTTTTCAAAATATGTTTGTTTTTAAAAACTAGGTATTTCACGATATAATATTTTATACCTGTTAAAGTATAGCAAGCTGTCCTTTCAGGAGGTTACCTGGAGCCCTTCATCATTTTCTTTCATTTTTCTGAACATTCTCCTTCTGGCCAAATCCAGGCTGCATATTGGAGTTTCACTTATGAAAGTGTTGAAAAGTCACATAAAGTCATTTCTGCATTAAGGCCCTGGCAAGATACCTGCTTTCTGAAATGTGTGTGTGTGTGTGTGTGTGTGTGTGTATAAAGATAGCTGCTTTCTGAAATGTGTGTGTGTGTGTATATATATATATATATATATATATATATATATGTATATATATAATGTATATATATAAACAATGTGTATATATATAAACAATGTATACATATATATTTATATATATATATATATATACAATGTATATATTATTTATAGTATAAATAGACATTGCCAGGGAGTTGTAGTTTAAAAATGGTGTGGCCTGCAGTGCTCAATAAGGAGGGGAGGGGGTTGTCTGTGAGAATTTCAGTGTACCAAGCAAATTTTGAGGTAGAAGAAAGAGTGCCCTGGGGTCACACAGTTTCCTCTTGGCCAAACAAGTTAAAGCTTTATGCAAATGAATTAATAACCGTATCACAGACCTCCAATTCACCAAAATGCAATTTTCTTTGCCTAGTAAAGCATAATCTTTTCATGTTTGAAACTCGTGGTTTTCAAACAAGCATCTAATATCCACTTCGTATTTCTCTCATATTCCATTGCTGATGTGGTGAAATTGGGCTAGTGTACCTGGAGCACCTCTACTCTAACCGTAAGCATGACTTTGCCTTATGGAAGTTATTTTTTCCCCTTGTCAAGTTTAAGCAGAAACATTTCAGACATGGAGACTCAAAAAGCATTTACAGTCTGGGAAATAAAATCCATCATATTTCTTCTCTGATGGAAAAGAGTATCTGACAGATTGTTTAATTTGAAAAAGAGAACAAGTGGCCTATTGCTGAATTGCTTTAGTTCCTAATATTCCTGGAAGAAGGCTGATAAAATTATCTTTATATATAATCATTAACATGGGATTTTTTTAGGGGATTGGTGATAGCCTGTGGATAAATGAAACAATTAACTTACTTCATTCTAAAGCAGTATGCAAATCTATCTTTCATTGTTAAAGGAAAGTTAAGAAAATTATCGATTTCTATAAGTGATCTAGTTTGTAGCTTTTATCCTTAGATGGTTAATTTATGAATAGTAGAACTAAAAAAATTCAATATTTTCTTCCCAGTAGCAATATGTTTATAATAAATAAAACATTAATTCACCTTTTAATTTTTTGCCTGAAACCAGGTGTCAAATGGTTTAAACAGACATTACTGGGGCCATTTTTTTTTCTTTTGAGTGGTGAAGTGTGCTTCCTATTACAGCTTGATCACTGTGCTTTTATGTTCTGAATCAGCATAAAATTGCATAATGCAAACTAACCAGTTCTCTGATAATCCTTTATGTTGTAATTTTCATTAAAACATTGAATCCACTGGGCTCTATATTTGTTTTGCATAGGGTAAGTCATCCGGGTTTCTGTATGTCTTGAAGTCTAATATTCAAAATTCGTACATCCTTTTCAAAAAATATTAAATAATTATTGCTAGATTTTAGATATTCTAAAATTCTATTACATGTGAGTTTTACAATGGAAAAAAATTAATCTTTTCCTTGAAGAATAACATGTTGGTATTGGTAACAATGCCAGGCTCTAATAATGCATTATGGGAGCATTTTTGAAGATTTACCAACTTGAGCAATTCTAAACTTTCGTTTTGTACTTTTGATAAAAACTCCTCTTACTTTTTCATCCTATTTAGAAAGCAGGATATAAAAGATATAATTCTATTTTTAATGTATTTTGTGTACACACTACTTTGTAAAAAGGAAAGAATATATGTGAAAAACAAATGCCAAATATTGACTAGCAATCATCTCTTATTTGTGAGCATATGGGTTTTTGTTGTTTCTTTGTCTTGTTTATAGTTTGAAGTTTTAAAATAAATGGATACAATGTTACTTCTCTAGGGGGAAATATTTTTTTAAATAATCTTAAGCATTTTTCTTCTGAAGATGTCTGTCCAGATAGTTTGGAAGGGAAGCCCAGATTTGACAGAACTGGTAATTGGCAATTAACTGATTTCTTTCAGTGCTTTATCTTTTGAGAAGCACAATAAAAACAGGTTAAAATATTGCAGAACTTATCTATACTTTTTATTTTTAGAAATATTTACTATATAACAAAAATCTTCCAAGAATTTTAAAATAATTAAACATCAGGGATATTTTTTTTCCATAAATTTTATTGGGGAATATCTGGGAACAGTATGTTTCTCCAGGGCCCATCAGCTCCAAGTCGTTGTCCTTCAATCTAGTTGTTGAGGGCGCAGCTCAGCTCCAAGTCCAGTCGCCGTTTTCAATCTTTTAGTTGCAGGGGGTGCACCCCACCCTCTCATGTGGAAACATTGAACCAGCAATCTTGTTGTTGAGAGTTCGCGCTCTAACCAACTGAGTTATCCAGCTGCCCCTCTGGAAGCTCAGCAGCAGCTCGTTGTCTTCAGTCTATGTATGTAGTTATAGAGGGCGCAGCTCACTGGCCCATGTGGGAATTGAACCAGCGGCCTTGTTATTCAGAGCTCACACTCTAACCAACTGAGCCATCCAGCCACCCCAGGGATATTTTTTATTAATTATAAAAACATAAACATTCATTACCAATAAATGTCTAAGTAACTAGGAATGAAGTTTGTTTTTTTTTAAAAAAATTATAATCTACCAGAAACAAGAAACAGTGAAATATTGAAGCTGTGTTCATTAAAGGAATTATTGAGGATAAGACCAAGTTCCCACTAACATTATTATCATTCAGTATTTTTCTGGAAGTTCTAGCAAATTAAGTAAATAATAACAATAGATAAATGTATAAGTATGGAAAAAGAAAAGGCAAAATTATCAAAATTATTGTTATCTTTATATGATACAAGTATCTACTGAGGAAAATGTAAGCAAATCATCAAATAAATGCTTTATAAAATAATTTCGTAAATTGTCTGTTCTTGATTGCACCAAAATTCAATCCTCCCTTTATATGTCATTCATAATATCAGTATCAAAGAGAATACAAAAAGTTCTCCCTTACAAAATAATTAGTAAACACATGAAAAATCTACCAAGAGATTTAATAAAAAGAGGCAGTCATTTCTGTGAAGAAAATGACAAAATCTTGAGGACAAACATTAAAAACAAACCTGAAAGGAAAGTCCAAATATTTACAACCGTCAATTCTCTCTTAATCCATTTGTAAATGTAAAGAAATCTTCATGGACATTTAATAGAATTGTGGGGGAGTGTAGAGTTCTCAGAGAAAAAAAATGAATCTAAAATTCATCCAGCAAAATATTAAAATACCTAACTATTCTAAAAACAAGATTAATGCATGTGGGCTTATTAAAATGTATGCTAGAGTTCCAATAATGAAAATAGTGTGGAAGTGATAGATATTCAGGAATTCATATAGGTCAGTGGGACATAATGCAATGTCCTAAAGCTGACTGAAATTCAAATGCAAAGTGACAATGTGATAAATATATTTTAAATATATTTAAAAAGGATAAAATATTTAGTATATCAAACTGAGACAACTAGCTTACAATATATATGGAGAGAGAGATGATAGATAAATAGATAGATAGATAGATAGATAGATAGAGTTGTACCCATATGTTGTTCCTAAATAAATTCAAGATAGATTTGAATGTGAAAATAAGAACATATAAATAGTAAAAGAAAACATAGGAGTTCAAAAATAAATATTGTACTGAGAATAAGGTTGCTAAGCATAGTACCAAAGCCAGAGATGATAAATGAAAAAGAAAAAAAAAAGTTGATTTACCTACATGGAAATGTAAAATTTTGTGTGTTACATATGATAACATTTAAAGAGTTGACAAACAATAAATATTAACAAAATTTAGGACAAAATGCTAACATCTTTAATAAGAGTAAGCATAATGCCTAGTCCTTATGTAGTGCTTATCATGTGTCATACCTTATGCTAAGTGCTTTAAATAGGTTAACTAATTGAATCCTCCCAGGGCCTCCATGCAGAGGTGCATTATTATCCTCATTTTACAAGCAATGAAATTGAAGTATAAAAGGTTTTTAGTAGCCCAGAATTAGATAATTAGTAAACAGTGGACCCAGAATTTGAACTCAGGTTGATTGGATATTGAGACTGTGCTCTTCCCACTCTGATGTGGGCTACTTAACACTTACGAGTTATTAGCAATCAGTTAGGATAAAGATAAACATTCAAATAGAATAACGGACAGAAAAGGATATTTACAAAGAAAGAAATACTATAATCGATAAATACTTAGAAAACATTAAACAGTAATGGTAATCAAGCAATGAAAAATAAAAGGGGATTGAAAACATAATTTGTCATACTAGTAATGATTAAAACATTGATTAAATCTTTGATGATTAAATCTCCTGGTGATTAAATCTCTTGAGGAGTTAGATGTGGGGAAACAGGAACTCTTAAGTGTGTTGATAGAGGACATTCCTAGAGAGCAATTTTGCAAACTATATTAAAAAGTTTTTAATCACATACTTTGACCCAGTAATTATTTCCCTAAGGAAACTATTAAGTGTGTGTGTGTGTGTGTGTGTGTGTGTGTGTGTGTGTGTACATCATTAAAATGAGTTTGAATTATATCAACTGAGTGGCTTATAAACAACAGGAATTTATTTCTTATAGTGCTGTAGACAGGGAAGTACAAGATCAAGGTGCTGGCAGCTTTGGTGTCTGGTGAGAGCTTGCTTCCTGCTTCATAGATGGCTGTCTTCTTGCTATGCCCTTACGTGCCAGAAGGGTCAAGATTGCTCTCTGGGGTTCCTTTAATATGGGCAATAATTTCATTCATGAATGTTCCACCCTCATATACCAATCACTTCCTAATACCATCACATTGGGGACTGGGATTTCAATATATAAATTTTATGGGGACACAAATATTCAATACATAACACCAGGCATTTCTTGTTTTTTTTTTGTCTCCCACTCTCAGCATGTTTACTTTTCCACTTTAAACTTAAAGCTTCACGGTCATAAGATGGTTGCCCCAGCTCTAACCATCGCATTTTTCATCCAGCCACATTAGAAGCAGAAAAAGTATGGGGAAGAGGGATGAATACGGCCATCTTGTGTGATTCCCTCTTTCTATCTGAAAAGAAATTTTTTGGGTTCTCAATATTGCAATTTTGTTTAACTCCTTTATCTAACAAATAGTGAACTGTAGCTTTAAAAGTGTGATTCCTTTGTAATGCCTTGTATTAAAACCTCAAATTTGTAACATTTGGTCACATGTTGACAGTTTTAATTCAGTCTATGTGGATGCGCATATGCACACGGGCGCGCGCACACACACACACACACACACACACACTCCAACAAGAAAATGGCAGTAAACCTCAGTTTTCAGATGATTAATGATTAATTTCAAATACTGAAGATTGTTGGTGTGGTATCAGCAGGAGTAGGGTTTCTATCCCAGCTGTATCCTGTACTGGCTGTATGATATGGGGATAAATTACTTAACTCCTCTAAACTTCAGAGTCTTCATCCAAACAGTTAAATTATGCGTGTATGTAGCACATAACACTATCTCAAAATATCACATCGAAATAGCATGGGGGCCACATGAGATAATGCATATAAAGTCTTGGTTCTCAGCCTGACTCATTGAAAATGTTCAACAATCTTTATTATTGATAGTTACCAAGGATATTCCTATAGAAATATGGCTGGAGTTAATGAAAATTCAGCTTAAAGGTGAGCGGGCTGATTTTTGTTTCTTCCTTTCCATGTGCTGGAGGTTTTCACAGAGTTTTAGAACAAGATGGTATTGGAATACTGCAATCCAGTTGCTAGATGCCTAGCAACATCCTCCTTTGGGTACTTGTAAGAATTGTTTGCCTTAGTGCTATTCTGTCCTACATATATTTATTAAGAACCTGCCCTCTCCCATGGATTTAAAACATGCCTGGATTTTGGTGATTCTCACGAGTATCACTCCAACTCAAAATTATCTTTGATTTCCTGTTTCCTCCCCATTGAATGCCCTCTTAATGTTTTTATTTTACTCTGTAGCACTTATGACAATTGCAATTATATATTTGTGTTTCGCCATTTGTCTAAATACTGCCCCTACCCTCAGACTAGGTACTAAGCTGCATGAGGGCGGGGACCACATCTATCTCAATCAGCCAACATCCAGTGGAGTGCCTGATCAACATGGTTGTTTTTGAAAGATCACTTCTGTACTTGAAAATATTTTAAGGACATAAACCCATATGTGAATTGCATTCTGCCTTGTTCTTCCTGGCATTATCATTGAGAGCCTGTAGTTGGAAGGATAAAGAAACAAATTAAGAGGTAATAGTAACTGGTTCCATCTAGGTAATAAGATGGAATCTCCCAGACAGTTTGTGGCAATTCTCCCTGTGTGTTTATGTGTGCAGATCCTAATATGGAGAAATAACATTGTTTCTTGTTATATTGCAACATGATACTAGTGAATTGTTTGTATTGTGTTCTATCCTCAAGGCCTATCTAAGTGTCTAGAGATGGATGATGCTCAGTAAATGTGTTAAATGACTAAGTTTGCACATGAAGCTCAAAAGCCTTTTTGGCAAGGGCAGGCAAATATGTGTGTCTTCCTTTAAAATATACATTCATTCTCTGGTAAGCTTACTCTATCATATTCTGCCTGTACACCGTATTCCCCAGATCTCAGCAGTGATGATCCTTACTGGTGGTCACAGAGGTGTAATGCAGAGCAGGTGCCTGTGTGGTGGCATGCTGCCAACAGTATTTGTGTCGCACTACTGTATGTTGCACATAAATGTCATCTGCCCAAACCTCTGGGCTGTGTGTAGGATTGATGAATGGTTTAAGTCTTACAAAGGTGAGTTTTACCAGCTACTAGTTGTCAATTGCCAGATTTTTGTGTAGTGAAAAGAAATTAATCCTTTAAAGCACTGTTCATTCATCCCGTCAAGTCAGTAGGTGAGCTAATATTTAGTGAGGGACTGCAATGGCCACACACGATGTTAGGGACACATATACATGAGTAATAAAAGAGGCTGTCTTCATGGAGCTGGCAGCCCAGTAAAAGTGATGGGCACTAAACAAATAAATACCTAACTACTAATTGTACTAAGTTATTAAAATGCACAAAGCACAAAAAGGATATTATGAGAGATAATAAAGGGAAATACCTACTTTAAATTGGATGATTAACAGGTAGGTTGAGGACAGATGTATGCTCTCTACTACTTTCTTTCTCGCTGGTCTTCTAGGAAGAATTAGTAATAAAATTCTAATCTTTGACCCCTGACCATTGCTACCATCCCACTCTCATTTATGCTGGAATTCCTTAAAAGCAAGAACTGGATCTTCGACTTTCTTTAATATGCTTCCGCACAGTTTTCCCAAGAAACTTAGGACAGACAGCACAGAGCAGAGCTGGAAAGGAAACTGCAACTAAACACACATAGTAATTCTAATTAAAACAAAAATCAAAACAGTACTCCTCTTATGTGCCAGCACTGTGCTGAGCATTTTACATGTTATTTTATTTAATGTTCAGAACAACCTTACGTCATAGATATGAGCTTCATTTTATTTGTGAGAAAACTGAGTTTAGGTACCTTGCCAAAGGTCAAACATCTATTAGAACTTGAATTTCACTCCAGGTCTGCCTAACCCTAAAATTTTAATTTACATTCACTATATCCATACGTTAGACTGTCTTTCAATCTCTTCTCAAGCATGGCTTTTAACAAGTGGTATTAGCTCTTTAGTTTGTCATGTTGAAAAAGAGATTTGGAAGAATTTTTCTCTTTTAATTAGGAGTTTGGAGGTAGTTTTTCTATTTCTTTTAGTTTATTTGTTCGTCTTGCAAAGTCCTGTTTGCTTTAGTTTGTTATTTTCAGTAAACCATATGAAAAATGTTCTTGAAGAACATCTAGTATTTATTACTAGGAAATAACCTATAATTACCTATTTCATTAAAAAATTACTGAATAGCTGTCTAAAGATTGCTCAATCCCAACTGATCAACTAGCTATTGATTTTCTATCCGCTAAAAGTATTTACCATTCCCTTAGGTCAAATTTCATTCCATAAGGAACAGAGGGCCAAGCCTAATTGGAGAGTAAATCTCATGAATGCATCATGAGGAATATAGATTTTATTTTGTTTTCTACAAATAACTTGTCATAGAGGTGCCTTGAACTTCAGAGAAATGTTGGAGTTCTGTAGACAAAAGTGAAAGTAAAATAAAAAAGTATCAACCCTTCCATCGTTTTCTTTCAAACAGTTTGTGTACTTTTTTTTGTAAGTATAGACCAGTCTGCAACTACAAAGGCCACAAAATGCCATAGAATTAAAAATGGGTGTCTAACCTTTGAGGCACTGCCAACCTGGCCACAATCATTCTGACCTTCACCAGTATAACGCTTTGTTATTCCTTTATTTGAACGTGCTTTTAAATATTATATAATAGGCTAAAACATTTGTTTTTAACCAAACATCAGTATTTAATGGAACAGTACAAAGCAGATATCAGTCCTCATACAATATGATTATTTGATCAGTAAAATAAAAATATAAAAGGCTAAATATCAGAGGAAGAAATTGGTTACTAAACATTAAACCAAACCAACCCACACACTGATTTTTATTTTCACATTCAGAAGGAAAAAATCCACTAACTATTTTCCATGTCAAAGGAGAGCTTTAGATTAGTGTTATAATTAACTGTATGACATGATTCATTCCAAACTATAGTTTCTCTGCACTTTGCTTATAATTAATTTTCTTCTTTTTAATCTTTTAAAACTGGCTTTGTTTCCTTCTCCCATTTCATTTGTCCAGCTTATGTAATGACTGCCTATTGACTTCAAAATTATCTCTGGGTGTGACAAATTAGGTGAGGTTGTAGAAATCAATAAGTATAGAGATATTTGTAATGTGTGCTTTTTGCTTGAAGCTAGGTCATATAAATAAGAAAGCACCCAGATAACAGAAAAATCAACATGTAGGCTGCTTTATACTTTATGTATTTATTTTTTTTCCACATCAGGAATTTCAAAATCTGAGGCATGGCAATGGTTGCTGAAAACTCAAAACAATTTTACTTTAAAAGGAATAATTTTCAGCTCAGCTGAAACTGTACCAACAGGGTTAGCAAAAAGAAACAGAGAAGGTGATTTAAAAAACAAACAAACAAAAAAAAAGTAAAGTTGATCATGAGTAGAATAAAAATTATTTTAGTAAGTACCAATACCATATTTTTCCGTATTTTTTAAAAGTGATAGTGGCCCCTAGCCATATCAAGAATTTTTTTTAAATTATAAATTCATAAAGATAGATCTAGTTCTAATCCAACCCCACATTGATCTTCTCTGCCTTCCCCCATTAAGTATTTACATTCTCTTTATCCCACAATAAGAACCTTTGCATTGAACAATATAGTGTATTAACTAATTTGTTCCATCCTGCAATACTCGTATACAACGACAAACCTATTAAGTAAAAGTTAATATTACTTTATGGTTCTATGTCAAGAAGTTTGATATCTGGATATTATATTTTGAAGCTGAAAAATGTAATAGGTAGCTTTCATCAGAAATAGATCTGGAGAAAGTACACAGTTATTTTTACTTCCTTATTCATTTTATTAAAAGACCAAAAAAACAGAGGCATATTTAACAAAGCTGTATTTTTCCTCCTTAGTGATTTTGGTTTACCTTCTATCTTTCTATGATATCAACTGAGTGAGGAAAAATTCGAATAATTGAAAAAACATAGTATGTTTATTTATTTATGTGTCTCTGACATATAGTATTCTGTGAGCTGCTAAAAAATAAATTATTTCACAGCCAAATACATTTGTTAAATATTCGATTAAATATTATTTACAGGCACTGTAGAGACTCTTGGGGTTCTTAATATGTGGATATATTAATAAGATTTACTTGATCATAGAACTCTGTCTTCATGCGATTTTCTTCAGAAGACAAAGCACTTGTTACAGTGTGTGGCTTCGCAGGTATACAGTTATTGAATTAACACCTCTCCTCCAGTAAATGAATGCTCCACGAGAGCAAGACCTTGTCTGTTGTTCCTCGTCATTTGGACATAAGTGCCAGGCATGATGCAGGGCACGTGTGCTTTTGAGGACTCCATGATAAAGCTTTACAATACCCACCTGCCTCCACACCACTGGCTTTCCCTACCCCTCTTCTCTGCTTTCTCTGTTGCTTCCATTGTACTTAAGACCGTCTGACATATAGATGTATATGTTCATTTCTCTTAGGTAAATACCGAGAAATGGAGTGGCTGGGTCATATGATAAGTTAATGCGCAACTTTTAAAATATACTACTAAATCGTTTTCTGACGTGGCTGAACCACTTTGTGTTCCCATCACTAGCAATGTATGGGTATTTTAGTTGCTCTGCATCCTTGTCAGCATTTGATATTGTCAGAATTTTTATTTTGAGACAGGTGTGTGGTGGTATCTTGTGATTGGTATTTGCATTCCTCTAGTGACTGATAATTTTGAATAACTTTTCATGTGCTTATTTTCCATCTGCATCTAATCTTTGGTAAAGTTTCTGTTTAATTGACCCTTTTGTAAAAATTATGATGGTGGTCTTTTTACTACTGAGATTTAAGAATTTTTTATGTATTCTAGTGAGCAATCCTTCATCATGCATGTGATTTCAAAATATTTTCTCCCAGTCTATGGCTTGTCTTTTCACTCTCTTGACAGTATACATTGTGCATTTGACCTGGAATGCTTTTTTCTAACATGGTATCCTGTTGTGAATTGGAGGTAATAAACTAAAACTCTTGTAGTGGAGGTGGCCCTTTGTATATCAGTACACATTATTGATTCCACTTTAACTCCAATTCAAGTCTATGAGAGTAAACTTTTGCGGGGACAGCGTTGAGATATTTGCTTTTACAATCATTCCCCTTATTTGGAAATGACTTGCTTTACCATTCAATAAAAAAACTCAGATTGTATTTTTAGCCCCTACCCTAAACATAGGTGGATATGTGGCCAATCTTTGAAGAGGTAAACCTAGAAGTTGATCATCCCTGGCCCCTAGGTAACTGATCCACAGTTGCCAGCAGGATTTATGTAGAATGGTACAATTAAAAGACAATCTGGCTAGTGGATTTTAAAATCCTCATTTTTAGATCTATTGAGTGAGTATAAATAGGTGTAAGAATTCACTCAAAACCTCCTGTATCTCTAATATTACTGAAGTAGGTAAATGCAACAAAAATATGAAGGGAGAAAGGCCAGCTGGGGACAAATTATTTAAACTATGTGGGACTTTGGTAGCAAGTTACCATGCTTCCATCTTTATTGTATTAACTATAGGCAGTAAAGGCCTATATTTTACTTATTACATATTTTGCTTATGTTCATAGGAATGAAATGATAATCTGTCATATCAGGGATTTTCTAGGTTTCAGTCCTTTAGCATGGGAAATATTACTTTTTCTGAGGAAATTATGTGGATAGTACTAAGTGGTATAGAAGAAAATGCACAAGGTTGAGGAGATAAGAAGCTGACAATCTATACAATGATCAGTAGTAGCAATGGTTAACGTTTGGAGACTACCATGAATTAGACATAAAAGAAGTAAAAATAATCTCTCTGAGTGACATTGTATATCCACTAGAGGATGGATCGGAGCAGAGATATGATTCCTTAAAAGGGCAAACAATCTTCCCAGACATGGCTTCCAAGTAACTATATTGGATGTGAGCATATCTAATCAATCAGAGGAGAGAATCGGTCATCTTGTAAAGTCTAAGAGATAGGAAATTGTGGATAGTGGTGCTTCAGTGCAAAGGTCCCATTAGCAAGTCCAGCAGTGTTCTGAGGATGGACGCAATGGCATATTTTACTTAACGTTATTAAGCCTAAGAATCATTTAGATAACTTTTCTTGTTTTAATTATGAGGTCCGCATACAGCTGGTAATTTACTTGTCACATAGATGAGAGTTTCAGTGCACACAATTGTTTTATTTCTCGTCATGAATTAATAAATGTACACTCTGATTTCATACATGAATTAAGATAACATGAGCTCACCCTAAAAGGCAGAGCTCCTCTGTGGAATCATTCCCTTTCTATCATCGTGATTTTTTTTTTGCCCTAACTTAAACTCTCTATACCATTACTTTATCAACATTTTTTAAAATCGATGTTAAAGTAACTCATCTTTGTTTTTAACACACCCTCAGGCTAAACAATAATTTGGGGGGTTAATGTACTAGTTATATTATATCTTTAAGATGCACTAAAATAAATAACTATGAAAACTAAAATTGTTCATGGACCTAAAATTATCTTGTATATCATACTTTGTAAACACTGCTCTGTACCTTGGCAGATTTACAAATGTTATGCCACCCTGAGAGAAGCCAGCTGAACTTCCCCAGTGATTAAATCCTTTTTACATTTGAAAATTATGTACTATGTAATTACATGACTAAGCATATCACACAACTGGTCTCCCTGGGCCTCTTTTTCTTCTATGTAAAATTCAGCATTTTCCAACTCTAAACGTTACAGTATTAGACAAAACTATATGAGACACATATAATGAACAGGGAAGAAAACACAGATAATATGTGACTTTAGAGCATCAAATTAACCTCTCTAACCTCCATTTCCTTATCAGTAAACTAGATGTACCAATATTGTTAATGTTTTAGGGTTGTTGTAATGATTAAGTGAGATTAAATGCATAAAATGCACTTACAGCTTTCATTAAATGTAGCATAACAGTTGGTTATAAAGAAGATGAGTGAGTAGAGGAACAAGTTAAACAATACCCCGAGGAAACAACCAATTGGATTTCTTCATAAAGTTAGTATAGAATCATCCCTCCCCCCACCCTCTTATTAATGGTTTCGCTTTCTGTGGTTTCAGTTACCCACAGTCAAATGTGGTCCAAAAATATTAAATGGAAAGTTCTAGAAAGTTTCAGAAGTTTTAAATTGTGCACCTTTCTAAGTACTGTGATGAAATCTCATGTGACCTGCTCCATCCCATGGGATGGGAATTATCCCTTTGTCCAGCATGTCCATGCTGTATATACTCCCTGCCCGATAGTCATTTAGTAGACATCTTGGTTATCAGATCCCCTGTTGTCGTATCACAGTGCTTGTGTTCAAGTAACCCTTATTTTACTTAACAGTGGCCCCAAAACACAAGAGTAGTGATGCTGGCAATTCAGATATACCAAAGAGAAGTAGTAAAGTATTTTCTTTTAGAGAAAAGGATAAAAAAAGTTATCAACTTAATAAGAAAAAAAAATCATATGCTGACAGTGCTAAAATCTACAGTAAGAACAAATCCTCTATTTGTGAAATTGTCAAGAAGGAAAAAGAAATTCGTGCTAGTTTTGACCTCCTTCTGACGTGTTGTCAGAAGGTCAATGGTAGCCTAACACATCAGAGTGCCTCCATCATTCACTCCCTTCCTGTCTTCACATAAGCATCGTATCTTATCATCACAAGAAGGGTGAGTATAGTACAATAAGATATTTTGAGATAGAGAAACACCTAGCACATAACTTTTATTACAATTATTCTATTAAATTATAACTTTTATTATAGTTATTCAATTATATTACTAATTATTGTGAATTGCTTACTGTATCTAATTTATAAATTAAACTTTATCATAAGTATGTATGTATAGGAAAAACATAGTATATATAGGGTTCTGTACTATTTGTGGTTTCAAGCATCCACTGGGGTTCTTGGAATGTATCTCCCATAGATAAGAGTGGGGGGTGGGAATCTACTCTGATTTTTTTTGAAAAAGTCTGAAGCGGAACATTGTTCTAGATTATAAGAGATTTTACATCCAAATTCAAAGTGTGATTCTTTAAAAAAAAAATTTTATTAGTTTCAGGCGCACAAAATAACATAATGATTAGACATTTACACACCTTCACACAGTGATGGGTAGTAACAATTCTACTACAAATCTGAAATCATACATAGCTGTTACAATACCATTGACTATATTCCCTATGCTGTACTTTACATCCTATGACGAGATATATATATATATATAATAGCTGACATTCAATATCAATGTATGATTCTTAATTAAATAAAAATTCCTCCCCCAAAAATATATTAATGACATTGGAAAGTCATTGGAGACATTTGAGTAGTTACTGGATATTATATTATATTTGAAACATACTATTCATTTTGTTAAGTACAAAAAAGGCTATGCAGGATGATGTTCTTATCCTATAAGTATTCAGAAATGAAATGTCTTGATAGCTGCAGTTTACTTTGAAATGGTTCAGCAAAAATAGATAATTGAAAAATAGAATATTAGCAAATTGGGCAAAATGTTAACAATCTTAATCAAGATGGGGATCTATAGGTACTTATTATACCAAAAACTTTATTCCTTTTTTGTATATTTGAAAATTCTTACAATAAAAAAATTTTTTAATGATCTAACTAGGGAAAGAGTTCCAAGATATACTGCAGAGCAAGTAGACCCAAAGGCTACGGATTACACAGAATAATCCCATGGTATACATCTTTCTCCTTTCTTCCTTCCTTCTTTCCATTTTTTTCTTTTTTTATTCTGAAAGAATGAACAAGAAACTTTAAATCATGATATATTTTCAGAAGAGAACTACAATTGGGGAAAGGAGGTTTTACTTTTCATTTTATTTCTTTCAATGTTGTTCGAATTTTTACAATATTTATACATTAACTTTATTTTTAATGTTTAAATAAAAGTCACAGCCAAAAAAAAATAAAGGTAATTATTATTAGCTATTTAACCAAAATTGTTAGCGTTTCTCTGAACTAGAATCTTCCCTTGAGTATGTCTGGGCACCATATTCTGAAACCAATGCTTTTGTGCAGAGTGCCAACTGGCTGGAGATACTGATTTGACCATAAAGAAAATAAGGGTTTAATCAGGACACAAACACCTGAAGAAAAAAAAACTGTTGGCACTACAACAGTTATCATTTATCTGAATAGAATAAATATCCAAATACTTGTTCTTTATCTTATATAATTTGCATTAAAATATAGATTGGTTGACTGATCATTTTCTCTGTTAAAATATAATTTTTTAAAATTTCTCTTGGGATATAGTTTCTTGGCTGTCTCTGTTGAAAATTGAGTGTGGATAATTGCAAGTATTATTTTAAGCCTCCCCCCATCCGCACTCTCTTTCCTACCTCTCCTTTCCTGAAGAGATTAAAAAAGAAATTGAACTGAACTATGCAGTAATGGGCAGAGTAAGAGCAACTTTGTCAGTAGCTGAAGAGAATAAGACTCTCAAAGCAATATTAACTTCCCATCACCAGTTCTTGTCCTGCCTGCTCTGAGTGAGCCTGGCAGGGCAGGGGCATACACTTTCTGGGAGCAGTGAAATAAAGAGGCTTAGTCCAGCCCCACCTAGAAAGCAAGGAGGACCTGATCCATACCAAAATGAAAACATTTTCTGTAGCAAGTTAGATATTCAACAGTATGCCTCTGTAGCTATTCCCACCCACTCTGATTAGTTAGAAATCAGTTTGTTAAGATACTTTGACGATTTCCCCTGTCTGCAGGAATGTACATAGGAAACATAATGAGACACACACTCACATACTGAATCAAGATGGATTTCTGTTGCTTCCAGTTCTAGTCTGTGAGGCATATGGTGTTTAAGTGATAATAGAAGGGCCTGAAATTACTCTGCTACTCTTCAGGAAACTAGAACATCATGGGGATTCTTCTATCAGCAATATCCTTATTGCCCCAGCCACCACCAACACCATACTGCTACGCAGAGCAGTCAGATGCTTCCAATTTTATTCATTCCTGGTTTGTCTGCCTACTCTATGCCTCCCTCTCTAAAGTCTCCACCCACATTTACTGGACCAACAAAGAAAGTAAATTAGAGGACAAATCAATAAGAGTGTCAGTGGTGTCTAAGGGAGAGATCAGAATCAGGGAGCTGTGACTTTATCAACCTGTGACAAGTATTTGTTATGCACATATTATAAACAGTACTTATTTATTACAAAATAAGACCAATAAATAGTATATCTGTAAATTCCAGACCTACAGATGTGCCATTGAAGTGGGTCCATTGACAGAGCAACCTTTAGGATCTTGTTTAATCAATTTCAAACTTAAGCATGGGATCTATAATTTCAAAACTATTTCAACAAATTACCAAAAAAAATGTGTTTTGTGCTATTGTATTATAATGAGACATTTTTATATCTTCA
This sequence comes from Rhinolophus hipposideros, assembly GCF_964194185.1. Taxonomy (NCBI): domain Eukaryota; kingdom Metazoa; phylum Chordata; class Mammalia; order Chiroptera; family Rhinolophidae; genus Rhinolophus; species Rhinolophus hipposideros. The sequence goes on from NC_138052.1 coordinate 45,002,104, forward strand.
CTGCAAAAATAAAATGACATTGGCAGTCATATTTCGTAAATGAAAACAGAGTGTAATGAAATGACACTTTATGAACTTAAAGCAAATTGATTTTTAAATGATGTTATTTAAAGCAAGCTGCCATGCTCTTTGGCTTTCCATAGTCAGCATCGGTCTTGTTTATGTTTCACTGGACAATGCAATGGGATTTGTGTTTGAAGCCTCATAAGTCAAAGAAAGAGGAAAGAAAAGAGGAGACACAGACTAGAATGACTCAAAGGCGTGATCTGGTTGTTAGAGCTCAGTGTAGAATAAATTTGCCATCTTCCAAAATGATAGTGAAGTAAAATCCTGAACTTTTGCTTTTTTGACCTATAATTTTGAAATTAACACCGGATCCATTAAGTTTTATGATTTTATTGTGTATATTTGTGCCTTCATTAAAAAGATAATTTGGGCTAATAGCCATAGCAAATAATAAATTTAAATTAGAATCTTATTTATAGTTTTCAAGTCTTACTTGAATATTATGCTTTTAATTATAAACAGTGTCTGTTAATTACAGTATAAGGAAAACCAATCTAGGATTCTAGTTGTAACTCCACCATAGATTATCAGCTATAGAAACTTGGGCAAGATACTTTTCTGTCCCTTGATTTCCTGGACTAATAATTCTGTTCTAACAATCTGTGGTAACCAGTTTGTAATTCCATACGTTTGTCTATGGTGAGAGCAAGGAGCTATGCTTAGGTAATATTCTCATAAGTTTAAATTTCTAATTAAGACATAGTTTTACATATGCTTCAAAATGATTAGCAAGAAGAAATATTCACAGGAACCCAAACAAGAAATCTGGTATGTATTCTCTCCTTCTAAGACATATTATCTCTGGAAGGGATAAAGATAGAAAGTTACATATTGTAAACTCCTGTGGGGTCATTTCATTATATATAATATTAGACCTAAGAAATATCATGTTGCAAATTTGATTTCACAGTACTATAGTAGATACCTGGTTTATATATGATTTGAGAATTCATCTACATTTCAGGAATCAGTTTGCATTCTTAATTTGAGCTTTGAGGCTTATCAAAATTATTTATTCTTAAATATCAAGTAACAAACCTATAAAGATTATTCTGTCAAAACAGAAACACATTAAAGAAATAAAGTTCATTCTTTTCAGTAACTTCTTCACATTGTTCATTCATAATAAATTTGTGAGTAAATCTGTTTTTATTTGTTCATGTATTATTATCGGTTCAATTTAATCCAGGAACTATATATTAAGCAATTACTGTAGACTTCAGACAGACAGACAAAGGGATAGATAGACAATATTATGGTTAATCAGCTTCCTCTAACTTATTCTCGTGTAAATAAAGTAATCTTGCAGCACCAATACACTTTTAAAAAAATTATATGTAATCTTTCTTTAGTCTATCTGTGTAAATGATATGTCATCCTATAGATCCAGACAACAAAGCACTCTGCTGCCTTGTTGATCAAAAGAAATAATTTAGTCAACATCTAAATCATTGAAGAATTAGCTGGTTTCTGCATAGAACACTTCAGTTCCACACTCCCTTGATGTCAAACCCCAAAGACCCCACCAATAGAAATGATATGATGTGTGAAAGTGGATGAAAGAAAACTTCTTTTGAGGTTATCTGGGAGATATTGTAATTTGAGATGCTAAAAAAAAACTCATTTTAAGAATATATGATGAATTAGAATATTATTTGTCAGCATTGCAACAGGCAATAGTTTTATATAATATGGTGTTCCAAATAACATCTCTGTAGAGATATTCTTTTGATCTAAGCAGTATGTTATGAGATGTGCCAAGCAGTTATGAAATATTTACCTGACTATAAAAGGTATTTTCTTCCCTTAGAAAAAATTGACCTCACATTCTCCACTGCTGTGAATATTGTCTAAGACTGTCTCCTCAACTGGGAGAGAGGTCTAAAACATTGTACACCGTGTACAGTGGTCCTCAGAGCCATCCCCATGCATTGGGTTTTCCTTGGATTACAGTTTTTCAGGAAGCTCTGTTTTAAAAACTAATTATGACAGCTCTCTATGCTTTTCTGTTCTACTCTCATTGATGGCCTTGAAATATATATATTTTTCCTATGGTTTCATTTTTAAACTATAAAAACTGTCCTGCTATCTAAAATTCTCATACACTATATCAAAAAGTTTTAAAATTCACTTGGTTTACTATAAGTTTGACTCATTCCCACCCACCAACCCTAATCAACTTTATTTGCTGGGTTGACATTGGGCAGACCACGTTATAAATTAGTGTCCCTTGGGCCATGTCTGTACTACAGATGTGTTATGTTTACACTGAACAGTATTATCCAAAAAATTTATTAGATGCCAGCATTAAAATTGGGGAAGATGTCATATAAAATGCCCAATGTCCGGCTTCTCCCCAATATATCCCAATCTTCTTATTTCCAAGCTTACAACTGGCATGTTTTACTCATTTCCATTGTTGCCTGGTTTCTGTAGCTTATAAGCTTTGGACCTCTGATCTAGACAGACAGATCTATCATCCCACATATGAATATTTTAGACAAATTATTGACTTAACATTTCACAAAATTTTCTATGTTGAGCTCAGCAATGGTCTGAGCACCTTTGCTGATATTATACTTGACCTTTCTATCTATTAAAACTCTACCTATCTAAAAAGGCATTCTAAAATAAATTTCTTCCATGAATCTCTTCCTCATCGTAACCCTAATCAACACTAACTGGACACATAACAGATGAGAGAAATTGGGGTAAGGGCCAAAATACAGAGATTGGATAATACAAAGTGTGCCCTCAGAGCATTCATAGTTCAGCAGAAAAGGCAGTTATCTGAAAGAATGATTGCAATAAAATATTATCAGTACTATTTTAATAGTAGCCATTAATTACTGAATATTCTAAGTGCTAGGCAATGGGGCGCATGCCTGTATCCACTATCTCTACCTTCTTACTTCCCATTTGCTCTTGAAGCCACTCCAGTCAGTCCAGGTTGTACGCTGCGTTACTGAAACAGCTCTGTTTAAGGCCATCAACTGTCTCCATCTTCCTAAATCCAGTAGTCAGACTGCAAGACCAGTGGCAAGTTATTAATATTCTGTCCCATAGTCTCCTCCTCTGTAAGATTATGACAATATCAGTACCTGCCACATATGATTGTCTGGGATACTCCATGTGAAGATGGATTATGTGGGATATTGTGAAGATGTAGTGATAATCCATGTAAAGCTTTAAAACAATGTTTTGCAGATAATAAGGATGCAATGCATGTTAGTTATTATTGTTATTGTTATTACACTACTACTATTACTATTTATTTTTGCAATAGTATTCAACATAAATTGGCATTCCCTTTTTCTTGAAACGCTTTCCTGATATCACACTCTCCTGGTTTCCCTGTAATGTGACTGGCCTTGGTTTTCTTTGCTGACTTCTTCCCCGTGTGAGACCTGCAAATATTGGAGTACTCCAGAGCTTTGTACTGTGACTTCTTCTCTTTTCTATCTACTCTCTCTCCATAATAATCATATCTAGTCTGTGGCTTTAGATGCCATCTAGGCCCTAATAACTGGAAAATGTATGTCTCCATCCCTTACTTTTTCCCTAAACCCCAGGCTTGCATAGCCAGGTGCTTTCACAGCATATCTTTTAGGTATCTGCCAACTTCAATTTCTGATTTTCCTTCACTCGTCTGTTCCCCCCATTTTGACTCTTTCTCCAGAGGGTCAATTCTCCACACAACAGCAGATGTTTGTTTGTTTGTTTTTTAAGTTTCAAATCACTCTGTGCATCTCTGTTGGTTGACTGATTTCTGTGAGCACCATCTAGTTTGCTGATATCCCTGCTGGTGTGTGACAGCTACTTTCTCTCACTGCATACTTGGGGAGACAGACTTCAATAGCAATCACTGTTTCTAACTCCTCTCTGGGTTTATAACTTGCTGCTGGACTTCTAGAATAAAAAAGGGTAATAATTACCAAAGATGACCATCAGGGGCTCCAGTGAGAGATTTTATTTTGCTCCAAGAGCCTGTGACTCTAAGACTGTACATTCCTTTGTGTTCATAAAATCAGCTGGTGTAAAGAGTGAAAACTTCAGACTACAAGCCGCTTGTTTTATCCATATTTATTAGACCAAAGAGTTGATTTAATTTTATATTCTGATTGCCTTGTTGGATTCGTGTTGCGTAAATACAACCCCTCAGAAATTGAACTTTCTCTCAGTGACTCCCAAACTTGTCCTTCCTGAGACCTTTTAAGACTGCTCCAGTGCCGACCTATTAGGGAAGCCATCCCTGATGGCCTGATTGGAAACAGCACCTCTCACTGATCTGTGCTCACTCTCCCTGTTTTGTCTTTATATTCTGTTGAGTTGTTTGTCGCTGCAGTTATAGTTGCTTTGTTATTATCTGTTTTCTTCTTCAAAAATAGAAACTCCACAAGAAGAGGCGCAATTTATTTTGTGCTCCTATTATATTCCCAGTGCCTAAAACACTGGCTCATGTTATTAGGCTTTCAACAAATAGGTATGAATACACATATGTATAAATGAATGAGTATTATTCGTGTGTGAAATTAGGTGCTCTCAGAGGGCTCATCTTGCATCATTTCTCCACATAAGAAGCAAAGTCTGTATTATGTGTAAGAATGTAAGGAACCTACTCATTATGGGGTTGGTTGGGGCTGCGGTTTACTTCACAGTATTTTTTAAATATGACTTACAACCATGGAATGGCTTATCTTATATGAAAATAATTCTTCATGTAGTAAGCTTCGTGCACATACCATTTCTAAAATTCTCAGTTACAAAGAAAATATGAAACTAATGTACATTAAATCTGTCTTTGAGATTTAAGGGGAAATGATTACAGATTTGAGGGAAAATGATTACAGTAAGAATGAGAAATTCAAAACCTGTTCCTTATCTTTGTTTGATGACACAAAGATTATTGGTATATTGTCTCTTTTTATCTCTGCTGTCACTAATCACACTTACAAGTGTATGTAATATGAGTTAAGGTAGGAGAAAATCCATAACTTCCATGGTTTACAGCATTGCCCATCTGTTGCCATTGCTGACCATGGAGGTGCCCTGGCATGGCTTGCATCTCAGGCCCCCTTCTCTTGTCAGGTGGTAGAGGCAGGAAAAGAAAAGCCATAAAATTAAAGTGATCTGTGGAGAGTCAGGATGATCATACTGAAACCTGAATTTGGAATGCTGATTCAGGTACCTGATTAGAAAAAGAGAGGTAAAGGAAAAGGCAATAATGCCAAATTACTCAGGACTTACACAAAACATGCCATAACTCTGTCCCCATATAGTCTTCGTGCTAAATGGAAGAGATCCCCATGCATACCTAACTCTTCCAAATATAACACATTCTCCCTTCTCTGAGGTTCATCTGAATTGAACTTTATCTGTTTACAAAAGTATAAGGTATGGGTAACAGGCAATATGATTTACATAGGTCTGAGAACCCCAGGTGCCACATGCAGACTGGCCTGTATTAACATAGCAGTTACTTAAAGTTATAATTCTTTGTGCAAGGTGAATTAGAGGACCAATGCAGTTGTTTTGAATTGTCTTCACATTACCTCCATCTCTTTTTCATGTATAGACACTGTCAATGTCCGTAAATCAGGTGGAATTATATACGCAGGAAGAAGAGAAGAGAGGAGCAAAATACAACAAAAAACCAAAATGTAAAGTAACATAAAAGAGCACCAAATTACCACTGGAGTCCAGGGTTCACAGTTCTGAAGGTGGTGATTAGAATTGATAGCACTAATTATTTTTATCATATGGATTATTACCTTTAATATTGGCAGGAGTGGATGGTCATTGGAATGTCAATTTTGGAGTGAGTGGTCAATAGTCAAATCGTTGGATCTAAAGTAAGAATGTGTATGAATGAGTTTATGAGATGTTTCAGGTGAAAAAGAACAAGTTCTTACTAGTAGAAATCAAACAAACAAACAAACAAAAAACTTATGATGTGGTTAAAAAAAGAAGGAGGCTATTTCCTAGATGGCTTGAAAGGAGTGCCACCATTGATTTGACTTACATCATTCAGAACCAAGAAAAGCTGTGAAGACTGTGTACACATGGTGACTAAAAGAAATATCTTTCAAGATCACCCATGGAACTGATCTCAAAGAACATTTTATAGGCTTTTATTCTGACTAATTTTTTCCTAAGAGATTTTCTTCTGCACTTCCAAACAGGAGACTTCTTTTCATAATTTACCATATTATGACTATGTTATCTTAAGTTTCAGCACCATTCAGACTCAGAGCCATGTTTATCTAAAGTGCTTGATTGCAACTGGATATTTACAGGAGAAAGTTTGAAGCTTCACTTTGACAATATTTTCCAATATGTTTTCCATTTTTTCTGAGTACAACACTACAGAGTACTGGGCCAAGAGCTTTCTTTGTCTCCCACTGTAATCCACTCCTCTTGTTATCTTTAGGCACAACTCCTTTTGAAGCAGGAAAGGCTTAAAGGGCTGACTTGAATTAGACTCAACCATCCAAGGCTGTTTAGGCTGCCTGCAGAATTGACCACCATATGCTCATTACTCTGACTTATTTTTTTATAGTTCTTCCGGATCTTTTCTAGCAATACTTTTTCTTAAAAAAAAAAAAAAAAAAAAGAAAAAGAAAGAAAGAAAGAAAAGAATTACTATAATGAAACATAATATTTAAAATTCTTAGCAATATTTTGCATACATTATTCTCTAAAATGTCAATAACAGCTTTTTGGAGAAGCAGAATAATGCACATGAGATATAATATTGAACTATCAAGCTATGAACTCAAAAGGGGAAATATGTGGACATGATCAGAAATAACAGGCACTGCTACACAGAGATGTAAGTTGTCAACAAGTTTCATAATGCTTTAGAAGTGTTTGCACCTGTTCTACTTGTGGTCACTACTAATAAAAATTTAAAAATTGGGGGCTTGTAGCTGTTGTAAAACATCTGTGTGAGTTTACCATTAAGAGAATGGCTGTAAAAACTATGAATGAAAATGTAGAAGTAACTTGTGGGTAAATTCCCTCTGCTTCAATTCTCTTTCCTAGTGAATAGCTTTCTGTCCCTTTTCTGAAATTATGGAAGGTTAAAGTTGGAAGAAAGCTTAGAGATTATCTCTTTTGACCCCTTCGTTTTACAGAAAGGTACCTAAGGCTTGGTGAAAAGAAATGGCTTGATACAAAGAGTGATTTAAATTTCCCAAAGATAAATTGTGAAAGGCTACCACAACTTCAATAATAGTCAACACAGGTATAATAGAGATCTGAGAGCAGGTCTAAGTAGACCAGGAAGGCTGGGTAAAGAAAAAGACCTCCTTGTGTTAGACTTTTTGCTCTCATGGGAGGACTTGATGTTTCTTCCAAGATTTTCTCACTCTAAGTCTTCTTGATCAGAGAAGGAGCTCTTCTCTGGGGTGAAGGGAGCATGAGGGTACGTACATTTTATTATTACCCTGTCCCTACCGCTTCTCTTATCTTCTCCAAGTCTCCGCCAACCTGATATTCTCTGTCTAACCCCTAGTATAGCTGATACAGCTGAATACACCTTTTTGTGAATTTCTGGTTGCTGAGTTTTGATTTGTTTCCCATCTCAACCTCATTCACCATCACACGATCCAATTAAACCCATAGCAACAGTGGTGGAAAATCAGATACTAGTAAAAATGCATTCAACAAATAAATCTGAGTTAGCACAGTTCTGAAGACATCTATTCACTGAAGGTGAGTAAGGACCCACTCAGCCTTGTGAGAAGAAATAAAAATGGAAAGGAAAAAAACCAAAAGAATAGCATTAGGCTGGTCAGTGATCATTTATTAGCTAAATGTAACATTTTTCTGGCAATGACTTTTGAAAGACATTGAATTTTATTAACAGATTTGTATGGGATCTGTTTACATTATCTATAAGATCTTAATCTAAAAGTTTGATTTTTTGTGTGTGTCTTCTCTTGATTTACTCAATAGGCATTGTTGTGCCACAGGGTCTTCAGAAGTGTTCTCTGAAGACATATTCTCTTTGAAAGTATAAGTGTAAAGTCCATTGGTCATAGTTTAGTTTGTATTATTGTGTTTGCTTTTGGCACTCAGTGTACTCATCTCACCTTCTATACTGGAAAACTGCCTTTAATAGAATAGATTTTTCCCAAGTCCCCTGCCAGATGAGCTAGTTTGCAGTTGGACATGAATCTTCTCAACTATATTCAATGTGCATCGCAGAGAAAAAGTGGCAACGTTCCTCATGGAGGCACGCCATTCAGCTCGCATGATGGGTCAAGTAGGGAGCTCAAATACATTTCTAAATGTTCCTACAAATCCAACTAGATTATATACATTTGAGTTTGTATTTTCTACCTGGCTTGTATTTCTTCCACCACCAACTACCATCTTACATACAAGATTTTCCCCGCGTCTTCAAAACTGAGCTGAGCATGAACAGGAAAAAATGAAGCCCAGGAAAAGAATCTTTCAGGAGAAGCAGCAGAGTGCTCACTGGGTGATACTCTATGGCTGCACTCCACTCCATCTCATAGCAAGTATATATATATATATATATATATATATATATATATATATACACATATATATATACATATATACATACATATATACATATATATACATATATATACATACATATATATGTATGTATATTTTTCATTATATTAGTTAGAATACACATATGAAAGAAGAAAGGCAACTGGTTCATTAAATAATGATGCAATATACTATTTAAATCATTCACCCAGAGTATGTCTAAAATATGAAACCCTTGAGAGAGTACTAGACGTAGTCAAACAATGACTCTCAAATATATGTCTTCTGACCTGGAGTTTCTCTTTACTTCCTGTCGTGGGTGTTTGCCCTACAGGAAATCTCTACCATGATATGTTCCTGGAATCTTAAACTCTGAATGTCCAATCGGACTCATTGTTCATGCAACAAATCTAGTTCTTCTTCTCAATCATTTCATTTTTGATAGAGTTTGTACTGTCCTTCTAGTTCTTCATCTTACAAACCTTTAAATTATCTAAGAATTTTCTAGTCTAATAAATATCTTACAGTTATTGGTCACTAAGTTTCACATCCATATATCCTTTCTTTCAGTCTCAAGATAATAACTCTAGCCCCATGATAATCTTGCCTGGATTACCATCAAAACCTCCTCCCCAATGATCTTTCTATTATGATCTCCCATATTTTCAATTCATCCTGAATACAATTACATTTATATTCTAAAATTCTGCTCTTATGAAATCATAGCCTTGCTCAAAATTCTCTAATGGATTCCATCTGCATATAGGATAATGTCCAAACTCTTTACATCGGCATTTAAACATTTCATTTGTCAGGTCCTAAGTAACAGATCCAATCTTAATTTATTTCCCTGTACAGCATAAAACTTTATATTTAACAAAGTTCTCACTGTCTCATCTGTCTTCCATGCCATGTCCATTTTATCTGCTCCTTACTTCCAAGGAATGTCTCTACCTATTCCATGTGTGACCTACCCTATTCCTTGGTATATAAATCCCATTTACCATATGAAATATTCTCATCCAACTTTACCCCATACTAATCTATGCATTCCTCTTGTAATCACCTATGAAGATACCTGGTCCTGGGCTTTTTTTTTGTTGTGAGGTGTTTTTTTTGTTTTTGTTTTGTTTTGTTTTTTTATTACTAATTCAGTCTCTTGTTATAGGTCTATTCAGATTTGCTATTTCTCCTTATACATGGTAGTTTCCATGTTTCTTGGATATCTTACTTTCTTTCATCACATTTTATTTCTCCTTCCATTTTCAGAGGTTAAATAAAGCTTAAACTCAAAGGAAAGAAACTCCCCATTTGAAAGTAAATCTAAATAATAATACATTAACTAGAATTAAGGCACTTTCTTCACCAAAACTAACTAAATGGGACAAGAAAATATTTCTTACTTTCCATGTAATAAGTGACCCTTCATTATATGTTTCCCATGTTTTGAAACAAAATTCCTATTGAAAACAGATATTAGGTTTAACCACCTAAAGCCTTTTCTGGGTCTATATTTTTTTCCAGAAAAGTACATTGTCCTGAGACTTGAACTGAGAAAAGTTCTCTTGATATTTTATGCAGTCAATTTTTGTTAGGAAACTCACAATTGTTATAGTCCTTCTCTTATCAGCTTTATATATACATATCCAAACATATTTCTGGAAGAGCAGAAAAATCTGTTTGTGTGTGTGGGGGGAGGGAGATAGAGAGAGAGAAAGAGACAGAGAGAGAGAGAGAGAGAGAGAGAGAGAGAGATAGATAGAGAGAGAGAGAGAGAGAGAGAGAGAGAGACTTCATTTGTGATTATTAGACACTCTGAAAGAAGGGGGTAGAGTTTAGTCAGAATAGTTTTACCTACATCTGAAAATGTCTTCTGAGCTACCCAGCATCTTCATTACTTTCCTATACATCCATTACATCTTATAATCTGAGTAAACTAAATTATTTTTTAGCCTGTGTCATCAATCTAGATAATTATGCTTCTCCATTTAAAGGAAAAAGAAGAGCTATCTGCTGAAATACGCACACACACACACTCACACTAACTAATTCTCCAAGTTCATTTACTCAACAAATACTTATTGAACACCTACTATGTGTGTCACGTGTATTATATTAGACTTAAAGTACACACTGTGAACAAAACAGATGTGGTTTGTCAAAGATTCAGGTCATGATTCCTTTTGTCAAAGATCCAGTTCATGAGAATCCTACTTTTATCACGTGCAGAGTTCAATAGTGCAGTTAAACAAAACAGTTGAAGGCTCACATACCAGTGGAAGTTAAATGATAATTCACCAATGACCCAGACTTTCTGCTGCCAGGGAAACATTTAATGATGTTACCCAGGAAATATCATGACACTGTACAAAGGGGCATCTGTTTGCAACTCTAACCTCAACAAAGAAGCAATTCTTCTTGCCAACGGGAGTAGAATAAATCCCTTCCCTTTGCCCCAGCATGCCCCACACCACTGATCAGGCAGAGAATGCTGAATCTCACAATAGACAGAAGGCTGCAGGGTCAACCAAACCAACAAGAGCCACACCAGGGGTTAACAAGGAAAGCAGAAAGCCAACACTTTGCTGAGCATATTGGAGGGAAGCAAAACCTTGAAGTCATTGATAGAGGTGGTACCCAGCACAATCTCAACAGCCAAGGGTGAGATGATCTACCAATAGCTCAAAGAATGCAGAAACAAGGAAGCAGCCAACCTCACTCAGAACAGACAGCCTGGGAAAAACGTGGCCCTGTCTACAGAAAAGATCAGCAGAGCAAGGCCAGACAAGCCCGTTCTTGCTTTAGTGGTGTGGAACTGTGGCTGGACCTAGGATTGAATCCCAGCTCTGTCACTATCCCGCTGTGACATTGTGTAAGTCACTGAACCTCACTGAAACTTAGACTTTTTGTCTGTAAAACAAGCTTACAAGATTGTGAGAATTAGAGAAAATGAATATAAAGTAGGCATTTAATAAATGTCAGCTACTTTTATTTCGAAGTGTGTATTCAATCATTACAAATGACTCTCTTTAGCCTTAAAGTTCCAACAGCTCTTGTGCTGTTAAAAGTCTGGTGCCAGATGAGATGCTTTCCTTACAGATGACTTTTACATGGCTTATTTGGCCTAAATGTGGTACACCTGATAATGTCCTCGTTACATATTACACTTGACCTTTGAACAACACAGGTGTGAACTGCATGGGTCTACTTATTCACAGGTTTTTGTTTTTTCCCCCAATAAATACATATAGTACTGTAAATGTATTTTCTTTTCCTTACGATTTTTCTTAATAACATTTTCTTTTCTCTAGATTACTAAGAATACAAGATATAATACATATAGCATACAAGATATATGTTAATCGATCATTTATGTTATCAGTAAAGTTTCCGGTCAACAGTAGGCTATTCATAGTTGAGTTTTGGGGGAGTCAAAAGCTATACATAGATTTTTGACTGCACAGTGTGTTGGCGTCCCTAACTTCCATGTTGTTCTGGAACAACTTGTTCCAACTGTAGTTATATATTTATTTGTCTTCCTCATATCTCCTACCTGTGTCCACTCCATACCAGAACGTCTTTGCGGTCAGACCCATATCTTATTTATCTTTGTCCCCAGAGACTGTCATAGTTTTTACACAGACTAGGTACTCAGTACAATTTAATGATATGTATGCCTTTTTTTCTTCACTTTGTGCCCCATTTTCATGCTTTTTTTACTTGAAAAGTCAGATCACAATGAAAGTGAAGTATTTTATGTGTGTGTATACAAACATATGTATATATCTATGTATGTACATGTGCATGTGACTGTGTGTACAAAATGGGAAAACACCTCACCTTTATTAATTAGTTAGATGTCTACATATGCTAAGGATTTGTGGAGAACACCTTTCTGTTTATTAAAGGGAATACCTACAAATGAGACTTTTAAGAATGTTTATATATATTAAATGCTAATAATAGTAAAAGTATATGAAGAAGTCTCCCCAGCTATACTTCAAATATAGAATGCAGTCATTTTATCCATGTGACCATTTGTGTAGTTATGTCCTGAAAGTATTTAATACAAGGACTGAAAATACTAGGGTTGAAAACAGCAGGTAGATACCCAATGGTGGCCCGTGTGGACGTTAACCATTGTGTCTCATTTCCCATTCATCGTTGCTTATCCTAGTCTTCAGGCTCACGAGTAGATAGCAGTCTTTTTTTTTTCTTTTCTTTTAAAAACTTCATCTTTTTTTTCTTTTTTGTTTTAAGTGTGTTTTTCCAGGACCCATCAGCTCCAAGTCAAGTAGTTGTTTCAATCTAGTTGTGGAGGGTGCAGCTCACAGTGGCCCATGCAGGGATTGAACAGGCAACCTTGTTGTTAAGAGCGCTACACTCTAACCAACTGAGCTAACTGGCTGCACCTAGATAGCAGTTTTAAAACACAGAAAATTCCATGAGCTCTTTTGTTAAAACCCAGCGTCACGTGTGATCATCTCAATGTTAATTATTTTTTAATAAGTAGCTTCACTTCAGCATCCCAGAACATATTTCACCTTACAACATTAGAAGATAGAAACTGTGGAAAGAGCAGCAGTATCTCCCTGGAATCACAGAATTATCAAGCCTCCAAAATGCAAGAACTTTAGAAGTCAGCAGGCTCAGCTTCCCTCCCCATGCTCTATCCAGCATCCTCTTCTAGGTTATTTACATGGGCTGCAGCAGCCTCAACCTTCCGACAGGCATCCATGTATGCTGAGCAGTGCTTGCACCCAGTGTTGAGGGCCTATGGTTGAGTCTCCTTGAAATCACAAGAATTCAAGTGCCAGAACTATTTTAGTAGCCAAAAATTGTGTGTGCCACCACCGCCACTAGTCTGGGGGGAGTTCATCAGTTGTCTCCCTCTTTGCCAGGTCATCACCACTCCCAGATATCCAAAGTCCCACTCTGCATTTGGGGGCTTATGAGTGATTATCCTGGGCTATTGAAATAGGAGCTATCTACACACAATAGATGACCATGGCCTTGGGTATCACTCCTGCTGGACAATAGATAGGTGACACACCGGCTGACTACTTACATGGACCATCTTGAAAGGGCAGTAGAGTGGTATTGATGTGGCCTCTGGAGTCAGATTAGCTGGTTGACATCTTAGCTTCAGCACTTACTAGTTATGTGATCTTGGGCATGTCACTTTTTGTGCCTCTGTTTCCCCTTCCATAGAATGGAAATAATAATAATAGTACTTGTTATAGGAGACTTGTGAGGATTAAATGAATTAATACCCATAACACACTTAGGCTGCTTGGCATTTAGGATATGCTTAATAACAGTACTAGCTATATTAACCTCATCAAATGAAACTGAGAAGAACCGTATAACTCCATATTACCAACTTCTGCTCTGTTGGAAAGTTATGATGCTGGCTGTTCAGGCTGAACTCTGTGAGGTCTGAGCCTGTAAAGTCCTTTCTAGTCTTTCTCTTTCCCATCTCTCCTAGCCCAGGAATGAGGTAGAAGTGTAAGCTTAAAACTTTATAAGTCTGTGTCAGAATTTTCCCTCTTCTATCTAGACAAACTCCTTTTGTTTTTTTACACTTAAGACTTTGTTGTTCTTGACTCTCAGGTTCTGTAATGACACCTTTCATATTCCTCCTACCCCAAGTAATTAGTGCCTCTGTCTAATTGTCTGGGAAAGATAGAGAAGACCTCTGTTGTAGATTTTATGAGTAAAGGGGGGAGAAAGGAATTGGTTAATATTTTTGGAAATAGTATTATGTCATATAAATCGGAAACTGTATTTCTTATCTAGAGATTTATACTAATATTTTATTCAAACCTACATAATACTATAAATATTTTACCATACTGAATGAAACACACAAATCCCATTTGAATCCTGGCAAAATGATTGACTATAACATGTTTTTAAATGGGAGCTTAAAACAAGCAAGAACATTAATAAGACTACTTAGTGCTAAAATCTAGAATCTCAACTTAAACAACATTCAAGTCTAATGCAGGTTAGCATGTATTGTGATTCCATGATGTAACTCAGGAAAGTAAAATTACAAACTGAATGGAAATGGGTGAACTTCAAGAATTCAGAAGAAAAATACCTGAAGAAATATTCCTGACCTGACCAAATCACTGCCGTTTGTTTCTCAACCACAAACATCACCAAAAAATTTGAATATGCAGGTTTAAAAACTAATAATTTTGCTATGGAAGGCTGTGTGGAGGTTCCTCAAAAAATTACGAATAGAATTACCATATGACCCAGCAATCCCTCTCCTGGGTATCTACCCAAAATATCTGCAAACATTTATCCATAAAGACAAGTGTGCTCCGATGTTCATTGCAGCTTTATTTACGGTGGCCACGACATGGAAACAACCAAAATGTCCTTCGATAGATGAATGGATAAAGAAGTTGTGGTATGTATACACAATGGAATACTCTTTGGCGTTAAGGATGATATAGGACCATTTGTGACAACATGGATGGATCTTGAGATTATAATGCTAAGTGAAATAAGTCAGACAGAAAAAGCAGAGAACCATATGACTTCCCTGATATGTGGTATATAAACCGAAAACAACAAAAGAACAAGACAAACAACTGAAAGAACAAAAACTCATAGACATAGACAATAGTTTAGGGGTTACCAGAGGGTAAGAGGGGAGGGGGAAGGGGGTTCTAGAAGAGGGTAAATGGGGTCTAATATATGGTGATGGAAAGAAAACTGACTGGGTGGTGAACACACAATGTGAGATATAGATAATGTATTACAGAATTATATACCTGAAATCTATGCAACTTTACTAACAATTGTCGCCCCAATAAACTTTAAAGAAAAAAAACTAATAATTTAAATCCTGAAAATCAACATATTGTGATACATTTATAGAAATTATGAAATCACATGGAAATAAAATACCACTCTAGTAAGAGAGCTCAGAAAAATATTTTGGGCATTGGAAATTTTATTTTGGGATGTGAACATGAGAATAATTTTAAAATTGTTTATTGACAGTTGGTAAATCATTTTTTTCTTATTTTTCTCTGTGTGATACAGATGGGATGCTAACATCTTCCAAATTCATTTCTGTTATACATATGTGTAAATTAGCACAGGCAAATAACAAGTTTTCTTTGTGTGCTTTATTAAATCCTGTAAAAGCTGTTATTAAGACTGATTTTATATCGTCTACTATTTATGAAAAATGACAATGTAGATTTGTGAGTTAGTCACTCCAAAAGACTTTTAAATATCTGATAAAATGTCAACAAACTGATGAAAATACCTGGTGTATAAATATCCATGCTCACATACCACTAACATTTTCAATCAGTACTCAATTTAGAAAGAGTCAAAGTATTCCCTTATATTGGGCCAGCCACTCTGGGACTCCTCTCTCCCCATAATACAGACAGTGAGTCTCACTGTTAGTTTATACATTAGACAGTATAGTTGACTCAGATAACACTGCTGTTCTCTATTCCCATCCCATACACACTTTCTAGATGTGAGGGGAAAATGTTAGGCTGCCTAAGACAGTAGAAGTCTTCAAACTGAAGCCCACTCATTACTCTTCCTCCTGCCCTTAATTTCCCTATTCAAATGGTGTCTTCCCACTGTCGCCAGGTTATAGAGCCCAGTTTCTCTTTAAGAAGCTAATCATTCTTACATCTTTCCTGTGGTTCAACATTGGGTCTAATCACACAATGGCTCCATGGAGATTTTGTCACAAAGCAAAAACAAGCAAAGTAACTGCAATAAGTTTAAGCATAAAGCTCGTTGTTGAATAGATACATTTTCAGGGTCTGACTTTTGTCTTTTAGAATTGCACTTAGCAGAGTTGAATTTCCTTGTAAAATGTTAACTTTTTCAATCCTCTTCTATATGCATTCCCCTTAAAATTCTAAGGAATCTAAATTTAAACCATTATGATATTAAGAAAAAGAATTATACTTTAGTGTATTGTGCTTCAAGCATGTAATTGCAAAGAAAGAGGCATCAAAAATGAGAATAATGACAAGGCATTCAGGCATTGAAAAGGCATATTTGAAAGTTGTGATAGACATCCTAAAGCTTACTGTTGGTGCAGCAAAGGGAAAACTGATTATAGGGTATAATCTATACAGAATTCAACCACAGTCACTTAAGAAATACTCAATTTTGGCACTTCCTTAATAGATGTGGTGTCTGCATTTTGGAGAGGGATAGAAGACTAAAAGAATCCCCAGATATTTTCTCTAAAACCTTAGAGAAAAACAGCTTTCAATAAACACTTAATGAAAGCCTGTATTTGTTAAGTAGAGTGGTGGGTGCTGGAGATACTGCAGTGAGGAAGATAGAGTTCATCATCTAGTGAGAGAGTTAATAAGGAGAAAGGCAACTCAGAAATAGAATAATAAAGGTTTATAATAGGGGAGAAAATGTTTCTTTCAGCTGGGTGGAGGGTGGCACTATTCTCTGAGATAGGCAAAATTGCCAGATAGAAGTGTGCTTAGTGGCAAGTGGAAGAAGATACATTCATTTTGGTACCAGTTCCTTTGAGATACCCATGGGATATTCAAATGGAGATGTCTGGTGGACAGTTGAATTTGCAAATTTTGAAGCTCAAGAGAGATACTCAGCCTGGAGAATAAGATCTGGGGAGTTTTCAGCTTTTGATCATTGAAACCTCAGGGTGGGCTGAAATTAATGGGGGGAAAGAAGGGGGAAAGAATACGGAGAGAAAAAAGCAGAGAGTCTAGGGAAGAAAGTTTATGGGTAATTAATATTTAAGCAGTGGGCTTGAGCAGAGAAGCCTGAAAAACAGCCTGAAAGGGGCAGTATCAATTCTGAAAGATGCAAGCCAGCATGTGTCCTCAACAAGAAGGGAGCAGGGTCTTTCTTAATGAGTTATGTGTCATCTGTCACCAAAATGTTTAAGAAAGACCATATGCTTTGAATTCATATAAAATTTTATCAGTTAAATTTAGTTTCTAGTGTGAAAATATACAACATTAAATTTGGAAAAATATCATGTAATTCACTTACCAACAGTTATAACCAAGAAGCAAGTAATAAGGATTTTTTGAACCCTTTTTTAACAGTAATGGTGAAGACATTTACCAATAAATATCAATTAAATTAATGTGGTATATTTTATAAAAATGTATAGGAATAGGTAAGCATGTGTTTATTACTTTCAAACTGATATGATTCCCTCAAGTAATTGCTTGAAGTATTTTGATGATTCATGCATACATTAGCCTTTCCCTACTCTTTAGAGAACCAGCACACAGACTCTATTAATTTGTTTTAATAATCACAGCATATCTGAGACCAGCAGGTAGAATTAGGAGAAGACTCATATCCACCAACATAAAGAAGAAATTTTTAACTTGCTATCAGAAACAAAAGGATGAATTATGAAGTTTCCTATTGTTTCCATAAAGCAAATAACTATTTGTTGAGTATGTTTTATGTGCCTAGAACTATTGTAGGTTCTGGATATAAGGCTATGAGCAAGATTAAAAAAAAAAAAAAGGCCTCTGAAATTGGAAAGCTTCCATTCTAATTAAGGGCGACTGAATATAAATACAATTGAAAATTCAAATATACAAGAAAAACTATCAAGTACTAATGAGAGCTGTTGAAAGAATGACAAAAAGTGCTGTGATCATACATATCATGATAGATTCTGGTAGAAAAATTTCTCCAGAAATAAATAAATTAATTATTTAGGAGAGAGGAAATTTAACTGTAAGTGAAATTTTGAGAAAATAAGGGGATTGGATCTAGAACTAAAGTTGGCCTTTGACAGAACAGTTTCGTCAAAGTAACTTCGTCAAAGTAACAAAAGGGAAGGACTATTTGCTTACGAAAAGAGATTATATATATATATATATATATATATATATATATATATATGTATCTTCCCCACTCTGCTGTCAGAGTTCTTGACATCCGTATTTACACCATGGGAATTGGCAAGTGATACAAATCAAGGCTTTATTTCCCATGGACAACTGTTTGTTAAACATTTACCAGCACATCACTGACAAAGTGTATGAATAGGTTGACATATTTAACATAGGAAGATAAGGCATTTCTGCTTGATATCTATTTACTTCTGTGAAGTATGTAGCAAAGTCATCCATAGAGTGGTTTATAGGAGATTTGAGGCACTTAAATAAGTTCTGAATGACTGCTGTCCTTGGATGCTTTGTGGATTCATATATCTGGTTGGAGTTTGAACTAGATGATCTTCAAAGTCCTACTCAACTCTAAGAATATATAATAATATTGTAAAAGTGATTGCTAAGAGGCAACAATTTCTAATCCATGTTTCTCTTTTTAAACTAGTTTTCCAAATTTTCTCCTAGAGTTTTAGTTATAAATATAAGAATCACTTGTCATTTTTTCTTATTTTAGTTATTTTTTATCACTGCTATTCATTTGTTCATTAAGGGTCATTTTGAAAAGGCTATAATTCTATGATTTAGAAATTTTTGCAATTTGGAAAAGCAAAATAACCAAATCAGAGATGTAAACAAAAAGTGTATCTAAATGGTTAAAATAATGGAACTGGTATTAAAGCTTTAATTGGAAAAGCATCCTGGGTTAGTTCCACATTATTTTTTTTTTATAATTTATTTATTTTTACTTTTTAATTTTTGGCCTTTGTCGATGGTTCTTTCATTATGCTTCTTTGGTGCAATGTTGTAATGCACATACTACAGAGTAGTTCAGCATATATAATCAAACAGAAGCCTTTAGACAAGGGACCAGTCAAATGAAAACTTCAGTATTGAAATATTACTAGAAAAAAGCATTGAAATTTTATCAAAATAAACCACAAGGGAAATTTTAAAAATTGACACTATGCACATTAGAAATTTTCTTCTACCACATTGTGGGATGTTTATTTTCCTTATTATTTTTTTCAACACTGTCTAGATGACCTTGATTCCTCAGACATTCGCATAAATTGTACAGATATAGGGGAAAAAATTACAAAGCCAAATAATGTTTTCAGTGGATTGCAGGTGGTGATGCAAATACCAAAAAGCCCACTTGTGTGGGATTCCCTCTTTTTGCTCCATTACCAGCCTATGGTAAAGCCAGAAAATAATTTCTGAAGCGATCATTTTAACCAGTCCAGTTGTAAAACATTTCTGTTGTCTGATGTGGATTTCTTATGGGAGGGTTCTTTTGCAGGGAGACACTAAGGAGTTACTGTCGCTACCAGATCACTCATAAGTGAGTCCTAGGGCATTTCAGAGAGACAGAGAATCCCCTGCGTTCTTCCTACAGTGGAGAAAAATTTCACTCCTACCCTGGAACCAGAGCCTTGGCTGCTCCTTCTATTGCATGACGACTAATAGTAATAGTTCTGCAATTCCAGAAGTGAGTGATACCCAATTCCAAGTTTTATCTCAGTTTCCGGAAGTCTGTTTGTCTTGCTCTGAGTCTGGCATTCCACAAGAAGGTTATTTGCTAGAAAGAGACCTGACTCTTTCAAATTACCAGTCTCCTCCATATCTTTGGTCCAACTCCAAATAGGTCTTATTTGTAAATCAAATGACATTTCATAAACATAGCAATGCTTTAGGGCAGGAAAATTTGAAGTTTATTCAGCATATTTGGTAAGTGGATTTTGTCAGTTGACCCTTTAGAGATCTCTCTTCTTAAGTCATAACAAAGATGCAAACCCTGGAAACTGTCTCTAGTTCTTATTTTGTCCTCTCTCCTACTTGTGTGGTTCTCTACCTTATGCAAATAGGAATAATGATGGCTACTGTAGTGTGTACCTGGCCTGTGTTTTAAGGCACTAGAAACGGTCCAGTAGATCAAGCAAGAACATTAGTGCAGTACAAATACATCCAAGTGGGATTCAGTAGAAGGAACAAGCTTGCTCTTCTCTCTGATTCCAAAGGTAACTTAAGAGAAGATTCTGTTATTGTGATTTGGCTTTTAAGGACTCAGAGGCCTGAGTACTTTCCATATTGTATTAATAATTGCTTGCTTGCTCTTTCTAGGATAATTCATCAAGGGATTGTGTGAATTAACATCTGTGAAGAACCTTTCAAAATACAATTTGTGAAGATCTGGCTCTTCATTTCATTATGCATATCAGTCTCACTGTGGTTAGAAGGTTTTGGCTACACCTCTGTAGGTAGACAGCTAGGGAAACACCATTACTTTATTGAACAATGGATACACTGTTGGTGACATTTTCTTTATCTTATCAGAAGGTTTTAACATAACTGAAGCATCACTGCTACCTGGCTGACAGTGATTGCACGGTGCATTGCACTGTAAGATACACCTTATTTCAGGAACGTTAAAAAGTGAATATATGTGCAGCTGAGAATCAATCAAATAAGGTAATGAGGGAGAATTTCCTGGACTGCCCCATCGCATTTAAACATTTGATAAATAGCCTTTGAAGAATTGTTCCCGATAGTTTGTCATTGTTAATGTAATTTGTAGTCTTCAGATGTGTGTTTGATCTGCTAGAAGGGGTAAAAAAAGGATAGGTTGTAATCTCTGGATTTTCTTCATCGTGCAGTGGAGCTAAATCCTCAGTACAGGGTGGACATTTACCATCATCACTCAGGCTAGAACAGAAATTAATTGCATAAGTGGGAGAACATTCCTTTAAATCTGGGAAGCAGAGCTATCACTCTCTTGTCCCTCAGTTATAATGTACAGTGTCTTGTTAGTATTTTATTGAAGATGCTTTTATAGCTAGCTCTTTCTGTTTCATTAAGCCCCAAAGCAATTTCTATAATACCGTGTTTCCCGGAAAATAAGACCTAGCCAGACAATCAGCTCTAATGCAACTTTTGGAGCAAAAATTAATATAAGACCCAGTCTTGTATTATATGATGTTAGATAAGACTTATTTTACTATAGTATAAAACTGGGTCTTATCTAACATAATATAATGTAAGACTGGGTTTTGTATTTTTGCTCCAAAAGTCGCATTAGAGCTGATTGTCCGGCTAGGTCTTATTTTCGGGGAAACACAGTATACTATAGCAGGTGCTGAACTCTTACTCTATGGAAAAGCCCATGGTGGATGAGCATTAACTCACTCTATTCCCAGGAGGATCAACTCTGGTGAAAAGGTCTGTGTGCCTGGAATGCCATCCACCGCAATCAAGTGCTTCTAAGCTATTGTTCTGCAGCAGGGTTTCATAATCTCACTACTACTGACATTTGGGATTACATAATTCTATGTCAAAGGGAGCTGTCTGGTGATCTGTAGGATGTTTGGCAGAATAGTTCCTAGCTACCAGGTGCCAGAGGCACCTCTCCCCAAAGGTGACAATAAAAGTTATCCCCTGGGCACAAAATTGCCTTGGTTGAGAACCATTGTTCTACAGTGTTCTTTTTCAAGCGAGAGATGCCTTGGAAGGACAAGGATCAGATGCTTTTGAGAATTAGTTTTCATCCATGTTATTATGATGACCAAATGGCAAGCCAAACGATGAACTAGCCAGACGTTGTATAGCAGCTATAAAAGCAGTAAAATAGAAGCTTTCAGCTTATGAACTCAGTACCGCAACATGAAGCTACACTGTGAGATAATGTAGTGTCAGGAGTGGGTTTGAAGACAGGAAGGATGACATACTACTTCTCTCCCTCACACACACTATCTGTAAAGGGAAAACTAAAGCTTTCACAAGTGTGAGGAAACTGTCAAGAGCACACAAAATCAGCTTATTCATTGTAGACTGTGTCTTGGCCCTATTTATTTTTAAAAGACAATAAAAAACTGTTACTTTTTCATAAAGATAAAGAAGGGAAATAGAAAAATAGCAAACCCTGGTATAATTCAAATGAGAATGTATACTAACACTACTCCCACCCCACTTGTGGTTTGCTCATCCATATGAAAATACTTGTCACCTAGATGCTTGCCCAGAAGTGCATCTTTTTGTATATAAATGTCCTATTCTTTAGTAATTCAGTAGTTCACTATCACAGCCATGATTGCTTTCTTTTTTAAATTATTTTTTTTAAATATGTCAAAGCAAAATCTACACTCTTATTCTGCACATATAGAAAAAACTCTCCAATTGTTTGTCTAAGGAAAGTACTGTCCCTAATGCTGTCATAAGAAAAACCATGTATGTCATCACCTGTAATGATCAGTGCTCATTTGGCACCAATATGGAATGGCATCCTGTCTCACATGACTTACTGAAGTAGCCCATTTGCTAGTCTCCCTGCTTCCACTTTGCCCCTTAAAGCCTCCTGGCTCCACTGGAACAGACAGAGCAATCCTATTAGGCATCATGAGATCATGTAAATCCTCTGCTCAAAGCCCTTTATTGGTTCCCCATTTGAGTGAAAGCTAAAGACCACAGAATGGCCTGCAAAGCCCCACCACTCTGATTTCCCCTTCTGTTTCTCTTCCCCTGCTCACACTACTCCAGATACACTGGCCTCCTGGGTGTTCTGAAAACACAACAGCCCTATTTCAGGAATTTTGTACCTACTGTTTCTTGTACCTGCAGTGCTCTTCCAAGGATATATACATGCGTCACTCCGTCATCTCCTTCAAGTCGGTTTCAATGTTACCTTCTCAATGAAGCCTCCGCTGACCATGTAAATTTGCTATCTCATACCCCTCCCCGTTCACTACCCTTCTCTTCTCCTCTTGCTCTTTATTTTTCATCAGAACATGTATCTTTCTAATATATTAATTCCATTTTGTTTTGGTCTATATGCTCCACTCCTGAAAAACGAAATTAAATAAAGACTAAGATTTTTTTTACTGTTTGATTTTCTATTATATCACACAGGCCTAATAACAGCTGTTGATATTTGTATTTGTTGAATGGATCGATGATCATGAATATAAGTAATAGATATTATAATCAAAATTTATTTTTAAAGTATAAATTCAAAGATCATGACGATATCTTGATACTCAGTTTTTTTAAAGAGCGTAGCGTCAAATTATATTGGATGTGGTATGCTTTTATCCCTATTGCCCTAAGAAACAAAGTCAGTTTTGGAGAGGATTAAATTACAATTGAAAGAATTTCTCATTATGAAAAATTTTTTTTTCTCATTATGAAATGTGAATTTTATTAAATATTTTTAAGTCATCATGATTTTGAAGTGGATATAAATTTTGTGGGGAAATGTCAAATTATTAGATTATTATTATTTGATATGAATCAAGTTGAGGAAAAAGTGATGGATCTATAATTTATTGTTTTAAATATTTTATTTATTTAAAAACACATTACGAGAGGATAACCAAATTATTTAATCTAGGAATGATATATTTAATATATAATCAAATGTGTTTTTAAACATCAAGTTAGTGACTCAAGGGATTTCCTGTCAATGGTTCCAAATTTTAATTTATATTGTGTTTGTTTGTCAAGGTTCTCCAGAGAAACAGAACCAATTAGATAGATAGATAGATAGATAGATAGATAGATATTCCCATATAGTGATATATTCCCATATAGTGACATTTATATTTATAAAGAGATTTATGGTAAGGAATTGGCTCACGCAATTATAAAGGCTGAGAAGTCTCAAGATTTGCAGTCAGCAAACTGGAAACTCAGGAGACCCAATAGTGTAAGTTACAGTTGGAAACCCAGTAAGCCAGAGACCTAAAAAAAATTGGTGTTTCAGTTCAAATCCAAAGGCAAGAAAAGGTCAATGTCCTAGCTGAAGCCCTCAGACGGAAGGGTTCCCTCTTACTTGAGGAAAGGCCAGCCTTTTTATTCTATTCAACTGATTGAGTGAGCACCGCCCACATTAGGGAGGGCCAATCTGCGTTACTCAGTTTACACATTCCATGGTTATTCTCATCCTGACGGACACACCCAGAATGTTTGACGGCATATCTGGCACCCTGTTGTCTAGCCAATTTGACACATAAAGTGTACCATTATATTGTGTTCCAAATTTCTTTACAATTTCTTTAAAGATTTTTTCTAATAATGACTCTAGAATAAAACTGTATACACCTTAATGGTCTGTACAAGTAAAAGCAATATGTTGCTTATTATGTGTAAAAGTAAATGCAATAAGCTTATTATGTGAGAGAAAAATGAATGTTTCAAAATCTATTTGAGATAATATCAAAAATTATATTTTTTAAAATCTCTAAAGTTTTTTTATTGAAAATATTCTACTTAAAGAAGAAAGCAAATTCTGAGATGAAGGATTATGACAACTTTAAGAGTGCCTTTCTATTTCATTTTAAAAATAGTATAAGCGTAACATTTCATCAAACAAGGAGCTTCTATATTATTAAATTTCATTTTAATGTTTTATACAATGGTTGAAAGGAAATGAAACACTTCAGAACTACTTTTTAAAGAAATGACAATCAAACATGTGAAAGGATGTAATGGCCTCAAAACAAATATATTCCCACGACTTTGATTTTATCAGAACTACACAAAGCTCAACTTCATCTATGAGCATGTTATCTTCAGTACTCTTTCTGTTTGTTCAATTAATACAGTTTTTTCATAAAATCCCTTGGTCTAAGACTCACTATAAGCTGCTTTGTGTGAGTTAACCCTACATAGAGAACTGGGTTCTCATTTTCTTCTCTGTATTGCCCAATAATATACCCAAATATAATAGGGGGTAAAGAGACCCTGTGACTTAACACTGAAGCAAGAGTTGATCTACATAGGGCAGTCTTCAAAATAGTTAACTGGTAATCCACAGATACCAACCAATCAGAACACATGCCATAAATGTCAGCACTAAATGGATGTGCCCAAAGTTCTCAGTGGCATTTTAGAAACAATTGTCCTATAATAAACCAATGATGTTTACTAAGTTAATCATGCTGGTAAAATGTTACACTTTCTGTGTATATCATCACATTATTGCATTTCAAACTAATTTATAGGTCCTAAAGCTTTCAGAGGATGTAATAGTTTGAATATGGTGTTGATATTGTTGATGAATTTATCATGGAAATTGGCATTTTATGAAAATATTCCATACTAAATAATGCATGTGAAAAATATTTAACCTGAAATTTCTCGGAAAGCTTCAATAAAGCATCAGTAGAGTTTACTGGGAATGAAATAGGTGTGTGTGTGTGTGTGTGTGTGTGTGTGTGTGTGTGTGTTCAGGAGAGTTATCTAATAAGGGTAAACAACAACAAAAAAGTTCAGCCCTCAGAACTTTAGGAGTTAGGAGTTGGGAAATACATATACGTAGAGTTAGAAAACTAGATCAAATGTGGTGATTCCTATGAAAAGGCACTTGAGAATGTTATGGAGCATTTATTGAGAAAAGATCCCTTTCTCTGAGCAAACCTCAGAAAAAGCTTCACAGAAAAGGTGATCACATAGAGTATGAGAAGAGAAGAGGAAAGTGAATGAAAAGCAGATGTAGGGGATGAAAACTTTTCCCTTCTTTCCTTCACATTCTTTGGTTGGGCTGATATGAAATTGACATGAGACATTAACAGAAGAAAAATTAATTTTATATGTATAGAAACCCCAAAGATATGAGGCTCAGAGAAGTGACCAAAGCAGGCAGCTGTAAATCTTTTAGACAAGAAATTTATGGGGAAAAAAGACAAGACAAAAAAGTTTGGGTTTGTGGTGGTAAATTACTGAGGAAGAACAATGTGTTTTTTTGTTTGTTTTTTGTTTGTTTGTTTGTTTGTTTGTTTGTTTGTTTTTATATAGCCATCTCTGCCCTGAATTCCCTGTCTCTGACAATAAGCATTCCTTCTACCCTCCTGGTATAGGGAGGGCACCTTCACATGGGAAATTTATTTCCTGCTTTCAGGAAAACAAAGAAGGGTCAGAGTGGCATTTTTTCACCTGCTGTTTCTTAACTAACTTTGATTCAAAATAATCAATATGCCAAAGTGGCATTTTTGGGAATGACATATTTTATTATTCCCCTTCACAAGTTTTGGATCATCTTGTTGTAAGCCATAAATGGTAAACTAAGGCACTGCACTTGTTTATGTGAAATATAAAGAAAATTGACAGATAGAAAAGATATTACCCCAGAAGAAAATAATTTTGTCCTGCAATAAGAAAAACTAACTCTTTTAAGATATCAGGGTGATAATTAGACTCTGTGATCTTTGGAAAGTGTAACTGCTATTTATCAGATTAAATTTCATAGTTCTCCCCCTTTACTCCCAGGGTGCTCAGCACTTAGGGATACACTTGAACAAGATTAGCATTTTACACCCTATCTTGCTCATAGTGAAAAATATTTTGAAAATATGCATTTATAAAATCAAGCCCAGAACCTTTATATTGAGAACCCAAAAGATATCTAACAAATATTTTTTCAAGATATCAAATTGTCTAAATAGAAGTCTTAAAGAGTCACAAGAAATATCTACTTCAGAATTATCTCATTAGATATTTAGAATATAATTACAATATAGTTAGATACTATTATTTAGTTAGTTATCTTGGAAAGCCTTTTGGGGTGGTCTATTTCTAAAGATCTCTGAATAACCATAAAATTTGTCCTCTCTCATTACATTGCTGAACAAAGATTAAAAATTACTGGTTACTGTAACATTTCCTTTGAATGATTAATCCTAATAGATAAATTTGGAAAATTAATCAATTCTGAATTAAGCTTTGCTATTCTATTTGTTCATGGAAATTTTTGTTGCAATTAAAGACACAACCTTAGTAAATACCAATAAGTGGTCTCAAGATCTACATGAACTATGAATCACCAGGATTTAGTAAATATTAGATACAACATATGTTGATAATAAAAAAGGAAAAATTTTATATTTATATTCAGGGCCTTTAGGACTCTGAATCAAACATTTTTACTTGTTAAGATGGTGCCTGCCAACAAGCTGTTTGGAAATACCCATTAGAGTTATAAAGCAAGAATTTATCTTTGTTTATTAATGGAAAGTTAAGAAGTAGAAAGCATAGGCTCTCGCTCCCTGTCCCTGATTACTATCTCATTATACATACACATTTTGTTTTTATTTTTCAGTTTCTTTGAAAAAAAAATAAAATGTTCCAATATATTTTATGTATGTAAAAGATTAACATTCGGAAATGTACTTATAACATAAAATGACTGGTTATTGAGCACGTCTAGACTGAAAAACATTTTGATGCAGTCTCCTGTGAAGCTTTTGTCAAAGAATAATTAGCATATGAAGTAACCAAATAGTCCATGCTGAATTCACTTTGTTCAGTATAGACCCAGGTCTATACACATCCTGCTTGGGACATATGTAAATGATATGTTGGCAAAAGCAGTACTGATAAACTGGCACAATTTGATGAAAATATTAGGCCAAAGACATGAAGGACCATGGAAGAAAATCAATATTTGTCTGTTTTTTAAGAAATGTTAATTTTAAAAAAGCGTTTGTGTTTTGGCCTTTTTTTTTTTAATTGAAGTAACACTGGATAATAACATCATATAAGTTTCAGGTATACAATATTACTTCAATATCTGTATACATTATAGTGTGCTCACCACCAAAAGTCTCATTTCCATCCATCGCCATACATTTGACCCCCTTTACCCATTACGCCCTCCCTACACACCTCTTCCCCTCATTAACCACCAATATGTTGTCTGTGAATGTGAGTTTGTTTTTATTTTGTTTTGTTTGTTCATTTCATTTGTGTTTTGTATTTTACATATGAGTAAAATCATACTATTTTTGTTCTTTTCTATCCGACTTATTTCACTTATTTTCAAGGTCCATTCATTTTTGTCACAGGTGGCAATAGTTCTTCTTTTTATGGGTGAGTAATATTCCATTGTATATATGTACCACATGTTTTTTTATCCACTCATCCATCAATGGTCACTTAGATGTTTCCATACCTTGGCTACTGTAAATAATGCTGCAGTAAATATAGGGGTGCATATATTTTTTTGAATTAGTCTCTTCATATTCTTTGGATAAATACCCAGAAGTGGAATTGCTGGATTATATAGTAGTTATATTCTTAATTTTTTGAGGAATCTCCATACTGTTTTTCATAGTGGCTGCACCAATTTATAATCTCACCAACAGCGCATGAGGGTTCTCTTTTCTTCACTTCTCTACAACACTTGTTATTTCTTTTCTTTTTGATAATAGCCATTCTAACAGCTATGATATCTCATTGTGGTTTTGATATGCATTTCCCTAGTGATTAATGATGCTGAACATCTTTTCAAGTACATATTGGCCATTTGTATGTCTTCCTTGGAAAAATATCCATTCAGATCCTCTGCCCATTTTTTAATCAGGTTGTTGGTTATTTTGTTATTGAGTTTTATGGGTTCTTTATATATTTTGTATATTAACTCCTATTGGTAATATCATTTGCAAATATTTTCTCCTATTTAGTTGGTTGCCTTTTTGTTTTATTGATGGTTTTCTTTGATGTGCAGAAGCTTTTTAGTTTGATGTAGTCCTATTTGTTTATTTTTGGTTTTGGTTCCCTTGCCATGGGAGTCAAATCCACAAACACATCACTAAGACCAATGTTCAGAAGCTTAGAACCTATATTTTCTTCTATGTATTTAATTGTTTCAGGTCTTATATTCCAGTCTTTAATCCAGTTTGAGTTAATTTTTGTGTATGCTATAAGATAGTGGTCTAGGTTCATTCTTTTGCAAGGAGCTGTCCAGTTTCCCCAATGTCCTTTACTGAAGAGACTTTCCTTTTTTCCTTTATTTGATCTCGGCTCCTTTGTCATAAATTAGTTGTCTATGAATGTGTGTGTTTATTTCAGGGCTTTCAGTAGTTCAATTGCTCTGTGTGTATATTTTGACTATTTTTAAATGCTCAGTTTGACATTAAATGTGATAAATAGTGCGTATTTGTGATTATATGTATACAAATAGTGCATATTTATGTGTATAAAATATAATTGCATATTATTAAAAACAATTTGCCTCCAAATCTAAAAACAAAATTGTAATATATCCCTTCCTGAAATTACTGTTGACTGGGTTTCACGACAAACAGCTGGCATGGGAGCTGAAGCTGGAAGTATGTTTTCCAGAATTATAGACATACAATAACCTCAAGCATCTTGACCAGTACTGTGGTCTGGACTTGCCAGATGAAACTCTCTGCACTTTGATGGCTGGGCCTCTGCGTGGCATACATGCAAGGATCTGTTTGTTTTTGGCAGGCTTTACCATCCTCCATTTTCTGCAGCATGTGAATAAAAATGACCTTTGCTTGGAAAAGTTAAAATCAAATCAAGAAAGGAACTTGATTCCCAATTCACCATAGTCTGGGAGAAACTGAGCGGTTTGAAAATGCATTTGTGTTGTTTTGTCACATTGGCTCTCAACCTTGTAGTATTCCAAGCCTCATTTTTATAGCAGATATTTTGAGACATATTTATTCTCCTTAAGGAATTTCCGAGATAACCTACCTACACAGACTATTTCAAAGAAACAGGTGAAATGCCCTATATGAAATAAAGGAAAAAATATATAAATGCCCTGGAGCATGACTGCAGTGGGTGACATAATGAAGCCATCAGACACTTGCACCTATCCAGAGGTAGACTCAGCATAGGCTCACGGTGAATGTGGCAGCTACAAAGGTGAGTGTATTGGGAACTCAACTGCCCTGAGCAGTGTTCCTGCCTTGTGATGTTATTTTCCAAAACAGTGAACAACTCCTGGCAAACAAACAAACAAAAATACCTGAAGAAAATAGAGTCTTTCCTCCACTTACCCAGTAGCTCCCCTTCAGATAAATTTGGTATGTATTAAAACCATGCCAAAAGTACTTTGCGTTTCAATGTACAGAAGTTACGTTATGGGCTCCCGTCATTACGCCCTGGTATTTTAAAATTTCTGCATATGTGAAAACTGTGCTGGGTGTTTAGCAACCTTGGCCCCAATCACTAAATGCCAGTAGCAACATCTCCATTTTTATGGCCACCGCAGCCATCTTCGGAGATTTCCAAAACACCACCAGGGGTGGTACCAATGCTTTTGAGAGCTCAGCCTGGTTCTCAGCATGGCACGTGAACCCCCAACACTTACGCCCCATCCCAGCCCTGGTATAACCTAAACTATGCCTATACTGACTTCCTGTCTCCTCCCAGAGTAATTCCTCCCAAGTACAAATGCAAAATGGTGAAAAACTTTATTATCCCAAATATTGTTTAAAGCTTGTTCTCACAAGTATGTGCAGAAATGTGTAAGGTTTAGAAGAAGCAGAAACTCCTAAGAGTAAAGGACTTATTTTTTAAGTGAATTAAATAAAGGCTCTCAGAGCTAAAGGTACATTTGATGAGTTGTTAGGGAAATTCCTTGTTTTTGTTTTTTCACCTCCTAATATCCAACTTCCATTCATTAATATTTATAAAATTAGTATTTTTAAAATGTATTAATATTTATGTCTGGCATATTGCTATACAATCTTTGCTAAATAGCAAAATAAGTCATCATTCTAAAATTGGAATCTGATCGTATTTCTTTCTTGATCAAAAACTTCAGTGGATCTTTCTTGTAAATTCAAATAATTTTAAGGAGTAGATCCTTTTCTTCAAATTAAAATCTTATGTAAAACTACAATATATGAAAGAGATACAAGCAGTTCTCTGGTTAGAAGTAGGGAGGAGGCCAGCACCATTCTTACCCTAGCCTCTCCTTAGCGATGTCTGAGGCAATCCCATAGAACCCACCATCACAGGGCTCTCAGCAACACTGTTTAGGAGGCAGTGCGGGACAGGATTCCTGACCACCTCTTCGTATGGCCCTATCAGGCGTCCAGGCTCTGGTCCCACACCTCCTTGCTCACTGTAGACATTCTCACACTATAACATACAACCATACCCTGCTAGGGGCCGTTCACTAAATACCTCCAAGTGTCTCCTGCCTTTGTATCTTTGATTTCACTGCCCTTTTCTCCTGGACCCCTCTCATCACCAATCACCCAGGTTGATGCCTATCCATCTTCTATGAGCTCTCATTTCTCTGGGATGTTTTCCTTAACAAAGCTAGATAATAAGGCTCTTCGTCTTTTGTGTTCCCATCCACTCTGTTCTGCCATCTATCACAGGTTTAATAATGGCAGCTGGCATTGATTGATGGCTTGCAATGTACCAGGGGCTCTTCTAACCCCTTTCCTGTTTGAACACAAGTCTTCCTCGTAATAACCTCATGGTATAGGTCCTAATAGTGTCCTCATTTTAGAGATAAGAAAACTGAGGCCCCCAAAAGCTAAACAGTTTTCCTACAGTTGTTCATGACTAGGCAGAGGAGTCACCACAGTCTAAATTTAGGTAGTCTGCTTCATCAGATTATCATATTTTTTTTTTTTTAACTTCTGCTGTCTTCTACCGGATATCTGGAAATCCCTTGAAGTGTCAGTCACATCTTATATATCTTCCTATACCCAGTGCTCAATAAGCATCAAAAAGTGCTGTTGAAAGAATCAAAATGAATGATTTTTTTTTCATGGGTTCAACCTAGAAAGAGACTTTAATTCAAAAACTCATAAAATGTTTATTGGCCTTCCTATAATGATATCTCCTTTTCTCTGCTTTCATTACTTTCTTACTATAAGCTGATAAAACTAACATTATTAGATCACAGTGCAACAGCATGCAGCTCAATTGGTAATAGAAATTGAAAATATTTAACAATAAATTCAATTAATAGATTTATAACTTTTCTGAACAAACTTTATGTTAATATAGTAAACGTGCTTATTAAATAGGAAATTGTTTCATATAATATGTATTATTCATGTTACTATATTAAATGGGCTTTTTCCTATAAGATATAAACTAAGGAAAGGATATATTTTTATTTCGATTTTTGCAAATATTCATTTTTTATCTTTATAATTATGTGTAATATTGACCTGTTCAACCTTTTTATACCTATCCTTTTACTTACTCATTTATGACAATTATGTTCATTTTTTACCCAGTGTATCTTAATTCAGGCCTTTTTAGGGCTCTCTAAGAATTTTTTCAGATTTTGGTTTTTCAGAACTTTCAGTTGTTAAGACTTTGGGTTCAGAATCTGTCAGCCTGTGGCTCTGCCTTTTATGAGCTGAATGACACTGAAAAACTAAGTGTTACCCATCATCTCTGAGCATCAGTTTTTCTCATCTATAAAACTGGATTATAATTGTCCCTACCTCAATGTCTTTAATATGCTTCACTCAATGAGTGGCTCATGCTATATGCTAAATAAATTTTAGTTATTTATATTTATATATTTATATATGTATATTTATATATATTATAAATATATTATATATTTATATATATTATATATTATATAATTATTATATAATTATATGTATATAATTATATAATATATTATATGTATTTATATTTATATTTATATATTTAGTTATATTCAGTTATTTATATTTATATATTAATATTTATATATTTATATATTAAATATATTTAGTTATAATAAATATTTAGTTATTTTTAACTTCCGTATTTATCATAGGGGGAGAATTGTCGTTGTTTTACATAGAAATGGACTTGGTATTCACCGAATAACCAATAATGATATTTGCTGATTTATATTAGAGTCACTCCATTTGACTGAACTTTATTAATTGAAAATCTTAGAGAAAATAGACAGGAGCAGCAAAGAAATAGAAGAAATTTAAGAAGAAATGGGCAATAAGTATAAATGAATGAGTCAAATAAGCGCTTAATCAACATAAACATGAAGCAAAATCCTTATAACTGTACAAACTACCACAAGAACTGGATTCTAAACCTGTGCACAAGTAAACCACAGACCTTACACATCTCACCCAGCTTGGGTGGATCATAGTTTCCTGACTTATAAGATAGGGACTGGATTAGATGATCTTGCAGGTCCCATTCAGCTGTAACATTTTAGAATATTCTTGACTTGGAAAACATTAGCAACGAAATTTTGAAAGCAAGCCCAAAGTTTTAAAAATCCTTCTTATTTTTTTTAAATTCTATTAAGCAACTATAACCATAATCTTTACAAATAGCAGTACTTTCACTCTTTTGCACAAAAGCTTTCCAGAATTCAATCTGAGAGACCCTGGGTAAACCCAGGTCATTTCTCCAAAGTCAAACTGATGGCAGCTGTTAACCAGGAAAAACATCTGGAAAGCCGTCTGCTACAGTTCAGGCAGGGGCTCTCAGACTCAAGCTATCCCCTGATCAGACATAAAGTATCCTAACTAACTGTATGAGCGAGTGGAACACCTTTCATTTGGGTTTCCGGTATAAGAATACTCCCAGAGGACACTGTATTTAGGGATGGGCTTCTTGGAAAGGAGGGCTCTCCGGGTTCTCTGGTAGTTATTTTATGCCAGAAAGTGCTACTTCCAGTGTGCTCCACAATTAATTAGTTGGTGTACTCTAAAACCAACTGTGGAAGACCTACTATGTGGGAGTCCCAGTAGCAACAGAAGACGCGCATTGACCCAACCACCAAGGTGCTCACAGCGCAGGGCAAGAGGCAAGTACACAGGCCTACAACTGCAGCACAGTAGGATGAGGAGCAAGCCATAAAGCCAAACAGGACAGACAAACTCTTTGTTATCGGTGCAGTTTGTTTTCAGAACAATGAAGGGTGCTGTGGAGCTGTACTTACTTTGCTGGCTTTCTGTTGAACCAAATCCATAGAGTGATCTCGTTAAGGTAAATCATGTTAAATCGGTGCCGTATTTCAACAATGTCAAAATAATGAATTTCGTTTTTAACAAGTCACAGTTACTTTTCTTGTCTTTTCCTCCCATTGGCGATCGAGTCAGTTAATTTTTCCCTTGTTATATGACTCCGTCTCCCCATCCTGTTCCTGTTGCCATAGTTTTCATCTTCTTTGTCTCTGACTTTGACTGTTGCGCCTGTTTCTGGGCTTGCCTGTCTCCAATTCATCGTTGCCTTTGACCTGATATTTTAACTCAGGCATCTTGATCCAATGGAATATGCTTTTACAAAAAGACAAAATCAATAAAATATTAAATTCTCAACTAAGTAAATTTATCCAATAAAGTATGAAATTAATTCTTCATCTAAGTCCTAAATATTAGTCATCTCTGTGCATTACGCCATTCTTCATTCCATTATTGATGCCATGTTATCAAAATGGTCCAATTTGCATTTCAAAATTAAAACGTCCCCTCTCCCTCCACATGGCTAGCAGAGCACTCTTCCTAAAACACATAACCCGTCACCCTTCTCTTTTGCTTAAAACTCTTCAGGGACCTCCTATGGCCAAAGCAAAGGTTCTCAAACTTGAGCATGCATGGGAGTAACTGAAGAGATTTTTTTTTAAATGCAAATTCTCAAGGCCAAGCCCTCCTGAGATTCTGATTCAGTAGTTGTGGGTGGGGTGCAGAGCCTACAGAATCCATCCCACCATGGCAGGCTGCCTTCCTTCCTCTCAGCTCCTCCACTTCTGCCCTCCCCCGCCATTCTCTCCCTCTTGCTGTGCAATCCTTGCAGATAGGAATCTAGGTTCCTAGTACCAGCAGAGTACTTAGGAAATGGATAGCTCTCCATAAAACTTATAAATGAAGGATAGAAGCGTTATGTATACTCAGAATTATCTAGTCTGATGTGACACAACTACAAATATGTGAGACTAATATCTGAAAGGTGTCAATTGATCAAAGCTTGAAAGAAAACATCTGTAGCATTCAGCTTTGGTTTTGATGAGCATCTATTTCTGATTATCCTCAGAGGAGAAAATTCTAATTTATGATGATTACAGTTATTGTGAAGACGACCTGTAAACATGTAGATTTTTAGAAAAACAATCC
This sequence comes from Rhinolophus hipposideros, assembly GCF_964194185.1. Classification (NCBI taxonomy): domain Eukaryota; kingdom Metazoa; phylum Chordata; class Mammalia; order Chiroptera; family Rhinolophidae; genus Rhinolophus; species Rhinolophus hipposideros. Next base: position 45,037,457 of record NC_138052.1, read on the forward strand.
ATTTGCTTTTAGTTTTCAGGTTAGTTAATTTACAAAATCACAGATTCCCTAAATGTTTTTAAATGGTTAGAACAAGAATAAAATTTTGTGACAATGTTGTTCATTTGTGAAAATGTATCAATATAGCCAGGCACAGTGGTTCTTTCATGTGTTTGTTTTAAATTACAAAATGATGGTAGGCCCCGCAGACTTCCCCAGGAAAGGGTGGGGTCATCTAGATGGAGGTGTGCCTTCTTCCAAGTTCCTGACCTCCTGTTGATCTGCAGTCCAGCCAGTGGAATGTCGCTCTAACCCACTATGCCAGGGTGTTGAACACATTATAAGGCAATAGTAGAGATAAAAACACACCCAAGGCGATCCAGCTATTGAAGTGCCATGTGTGATTCCTCACAAGGAACTGTGATTCAAAAGATCACAGAAGAATACGAATAACTCATTTTGTTTTTGTGTTTTGGCCATGACGGGTGGGAAGATACACATTGACATGCATGCTCTTTTGTCTACCTGGAAAGTTTTCCCTCTTCACACAACTATATCTTGCTCATCCTTCAGATCTCAGCTTGGAAGGAGTATTGTCCAGGAAATCTTCCTGGCTGCCAACACTTAGGTTAGCTGCCACCTCTCTAGGTTCTATATTCCCCATTGCTTGTTTTTATTACAACAGCTAATGCAGTGCATCAAACTTATAGTTTACTGGTTGATCTCCCCATTTTGACCATGAGAAAGAAATGCTATCGTATTTTTCATCATACCGTAAGGGCCTAGAATAGAGCCTATGGTAAAATAAGCATGGCATAAACATTTGTCAAGTGAATCAATGATTTAGGCATATTTATTCAATACAAGCCTCTAAGTATCATCACAGCCTACAAATTACTTAAATTTTTTCTCGTTCTTGTTTTCATACCTCAAAGCTCTGAAAAATTACCTGGTGTCTGATTTAATTTCAAAAGAGTCATGAATTGTATACACTAGAAGGACTGGAAGGGCAACCATCTGTGTTCAGTCCTGTCTCTACCACTAACTAGCTAAGTGATCTTTACAGATCTTATGCTTTCTGTTCCTCATTGTCCTCAGCCAGAAGAGCTAATTTCCAACCCAAAGATTCCAAGAGTCCAAAAAGAAAATCTTTCATATTCCAGACAAAAATAGCTTCACCAAGGATAAGTATAAGCCTTGATTATTCTTCTAGGATGTGATAGAAGGTTTTTCTCAAAGATATTTTGCAACACTAATACAGATCCAATGGCTGTAAGTACATAGCATTCCCCCCCTTTATTCTAAGCAGAATTAGTATGAAAGAAAGAAAAGGTGGTTTTGTGCCTCGTGGTGACACCAACAGCTTGGTGGTCAGTAGCACTGCTGCCAAATGTGGGTGGATTGTTTCACAGAATCCACACTGCCAACTTCAGTACATGTGTTGTCCCATCAGTTAATCATAGCCATCTGGGGCTCATGAAAAGTAGATGGATGACAGGGAAGGGCATGAAACCAACATCAACCACACCATTTAAATCTGGGTATGAGTCCCCGCATGGCCACGTCCTACTCTAAACTGTAAAAATGAACATCACTTGACATTAATTTCCTCTCAGACTAGATAAGGTCTAAGAATATATAAAGATGTTGTACATGAAAATCTCGGTAAGTTGTAAAATACCGATGTAAATATTAGTTCTTCAACAAAATTAGACTGTCCTCAGCACCTGTCTTTGATATAACCTAAGGGTCAGTCGTTCTCTAAGTACTTATTCAGCACGTATGTGTCAGACAGTTCTAGGCATGGTTCTGAAAGAAGCTTATTCATTATTCTAGTTAGAGTAACAGAAAACAAACACACAGAAAAACAAACAAATTATTAAAATAATATCGAAAGCATCTGAGATCGCTACCTTAGCAATGAAGCTCAGGAAAGACCTGAAACATATCATTTGATTTGAGAACTGTGAAGAGCTGAGGAAGAACATTCTAATCAGGTACCAAGGGCCTGAGGCAGGAATGAGCTTCGTATGTTTAAGGAACGGAAATAGGCTGCTGAGACTAGAAAAGAGAGAACGATGAACAAGAGGTGAAATATGAGTTAGAGAGAGAAGCAGAGGCCAAGGGAAAGAATTTGGGTTTTATCCTATGCAGTGAAGCACCACTGGGAAATTCTAAAGCAGCATAGTCATATATTCAGCAGCCTCAAACGACTGCTCTTTAAGCCACATTTTTCCTTCGGAGGAAAGGGCTAGACAGACCAATAATCTCAAAGGCAAATTTAAACCGACAAAGACACACAGTGTTTTGTTTGCTTTCTTAAATCTGTTTAATATTTTACTGCACCTGCTTCATGTAAATGAAAAGGTCACTTTTAATTTATTTATTATTGGTTTGCTTTACTGAAAACCAAAATAAGATCAGGAGTGATTTGCAATAAGTAAGTGAATGTCAGTCTGTGATCCTGAAATTCAAAGTGAAGGATTCTTAGTCTTCTTTCCCTGGTTTCACTTATTATTTTCAGTTTTCTGTTTTAAGATTAAGTGGAGGTAGGAAGATTAGACAGTATATAAGAATTTATGAACAGCTCATTTTAATAAAAACTTTTAATACTTCATACGAAATTAGGTTTACTAATAAAAACATATGGTGCAGATCATCTCAATATTCCCATACATTTATCCACAATTATGTACTGGGCTTACAGTTTTATAGTTATTTAGAATTTGATCATGTAGTTTTCACCTAGGCAAAATTCTTATCTGCTTAATTTAAGACTTTTAAATACTGAACAAATGAAACATGGCATTGGAAAATTTAGCAATTTTTATTAGCTCATGTGCATTTCTATATGTATAGCCATTAGAAGACTCTAGATATATTTGTTGTATTTCAATTCTATAAAATTTAAAGAAGTATCATTTTAAAAATCAAAGTGTTATCAGGATCAAGTTATTTTTTTCTTTGTTTTTAATTTCAATTGGAAAGAATAATATGTAAGCGAGATTAAACTCCTCCTTCAAGCCAGTAAGGTTTTTTAAAATTAGTATTTAAGCAATCTGGAGTATACAAAATCATGTGATGATCCTATACAATGCTCATTCCAAAATACCTGCACACACGTGGGCACATGCATGCACACACAGAGGTCAGTCGTATCTTCACTCTAATATATGAAGCTGCCAGAAAAGAGGTGGACAAGTATAAAGTTCTGGGTGCTCTTTTTCATTTAAGGCAGCGGCTTTTGCTCTCTGCAAGGCTCAGCCCTGATTAATTGAGTCAGTATGGAATCACTGCAATGTATTACACAACAATCACACCCTCATAGAGGAGGTCAAGGGGGGCTGTGTCTAGACAGACATTTCTGAATCAGCCAGGAAGAAACCTTTGTTGTCTCCTGAGGGTTTTTCAATATTCTGGTGTGGGTGTGTGGGTATGTTTAAGAAGTCTCAATATCAAGGGGTTGCTGGATGTCTGAGTTGGTTAGAGTGTGAGCTTTGAATAATGGGGTTGCCGATTCGGTTCCTACATGGGCCAGTGGGCTGTGCCCTCCACAACTGTGTCGAAGGACAATGAGTTGGGGCTCATGGGCCCTTGAGAAACTCACTGTTTCCCAATATTCCCCAGCTGAAAAAAACCAAACAATTTATTTAAAAAAAGAAAAAGAAAAAATATATAGGTGATGGTCAAGAGGAAAAGAGTAAAATATTGAAAGTTCTATACACTACATGGAATTTTACTAGGGGAAAAAAGGGTCTGAGTTTTTAAGAGGCTTAAATTAAATAACTCTAAAGCCCATTTTTGCCCTAGGACTATGGGTATTTTCAGGAGTAGCAGGTACTTACGTTTCAAGCATGTGTATAAGAGATGAGCAGAAATAAAAAAAAACCTCTGTCCCAGGAACAATGAAGACTTCGATCACAAAGTAGGACATAGCATTCGGCTACATCACCCATTGATGTACACTGCCTATTGTAAATGGAGTTAAATTACAGGCTTTCTTGGGATCAAATGGTGCGCTTCACTGTCTAGCTCCCTAAAGTGTTTCTATAGTGAACTGCTCCTGAATGAATCACATAAACCCCCAGAGAAAAGTTTCCAACATTCATACTAAGACTGATTTTTGTAGCAATGACTTTCCTTAGAAATTGTATTGCTGTGTATTCAAATATTAGAACTGGACGGATATATTTTGTCCTCTTTTGTTTTGTTTTGCTCTTTCCCTAATATTAATAGTGATTTCTCATTTTACCATAGCCCTTCTGTCAAGATTCTGGCAATCAGGATGTTGTGAAAAACAGAATGCATTCTCTAGCATTTATTAAAGAGAGATTTTCCTCTCACAGTCCCATAAGTGAGAAAACATGGCCCCTTTTATCAATCTATCTTCCACACTCAAGCCAAAGTGATCATCTTATTAATAAATATGACCATTTTCTCCGTGGTTAAATCTTTAAATGATTTTCAACAAGCCTCTGAGTATCATCACAGCCTACAAATTACTTAAATTTTTTCTTGTTCTTGTTTTCATACCTCAAAGCTCTGAAAAATTACCTGGTGTCTGATTTAATTTCAAAAGAGTCATGAGTTGTATAGACTAGAAGGACTGGAAGGGCAACCATCTGTGTTTAATCCTGTCTCTACCAATATCCCCCAATAAAAAGTTTAAAAAAAGAAGAAGAAAATGATTAAAAAAGAAGTCTCAATATCAACCTAAATATCTTGGAATTTAGGGAAAAGCTTTCTGATTTATTTCATGACATTCATAGATTTTGCTCTGTACCTGAATGACAAATTCCTATAGAGAACTGAAAAAGCTCCCTTAGACAATTGTTGACCTTTTTTACAAGTGACTTTTGGAGGAATTATGAAATAGAATAGATATTCTATAGCCAGCAACTCTCTGACACTATTCTCATTGAAAAAGTGAACTTGATCATATAACCAGTGTTTTAAACAAAAATTATAGAATATCTCAAATTGCTTAAGTTACATCTCTAATTTAACAGTCAGTATATTTAAATGAAGATGTGCTAAAGGATTTGGTAGTCATGGCAACAGATGTGAAAATATACCTTGTCATTCAAGTCTATTAGAAAAAATTATATTACCATTCCAAAGGGTTTTTTTGCTACTTTAAATACTGACTATAGAGGAGAAAAAGAAAAGGATGACAGAATAGAGGGGACATAGAATATATTTAATTTTTTTTCACTACGAAAATGCTGGTTTGAAAATAATGTGATCTATACTTGATCTTAGCCAAAAGGCCGAGAAGCAATAAAATAATGTGATCTAAACTCTAAATAAATTTGACTATAGACAAAATTGATATTAAAAATAAAGAATATGAAAAAATAAACATAAATCAAATTTGCTGCCTTACAAAAATGTGGTAAATCTACTTTCTGCAAGTAAGAGTAGAAGTAGAGTGGTGTTATATATATATATATTTTTAACATTTAAGTGAGTTGCTTTTAGAACACATAATTTGTGACTATTAAGATAAGAAACAAAACTTCAAAAACATAACTTTCAATGAGTTTAAACAAACATGCACGATATTCACAGATTTATTCAAAATCACAAGGTAGGTGATTAAATTAAGATTATTGTGGATAATTTAAGGCACAGAGAGACAAAAATGGAAATCATTCGAATATACTCATTAAAAATCCCAGCTAACATTTTGAGATCTATTCTCATTTTTTTTTCTATGCTACAAATCTTTATCTAGCTGTACATTTTTTCTTGTAAACAGAGAATCACACTAAACATATTTATCTATAATTTGAGAGCTGAAAAGTCTTGCTTTGATGTCAGATATACTTGGATTCTAGTTTCAGCCCCTGAAACTAGAGGTGTGTTTTGGAGCCCATCTGAGCTTCCATTCCCTTATGTGAAAAACACACAGAATGAAAGCCCCTCTAGCAATGGACCATTGTCAGACCAGGGGATAGCAAACTGAGTGAAAAAAGGCAATCAATAGATGCCAAAGCAGATCTGACAGAATGTTAGGATTTTCTGCCAAAGATTTTAACACAGCCATAATAAAAATGCTTCAACAAGCAATTATGAACACACTTAAAACAAATGAAAAAATTTTTTCAGCAAAGAAATAGAAAGTGTAAAGAAGAACCAAGTGAAAATTTTAGAAGTGAAGAGTACAATAACTGAAATTTTAAAAACTCTGTAGATGGACTCAACAATCGAATGGAGAGGGCAGAGAAAAATCAGTGAACTAAAAGAGAACAATAGAAATTACTGATTCTGAACAATAGAAAGGAAATTGACTTTAAATAAGAAAAACAGAGACTCAGGGACCTGTAGGACTAATACATAAATTCAACAGCAATATCATCACAGTCCTGGGAGGAGAGGAGTAAGAAGGTAGTACTGGAAAGGAATTAGAAGAAACAATAGCTGAGAATTTACCAAATTTGTCAAAAAAAAAACACAAATAAACAAAAAACCCACAATAGATTCAAGAAGCTGAGCAGATCACAAATAGAATAAGCCTAAGGAAATCCACACCAAAAACATCAGAGTCAAACTTCTCAAAAATAAAGACAAAAAAAAAAAAAAGTCTTAAAATTAGCAAGAGAGAAACACCTTACTTTTAGAAGGGTTTTGAATGAAAGTGGACTTCTCATGAGAAACCATGGAGGCCAGAAGGAAGTACGATATTTCTAAAGTGCTGAAAGAAAAGAATTATCAACCGAGAAGTCTATATTCAGCAAAAAAGTATTCTTCAGTATTGATGGGAAAATCAAGATATTCTCAGATGAAGGAAAACAAAGAAAACTTGTCACTAACAGGCCTACTTCAAAAAAAAATGGCTACAAGAAATTCTTTAAACAGAAAGCAAATAAAAGGAGGACTCTTGGAGCATCAGGAAGTAAGAAAGAATGTGGTAAACAAAAATATAAGTAATATAATAGACTTTTCTTTTCCTCTTGAGTCTTTAGTAAGAGGGCTAATCTCCTTGAAAGATACGAGGAGCCATTGGAAGGTCTTGCATAGAAGAGTGATATGATATGATCTAGCATTTAAAAGGGTCTTCCTGGCTTCTGTAGAGACACCAGAGAGAAATCAGGGAGATTGGGACCCAGTAATCCAGGGTGAAATGATGGAGACCTAGACCAGAAAAAGTGATGAGAAATGGCCTATTTATGAATATGTTTTGAAAGTACTGTCAACGAGATTTTCTATTGATGATTGCATAGCAAGAGGGAAGGAGTTCATCAAGGAGTATGCCAGGCCTTTTGTTCTCAACAACCAGAAGCATAAGTTTGCTACTATCAACTGATGGACATGGCTACTGGTAGAGCAGATACGGGGCTGAGGGTGGGGTGGGAATCATAAGTTTAGTAATACGCCAATGAGAATTAAAATTAGAGAATACTTATATTCTCTGATTATTTTCTCATACAAACATCCAAAAACATTTATCTGTCTGCATACTAGTGCCACCCTCAAATTTGGAGATTTGGAAATATTAAGACCATTAACAATGATTTGAGCAATACATGCACAATGAGGAAATGCAAAAGAAAACTGATAAAACTATCATTTAAAACTGTTCAGAATTCATGATTTTCAAGTGAAAATAAATATTAAATATGCTTATAGTATGAAAATTTATAAATATTATAAAACATTAAATAGAAATTAACTATAAAATGTGAATGATAGGCAGACCTTAGCATTCCAATGAAAATAATTTACTAGGTAGAAGTAATTACAATAAAATGTTCAAAAATAAACTATTTAAAATGTAAAAAATAAATAAAGTTCAACCAATAATTTTTAAAAAGAAAGTAAAACAATATTTATTTTTCAAAAGGTGAAATTTTTTAAAAACAAAGGGTGTTAATAATGTCATGTTTGAGTTTTGATATATTTTTGGTATGCATTTTCTTGCAAATGTAAGAAGCTCTTGCAAAAAAGTATTTCTGAGATTAAAAGAATTTGGGGAAGAGTGAGGACATAATTATAAACAAACTCCAAATATTTTCCTTTGACTTTTATTTTCAAATAATTTTGTGCCTTTTTTGACGCTGTGGAAGACTGTTTCCCAACAACATTTTTATTAAGAGCAGAAATGTTTTTATTGAGTCAAAGCTACAATTTGTGTTTCAAAGAATATATTACCAATTTATTTTTCTTTAGTTTCACCACTTACAGATGTATATTCAATTTTTCAGAAAGTCTTTGAACTAAAGTAAGAGTCATTTGTGCACCAGAAGCTTTGCTCTGTCGATTTTCATTGTTCTTTTCCTTTTGGAAATTACATGGAAGAATGCTTTCTAAGCAGATGTACCTCTGTTTATACAACACTTTAATCATTTAAAAACTGGCTAAATTGTAAGATGGAAATGATTCAAGTTTCAGATTTTTTTTAAGATCTGAAATGATAATAAGAATACCAACAAAAATACCAGTATTTCATTTTTTTAAAATAGCACTAAATACCAGTATACCTGAATATGGAAAATTGATATTTAAATTCACTAATAAATAACTTCCTATTCTAGTGTTTTTAAAATAATTACAGCTAAGTTCTAAAAACCTCACAAATAGTTTAAGATCATGTTTCTATTTCATTTTTTTTTTCTCTTTAGAGCTTGGTAGAGTTTACCTTTATATCTGTATCAGTATCACTTTTGTTCCAAAGTATATAGAATTTAAACTGGATTTGACTGGCCCATTTAATCCTTCCCATGTGGAATGGGAGCTCCTTTCTAATTACAGCTGAACATCCCATCTGCAAGTGCTATGATTACTTATATTGTCTACAGATAATATTGAAAAGTTACATTTTATTTTAACTGTGCAATCACAGTTTTCATCATGAGAACATAAAATTTAATTATAGGTTCCCTTGTATTTTTTCACATGCAGTAAATATTAATACAAAGATCATTACAAGAAAAGCTTTTTTTTTCCATTGTCCAGAATTTTCTCACATGGTCATCACTAACAGCTAGGGTGCTGGAAAATGTAGTTTTCATTCTGGACAGACATGTGCTCAGCTCTATTACTAAAGGAAAAATAGATGCTGAGAGACAACTAGTCATCTTCGACAGGGAGTAACTTACCTATTTGCCTTTTGGAAAAATCTCTCTTGGGAAGGGTGGAGAATGGACTGGATGGTAAGAGATCGGAGCCAAGGAAATAATTCAAATGAAAGCTAGTATGGCCTGAACCAAGGCAGAGATATCTGGGGAGGGGGATGTGGTCAAAGGCTTAGGAGATATTTGGAAGGTGAGTGGACAGGACATCACGACCAATTCACTGTACTTCTAATTTACTGTACTTATAATACTGTGCATAGCATGGTGTCTGGCCTAGAATAAGTGGTCATGAGTTAATGAATGTATGAGGTGAAAGGAGTGAATAAGTGAATGAATAAGGTGACAGAGGAGGAGCCAAGGACAATAATAATAATGGCTCCTGGAGCTAGTTTGATTGACTAATATTGCATTTAAAGGTAAATATCATAGTTTAAAAAAAGTAATACCTTCTACCAAATGTAATCTGTCATTCCCCATTTCCTGAAGGGCATTTGGTCCTCTTGATGACATCACCAGTAGGTTGTAAAATATTCAGTCATTTTTAGTTATTAATGCAGTCTCTTCTTTCAAGAATTTACTTGGTCTTTCCATTTTTTCCCAATGCATCTCCCACTTCCAATCCCATTTTGGCAAGCATCAGCTTATTTTCTATGGGTCTGTTTATGTTTTCTTTTGTTTGTTCATTTGTTTTGTTTTTCTAGATTCCACGTACGAGGGAAATCATACAGGATTTGTCTTTCTCTGTCTGACTTATTTTGCTTATTACCCATCCACATCACAAATGGCAAGATTTCATTCTTTTTATAGCTGACTAATATTATATCCTATTGTGTGTGTGTGTGTGCGTGTGTGTGTGTGTGTGTGTGTGTGTGTGTGTGTGTATGTGGAATATATATATATACCTAGGTTGCTTCCATATCTTGGAATTTGTAAGTAATGCTGCAATGAGCATAGGGGTACATATATGTTTTTGAATTTGTGTTTTTCCTTTCTTGGGATAAATACCCAGAAGTGGAATTGCTGATCACATGGAAGCTCTATTTTTAATTTTAAGGGCATCTTCCATATCGTTTTCCACCGTGGCTGCACCAGTTTACAATCCCACCAACAGTACATAAGGGTTCCCTTTTCTCCACATCCTCACCAGTATTTGTTGTTCGTTGATATTTGATGATTTGTTGATATTTGTTGATATTTGTTGATATTTGATGATATTTGATGATTTTGACTGGTGTGAGGTGATATTTCATTGTGATTTCAATTTCCATTTCCCTAATTAGTGATATTGAGTATCTTTTCATGTGTCTCTTGGCCATTTGTATGCCCTCTTCAGAAAAATATTTATTCAGGTCATCTCTCATTTTTTAACTGGATTTTTGCTTTTTGGTGTTAATTTGTATAAGTTCCTTATATATTTGGCATATTAACCCCTTATCATATGTATCATTTGCAGATATCTTCTCCCATTCAATTCTATAAATTGTCTTTTAATCTTTTTTAAATTTATTTTGACATTCAATATTATTTTATATTAATTTCAGGTGTACAGCATAGTTGTTAGATGTTTATGTAATTTAAGAAGTGATAATCCTTGACAAGTCTAGTACCCACCTGGCATTATGCATTGTTATTATCCTATTATTGACTATATTCTCTATGCTTTACTTTATATGCCCATGACTATTTTGTAACTACCAATTTATACTTCTTAATCCCTTCACCTTTTTCACCCTGCCCCTGAAGCCCTCTCTATTATCCTGATATATCAAATACCCATCTGCCCCCATACGTAGTTAATACAATATTAGTGGCTATATTCCTAATGCCGTATCCTCCCTACATTCCCATGACTACTGTGTAACAACCAATTAGTATTTCTTAATCCATTCCCATTTCTCACTCACACCCAAGTCCCCTCCCATCTGGCAACCATGAAAATGTTTTCTGTATCTATGAGTTTGTTTCTGTTTTGTTTGTTTGTTTATGGTGTTTTTTAGATTCCACATATAAGTGAAATTTCATTGCATCTGTCTTTCTCTGCCTGACATACTCCACTCAGCACAATACCCTCCAAGTCCATCTATTCTGCTGCAGATGGCAAAAACCCTTTATCATCCATAGCTAAGCAATATTCCATTATATATATGTACCACCTGTTCTTTATCTGTTCATCCATCGACAGACACCCAGGCTGCCTCCACATCTTGGCCACTGTAAACAATGTTGCAATGAACATATGGATGCACATGTCCCCTTGAAGTGGCATTTTGGGTTTCTTTAGATAAATACCCAGAAATGGGATTAGTGGGTCCTTCTTGGTTTGTTGTTATAGCTTTTGTTTTAAAGTCTATTTTGTCTGGTGTAAGTATTGCTAACTCAACTTTTTGTTTGTTTCAATTTTCATAAAATATGTTTTCTCCATCCTTTTACTTTCAGTCTATGTTGTCTTTCAATATGAAGTGAGTCTCTTATAAGAGGCACATGTAATGGTCTTGTTTTCCATCCATTCAGCCATCCTATCTTTTGATTGGAGCATTTAATCCATTTACATTTGAAGTAATTGTTGATAGATATGTAGTTATTGCCATTTTATTATTCATATTTTTAATCTTTATTTTCTTCTTCTTCTTCTTAAAGAAGTCCCTCTAACATTTTTTGTAATACTGGTTTGGTAGTGATGAACTCTTTTAGCTTTTTTTTTTTTGTCTGGGAAGCTCTTTATCTGGCTTTTGATTCTACATGATAGCTTTGCTGGGTGGAGTAATCTTGGTTGTAGGTCCTTGCTTTTCATTATTTAAATACCCCCTGACAATCCCTTCTGGCCTGCAAAGCTTCTGTTGAGAAATCAACTGATAGTTTTATGGGAGCTCCCTTGAAGGTAACTAACTGCTTTTCTCTTGCTGCTTTTAGGATTCTATCTTTGTCTTTAACTTTTGGCATTTCAATTATGATGTGAGTTGGTGTGGTCCTGTTTGGGTTCATCTTGTTTGGGACTCTCTGATTCCTAGGCTTGTATTTCTATTTCCTTCACCAGGTTAGGGACGTTTTCCATCATAATTATTTCTTCAAATAGGTTTTTAATTCCTTGCACTCTCTCTTTTCCTTCTGGTACCACTGTGATGTAAACGTTGGTATGGTAAAGGCCCCTTAAACTCTTCCCATTTTTTTTGGGGGGAGGGGGTTCTTTTTTCTTTTTTGCTGTTCTGATTGGGTGTTTCCTACTACCTTATCTTCTAAATTGCTTTCAATCCTCTGCTCATCTAATCTACTGTTGATTCCCTCTGATGTATTCTTCATTCACTTATTATATTCTTTATTTCTGACTGGTTATTTTTTATGTTTCATGTCTCCATTTTTATGTTTCCTGTCTCTTTCTTGAAGTTCTCCCTGAGATCATGGAGCATCCTAAAAACCAGTGTTTGTAACTCTGTGTCAAGTAGATTGCTTGTCTCCATTTTGTTTAGTTCTTTATCTGGAGCTCTGTTCTGTTCTTTTATTTGGGGCATGTTTCTTTGCTTCCCCATTGTGTCTGCCTCCCTGTGTTTGTTTCTATGTATTAGGTAGGGCTGCTATGCCTCCCAGTCTTAGTTAGGTGGCCTTATATAGTAGGTGTCCTGTGGGATCCAGTGATGCAGACTCCCTGGTCACCAGAGCTGGGTGCTCCAGGTGTGTCCCTGGTATGGGTTGTGTGTGCCCTCCCATTGTAGTTGAGACTTGATTGCTATTTGCATTCAGTGGGAGTGATTAACCCTAAGGCTCATTGGTTGTGATAATTGGCCGTGACTACAGTGGAGGAGCTGTTGTGCAAGGGCTGACCCTACAGAGCAGGGTTCACTTTAGTGGGGCTCTTGTGCCTGCCCACTCTGCCCTTTGCATGTATTGTCCTTGGAGGAGGCCTGGTGATGCTCTGCCTTGGTCTGAAGCTGGCCACCATGTTTGCCAGCCCTGGCGCCTCCTGGGAGTGGACCCACAGCAGACCAAGTTTAGCTGCAGCCTATGCTCTGCTCTGGGCCACGTGATATAAACCACAAAGCAATCTGCAGATGGCTACCACTGCACTCAGTGTAGAGGTGCCTCGAGAGGCCAATCTGCAGATCGAGGCTGGCTGTTGCTAGTGCTGGGCTTGAGGCTGCTCAGCCAGAGATATGAGACATGCCAAAGCCAGATACTGCTTGTTTGCATTTTGTGAACCTTTGAGAGATTTTAGAAAAGTCTATAGCATGAGCCAAGGCAGGCCATTTATAAAGAATAGCTACTGGAAGCAGCTTGGGTGTGCCTGAAAGGTGGGTGAGGCATGATCTCTGGGAATTACTAGGGCGGGGCATACGAATGGTGTTAGCCAGTTTGATGGAGATTCAGATATGGGGTCTGCCTGCATCTGCAGGCAGGAATGGGGAGGGCTCAACAAAAACAATGGCTTCCACCACTTCTCCATCTGGGAGAAAGCTGCTCCTCCAGCCCTCACGTTGAAGCTAGACAATTCAGTTCCTCAGCATGTCCTTGGCACCTTTCAAGCTGCTGCCCCCCTGCTGGAGCTCAGAGCAAGTGAATAAGTTTGAGTGCGATCCCCTTAAGAGGCGCTCTGGGGACTCCAGTGGCCCTCTGTCTCATTCAGCCACAGTCTCCACTAAGATTACGGAGACTTCTCTCCCGAGGAATTGGAACCCTGTGCTGGGGAGGCTCATTTGGGGTTGTGACCACACCCCCTGCAGCTGAGATATCCCTCCCAATTTTCACACATGGGTGTGGACCAGCTTCTTTCATGTCTCAGTCTACTTATCAGTCTCGAGGTGGCTTGTTCTGCATGTCTGTAGTTGTAGGTCAGTTCAGCTAGACTTCAGGTAATTCTCAGTGATGATTGTTCTGTAGTTTAGTTGTAATTGATGTGGTCCTGACAGGAAGTGAGCACAGCACTACTCCGCCATCATGACTGGAAATCACTGGTTGTCTTTTCATTTTGTTTATGGTTTCCTTTGCTTTGTAAAAAGTTTTAAATTTTATATAGTCCCATTTGTTTATTTTTCATTTTGTTCCCTTGCCTGAGAAAACATATCCAAAAACATATTGCCAAGACTTGATGTCAAAGACTTTAATGCCTATGTTTTCTTCTAGAAGTTTTATGGTTTTGGGTCTTACATTTAAGTCTTATTCCACTTTGTGTTTATTTTTGTATATGATATAAGAAAGTAGTTCAATTTCAATTGTTACATGTATTTGTCCGATTTTCCAAACATCGGTTATTGAAGAGACTGTAAATACCCCATTGTATAGCCTTGCCTCCTTTGTCATATTAATTGACCATATAAGCGAGGATTTATTTCTGGCTCTCTATTCTATTCCATTGATCTGTGTACCTGTTTTTATGCCAGAACAATACTGTTTAATTATTGTAGTTTTGTATATAATTTGAATTTGGGAAACATGATACTTCCCACTTTGTTCTTTTTCAAGGTTTCTTTGGCTATTGGGTTTTTTGTGGTCCATATAAATTTTAGGGTTAGTTTTAGTTCTGAGATAAATGTTATTGGTATTTTAATAGTGATTGCCCTGAATCTGAAAAACAAAATCTTAAAAAATATATATTGTAGCATCACCATGAATAAAAAGTTTGACCACCCAAAATTCATTAGAATATTTTGGCTCATTGTTCTCAGCTGAAGAAGCAGAATTTTTTGTGTCTATTTTGTTCTTTAATGTATCATCAGTATTTGAATTTTACTTAGTACATGGTAGATGTTCAAAACACATTTGCTAAATAAATGTGTAATATGCATATGCTGTATTTGAAAATATTTTATTCTGCTATGGAAACAAGGAAATGGGGTGGATTTGTTAAGCAGAGATAATAAATACCTTAGTATCTTATAAAGCATAAGCAAAATTCATGCTTTTCAGGCTGTGTTAGGTAAAGATAATGGCTAAGCAACTAGCTTGTGAAACATAGGCAGAATTTTTAAGATATATAGACATAGACACAGACATAGTCCTAGACATAGATATAGATGTTAGTTTAGTTAGCTATGAGACATACTGGTTATGGATTAAGTAAAGCATGTTCGTACTAAGCACCTAATATACATCATCCATTATATACTATGTATACATGAGGCATATACGGTGCTCAACATTCAGGTGTATTAAGTTGGCCTTATCTTTTAATAACATACATTTTGGCAAATGAAACCTATCGCTGCCCATCAGGCTAACTGGCAACCTTTAACTGTGACCAGGTGTACTTGCCTCTGTTATAAAGTGCGTCTGTGTGTTTGTCTAGCCTCCTTCCATCTGCCAAGTCCCTTAACTCAAATATCATTCTTGGCCCTCAGAACTGCAACAGCAGCAAGAGAGTTCTAGGATAGGTAACACTGCATAATCCAGGATTCAAATAGGAGACTCCTGCTCTGCTTTCACTTTTCCTATCAGATCTTTTGTCTCTTTCTTCTTGCGACGTGTTTAAATTGATTTAATGAACCAAGTGATTTAAGAATCTTCATTTGGTCCGTGAGCTTCTCCATGGTCTTTGGGTAATTTTCTTAAGCATCTGCTTAGACTCTACCTTGCATCGTATACGTGTGGCGTAATTTTCATAATATTAGTATATGTATGAATATGTATTACTTTATGATAAAAGGAGCATGCATTTTTACAACTTTAGAACTCAGTAAAATTCCTTCTTCTTCTTCCCAATGAGTTGGTTCAAGAACCAAAGTGTGCTTATTGTTAGTGTAGTTGGTACAAGCCTTTAAGTTCCCCCATAGTTTAAATTTATGTTTTCCTTCGTACTTAAATAGTTATTTTTACTTTAATGGGTCTGGATATGTATCTGATTAATAATAACTTAAAAATAATAGAACTTTACCAAAGTTTGTAAATTACCCCAAATCATAAAAATCAAATGCCAAGTGGCATCTAGTTGGGAACATAAATATAAATGATTCTAAAATAAAATAATATCCTATTTTTTTTTCTTTTAATCATTGAGCTCTGCTATTTTAACTCAGTGAAGACAACATAGCCTGTGGGTAATCCAGGAGAAAACTGATGAGATGTGCTGTTCTTTCAGGTCCGTAGCTATGCAATTCAGGCCGATTTCCAAAAAGTTTGATGAGCCAAGAAAAGGAAGGAAGGAAGTCTGCAAGAGTGCAGACTGACAGCATGACAAGTCATATTATAGCCCTTAGGGAAGCAAGATCAACATAAAGGGTTGCTGCACTTGTGATTGAATTGTCTGGGGCTCTCAGTGGGAGCACTGAGATGTTGGTAAGCCAAATGAGAATTCACAACACAAGAGTTCCCAAGGTCTTGCTGCAAAACCCTATAGAGAGTATGGGTAAATAGTTACCTAATCTCAGTTATTTCAAGAGGCTTTTTTTTATAAGAGCCAGACTCTCAATTGAATACTAACTTGAAAATCAGTGGGAGAGAGAAACAAACAAACAAAAAGAGATATTAGTAGCTGTTGTACCAGATGCTAATGTGCATGGTGTCTAACTATAGGAAGCAGGATCCTGATATTTAAAAGCCACAGATCCTTGGGTTCCTCCCTTAATAAGTTCTTAGTGGAAGATGATGCAACCTTGAATAGACAAGGAAATCGGTAGAACTTGAGACTTCATCCAGCTTTATGATGAATGAATGAATGAATGAATGAATGAATGAATCAAGGGACTCTGCTTTAGGATACTCTATATACAAATATTCTCTTGTGAAAACAGTGCCATAATTTGGAAGAAAGGAATTCTGACAGTGTTGATTCATTCAGTAAGTGGAAAAAAGAAAATGCCCCTTTTACAAAATGAACACACTAACGACAAGCTCAGATATTTCACTATGCTCTTTGGCAGTACTGATAATACCTATACATTGTAAATGCATGATGCTGCCTGATTTCTTTACATTTGATACTGTAGATTGTTCCCTGATTGAAATGGTCTCTTTCCTCTGCTTTCGTAATACTATGTGATTCTGATCTTTCTCCAGCCCTCCTAGATTTCTTTCTTCTTCTGTATCACATAGCTATTGTTGCATAACAAACCACCCCAAAACATAGAGGCTTAAAACAACAATTTACTTTTTCTCACAATAGTATTGGTTAGCTGGTCTAAGCTGTGTGGTTCTTCTTTTCCATGTGATACTGGCTAGGGTTCCTTATGCAGCTTTATTCGTTAGGAGTTCAGCTAGGATTGGTACATCCAAGTTGGCCTCACATATCTTTGGAGCCTCATCTATGGGGACTAGAACTTTCTGGGCCTTTCATTCCAGCAGAGTATCAGGCATGGTGGTGCAGGCCTCTAAAATGACAAAAATTAAGGCTGTAAGACCTTCTAAGGTCTAGGTCGAACTGAACATCCTCCAGTATCATTTCTGCCACAGTCTATCGGTAAAAGCAAATCATCAATTTCAAGGGACAGCCAAGATTCAAGATACAGAGCCATAAACTGTACCTTTCAGTGAGAAGAATGGCAAATAATTTGTAGCCCTCTTTAATAC
This sequence comes from Rhinolophus hipposideros, assembly GCF_964194185.1. NCBI lineage: Eukaryota > Metazoa > Chordata > Mammalia > Chiroptera > Rhinolophidae > Rhinolophus > Rhinolophus hipposideros. Next base: position 45,055,003 of record NC_138052.1, read on the forward strand.
AGCACATCTATTTATTCCTCTTCATTTCCCAACCAATAAGTATTTCTGTTCCTAAAGAGTTGGACCTTAACTCGCTACTTCTCTCTTTTTAAATTTCTTCCTTTAGAGAACTTCATCTGAAAGCTCTTCAGGTACTCCCAACACTTTTTATACTGTGACTCTCCTGGATTGCTGCTTTTCCCCCCGAGAATGATCAGTACTGTCTCACATGACCTCTGCTCAAGATATTCTCTACCATAAAACTCCTCTCCTAATATGATTTACTCTTAATCACTCTATAGATCTCAAATTAAGTTTCACTTCTAGATTGTGTTCTCTGATCATCTAAATTAGAATTAAGTTTTATACTATGCACTCCAATAACGTTACGTCTTCTCTCTTGTTCTTGAATTCAATTTACACTGTGGTGAGTTTCTAATTTGTATATCAGCACCCCCTAGTAAATATCATTTCTTTCTAGATTATTAAATAATTATCTAACTTTCATTCCTATTTCCTGGCTATTGAAGTATTTTGATCAAGTATTTTGATCAAGTATTTGTATTTATGAATTCATTAACTCCCTCATTCACAACTAAATGTTTAAAAACAGTTTTTATTATATCACACAGAATAGATAATCAACATATTTTTGCTGAATGAGGGAGTTAATGAACTAATAAATAAATATACAAACACTTGCTTAAAACATTTCAATTGCTCTTGTTTATTAAAATGTATATCCACAACCCGACCTGGGAAATTCCTTCCCAACCTGACCCCGGTATATATCTAAGAATATTTCCTGTGGTTTATCAAATGCAACCTTGGCTTTAATTTTTTCCAAACACAATTATGTTTATAACTATTCTGCCTCTTATCCTTTGTTTTTCCTTCTGGTGAGTTATTTTAGATACAAGTCCCTGAGTATTGAAGTCTGAAATGACAGTGACTTAAACAAGTTAAAAGCTATTTCTTTCTTATATAATAACCAAACAATGATTCCAGGGCTGACATTGCAACCCCATGATATTGGAAACCTCTCTTCCTTTCACCATTCTCAATATTTAGCTTTCATCTCACGACCTAAGATGGCTTTCCTAGTTCCCACCACCATGTGAGAGGGAAAGGAATTGGACAGAGCAACATTTAGATACCAGCTCTGCCTTTCTCTGGTTGTGTGACCCTAGACAAATGATTCAACCTTTTTTAGTCTCATTGGTAAATGTGAAAAGTGGTACTCACCTGTCAAGGCAATGAGAGGAATACACATATAAAACACCTAGCACAGCATCTGACATGTAGTAGGTGTTCAGTAAATGATAGTTACTATGGAGATTATGCTGTACCACTTTCTTCCTTAAAACTTGATGAGTGCCTCAGCCCTTAGGGAATCCCTTGTTCTTACATCCAATTTTACACGTGTAGCAATCAGGTCCATGCCATCAGATTTACTATACTTTCCTATGTAGTGATTGTGTAAAAACAGAAACTATGTCACATTTTGGTTCTATAGACTTTCCCCACATTGCCCAACCTCACATATAATAAAATATTTGGCAAATATTTCAGAATTAAGGTCAATATAGAAAAACTTCAAGCTGGATTCAAGAGACAGGAATATCATCCACATTATAGGTTTTCCATATTACACTGAGTAATCAAATATTATGATTTAAATAGGAACGTAAGTTAAGAACAGCATTGTATAACATGCTTTTGTAAATATTAACACATTCAAAATAACTTGTCTATCTCTTTTATCAAAAGATAAGAAGTCTTGGAAACAGTACCTTTGATTTACTTAATCTGAGTTTAATACATTTGGTATGTATAACCACAGGGATTTACTTAATATCTCTGCAAATTTATAATCTACAAAATCAGGTAAGTGCTTCCTAATACCATGGGTTATTGTGAGGGTTACGTGAGATAATGGACATAAATTATTTTGTATGGTGCCTTGCACACAATAAGGGCTTAATAATATTGAGCAATCATTGATGCTGATGGTGGTGTTCATGCATTGCCCTTATGATGGATATTGCTTTAATTGAGTGATTCAGGTGTTATAGATTTTTTAAAACCTGGACAATTGCCGTGGATCAAATCAAATTGAACGTGTTACATGGAAACGAGTATATTTTAAAATCAAATAGTTGTAACAATTATATACCCATTTGTAACGTTTAAATAGGATCATTGAAATCACTCATGATTGAAGGATTAATAGAGATGAGAAAACATGGAGTCAGTGAGCTGGGGGAAGCAAACAATGCCTTAGATGGCCATGCACTTGTGAAGGACAAACTGTTCCATCCTAGCACCAGAGTGCCACATCTGGGCAGCGATGGTTGTTTGCACTCCAGTGTGATGGTTGCAGCGGGCAGTTAGTGATCCTGCTCAGTGAGTTAACCCGCTATCTCTGGTTTCCGATTTGAGAAATGCACTGAGTCCCCTACACTGACGGATTCTTCCAGAGAACAAAACAACTTGCTATTTCTTAAAGTGACATTTCATTATCTCCTACTTGATCTGCTTCTCTGGGTTAACAAGTGTTCTATTTGCCATTAAAGTTTGTACTTAATACAGCCACCAAGGAACTTAGAGATTGTAAGAGATTCAATTATATACAAGTATTATGATACACTGTTGTAAATATTATAATAAATGTAGGTACTTGTTGTTTGAGAAGGAAAATGTATCAGAGGTAAGGTGCCCAATATTTTTCCCATGAGAGCCTAGTTCAAGAAGGAAATAGGTGAAGGCATTGGTTAGGTTGACACTGAAAAACAAACCTATCTTACTCCCCCTCCAAAAAAGTAAAATTTAGAAGCTAATTTGGACTTCATTAGAAGAGACAGTTTTACCATTTGAAATGATATTTCATCTACCAATATTAATACAGTTGCTTCAGACACACCTAAGTTGTGCAATTTCAGTTTTGCTGTATCTGCTAGGGGAAAGCTTTAAAATTTTTAACTTATGTTGCATTGAAAATATATTTATTTGCTGGGTATTGTCCTGATTGTACTTCATAACTGAATTTTTTAAAGTTCATGTTTATTTATGCCTGCTCTGTGATTTCTTGGCCAGTCTTAGAAAGCATCACAGTTTCCTAGGGAGTTAGTTACATTACTTAACTATGTTAAGTAAATTGGTTCTGTAAATTGGTAGTTTTTATGGAAATAAGGAAAGTATTTTGAACCATCTTGGTCATTGTGGATCTTTTGTTTTTAGGCAACTCAAAGTTTTGTGGTTCAAATTTTATTTATGGCTCATTAAGCCATGCTTTCAGGTTCAAGAACACTCTCAAAAAATAAACTTAGGACAAAATAGGAAACAATTTTTAAAGCACTTATTTCAAGGTCACCTGCTTTCTGTTCTGCAATCCATTAGAGTGTAAATGGATTTAGGTTTTAAAAAGATATTTAAAATGGGGCATTAGAAAGATATTTCTATATCTCATTTTACAAATTATCTCAGCAATTCAAAGTCAAGGGACCTACCCCATCCAGGCAGAGGCGAGAGCTGAGGCTTAGCTCACCACCTCCCAGTCTCTGCTGGGCTTTCTTCCATCCAAATCGTCAGTCCTGAATAAGTAGGAAAGAAAAGTAAAACGGACTCATTGGCTTTTATTTTAGAGCTTCGTAAAGTTATGTAAAGGGCAGGACTGTGACAAGTTCATTCAAGGGTGAACCACTCCAAGAAAATCGTGTTGAAACAGAAATGTTAGGGAATAATTATTCACAGTGACAAAAAAACAAAACTTCTGTTCAATATATCATTGGCTTTTGGAGGTGAAGCATTTGCATTTTTGACCCTGTAAGCCCATAACATGGTCTAAGGCAGGAATTTGAGTCCATTCAGGAGAGCTATGTTTTCTCTACTTATCTTTGAATACAAAGTTTCTTCTGAGGATATTGTTTGTATAATTTCCAACCCCAAGATAATCCATCTTTAATGGTCAAAATGAAAATGAAGACAGAGTAAGGAGATTAAAAAGAAAAAATTCTTCTTAGCTTTAAAACAATTTTTAAAATTATTTTATTCTATATTTAAGGAGTCATAAGAAGCCAAAAGCAATTCCTAACAATTTCAGTTATGGGGGAAATAATATGCCATAGAGTTATTGTGAATTTGCAAAGATCTGAATGTTTTATTCCCTCTTAGATTTAAGTATTCCTTGTGTTTATAATGGCATTAAGATAATAACTTGGTGTTTTAGTTTGTTTTTCACATATTTAAAAAAATGACTGCTTAATAGAGGCATGCTTATATAAGGATAGATCTGTAAGCATCATTTATATAATATTGTCTTTCTGAAGTTGTGGCCAGGATGGGCACAATATATAGGTGTTTTGTTATTTCTTTTGGGGAGGCATTGTTCTTAATTTTGTAAAAAATATATTAACTAAAGAAACCATTAACCAAAATATAATCTACTCTGCTTTTAGGTATAAGGGTAAGTGACCAAAAAGGTGAATAGGAAACTTTTGCAAAAATTAAATTTCACAAATATATCATCATTGAGACATATTTAAAATCTTATATAACTTCTATGTCTTAATATTTAAAAGTAAAATTGAATTACATGAAAAATTACTTTTAGTCATTGTAGCATCTTGATTTTCAATAAAAGATTAGGGAACATTCAGTACACTTAGAAAGGCAAGATTGTGAACCAATGTATTATAGACAAATTTTTAACTAGAATTTAATACAGAGTTATTGTTATCCAATATTTTATCATATATAAAAGCAGTATAAACATCAGTATGGGAAAGGTTAGCTTTTCTTGATCATTTAGATTTTTTTGTTTGTTTTCCTAGTTTGTCGTCACTATAGAAATAATCTAGAAAAATAATTCCCCTTCACTCAAAAGGAAAAGTATTATCTTTATTGTTGCCCGATATTCTTCAGAAATAACTTTGGGAGCTGATATACTTGAGAAAAGATGTGCATTTTTCTGAGATTTAACATCTAATTCTCAATGGGTGAGGTTCTAAAATTTATTTGGTTCATAAAAATTTATTCAAAGAGAAACAGAGGGAATAAATTAATGGAACACTTGTTTACTGTCATAACTCACATGGGTTCAAAAAGCATGTTGGATTCTCAGTAGAGAATCAAAAAGGACAGTGACCCACAGGCTAAATCAGTAACTAATTCTGGGTCCAGGATGGCCCTAATACCCAGGGGTTCATCAAGGGGTAGGGGTACAAGTGAAGAGGGGTTCAAAAGAGGGTATCTCCAAGAAAGTGTGGCATTTGTAGTCACATAGGTCATATTTGTTAGTTTTTTTCAGTGAAAACCTTTATTGGTAAACAGACACTTAACACTTTTTGATTACACATCACATGCAAAACAATTGACCTCACACATGGTTGTCTAACTGCTCATTGTGATATAATCTTTTTTGAGATGATTATAAATTTTTAAAACTTACAGTGACTGCAGTAGTAAAAGGAATTCAGGAGGATGATTCTAAATGAAGCAAAACACAGTATAACATCAAGTTTCAACAGATTGTCCTTTCTCAGAATCAAGATCCAAGCACCTCTTCATCATAATTATAATTTCTTGAATGTTGATTATGCTCCATGGATTATTCCTAGCACTTAAATGAATTTAATATTCACAAAAACCTTCTGAGACAAACACTATTGTTGTCTTTATTTTATAGAGGACAGAAAACAAACAAATAAAATAGACAGGGATTCACCATTAGGGAGAAGAGCAAACAAGGGTCACACAACTTGGGAAAGTCCCACGAGGGCAATGAATTCTATAGCAGGACTGGGCTAAATGGAAATTCAGAAGTGTCTGGCGGCTGGCGGGTCATGGAAGTTGCAAATGCTAAAGCACTGCTGCCTCGCCCTTGCTTATGGGAAGATGACTGGTGTGGCCATCATAGATGGTGAGCTGGAGGGAGTTCCTCAGAAATAACCTTGGTGCTATGTGTGGTGGAATGACTACCTGAGGCTGTGGGCAAAGAAGCCATAGGCTCTGATGCTTATACTAACCAAAGCCATCAACATTTTCATTAAGAAAATTAGCAGCTTCCTATGAAGATGCCAATGGTGGTCATAAAAGTTCCATTCTAAGTGCATCAACAGAGTAATGAATGCTAGGTTTCATAAAAATAAAAATAAGTTATGTCATGAGCTTGATTTTTCCCCCCTAAGGGAGGTTAAATTGAAAAAACTTTAAGATTTTATGACTTCATGTTCCTTTGTTTTTACTGAAGGAGCTAGTCTTGATCAAAAATTAATTAGTTAAATATCAATCTGTGGGTTACGATAACTGCAAATAACATGCAGTATACAAGGGTGTCTTTTTCTTTGACTAAAAGTTAGACACACTTTTAATTTGGCATAAAGTTTTCCAGCTAGGCAATTTGAGGACAGATGGTATTTGGCGGGGATCAGCAAACCATATCAAGCCTCTTTTGAGTCCTTTGTGAGAGCTTTTGTGCTTTACTATTGCATCACATTTGGACCTCTTAACACCTTTGATAATTTCTCATCCATTTCAAATTATGCCCATTACAATTTGGCATGTCAGCTACCAGCCTGGGTTATGATTGAGTTTTAAAAGGGTTGAGGTTCTTTGGAATCCTCTGCAGAATAAACATGATGCATTCATAACATTAGGACCTGAGACTGTTTGAACTAAACTCCACAGTAGTGGCCTGTAACAATCTCTGTGTGATACACCCCTCTCTTTATCAGAAGTTCTTTCTTTGTGGCTCCCTGAGGAACTCTGAGCCTATTACCCCAACATGGCAAAAGCCCAAAATCTTCCTTGGTCCTTCACCAGCAAGCATGTGGAAAAGCAAACATGATAAGAGAAAACATTTCATTTTTTTAAGCCTAAGCCAGATCTGTTTCTATATCCACCAAATATTGTATATTATCTCTCCATGATATTATTTTTTTCTGAGAAATGTTTTACTCAATGAAGCAATATTCTTCTATTTTCAATCTCTGGAAGAGTGTAACTAAAATAATGTGCCTATATACATTGAAGGGCAGAAGAGAGTATTACACAATAGAGATAAAATTGTCATTAGTTTGTTTTACATTCTATGCATTTTTAATAAGCAAATTCCCATTTACGGGAATTTAATTCCCATTTACAGGAATTAAATGTTCCAGATATTGATTTCAGAGGGATCGTATGTAATATGGAAATACAATTCAATAACATTATGTGATGATGTGTAATTCAATATAGCTAGAACCCTGGAAAGTGAATAATGAGTCTCCTATTGAAATATTTAAGAAAATTAAATTCATTTCCTGAAGTATGTTATAATAAAATTGAAACAATGTTACATGATTTATAGTCATCTAATTTTGGTTTTTAAAGTGACTTTCATGTCAAAAACAAGGAATTCTTTGCCTCCCCCCCTTTATTCGATCATGTATATATTCTATAATGACATAAGAAACATCTAAAAAAAGAAGCCTAATAAAGCAAATGTGCCCCTAAATTTGCTCCTGTTGAAACTTCAGTTTTAAGCATCCTCTGCATGTGAAATACTCCTGTGACATATGCCCTCTTGCTTTATTGTCACAGGAACTGATGATGTATGTGTCATTTTTCTCCCCACTTTGCAAGAGGAGAAAATGAGGCTCACTACAGTTTTAGTTACTCACCAGAGGTTATACAATATAGTAATGGAGACAGCCAGGCTTCAAACTCAGGAATCAAAGGGCCCTCTAACCACTCGACCACTCTTCTTACCATTAGACACCCTTACCATTAGAGAGTATGTAAATGGCTGGAGTGGGGGGACTGACTTCCCTAAATTGTCATGGATGTGATTTATGAAACTTGGAGAGACGCTAAAGTGACCCAGAAGTAGCCTGGTTTGGGGAATTATGTGTTTCGTAATTTTTTTCTTTTTCTTTTTGGGAGTTGGTACTGTAGGATTGAGATTCTTTTAAGGTGAAAACAAGAAGGTTTAAGGGAAGCAAAAATCTCTTGCTGTTGGAATAGATGACATCTGTCATTTTACAAGTCATTTTAAGATGACACAAAATGATGCTACAGAGACCACAGAGATTTTTGTTAAGAAAACAGAAACTCTTGGTCACTTTTCCTTTAAGTGACTTCCCTTTACAGGCAGTTGAGCAATCTGGAATGCTTAGAGATGGCTGCAAAGGTGGATTATTGTAGAGTAAAAGCTGTTTAGAAATCAAGGACTAAAGAAAACTCAATCGAAACTACAGCAGTACAAAATAAAATCTGCTGAACCCTAAAAGAGTCCTGACCCCTTAAAAGCACTCACACCTTTTTTCTCTCCTCTGAAAAGGTAACTCAAAATTAGAAACTTGTAAATAATAGAAATATGAGGTTTCTTTCTATCCTGCCAACTATGACAGCCTGTCAAAATACTTGAAGTATAATGATATGGTTTTATTTTTAACAACTTTTTGTCATAAAAATAATATTTTCTTACTGAATAATCATCTAATAATATGACGGTATGGAAAAAATAAAATGAAAACAAGACACCACCACCTCTCCCCAGAGGTCACCTAGCCTTCCTGATCTTTTCTAAACACAAACAAACACAAATATTTATGTATGCAAATAGTGTCATTCTATCAATCTATTTAATTCTCTAATTGACTTTTTAAAATAACAATATGTCATTAATTTTAAAGATTTGGATTCTAAAAGTTTTGGCCAATTTAGACTAAGCTGGAATTAGATGTCATAGAGCTACAAGTGGGATAGCTCTAAAGAGATCAGGTGCTAAAGTAGGTGGTTTGTTTTTAACTAAATGAACATGAAAGGCTTTAAGAAAAATAGAAAAGTTAATAAGATTGATGCATTGAGACCAATTCTTCTACCACATCACATTTAGAATATCAAATACGTTATAAAGATCCCAATTAGTAAGCTGGTTTCCAGATAACGAAACTTGCTGATATATTTGCCACAAAAAGGTGGTTTATGTAAAGTTTCCTAAAGATGGAAGTGAAAAAGAAGTCAAAGCATCATCTTTCCAGCTATAAAAAGGGCTTTTCAAAAGAATTTTGTTACACTACTAGAAAACTGAGAGAGAGAGAGAGAAAGAGACAGAGAAAGACAGAGAGAGAGAGAGAGAGCCTGATATAGGTGTGGTAAATTAAATTACTGTTGTTAATTCCTCACTCTCCTGTAGTAGAGCTCTACATCCATACCTCCTTCCTGGTCTCAGAGTGTGAAGAGGGTACATCTCATCCTGTGATTCTGGCTCAGTTATGTAACTTGCCTTGGCCAATGGGATGTTAGCCGATGTGATTTGAGCAAAGACTTGAAATGTGCTTGCAAGACTAGGCTATCTCTCTTGAGCATCTAACATCTCTATAAAAACATGTCCTAAAATGCATAGAGTGGACCTGAATCTATTCTGTAGCCTGGAGGCAAACTCATCTGTACTCCACCCAGATCAACTGCACCCAGACAACCTGTACTTGTTTCTGTTGTAAGCCACTGAGTTTGGGGGAGTGATTTGTTACCTAGCGTTATTGTTTCAATATCTGACTCATTGGTAGTTATTATTGACCCAAAATAAAAGCTTGTATCAGCTTTAAGCCTTGAAAAATCTCCTTTTTGGACTCTGCTAAGCTATTCATCATGTTGGAAAAATTGGAAGAAAGGTGACACAGGCCTGAGGCAGACTGCCAATATCAAAGCAAGATTTGGGGAGCCTTATGAGAGGAATCAGGATGCTCTTTCTACTAAAAGCAGCCTTGAGATTCATGACCACAAAATAATTGGCATAGCTGTGTCTTTGGTGAATGAGACTAACCTTGTAAAATAAAACTAGGCAGGGCTAAAGCCAGAGTCCAGTTGAACTTCTCATGCCTTTAAATTCAGTGGCACAACTAGAATTATAAGCATATATAAAAGGCTTATAAAAGCTTTGCATGCTCCCAAATCGTCTTGGGGCTCTGATGGCTTCAAACCGCCTTCCTTGGCTGTGAGGGAGCTTTCAGAAACTGATGACCTGGAAATCACTCTAGGATTCCATCATTACGAGGTATGATCAAAAAATACTATGAATGTTTAAATTTTAAAAATTATTACAGTAAAAGACACATTGTCATTAATCCCCCTTAAAATACTCCCCCTCACTTAAAACACACTTATCCCATCGTTCTTGCCACTTTCTGAAGCAGTTCTGGAAGTCCTCTTTCATGAGTGCTTTAGTTGCACTGTCGTGGCTGCTTCAGTGCCCTGAATTGATTCAAAACGTTTACCTTTCCTGGTCATTTTAACTTTGGGGAAGAGCCAGATGCATGGCTTCTTTGGGGAAGAGCCAGTAGCATGGAGCCAGATCTGGTGAATTAGGTAAATGAGGACACACCGTGAAGCGATGTGTCACATGGAGCGTTGTCATGATGGAGGATGAAGTAAAGACACTCACAAAAGAGGACTTCCAGAACTGCTTCAGAAAGTGGCAAGAACAATGGGATCAGTGTGTTTGAAGTGAGGGGAGTCTTTCAGGGCGGGGGGGGGGGAGGTAACGGCAATGTATCTTTTACTGTAGTAAATGTATTTATTTAAACATTCACCGTATCTTTTCTTGACATCTCGTAGAGTCATACTATCCAGTATGGTAGTTACTAATCACATGTGGCCATTTACCTTTAAATTAAGTGGAATTCAGTGAAAAATGTAATTGCTCAGACACACTAGCCACCTTTCCGATGCCTAATAGCCACATTTGGCTAGTGGTTACCATATTGGACAGCTTAGATATAGAGCACAATTAACATCACAAACATTTCTATGGGACCACATTAACTACAGGCAAGAAGACCCATTCGTTAGTCATCTCCTATAGTCAGGAGGTGGAAGCCATTTGCGAAGGGGGCCACATTTTTGCAGGCCCTTGTTTGAAATGGAAATAGCCCCAAAGAAAGGGGCAGTTATAAAGGGTGGGATCTCCATATGGCACCTACTTTAGTTGATATAAAAAAAGCACAGGATTTAGGATCTGTCATTTTACCTATTTTATCTGTCATTTAACCAAGCTTAGTCTTCCACCAAGAAAAGACAAAAATAAAGATAATGTGACAAAAAAGGCAGAGGAGATCCTAATCCTTGTAACTGCAAATCAGCTAAGACTATGTGGGATCATGTACCTTGCACAATTAAAATTTCCAAAGGCTATCTAAATCTCAATTTCGTTATTGTGAGTCTGAACCTAATACGCATACTTCAGCATTCAATAGGTCTTGACTTGCTAGACTTTATTTGCATAAAGGACTGAACAGCTTCTTAAAAAACTAGGGTCCATTGGGGCATTCCTTAACAGTAACACTGACAGCAGAGACCAAAAGCTATCGTTCCTCTTTTGTACAGACTAACATATGTACTTGGCTTCTCAGGAGTGAGAGTGTAGTGAGAATAACAACAAATCTTTCATCATCCAGAAGACACAGCTATACTCAGAAACGAGTTGGAAACAAGAGAAGAAAAATAAAACTGCCTATACCAGGTGGTAAAAACAAAGCTTATTTTTAAACACACATGGGAAGTATGCTGTGGTCTTCCAGAAATAATTTTGAGAGTTACTGCACAAAAAACTGAGATTTCACATTGAGTGTTGCAGACTGTATCTTTCAAAGATGGCCTCCCCACTATAATATTTCCCATATCACATGCAGTACCACTCCCTATCTAGAGATGAATTTCTGTCCCCTCCCTTTGAGCCTGAGCAGGCCAATAGAGTATGACTGAAGTGAAATGTTACTTCTCAATCTAATCATGACTATGGTATGCACTTCTGCTTTGTTCTTCTCCCTTGTTCTCTTGGGATGCTTGATCTTGTAGTCATCTTGCACCATGCTCTGAGGAAGCCCACACAGCCTGTGGAGAGACACACGTGGTATGGGAATGAGTTCCCAAGCTCACAGACTCAGCTGAGGTCCCATCCAGGCTCCCAGCTAACAGCTAATACTTACTTAGCTATAGGAGCGAGCTATCTTGAAAATATACTCTCCATCTCCCGAAAGAAGCACCAAGTTGATGGTGTGTAGAACTGAGACAACCTGCCCTGTTAAATCTCGGCCAAATTGCAAGTTCACAAGCAAAATAAATTACTATTGTTGTGTAGGTCACTACATTTTCAGGTGGTTTATTATGTGGCAATAGGTAACTGATGCAGATAAACTTTGGCTGCCATAACAAACTTTGTGGCTTAACACAAATTTGTCATCTTAACTTTCTATAGGTTAGAAGTCCAATATGGTCCCACTGGCCTAAAATCAAGATGTTGACAGGGCTGAGTTCCTTCTGGAGGCTCTAGGGTAGAATCCATTCCCTTGCCTTTTCCAGCTTCTAGAGACTGTCTCCATTTCTTGGCTCATGCCTCCCTTTTTCATCTTGAAAACCAGCAATGGTGTGAAGTCCTCTGTCATAGCATTGCCCTGACCCTTGCTTCTGACTCCCTCTTCCACTGTTAAGGACCCTCTTGATTACTTTGGGACCACTCAGATAATCCAGGATAATCTCCTTATTTTAAGGCCAGCTGATTAGCAACCTTAAGTCTCCTTTGGCATCTAACCCAACATATCCAAAGCTTCCAAGGATTAGGATGTAGGCATCTTCTGAGTGGCTATTCTGCTTCTACTACAGGTACAGAAAGAATCGATGAAATCTGCATTATAGTTTTAAAATAGCAGTTGAGTTGGTAAATGGCCTTTAGATATCAGCCGAGGCACCCCATCCATTGAGATTTAAATGCAGTTGGTTCAAACATCACGTGTAGTGAAGGCTTCACATTCTTCCCAGTCAAGCCCGGAATTCTGGTGGAGAGGATGGCTTACGTTGTTCAGAGTCACCTCTACTTTTATACTCCCACATCTCCTAAATTTACTCAGTTTATTAATTTTCTCACCATCCCACATATTGTATCCCTGCTCTGTACTCTATCTCACTTAGATATAATATTTCTCCTTTCCTAGATTGCCACAAAAGAGCAAATCAAATAAAACTGAACATAAAAAATAAAGCACACAGAAAATTTTACTAAAAACATGCAATGGAAGTCATGCACATCACAAAAGAAACGTAAAGTTACCCTTTAGCCAGTTCTGCCAACTCATGTCAGCCTACCCACATGGCATAGCTCTTTCTTCTGGAGCAAAACAAAAGAAAACGGAGTCATCTTAGTGCTTTCTGAAGAATGTGCTAACACCCTCCAGCCTCTGACACTGAGCTCAGCTGCAGCCCTCCCGTTATGTACACAAAGTTCACTGATGTGCCCCATTTCTCACTTCTTCTCCCTTCAGCGTCTGCAAGAGAAAGGGAGGGAGAGGGAGAAAGAGAGAGGGAGGGGTAAAGGTCCGGAGAGTAGGAGAGAGATGGGGGTAGATGGACTTCCAGAGTAATATCAACAATACACTACTTCCCTCTACCGCCTTAGAAGGCGGTGACTGTTAGTATTTATTTTGCTCTGAAATATTTCCCCTCCACTCAACTATAGGAACATAAAGAAAATATTTATGCTGAGATTTAGAAAGCCCTGTAGGGATCTGGGGACCTCAGGATAAATGTTTTTCTGTTGTGTGTGTTTTGTTTTTTTGCTTCCTCCTAACCACCTCATGCCCCACTGTGACCCTAAAACCCAACAGTAGACAAAGCAGGCCAACCAAGGAGGCTGCTAATCCACAGGCCAAAGTCCCAGGTACTGTGCATTTAGAAACAAAAGGCAACATTCTTGCCAGGAGCTGGACTTGGCCCAAGGCAGCGGGTGCCAGAGGCAAAAAGGGTAACAAGCCCAGATGGAACCCAGAGTCTACAGGAGCCCATCAGACTTTCCAAGGAAAAATTAAAAACTAATAACCAGATAATACATTCTGAGCTCTGTGCCCTGTGGACTTCTGCTGAATTTTGAATAAGGTGAGAAAGAGAGGGAAGGAAGGGTGACTAGGGAAAGAAACAAACCTTCCACAAAGGCCACGGGCATAGCATAAACCTTTCTTCTGGTGCCCAAGAGCTCAAAAAGTCGCTGGGGTTTTGTGTATGCTAAAATGGTGGTAACACTTGTTTGGGAAGATGTACTCAGCTTTGGTAGAAAATTGCAGTGAGGCAGAGTTATGAATAACTGGAAAATTTTAGAAAGACTGACGCCTCAAATAGCATAAAGGACAGAAGTGATGTCTGCATGGTAGGGTGCTGCTGGGAACAGCTGGGGGCGTCTACCATGGAGGGGACGAGCCCAGGTCATGGAGTCCCACCAAACTGTCATGAAATCCCAGCTCTACCACATGCTAGGTTCAGTTAACTCATTGGTGAAATACGATAAATGTATCAAGGACTCATTGTGAGGATGAAGTTAGCTCATATATTAAATCACGTACCACAATGCAGTGTATGAACCACAGCATATGCTCCAGTAAAGGCAAATATATGTTACATGTATATGTGTGTAACTGTAGATATTATGTATTTTCCACTTAGGGGAGTGGATCCTGCAGGGGAAAAAATGCTTATTAGAAGAAAGGGAAACATCCCAGCTAGTGTTTATGTATCTCTAAAGAAAAGAGTTTTGTCCCAGGTGCAGAGTAGACTTACTATTCAAGTAAAAAGGAGTTTACTTGCTATCACTTCAGAAGAGCTATAAATTCTAAACCAAAACAAACACATTTTTAAAGTCCAGATTTAAGTGTAGGAATGAAACAATAAAAACCACCTCAAGTATCTTTATTACTGTAATTTGCTTACTGTGTGTGGCTTAAACATTCAAGATTTCTAGACTAGACCCAGAGGGGTTTTAAAACACAGAGCTTTAAAATTGGAAGCAAGCGAAGAGAACACCTAATTTTAAACTCCTTACTTTTAGACAAAAACTGTGGCCCTTCAACAGTGAAACTCCATACCTGTGCTCCAAAGCTCCCCATGGGTATTGAAACTGCTAGAGAAGTTTCCGTCAGAAGCTCACCCTGGCTACCTTTTAGACTTGGCTCTACTTCTCCAGGTGTTGTCTGTGGGTCTTCCTCAGCAGAGGAAGCATTAATGCCTACAATGAAATGCATACACCTAATGCAATTAAGATATCACTTCATGGGAATTTCAACGGCAGCTCCCTCTTTCTCATTAGTTTGGGAAAGTTGGGAATATTTTTACTGTTTTTTTAGTCTATTTAATATAATCACACTTGATTCCCCTCTTTCTTTTTCCCCTAACCCTGTTAAAACAACCAGCAAAGCCCACTGTACCTGTCTTGAAAACACATAACAAATCTATTTCCTCCATTCCCACCTCCTCAGGGTTTAGCCTCCCAAGTTGAAGATGCCATCACCTCCCACCTGGGCTAAGGCAATGGCCTACCAGCTGCTTTCCTTACTTCCATCTCATCTCCTCCAAGAGCAGCGACTTTCAAAGTGTAGTTCAGATTGTAGTGATTCTGCATAGTGGCTCTGGGTAAAGTCCCTCTGGGTTTCCCACTGCTTTTAAAATAATATCCAAATGCCTCACGCTGCCTACAAGACCATGTGTCATCTGACCCGTCTTCGTCATCAAACTCACCTTCCACCCATCGTCCATAAGGTCCTATGCTCCAGCCATACTTGCCTTTATTCTCTACCTTGAACACCTCCGGTTCATTCTCTCTTTATGATCCTAGTCCTGTGTTGCTTCTACTTCAAATGCTATTCCACCGATGTCTCCCGTATCAAATTACTTGTCAATCACATCTCCACTTACAAGTCAACTCCTCAAAGACACCTTTCTCAACGATCTAGTCTAAACAAGACCGTAGTCACATTCTGTTTTATTTTCCGTGTAGCATTTAATATCTTTAGTTTAGTCTGTTTGGTTTATCATTGTAATCCTACAGCAATGGCTGGTGATAGCAGATGTTCAGTAAATATTTGTAATAAGAGAATGAATGAGAGCAGTGGCAGTACAGGTAGAAAAGGTGGTACACGAAAGCCCTCTTAGTCACTGAAGGGGTTTACAGACAGACAAGAACCTGGGAGATGGAGCACTAAGTGGTGTTCTGATTTAAGGGCCAAAGTAAAATTACTTGGTATTTTTTCCTAAGCCTAAACCTGCTAACACCACTTCCAAATGGTAAGAAATTTTGTCACTGCCAGTTCTAAGTAAGTAGCCTGAATCTTGTTAATAAAAACAATAAATTCAAAAACTTTCAATGTTTCCTTGGAAATATAATATAAAACGTATTAGATCTTCTGTATAATTTTTTTCTCAATTTTTTTTTTTTTGTATTTTTATGTTTTGGCTTTCACTTCTTTTAAGCCTTTCACAAAGCATTCCTTTCTGAATGTTTAGGGTTTTCGATTGTGGATCGACTCCCAACTTTTAATCCAAACTTTTAATAATGGGGCAGTAGGAAAACAGAAAGAAATCAAGGAAATAGGATACCAAACCAGATTTGTCTCCCTGATTTGACCTACTATTTGTATTTTAAAGAAAGCCTTTAAATATGCTGCAAAATGAAATAATTATGACACCAACCAGATGGTTTCCAAAGTACAGAACAACACATGTGATTAAGGAAGGAGATGAAGAAATAAGAATGAGAATAGCATGGACTCTAATGGGTTCACCTGCCAGCAAATAGCACTACACTTCAGCCTTTCACAACAACCAGCCCTCCACAGACTGCAGCCAGCCAACAGCTTTAGACACCACCTACCACCTCCTCTGAGAAGACTGAATGGCAGCTTGGCCCATACTTGAAAGAATGCTTCCTTACTCTTAAGTTTTGTGAGTTTTCTTTTGCTTTTTTTTTGAAAAAAACTGACTTTATTTTTTTAGAGCTGTTTTTGGTTCACAGCAAAATTGAGGCTGGAAAGTATAACGATTTAACATGTATTTTCCACCCCCACACATGCTCGGCCTCCTCATTAAGTCCCCATCCCCCTCCCCCCTACACAGAAAGTGGTACATTTTCTGCAACCAATGAACCTACACTGACTCATTGTAATCATCCAGAGTTCATTGTTTACATTAGGGTTCACTCTTTATACATAGGTTTGGACAAACGTATAATATCCATTATTATAGTATCTCACAGAGTGGTTTCTCTGTCCTGAAAATCCACTGTGCTTTGTCTATTCATCCCTTCCCCTACCCCAACCCCTGCCAACCACTGAGCTGTTTACTGTCTCCACACTTTTGCCTTCTCCAGAATGTCAAATAGTTGGAATCATACAACATATAGCCTTTTCGGATTGGCTTCCTTCACTCAGTAATACGAGTATGCATTTAAGGTTTTTCTATGTCTTTTCACTACTTGGTAGCTCATTTCTTCTTAGTGCTGAATAAAATGCCATTGTCTGGATGTATCACAGTTTTTTGATCCATTCACCTACTGAAGGATATCTATGTTGCTTCCAAGTTTTGGCAAGTATGAATAAAATTTTTAAAAGCATACATGCGCAGGTTTTTGTATGGATACAACTTTTCAGCCCCTTTGGGTAAATACTAAGGAGTGCAATTGCTGGACCATATGACAAAAGTATGTTTAGTTTTGTAAGAAACTGCCCAACTGTCTTCCAAAAGGGCTGCACCATTTTGCATTTTCTTCGGCAATTAATGAGAGTTCCTGTTGCTCCACATCCTCAACAGCATTTGATGTTGTTCTGAATCTTGCCAATTCTAATAGGTGTGTAGTGGTATCTCACTATATTGTTTTAATTTGCATTTCCCTGGAGCATATTTTCATATACTTAGATGCCATGTGTGTACCATCTTGGTGAGGTGTCTGTTTAGGTCTTTGGCCCATTTTTAAAAACCTGGATGTTTGTTCTTATTTCTTAGTTTTAAGATTTCTTTGTATATATTGGATAACATTCTTTATAAGATATGTCTTTTGCAAATATGTTTTCACAGTCTGTGACTTGTTTTCTCAGTCTCCTGACAGTGCCTTTTGCAGAGCAGATGTTTTTAATTTTCAGAAAGTCCAGCTTATCAATTATTTCTTTCATGGAGCATGTCTTTGGTGTTTCATCTAAAAAGTCATCACTATACCTAAGGTCATCTAGGTTTTCTCATATGTGATCGTCTAGCAGTTTTATAGTTTTGCATTTTGTATTTAGGTCTGTGATCCATTTTGAGTTAATTTTTGTAAAGGGTATAAGGTCTGTGTCTAGATTCATTTTTTTCCATGTGGATGTCCAGTTGTTCAGCACCACTAGTTGAAAAGATTATCTTTGTGCCATTGTATTGCATTTGTTCCTTTGTCAAAAATCAGTTGACTCTATTTATATGTGTCTATTTCTGGATTCTCTGTTCTGTTTCGTGGAACTATTTGTCTGCTCTTTCACTAATACCAAGCTGTCTTGATTAATGAAACTTTATATAATAGTAAGTCTTGAAATCAGATAGTGTCAACCAACTTTTTTTCTTCCCTTTAATATTGTGTTGGCTATTCTGGGTCTTTTTGTCTCTCCATATAAACTTTAGAATCAGTTTGTCAATACCCACAGAATAACTTGCTGGAAGTTTGGTTGTAATTGCATTGAATATTTAGATCAAGTTTGGAAGAAATTATATCTTGACAATATTGAGTCTTCCTACCCATGAACATGAAATATCTCTCTATTTATTTAGTTTTTATTTGGTTTTGTTCCTCAGAGTATTGTAGCTTTCCTCATATTGATCTTGTATACAATTTGTTAAATTTATACCTTGGTGTTTAATTTTTGTGATACTATTATAAAGAGTATTATTTTAAATTTCAAATTCCACTTGTTTTTGTTGGCACATAGGAAAGCAATTGATTTTTGTATATTAACTTCGTATCCTGCAACCTTGCTATTATCACTTATTAGTTCTGGGACTATTTTTGTCAGTTCTTTCAGATTTTCTATATACAGTGTTTCTCCAAAAATAAGACCTAACCAGAAAATAAGCCCCAGCATTATTTTTCAGGGTGACATCCCCTGACCATAAGCCCTAATGTGTCTTTTGGAGCAAAACTTAATACAAGACCTGGTCTTATTTTGGGGGAAACACGGTAGATGATCATGCCACTTGTGAACAAAGACAGTTTATTTCTTCCTTTCAAGTACGTATACCTTTTGTTTCCTCTACTTATCTTATTGCATTAAGTAGAACTTGCAATACATTGTTGAAAAGGAATGGTGAGAGGAGACACACTTACCTTGCACCTGATCTTAGTGAAAACCTCCAAGTTTCTCGCCGTTAAATATGATGTTAGCTGTAGGTATATTCTGGATATTCTTTATCAAGTTGAAGATGTTCTTCTCTCTTAGTTTCCTGAGAGTTTTTATCATAAGTGAGTGTTGGATTTTATCAAATGCATGTATTAATATGATTATGTGAGTTTTCTTTTTTAGGTTGTTGATCTGGATTACATTAATTGATTTTCAAATATTGAACCAGCCTTTATACTTGGGATAAATCTCACTGGGTCATTGTGTGTAACTCTTTTTAATCTGAAGGTACTTGAATAAAAACTCACTGGCCACGTTGGACTAAATTTCTAGCAAATTAGATTACTCTGTGCTTACTTGGGAGAACTCGGACTTGTAACAAGGCCCTTTCCCTTTTGTTCTTTTTCCAGATCCTATTGTAGATTCTATTGCATATATATTTTTTTGAGCCATGAAGATTGCATAGGTTAAGGGGTAGATTTTATTGTTTCAAACTCTAGGAAAAACGATTGCTTCCTGTTTGGAGTGACCTCATTTCTAGTAGCAAAGATACAGAAGAAAACTATATTCGAAGTTAAATTTGTTTAAATAATCACAGTGAATAATTTCTCTGCTGTCAATATAAAAAAAAATTACCAAGAGGTGAAATTAGTTACCATTTTGACCAAAGGATATGAAAATATTAGATAATATGAAAATTCCATGCAAAAATTTCATATGAAAATATTAGATAACAGTTAGTGATTGGAGAAGGATGCCCTATGAATTTTGCAGTTGTTTCATATGGCAATTATTATCCCGTCTGAGCAGAATAGAAAAATGAGTATATGTGTCCCCAACTTTTAGTTACAATACTTGCTATTAATGAAACCCAGGATCCATTTATAAAATCTTATGTTCATTTTCAAAATCTAGGACCAAATTAATGCACAGCTTACTAACTTATTGCAAGTAAAATTATAACTATAATGCAAGAACTTATTAAAATTCCAAAAATAGGATGTAAATAAGGTGTTATGAAAGTTTTCTTCGAAGGAAGGCTATTTGAACTAGAATTTTAAAAATGAATTCAAATTGTTATAATTTATTGTTATCATGAAATGGCATGAAAATATTATAGTGTTTGGAAAATATATTGAAAACACATAATTTTATCAAACTATTATCTATGTTATACACCTTTCAAGCATGTTTTCACATGTATTTTATATAGTGATAATCATATTGTATTCATGTTTTTTTAACTTTTTAACTTACTTGTCAAAAGTATTTTCCTTTGTTGCCTAACTTGTTCTCATAATTATCATTTTTTTGTTTGCAACATAATATTCTGTCAGGTAGCTCTACCATAATTTAATTAATATTTCCACTATTTTTGATATTTAAATTTCTTTCCATATCAAAAATTATATTGGAAGTGGACATCTTCATAGGTAAAATAATTTTTCTCCTCCTTTGGTTTATTTCCTTGGGAAAAAATGTACAAAAGTTGGATTATCAAATCTATACTTCTGAGCATTTTTTACAACTCTTATTATATTATTCCAACTTACTTCGCAGAGGCAAAATAATCCTTTCTCTAGCCACATAAGAACACTCCAGATTCACCTCAACCTCACCAGCAAAGGGAAATCTACCCATCTGTCTCTGAAATTTAATAGGTAAAAATGATATTTTATTTATGCTTTCATATCCATTTCTTGGATCATTAGTGAGATCATTTTGACATGTTAGGTAATAATTGTACTTCCTCTTTTTTGTATAGTCTATTACAGTTTTTAACTGAGATTTTCCAGTTGTGAGGAGGTCTTTTCAACAGAAAATGCAGGCTAGTGAAGGCACAGGTACATAAATTCAGAATATGTAGATTTGTTTGGATTATAGAATCAACATGGGGAGAGGATAGAAATCAAAGATATACATCAAATCACAGAGGTCAGAGAAGGGAAAACAATTTCCTAACAAGACTTAAAGAGTTTTTTCTTCCAAGAATTGTGTCAGATGTGAATTAAGAGTTCTTAAATATGATTTATCCACATGGGCTCATAAATCAAAAAAGTTAATAAATCCCCAGTTTCCTCTCTTCCCCATGACTCTTGAAACAATTAAATATGTTCTTTGTTCTCCGTGACAAAGTTATAAAATTATCTTCATGTCCTTCAGCATATAGTAAAGGTATTCTTAATAAATATTGTTCAGAATGTTATTCTTAGTTTTTGCAATCATTGAAATTTAAGTGTAGAATAAATAAATAAGAATTCTACCTCCCAGTTGATAATATAAACTAAATAATGAACATATTTGAGTAGTGCAATATCATCCCAGTAGTAGATTAATTACCAATATACAAAACAAACTTTTAAAATAGCATCAGTTACAGCAGTCAAGGTTGAGTAAAATGTGCCACCGTGTTTCCCCAAAAATAAGACCTAGCCAGACAATCAGCTCTAATGCGTCTTTTGGAGCAAAAATTAATATAAGACTTGGTATTATATTACAGTACATTAATTTACATTATATTGCATTACATTATATTATATTATATAACACCCAGTCTTATAGTAAAATAAAACTGGGTCTTATATTAAGTTTTGTTCCAAAAGATGCAATAGAGCTGATTGTCCAGCTAGGTCTTATTTTGGGGGAAACAGGGCATTACAGTATGATTACCAAAGCATACCTACTCCGAGAGAGTTTGAAATTTTCCCTGGTTTTATGACTATAATTTAACTTGATTTTACTCATTTTCTGTTTTTTGTCTTCTATGTATGTGTGTGTGTGTGTCTGAGTCTGTGTGTGTGTGTTGCTTTTAAGATGGTTTTAAAATAGCATAAATAAGTTTTGTTACTTTAGTTATTAATTTTATCAAATAGTGTTTCATGAAAATGTACAGGTGAAATGTACAGATTCAGTGAATTTGTTCTTGATGTGCTATAACAGTAGTAAATACTAAATGATTACAGGTACCTTTTTATCATCAAATTTGCATAACATAACATAAGCTTACCAAATCTACAGGAAATAGGATTCATTTCCACGATTGCCGTCTGGTATAGCAGAATCCTAGTGCCTATATACCAATAGAGGAAAAATTTGTTGATCACTAAATACAACTACTTTTTATGAGAGGCTTGGTTCTTTATCAGAGCAGTGAGTGATAAAGGTGATAAGAAAGTGTAAGAAGTCTGGCCTAGTGACAGTTTTCTTAGTGAATAGGAGGAAACATCCACTGCTCTTGAGTAAAGTGAATCGTACTTCTGCTTTGATTTGCCCAGTGATATAATTATCAAAACAGCTACACTATTGAAACTTATGCATGGAAAACATTATCCTATGTCTAAAATGCTGGCTCCCTATTTCCTTTTCCATCCTATATTGTGGTTCAAATGTGATTCTTTTTTTATAACAGGTTTTCTTGGTAATGCAATTCTGAAGATACAGCAAACGAACTATTTTGATGAAAATTCTACTTGTTTTGCCTCAACATTTGCTATTTAGAAATTTTTATGGTAAAACTATTTTTTGTTTGCTTGTTTGTTTATTTTTCTGGGGTTTTTTATTGGTTATTTATTAATTTACTCACTTACTTGGTCTTTGCTGGAGAAGGTGTATCATGGGGATACCAGCTAAAACATCTGGATGGAAGTTAAATATTCAATATCTGAATGTTTCATCTGTCTCATGCCAAATATCTGTACACTGGAAATTGTTTTCAGTTTCTATTCAGATGATTACAAATTGTACCAAACTCAATGATTGTCAATAAACACTGCTTGCATTAAAATACCAGGGTCATTCAACTTGCAAGGCATATACAAAATGTATCCCAGTTGGGGAGTTCGACAAAAAGAAGGCTGCTAAACAGCTGCTTAGTCGCCAAGGAAGAATTCCAGGGACAGGATATGAAATTCTTGGAAATTCTTGGCTCTTGCCCCACTAACTCCCTCCCACTTTCACACATCCAATAAGTGTATGCATGCTATTGAAGCCAGACTTTAGTTTTGGAAATGATGCATTGGAGTGTGGCATTATTTAAATTTCCTCCAAGAGAAAATTCCTCTGCTACACATTTACCCTCTTAATTAACCATTCTTGAACTTTTGGCTTGGTTAATTTTTTGACTGACTATATTATATGCGCTTGTTTGACTGACGGGCTCCTGTCCTTTATGCACTGAGAATAAATACGTTATTCTAAAAGTTATTGCAGAAAAGAGAGACAAAGGATACATCATCCACTTGGAGATTGTATTGAGGACCTCACATGAGCAATTCTATAGGATTAACTTTCTATTGTGTTTTGTTTTTATTGTTATTGCTAGACGTGTTCTCCCTCTCTCTCCCTCTATCCCTCCCTCCCCCACCCCCTTCTCTCTCTTTCTCTCTCCTCAGCCAGAAAATGCTGTGCAGGTGTTTTTCACGATTGAATATACACTCTGTTACAGACAATTTAGTTCATGTGCTAGAGCAAATACACACAGTTACAGACAATTTATTTAATGCAACCGTGAAGTTTTGGTATCTGATCAAGAAGCTAAGGACAGCAGGAAAGAGAATTTGCAGGTTTACACGCAGTTAAAGCAGAGGAAAAGGAAACAATTTGTGAGCAGCTGAAGCAAGCAGGAAAGGCAGTTGGTATGTCTCACTGTCTGTACTGCCTTTGATTGTTCTCCATTGTAAACATTCCTCTTATGGACAAAGGCGATCGCAGAAAATAACAGCATAAATTAGAAGTTTTCTTCTGTCAGAGGATGGCAGGTGTATCTTAAGAGAAGAACAGTAGTGTGTGTTGTCTGGATGAGCAGCCTGTGGGAACAAGATTTCAGGCAGCAGCTAGGAATGGGTCGAACAAGAATCAGACCTCACAATGAGAAAGGGAGGAGAAAATTGGGGAAAGCTTTGCACAGTGCCAGGGCCCAAACCAGCTGGGGAAAGAAGAGGAAATCAAGGTACCATCTCAGGAATCCACTGTAACTGACACATCTCGAAAATTCATAGCTGCCTAGAGGTCCACACACACTGGCCATTCAGGCAGCAATGGCTCTGAATCTTGGCGGGGCTGGTCCTGTAGACAAATGAAATCCAATCGTGTAGTAAAGTAGGTTGAGAGCAGGAGGAAGGGACTGGCATTTGTCATATCAGCAGCATTATTTTCTTTTCAGTTTCTGACTTCTTTTACAGTAGGCTTATGTGACCCTGATCTTTTTCTAATGATAAATTCTGTATTTTTCACTTATTTTGATTGGCTTCTTCAAGAATATTACCCTTGGCTTTAGGATTCTATGTTGCTTTTGTCGAAAAATAAATCTGTTTTGTGTAAAGAGGATAAAGAAGTCAACTAATTACTCTTCCCAAATGTTAATTTTAATACCAGTACTTACTTGGAATCTTAGTATAATAATCATAGGCTTTGATGTAGTCTACAGTATTAATGTACTGTAAAGTAAATATAAATTCCATCTGTATTAGAAAATTCCCTGCACAGATACTCTGAAGTTAATGAATTTGTGCAATACATTACAGACTGAATAGTCCTTCCTTCTTTGGATGTGAGTGGGTTAAATATTATGTAAACAATTGACCCCGTTTCTCAAACTATATCAAGAGGCTGAAATTACCCCAAGAGAAAGACTTTAGCTTCTTTTACCTGTCGTTGACCACAGTTTTCATCTTTCCAGACAACCTGAATAAAGAAAGTCAGATATTCAAAAACTCTTATCCTTTTAAATTAGCTTTTAATTAACTTTCTATGCCCTTTAATGAAGATTCAAGATTTTTGTAATCATACAGAGTTTGTGACCTCTGCATATCCTTAATGCCACTGAAGTCAGAATTTTACATGATAATTGGTTACTTAAAATGCAATAGCATGACAGATAAGCTATAAGCTGATGACTTTGATTTAGTGCAGCGTTTGATAAAATTTTTATTCCACTGCCTTGGGAATCATACACTTTAGAAAAGAGTTACTTAGAATTGGATAAAACTCAGGAGCCATGAAAACTGAAATTCTTAAATCAAGTGACACAAATTTTAGTGAACCAGTGAAATAAAAATTGAATGGCCCAAGAATTATTCCTTCCTCTCAACTCTATATTTACTCCACTCCCACCATGCCCAAGATAACCTAGAGAAATGTGTAAAGGAAAAAAGAATACTCAATGATCAAGTGGATCTAAAATTATGTTATTGAAAAATCTAAATTCCTAGGGGTAAAAACTCTACTCTTTTTAAAATACCTTAATTTTCCGTGAAGCTAATGTTGAGGTCTACATAACGTCACAGAACTATTTACTATTTACTATTTTGTGATGATTAATCTAAGGTTGTAATGAATTTTGCCTTTGAACTTCATAGCAAAAATAGTTTATACGGTAAACAAATGAATTATAAAACAGCAGGTGACATGTTTTATTATCTGAAAGAACAAAATATACTAAAGAGAACTACTTTGTTTATGGCTTACATATGAATGAATGTTACAACTGGTAATTATTGATGCATTTTCCTCATATAGTAGATATAAAAACAGACTTACTTGTTCAAAAGCCTAAAGCAGAAGTTTTGCTTTCATTAAAGTAAGTCCCGTAATACATGTATTTTTAATATCATTATACATTAGCTGTAATATGACATATTATAAAACATTAAAATATTTTCTTAATATTTTATTTGAAAGTATTTCCATTCCAAATTTATTTTCATATATTTTGTTTGGACTTCATCTCAATTAGCCTAGTTTACTGAGATTTACCCAGAGTCATAAATTTTTTTGCTCCAAAGACAAAGCTTAACAGTATCATTTACTGTTTCCTGTAAATTACATTACAGTGAAATACTGAGAGATACTTTTACATTTGATGTACCTAAGTAATGAAATTTCAACCAATTACCTAGAGATAATATTTTAAAATGTAATATTACTTATCAACATTAATAGATTTTCCTTGCGTTTATCCCAAGTTTTTATTGTTGGTGGTGTTGTTGTTTTTTTCAATTCAGTTTAATCATGCCTGGTTTCAGGACACTTTCTTTCATCATTGGTTTATTCTAGAGGCTGAAGTATGAGTGACTAATGTTATGCCCACTGATATATCATCTGTCAAGACTTACTCCAAAGACTAAGTCTTGGTAACCCAAAGGTAACTCAAAGGTAACCCAAGGTAGAGAGACTCAGAGCCCTGACAGAGGAACCTTACATGCTCGATGGGTCAACCCACATCAAACCAAGTAAATAATCTAAATACACTCAGGGCAGTTTCTATATCTCCCAAACGACTTAACATCTTGCATAAACTCAGAAACCAAGAATCTTTGCTCACTTTACTCTATTATTAAAATACTGATTACCTACCAGAAAAGCTTGAATTCTGATGCCTCTGCAAAGGCACAAGGGTTGTCAAATTTTTTTATCTCTTTATACTCTTAAAAATTATTGAAGACCTCCAAAGGTCTTTTTATTATGTGGGTTATATTTATCAATATTTACCATATTAAACATTAAAACAGGGGTGGCTGGTTAGCTCAGTTGATTAGAGTGTGGTGCCAATAGCACAGAGGTTGCCAGTTGGATCCCCACATGGGCCACTGTGAGCTATGCCCTCCTTAAAAAAAAAAAAAAAGAAAAGAAAAAATAAATTAAAACAGATTTACATTTTTGTTTAATTACCTTTTATGAATCAATAAAGCACTTTATATGAAAAATGAATAATATTTTTTAAGACTATGACTCCATTTTCCAAAACAAATTAGTAAGAAGATGGCACTGTTTTGTATTTTTGCAAATCTAGTTACAATACTATGGCCCAATAGAAAACAACTGGATTCTTATAGTTGTTTTTGCAATCAATCTGTTGTGATCCATTATTTTGGTTGAAGTATAAGAAAAAAATTAGGCCTCTTGGAGGAGTGGGAAAGGGAGGCTATTACAGACCTCCTAAAATGGTATCAGGGAAATACAGAGATCCAAGGACCATGCTTTGAGAATCATTGCTCCAGAAAATATAGCCTTTGTTCTATGCAGTACTTGAAGAACATGACAACTGATGAGTCCCAATTTCATTATTCAGAAATGGCAATGAGACTCCTTATTCCAAGAAAACATAAAAGCCCATCAGTCAAACAAGCTGTGTCAGAGGAGTTCCTGTAATTCAAAGTTTGTATGAATCGGTAGGGTCATTCTTGCCCCCAGCGCTCTCCTGTGTTTTGATACACCGCCATTGAGACATTTTGGACTTTATAAAACCATTCTGTCATCTGAAAGTCTTGGAACTTGGAGGATAACTGTCAATTCAAAGCCATGATATAATGCCCGTATTGCTACCAATTCCTGATGTAGAAGATCTAAGGAGTTACTCCACCCTTTTCCCAGTTCTAAGACACCATAGTGCTTTGCAACTAAGCATATTATGGTTCTTTTATCCCCTTGCTAATGATAGCTTGATTTTCTTGTGGTCCTGGTAGTGCTTGGTTGAGTCCCAATTCTATATACCGTTGCAGTTATCTTTTTCCTGAGGGATAGATTCTGTATCTCTGGAGTCTCTGAACTAAAAATTTTAAACCAACTACTCCAAATAACTTCATCTTTTATAACGGGACTTCTTGTTCAACGCCTTTATATTTCAGATAAGAAAACAGACACCAAGCAGGACCAAACGACTTTTGCAGGGTTTCACAGAAAGTAGAGCAGAATTTATGTTCACCCCTTTATGGATCCTTAACAGCAGTTTGACTAGACTATGTAAAGGACTAAAATAACTATGGCCCTAGAACTATACACCTGGGGCCCTCTCCCATACTCGTCACCTCACATAGTTGAAACATTCTACAGTTGACCCACCACTAACTCTAAACTTCAACATCATATTAGTGTTTAGGGAGGTGGAGACCTTCGTGATAAAATCATGAATTAGCTCAGGATCTGCAAGAATGAAGAACAACCCTAATCAAACCAATTAAGATCACTGTAGATCTCCATCTCTGTAAAGGAGAACCAGTTCTGAACAGATCTGTCCAGATATTATGCTGTTGTTAACCTATATTTAGAAGTATTGAAAGGATAAAACTTTCCTCTGGTGTTGGGTATCAAATATGCCTTAATAGATGTTAGTCTTTAAGGCAGAGAGATGTTGGCTTCTCCATTAACTTGGCTTGAATAATCCTGAGTTGCTTCCTTGTCAGGGAGGAAGAACGGACTTCTCTTGGAGCTGTCCGTGGTGCTTATTTTAGGGCATTATTGTTCAGCCTGCTTTGCCAGCTTAGGTCTGCCCTTTTTCCAAATACATCTAGAACACAAAACTTCATTGTGAGTCTTGCCATGGTTATTTCTTGACATGCTGCCTATGTTTTCACACCCAGAAACCTTTCCCTGCAAGTTAATATTGCCAGTCCTACCCCCTACTTTTCCTTTCCCTCTCTGTGTTAGCCTTATCTCTGTCAGGAATCTGCCCACCTACCTCTTCTCCTGTCTTGGACTCCACTGGTCCAAGCACATTGCCCTGCCTGAGCCAGAGCAGCTACCAAGACTCACCTTAAAGGTAAGTGGTAAGCATGATTTAAAGATGACAGGAAAGTCTTTCTTGTCTCAAAGCATCTCCCCTCTGTAGACTTGTAGTGTGACAAAATCCATATTTGGTAATTTAGTATCAAAGAACAATAGTGACTAGATTTACATAGGGCAGTGGATTAAATTCTTTAGATACTTTAGCTAATTAACTTTCACAAAATACCCATGGAACAGATATCATTATCCTACAATTTGTGGTCAAGAGAACCAAGACTCAAAGAAGTTAATAACATAATTCCATTTTTAGTACAACTAGTATGTATCAGACGCAATTTCATCCTTAGTTCTATCTGACTGTACACCCAGTGCATTCTGCCTGGTAAAATAGAGTTTGGAAGAACCTCAGGCATCTTTACATTCATTGCTGTTAACATGTAAGCAACATTTATCATTTGGCCTTTAGTATCTCTTTGACTTGGGCACTTTGTCATTTCTATATCACATGTTCACTCACCCTTGACTGTGGGTTGGAAAGATATCTGTCCTTTACAAACCAACTGAGTGCAGGTATAAAGCTATGTCATCATAAACATCGAATCGCTTTCTCTGTACAAGGTAATAGGCAATTAAATCAGAGTGATTTGCTCCAGGCCAGAAGCTCAGTGACCAGCACAGGCACCTTGTACTTTTCTTGAGCTTAGAGGTACCATTAGTACCACAAAGCCTCATAGCCAGAGTGAAGGAATGTTTGGCAAGTGATGGATTTGAACTTTGTCCCGTGGGAGTTAGATGTGATTATCTCCATCCACTTTTGCTCACCTGTTTAGAGTTCACTTTCTAGTTTCACTTAATCTTCAGCCTCTTCAAATTTCAAAGCCCCAGGGCTCAGAGAACTAACTCTGGGCTCAGCACTTCTTTGACCAGCCAGCTATTATTTTAAGCAATGAAATGATGCTATTGGTGAACAGTTTCCATCATTCTTCTTTTAAGATATTCAATAAATGGCTTTTGGTAGATGTATAGAATCTTCTTTTACCTCCATTTATGACTTTTGTTTTTCTCTTTTTGCACTGTTTTCTTATGTTAGTACTACATATGCGGTGTAAAAAAAAAAATTGTGAAAGAAGACATCCATCCCCCACTGTCCTAAGTTGAGGACTTCATTTTAACTGCCAAGTAGGGCAGTCGGAGGTTGTCCTCACCACTCCCACAATACCAAAAGGTTCTCTTTAACTCTTAAAGTCCCTGGGTGTGTCCTAAGGTCCTTACATGGTCATGGGGCAGGGACTTTTGGTACTGCCAGACATGGCTCCCATACCTGAGGTAAAGTACCCACCCAAAGACCTTATAACCTGCTATCTAGACCTGACTCCTTCTCTCTTTACCCTTCTTCCCCAGTCTCCTCCTTTATTTATACATTCATCCTTTTAATCCCTCCCCATCAAAGTCCTATTTTCTTATCATTAGTGATTCTTAGGTTGTCTGGAAATATTTGAGAATCTACTGAAACCAGAGTTCATTAGTAACAAGAGAAAAAAACAAAAATGATTCCCCCTTCTCAAGGGCAGTGAAGTCTTCAGAATGTAACCTTTATTCCCTGTAAAATAAGAGAATTACCTGTTTTTCACTGGAGAGAATGATGTTTCTTACCCTGAATGGGTCAAATGATCAATTCAAGGGCAAGAGTTATTTTCATGTCAACAATGGTTAATATTTATATTCCATATATACATATGAAAGAATATGATTAAATATTACCTAAACTTTCAGTTTCCAGAAATACTGCATTATATGATGTTATGGACTGAATGTTTGTGTCGCCCCCCCACCCCAAATTTGTATGTTGAGACTCTAACTGCAATGAGATGTGATGGTATTAGAAGTTTGGATGTTGAAGAGGTAATTAGGTGTAGATGAGGTCATAAGGGTGGGACCCTCATAATGAGATTAGTGACTTTATAAGAAGAGGAAGAGAGATCAGAGCTCTCTTTCTCTTTACCATGTGAAGACAGAGTAAGAAGACTGCAAGCCGGGAAGAGAGCTTTCACCAGACCCTGACCTTGCTAGCACCCTGATCTCCATTTCTAGCTTCCAGAACTGTGACAGAAAAAAAAAAGTTCTGCTGTTTAAGCCTCCCAGTCTGTGGTATTTTGTTATAGTTACCCACTCAAAATAAGACAAATTGTCTTCCAAGTGTGTTTAGCTATTCACTCATTCACTCATTTATTTATATCTGCTATTTTAAAATTAAAATAGCATTATACTACAGTGTGTTTTTAACTTTTTTTACTTAGTAAGTCCTGATAATGCCATACCATGTTAATGATATGCCTCTATCTTTTGCATTAGTTTCCTGGGGCTGCTGAAACAACCACAAACTTGATAGTTTAAACCAACAGATTTTTTTTTTCTTTTTACCTCACAGTGCTGGAGGCCAGAAGTCTGAAATCAAGGTTTTGGCAAGACCACACTTGCTGCTCTGCCTTCATGTTCTGCTGTTTATGTGTGTTTTTATCTCAGAATTCCCTCTGCCTCTTTCTTATAAGTATACTTGTGAATGGATTTAGGGCTCCATCAAATAACCCAGTCTAAATGCCTACTCACATGATCCTTAACCACATTGTTTGCCATATAAAGTAATAGTCACTCTTTTGCCATGTAAGGGAATATTCATGGGTTCTGAGGATTAGAAAGAAAAATATACCTTTGGTGACATGCCGTGTTTTTCTATCTACCAAAGTCCATCCACTGGTCACCAAAGGTTGGTATCCATCCCCCATGCAAATTATGTCCCATCCCAACATCCCCCAAAGTCTCAACCTATGTTGGTATCAATTCAAACCTCAAATCTCAGGCTCAGTTGTCCTAAATCTTATCATATAAATTATTTGAATCAGATATGTGTGAGGATTGGATGTGTTCCGCCGTGGGGCAGAATTCTTAGAATTCCTCTCCACCTGTGGACCTATGAAACCAGAAAACAAATAATCAGCTTCCAAAATACAGGGGTAGGACAGGTACAGGATAGCAGTTATAGACTTTCCCATTCCCAAAGGGGGAAAAAAAGGAAAGAATTTACAAAGAATCTAAGTCATTCATAGTCATAGTTTTGTGCTTGCCATGCTGGCCACCAACAGTTCTATGCTGTTTCCCAGTTACAACACAGGATCTTTATCTTGACATCTTCCCGCTTTCAGGGTTGATATTAATAATTTGAGGCAAATGAAAGGGCTCCAAACTTCACATAGGCTTTTTTTTCCTAGATTCAGTTTTGTGTTCTGCTTAATTGTATTATAAATGGATGGAAGTTAAACAGCTTCTCTTGAAAGTCATCCAGAAACTTTTGATTTGTTGGTGCCTCAGTGAGATTCCTTCGTGATGTGTGAGTCAGTCAGACTAGCTTCTCCTGGGTCTGAAAACCCTGTCACCGATTGCTGGAGATTTGGCTATTTCTAGTTCCTTTAATTGCATTATCTGGTACATGTCAGACACACTCTTCTGCATACACAATATTTTTCATGCCAAAGCTGCATCAAAGTGTATTTTAAGGCAATTAAAATGACAACTAAAATGACAGAAGTATAAAGTTAAAAGTCATCATATATGCTTGTACCATTACAAATAACTGAAATGACACACAGATAAACAGAAACATTTCTCTTTATATCAGCTACATTTGTAACGCAGGCAATGTCTTATGTCATGACTTACTAATCTGTTTAGTAACTTGAATTGTTTCAAGATTGGTCATGAGATACTTCCCATTCAGAAATGTTAAAAAGCAAACCATGTATTATCTTAGACTAAGGTGATATGGTATTTCATATAATCAAATATTCTTTTACAGTATTCTTTTTAATGGCTACCTATTATTTTATTGTTTGGATGTATACAAGCCTCTTCTTATTGAACAATTAGTTTGTTTCCAGCATTTGAGGTTTGTAATAAATATCTGGTACCAAAAAGGAGTTCACACATTTAACATTTATTCCAGGAAATATCTTAATGGGAACTAAGAAAATATCCTGGATTAACATGCAAATGAAAATGCCTTGTATTTTTTTGTATGTCCATTTCTCTTTTTTTCACCCTTATTTTAACTTGCTAGTATGTTCTTTGTTTGAATAAATTGACTAGATAGTCCATTAAGTCATTATCAGTCATTACCACCTTATCTGTGCACCTTTTTGTTAGATTTCTTTTAATTCACTAGGAAGAACAGAGGACGATGGGCTCGGCCAAGGTGAAGGTGAGAGAGGAGAGATTAAAAGGAAAGGCATAGGAAGTGTCAGTAAAAGTCAGCCCTGCCCACTCAAAGGATCAGCTAAGAATCATTAGAATGAATTTGTTGAATAGGCAGGTGGTGACAGGTGCTAGCACGAATGATGGAAGAGGGTCAAAAGCAAACTTTGCCTACTTCTTAATATACCCTTAGGGATTCAGCTGACCGGCATGCATAATCTAACACACGTTCCACTACGTTTTCTCTGCTGTAAAATGCTGGTGCAAGTAGTGAATACAAGGCTGATGTCAGGGCATTAGGGAAGAGCTGTGGAAAAATGGAGGGAGTGTGTAAGCATCTGAAGCACCTTCTCTGTGTTTTTATTCATCACTATGTGAGGAAGGCAACATCCTGGGATTATGTACTGGGACACACCTCACCAGGGACAGCTGTGGAACTTCTGCTGAGTAAAAGTTGTCTAATCTATATATCTCTCCCTCTGCCTGTTATTGAAGGCTTTTCTTTAAATCTTTAATAAGTGAAGTCTGGGTTTATTCTTAACCATGTTGTTGCTTTACCAAATGTTAGGATGCATTTTTATCAATCACCATATTGCTCCATTCTTTCTGATATATTCTCAGTGGTCTCCTCTTTCCTACCCTCTTTCTTCCACACTTAGACTCACATCAGTTACAAACAGATCCCAAAGAATCCCACACAGAGGTGAAATGACAAAATCCCTTTAGGAAAAGCATGAAAAGAGCTAAGGGGTTATTCCATTGCCCTGCAGATACATCCGTTTCCTCTTTCTAGACAGAATCCCAGGGTGTGTGAGTGTGTGTGTGTGTGTGTGTGTGTGTGTGTGTGTTTGTATGGGGCATGTACCCACTGGTCTTAGAGCTGAGCTTCAGGGCCCTGTAGTGTGCTCAACCAGAATTGCCCTGGATCCTGAAGGAAGAAAGGAGCCCATTGTCTCTTGCTAAAATCCTAAAATAGAACTGCCCTTTTAAATGCTGCATGACATTGTAAATGCTCAATTCTATTTTCTGACTTACTAGAACCCACTGGGTAGCTCATCCACAATGTTGCTCTCTAGGTTTCTCTGAATCTATTTCAGCGTTATTTCTCTCTGTATCCCAAGTGACATTTTTTCAAGATTGAATCGCATTTCATTTTTTCGTTTGATTTAAATTAAATTTAGTACAGTGTGTCTCAGTTCTTAATACTGTCTGCAACGATTCCTAAATTAGAAAGCTCTTCTAAGTTCATTAGCAATGTGTTGCTTTCTTGCTTTTTTCAAATTTTTTCACTGTGTTAACATAAAAACTAATATTTGTACAGTCCTTTACAGTTTATAAAATACTTTCAAACCTGCCACCTTCTGAGAGTGGGTATTATTCAGAACCCTTTTTTTACCAAAGCAGAGACTGAGGCTTGATGATCCAACTGGTTTGTCAAAGTTTACACAGCTGCTAATGGAGTTGAAGTTGAAGCTGGTCTTTTGGCTCAAAACCCCATACCTTTTATAGCACACAGTGCTGCTTCTAGTACCGAATGTGTTTCCACATGAAATAATGGATAGCAGAAACAAGTGTTATTATTAATGAATAAGAATAAATCTCAGTGTCTAAAAAGATGTCTCACCTATAGGTTTCGGTCAAAAATATGTCTTTGTTTCTGTTAACCTAAAAGCAACATACAAAAGCCGGTAGCAAGTGCTTTTAAGGATATCAATAGCTAACATTTATTAAATATTTATAAGCACCATACTCTGTACTCAGTGCTTTCCAAATACTATCTCAATTAATCCTCAGAACAAACCTATATATGAAAGTACTAGGATCTTAGTCAACTCAGGCTGCTATAACAGAATACTTTGGACTGAATGGCTTACACGACAATTTCTTTCTCACAGTCTGGAGGCTGGAGGTCCAAGAGCAGAGTACCAGTATGACTGGGTTTTTGGTGATGGCTGTCTTCGTTCACAGACAGCTGCCTTCTCGGTATTCTCACATGGCAGAGAGGTCATTTCATTGGGGATCCACGCTAATGACCTCATCTAAACGTAATTAGCTTCCAAAGGCTCCACCTCCAAATACCAGCATACTGGGAATTAAGGGTTCAACATATGAATTTGGGGGGCGAGGGCAGCACAAACGTTCAATAGCAACTAGTATCATTCCCATTTTGTAGATGAGGAAACAGAGTTGTAAGTGTTTATATAAGTCACTTAAGCTTGTAAGTGCTGGCGTGAGGACATGAAGCCAGGAAAAACTGCTACAGTGAGATATTCTTGACCACTAAACCATAGGGAATAACATGTCTAGTTCTATAATCAATTAGGTTAGAATTTTAGATACACCAGTGACCAGCTGCATTCAACGGAAAATATTGAATCTCTCTCAAACTTAGTTTTTCCATCTATAAAATGATTAAATAAGTGAACAAAAATTGGCACTTAATTAGTAGTCAATAAATGTTAGCCAGTATTGTTCTACTTATGCTACACACAACTTCCCTTATTTATTTCTCAAATATATGTTGAACACCTCCTATGTGTGACTCTATATTTCTCCGCACACTCGGTTTTTAGAAGCTTCATCTCTTCTGTACCCCCAAGATCAACAGCCTTCAAGGCTAACCAGGCACTTTGTGTCTTTCTTGCAATTGCCCGATTCTCTGACTATGCAGTCAGGATTACTCTCTTTTAGTCTGTTATTGAATTTCTTTCAAATGAGTTTGTAACTCCAGCATCTTTTGTTTTGCAACATTACTGTCACTCTATCTCCTCCTTTAAAATGCCAAAATTCATTTGTCTAGTTTCTAGGGCTGTTTGAGGACACCCTCTCTTGTGCATGAAGGAAATCAGTCTGTTTTACTACAAACATCTCTGATTTACACAACATGATTTAAAATAAAGGCTTTCATCTTGAGGACCCCTCTTTTTTTATTCTTTTCTGTTTCATTTTTGTTCTCTGCTTATAGATTGGATCATGGCCTGATGCCTCAGGATGAAAACATTGGTGCTTGATGATTCTTTAAAAGTGAGTTGATTTGTTTCCAGGCCCCTTCGCCCTGACTGTTAAGTGTCTTTTCCCAAAATTCTTTTTTCCCCTTCTTCGGCTCTTAGAACTTAGTTGATAAACTTTCGCTTTGCTTTTGACCTGGGATAATTTGGTGAAACACTTTTGTTAAGCTTTGCTGTACTCACTTGAATGCCATTGTTTTACATTGCAACTTATAAAATACTTTTTTATATGAATATAGCCAAACAAAATCTCTAAGCTCAGTGGCAAACCTGATGCCACTGTGATAAAACAAATGCAAATGCCTTTAATTGGAATGGATGTTTTATGATCTGAATATTTCTGGAAACCCAGTCTACACAGTTAACATAGCCAAAAGTAGAATACATTATGAGGCATAAAATTGTCAATTGGACATGTGGATAAGCTTTATTGATATTGTAAAATATTATGGTAGAACTTTCTGTCAAATCTCCTCATTTGAGGGCTCCACATTAAGAAGGAAAACACTAAGAGTTGTGAGTAGTACTGACGTAATTAGAAGTTGAACCTGTTTGGATTCACAGCACTCACTCTAGACTATTACAGTTTTACACTTCCAGCAGATGGCCGAATTAAGTCCTGGTGAGCCTTTCTTCCCACAGCAGTGAAGCCAACATGCAGTTAGATCTACCAATGGCGAGGAATTAACTTTACCTGGAAATAAGCGAGTGGGATGGAAACTGCTGAATCTGATGGTGTGCCTGTAACTTCAGCCAAACAGCTGCTTCCGTTGTAAGTCCCTAGTGTTTCTGCATAGGACTAAAACAATGGTCAATGTGGTGGGAAACCCATAATTGAAGAAAGTAGGGGGAAAGAGAAAAGGGAGGAAAATGAAGCGGTTGAATTCACTGTTTGCTTTGTGGAAGCAAAACAACATGCTCTTTAATGGGAGGTATTGCTCTTATACATGCAGTACTGGTACTCTGTTGACATAACAGTAATTTATCATGGCCCTATGTTGAAGAAAATTAGATGAAACGAAAAGGAGGGAGCAAAGACTATTCTCTGGGAGATACATGAAAATTATTCTGTGGTAACACCCAACCCTTTTTCAATGTTTACTGTATTTGGGGGATGGTATAAGCTCTTTAGATATTAGGTTGGTGCAAAAGTAATTGTGGTTTTTGCAATTATTTTTAACCTTTAAATCACAATTGCTTTTGCACTAACCTAATGTGTTAGCTTTTTAAATCCTCATAACATCCCATGAGATAGATTCTGTTTCTCTCTTTTTTAATAGATTTTATTTTTTAGAGCAGTTTTAGTTTCACAGCAAAATTTAGCAGAAAGTACAGAGATTTCCCATATACCGTACCCCCACACATGTATAGCCTCCCCCATTATTGACATTCTCCACTAGCATGGCACATTTGTCACAATTGATGAACCTACATTGACACATCATTACCACCCCAAATCCATAGTTTACATTAGGGTTCACTCTTGATGTTGTGCATTCTATGGGTTTGGACCAATGTTTAATGGCATGTAGCCACCATTATTAGATACTATTTTTATTCCTATTTTACAGCTTAAGAGGCTAAGGCAAGGGGAAGTCTCACAGCTGGTAATTGGCAGAGCTGGACTGAAAGGGGTCTGCTGGATTTAGCCATAAAGATGTGACCCCTGTGAGGGCAGATTTAGGAGAGTTGTGGGGTGGGAGTGCGAGAGGAACACAATTTTCTTATTAGCAGGATCTCTGGAGGCATATGCACACGAGGTATCAGAGCACCTACACATTCACTTATGTGGATGACACCCTGCATGTTGCTCATCCAGGCATTTTGCTCCAGTGTGCTCTTAATCATTAGCAACCTACTTCTTGGTGCCTCATTTATTTAAGTAGTTCCTAACTTTCTAAACCCATTTTAATTGAATACGGTGTGATTGCCACAACAGTGCTATGAGACGTACTATCTCCATTTCACAGACTAGCAGGAGAGGCACAGAGAGATTTCAAATAATGTGCCAAGAGCACAGAGCTGGTTGCTGGTAAAGGCAATATGAGAACTCAGGACTAGTATTCTATTATTGAACTGAACATTCTTCAGAATCATTCATCTTTGGCTCACGTTTACACAAACAACTCTGATGGGGATGCTTTACTGTGTCTCTGATGTTCTTGAGAAGAGCTTTTGTGGTGATTGATAGCCTCCATGAGACCCTCTCATCTCCTCCCCTCCCCGAGTGTGCTAGGCACAGGCCATTGATATGGTGGTGTTATAGGACTAACTTCACTTGAGAGCACGGCATTTTGCCATTTCCTGGTTTAACCCAAGTAATATTACCCAGCTTTCAAGGCCAGGAAAGTAAGAAGCACGCAATGTGAGTTCAAGGTCATCGAGTGAGTCAGAATGGCTTAGAAGTTCTTTAGCAACATGTCATTCCCCCTTATGCACAGGCAGGAGATTTAACTCATTGATTTATTGACATCTGAGAGTCATATTTACAGGTCTATAAAAATTATCGTGTGCTGCAAAGATTCAGAAATGTGAGTCCAGGGTATGTTCTGCTGAGTAAACTCCCCAGTGATATTTTCTAGAGCCAATCAGTAAGAAAGTAACATGTTGGTCCAGTCATTATTCACCCAACCCAGGATATAAATAAAAAAAAAAGTAGCTGGTCTTTAATTTCATTTCCTACCAGTTTATAAGTTTGTTTGCTTATGGCTGCTGTTGTAACATCAAGTTAAAGCAATTTCCAGGCCATTACTGCTCTAAGGCAATATGAACTTTTCAGTTGTTGACATGACATTGCCTGGATGTATTGGAAACTTCAGAGATTACTCAGACATCAGCAAAAAATAAATTGTATGAGTGAGAGTCCCATGCATCATGTGAGTCCTTGGCCAGGAAATCAGCAGATGATCCATTTGCTTCTGAGTGCACTAGAAGTCGTGCAGGCAGTCCCAGAGCTGCAAAGGCCACACTTACAAAGTACTCACGTACAAATCTTTGAGAACTGAGAATGAATTATGCAAGTTTTTCTTTTAAAATTCCCTTCTTTTTAACAATCCAGTTCTTCAAATATCATTCCGGGACCTCTTTTCTATTAAATCAAGCAGATAATGTAAAGAGGAGACAGAGCAATGTACTGAAAGTCCATTGACTGACTTCTTTTTATCATGTTGTTTCTGAATCTTTAATTCTTCCAGTTCTTCTCTTTTGTATGTGTTTTTCCATCCATTTTTCTTTGCTTGACTTTCAACTATTTTTAAATACCTTAATGCCATTTGTGTGTCCTTTTCATTTTTTAATATGTTCAGTATTTTATTTCTCTTTTCTTTCTGCTTATGCTGCCATCATCTTACTCCTTCAAGTAACTGAGCTTACACATGGTTTTATATTTTTAAACACATTACTCCAACAATATTCCAACTGTCTCTGGGAAAAGGAATAAGTCTTAAATATAAATCATCCTGAGCCAAGTGATAGCATGTTCAAGCAAGGCATTAAACCCCCCCTTCAAATTTCCAAAATCACACTGAGAAATAGCTTAGGTCAGGTAGAGAGGATGTGGCAAAGGTGAAAAATGATAGTAGGAAGAGTCTCAGGTTTTATCAAATTTTGCTTTTGTTATTACTTTGGACTTGCCAATAAATTCTGGGAGCCATGCCTTTTTCATATATTTCCTTGATCTCTGCTAACTCCAGCATTTGGCAGATGAAATTCCAATAGACTGTCTAGAGACCTCTTGCCCCCAACAGCAGCTAAATATCGCAGTTGGCCAAACACAGAGCAAGAGCAACGAGGGTGTAAATTTCAATCTATTTCTACCTTGGTAATCTTAGCAGGAACTGCTTATATTTTATAATATGTAGAATAATATTTGAGAAATGTTTTTCTTGGCTCAAAAGCTCATGTCAAAATAAGGAAACACACCCATATATCAGTGAAGAACGAAAGAAAGTGTTGAAGACAAGAAGGGAAAGAAATGATGTATGATGGATCACTGAGCCTCTACTCTGTCCCATCTGCTTTAGATATATTAATTTAATTTTATAATTATCCTATGAAGTACTTACTACTGTACCTTTTAAAAAGATAAGGCATAGGATGGTTAAGCAACTTGCCAATGGTCACACAGTCAATGTAGAATTACATATGAATCCAGATGATGATGATGATGATGGTAAAGACAGTGAGGAACAGGAAAAGGAAGGAGAAGGAGGAGGAAGAAAAGAAGTAACATTCACTGAGCCAGACCCTGTGCTAAGCATTTTATATACATTATTTTATTTACAACAATTTTCTGAAGTGGATGTTGTGACTTCCATTTTATTTATGAGAGACCTTTTATTTATGAAAGGATAACAAAGGATAAAAAAATTTGTCCAAGTTACAGAGCTACTGGGTGGAAGCTCCAGGATTTGAACAATAGCCAACTAACTTCAGATCTTACACTGACAACTCCAAATCCACATGCTTTTCTCTATATAACTATGTCTCTTGAGACATTGGAAATGGAAATTCAACACCAAAAATATATTTTAGTGCCATGTTTAAGAAAAGTAAAAATTCTGTTTCAAGATATGAATAACATGTCAATGTAGCCCAAGTATTAGAAGGGTTATATCAAAAGATAATTCAGCATGCCTGGAAAGTGTTCGCTAACATTTTGTCATCACTGCAGTGCATGTAGGACTCCTTCAGAATGTATTGGGGAGTCAAGGTAGTATTGGTGAGAGAAAGAGAGAGCCATCTTAAAATTTCAGGGTCAGCATATCCAGTTAACTCTTATTATCACACATGCAGAATTAGCAGATCACTGTTGAGTTCGATTGATAAATTCAAACAATTGTATGAACTCAATTAGAATAAATTCCAGATATTAGGATTCCAAACTGAATAAAACCAATTAACTTATAAGTTCCTTTTACAGGATTAAATCATTTAAATGTCTTTCCGTTGATAAAATTATTCTTTTAAGCAATGCAGTTTAAAAAATGTTGTTCCAAAAATATTTTCCTTTTAACTCTTTTGATTTCCTTGTCTCTCACAATGTTAATTTTGAATAGGTAGAAAAGTATGGACTTACAGGAACTTCCATTAATTAAATATTTACTCTGTCCAGGCACTGTGCTAAGTACTTGCATTCTGTTATGTGAGATAGGTACTGTGTAATGTCTATTAAGTGGATGAGGAAACAATGGCTTAATAAGATTGATTAATTTTTCTGTGTCACATAACTAATAAACAAGGCTTCAAACCCAGGTCTTTCTGACTATAGAATCTGAGCTCTTAGTTAATATTCATTGAATTCATAGGTAGTTAAATCATCACATTCAAAAGGTGTGGATTAATAAACGATGTCAGCATGGAAGAGCCATGTATTATTCAGTTCTGGATCTTACAATTTAAAATAAAAAACAGATCAATTGGGGTGTGCTCAGGGCCCATAACCACTTCAGTTGAAGAGGGACCTTAGGAGCCAGCAATGTTTAGCCAAGAGAAGTCTCAATATGGTCCTACCTTCAGACATTTGGAGAGCTGCCTTGAAGTGAAATGAGCCTATGAACAGAGGGGTCTGGAAGAGACTATTTTCAAGGTTCTCTGACATTCTGGGTTTCTATGATATGTTCTTCACGAATCCAAGGGCTAACTATGTCTTAATCAGTGAAGGCAGCTATAACAAGATACTGTAGACTAGGTACCTTAACGAACAAACCTTTATTTCTCAAGTTTCTGGAGGCTGGAAAGTCCAAGATCAAGGTGCCAGCAGAACCAGTGTCTGCTAAGGATACTCTTCTTGGTTTGCTGTTGGTCATCTTCTCTTGTATCCTCACATGGCAGAGAGCAGGGAGGGGTCCTCTTTTCCTCTTATAAGGACACTAGTCCCATCGTGGGGGCTCCACTCTCATGACCTAGTTGCTTCCCAAAGGCCCCACATCTCCATACTATCTCATCAGGGTTTCAGCATATTACTTTGAGGGTGGAGGGAGACACAAACATTCAGTTCATAGAAGAGGAGAGCTGGTGGAAGCTGCATGTCAGTTTAGCTTGAAGAAGAATTCTCTACTAGAGCAATCTAGTGGTGGCAGTTGTGCCTCAGGCTCAACCCATCATTTCTATTTCTAGCATAGGTCAGAAAAACAGTTGGCAGGAATTTTGGAAAGGAAATTTAAATATAGGGTGATTGATTAAACTATATGCCTTTTCCAGACTGGAGAGTCCATGAATTGACACATAAAGGCTTAAAGGTTACAACCCCACCCCTCCAAAAATTGTGCTACAATTTCTGATCCTAAGATCCCATGCTTCTTCTACTCACCTCAAGAAGCCTACAGTAGAAAGGGAGGACTACAGAGAAGAACTTATAATGACAGTAGGCTTCATGAGTATAGGTCTTAGCTCTTGCACTTGAGTTCTAAAATAGCACAGACAGGATTGTAAGAAAATCCATGCAATTATTCACAATAGCCAAGACGTGAAATCCAAATGTTCTTCGACAGATGAATGGATAAACAAAACCTCTATACTGGAATATCTTTCAGCCTTAAAAAAGAATGAAACCTCGTCATATGCTACAACATGGATGAACACTAAAGACATTATGCTAAGTGAAATAAGCTAGTCACAAAAAGATAAATATTGCATGATACCAACTCATAGGTGGCATCTGAAGTAGTCAACTCTTAGAGAAAGAAATGTGAGTTCCAGAGTTTAGAGGGAGGAGGAAGGAAGAAGTATTCCAAAGGGTATAGAGTTTCAGTTTTCCAAGATGAAAAGTTCTAGAGATCTGTTGCACAATATGAATATACTTAACATTACCGAACTGTTCACTTAAAAATGGCTAAGATGGTAAATTTTATGTTACATGGTTTTTACCACAATAAAAAAAAAAAGAAAGAAAATCCATATAAGAAATAATGATATAACTCGTAAGAAAATATTTTGAAAATAAAAAAAACTCCAGTAGAGTTTTAGGGAACATAAACAATAACAAATTACAGAGGTGACATTCCTAATTGATAGGGAATCTTTCCTGGTTAAATGAAACTATATGCAGATGTGGGTTA
The DNA here is from genome assembly GCF_964194185.1 of Rhinolophus hipposideros. Classification (NCBI taxonomy): domain Eukaryota; kingdom Metazoa; phylum Chordata; class Mammalia; order Chiroptera; family Rhinolophidae; genus Rhinolophus; species Rhinolophus hipposideros. Next base: position 45,097,951 of record NC_138052.1, read on the forward strand.
ATGAGTGAAAATTCAAAATAATTGATATGATTGAATTCATTTCTAAAATGCAGTAAAATTAGTCTTAATAATGAACTCAATGAGATTGATAAGACCCACTCAACAAATATTCTGAAGCTGAGGTCAATTTTATCTTTAGCCTTTCTCAAGTGATATTTTTCAAAGAAGTCACTACAGTGGTGTTCCTTTTATATGTTTTTTGTTTGTTTGTTTGTTTCATTCTCAAATACCCTTAATGTCTTCTATGTGGAACCCATACACGTGGATACACAAGCACATAAAAAAATAGTTTAGAATCCCTCTCCAGAAAGACAGGGTTACAATTCAGACCTCTGAGAAGAGAGGTTTCAAATAGCACCTTGAAGTTTCTTAGCCTTTCAGATAGCTAGAAGTTTCAGAGAAAAGTCAAACTCTCCCTTCTGATTGTCTTTTGTTGTTTGTTGTTTCCATTATAGGACCAACTCTTGTCTATATTTGAAACCAAGAAACAATTGCCTTTAAACTCCATATGTCCCTAATATCTTCCATTTTCTGACATTCACCATTTCTAGGTTTCCGTTGATAGCTCTTGTATTGAAATGTTTAACTATTAAGACAGTATTACAAGCAGTCATTTCTTTCTGGTTAGATGTGAAATGGTCTGTCTCTTGAAAGCGCAACCTACCCTAGTTTTCAGTTTTATGATGGTTAATTCCAGATCAGATTCCATTCCACCTGCCCTTCTTGCTCTAGGTTGGGTTGATTTCTTTTCAGCTGCCTAAACTATAACAATTGAGAGTATGCAATGAAAGATAAATTAGTTATGATTCTAAACTGCACCCTATCAAATGGGGATATTTTTAAATAAATTATTGTTCCTAACTTTTTTCTAAGCAAATATAATTGCTAAACTTCTAACTCACATATAGTTCTGGTGTAACACATAGGATAGCTTGATGTAGTGATAGAAAGTTTAAGTAATCTCGTAAGATAAAAGGTCAGAGAGCTGTCCATAAGAAGTATTTGCTTCCTTGGTCCAAAGCATGGGGGAAAGATGGTAAAGATAGGAATCAGGAAACATTTGTTCATTGGCCAAGGCTAAGGACTTTTGCTGAAAGCCTCTGTCAAAAGGATTGTGGTCCAAGTGGCTTTATTTGCTTTGTGTTCTCTTCAACCACCTATTTTCGAGGTATTTAGCATTTTTCTCCCTTCTTTCTGATTCTAGTCTACCTTATATTCTCCATAGTGCTTTCTCCACCTAACATATAATACATTTATGGGTTTATTGTCACCCTCCATATCTATATCTAGACTGTAAACTCTGGACTATAAGCTCTAGACTATCTGTATCTAGACTATAAGCTCCCTACCGTTCCAAAGATTAGCCCATAGTAGGAGATTCAATAAATAAATATTTGTGAAATGAAGGAATGAATGAATTGTGAGACAGCCTTTATAATTATAATCCACATTGCATTAAAAGTAATTCTATTGGGGATACTTATAGAGCAATGTGTTTGGCACTATACAGATTAGGGTAAATGGAACACATTTAATGGTTTCTCTGAGATGTCCAGTTTTCACCATAGTAAAGATGGATGGTACCTACAGTCTCTCTCATTTCATGCCGGAAACTGAAGCATATATTTTCATGCATAAGTACAGAATTTTCTGAGATCTTTGTCTTATTTCTTTCCATGAATGTTAGTATATGCATTTCTTGAACACTAGTGAAAACACTATATAATGAGAGGTCTTTGCCCCATCTTGCATTCTTGAATTGTATGCAAAATAATAGTCCACTTTCATGGACTTTTTAAAAATCAAAGTCAAATCTGGCAAATAAAACAGTAACTATTATAGAATGATAATAAATAACTTTATTATTTTTTTCTTTGCAAATGCGTTATGGGAGTAGTCCACATAGTAAATTGCAATAAAAAGGGTACAAAGTAGAAATATCTTTCCTGGGGTGGCCAGTTAGCTCAGTTGGTTAGAGCATGGTGCTAATAACACCAAGGTTGCTGGTTCAATCCCCACATGGGTCACTGTGAGCTGTGCCCTACTTACAAAAACAAGAGAAATATCTTTCCTGGCTACCCTTCTAAATGATAAAAAGGAACAGATAAGATGATCTCCATAAGGAAATACTCTGAAAAATAAAATAGTAACAATAAAAACAATGAAATATATAAATAAACATTTTGCTAAAAATGGTTCATATATATTTGATCATTTTTAGGTTTTGCCCAGTATCATAATCTCTGTTCAAAGCCAAAACCTGCCTTCAGACCCCATTATACAACCAATTATACTTTATTCCTTTGGTGGACACTGTGGTGGCCTCTCAACTTTTATTCCCACTGGCAAATATTCCAGTTTTGCTTCCAGTCTCTGAGAGGAGTTTCCCTTTTCCCTGGTTCTAGGAGTCATCGATTCAGGGGTGAAGGTAATGAGAATGGAGGATAAGATATGGAAAAGAAGCTTCCTTGCTCTGTGGCATCGCTTCTGGAATTACTCTTATTTATTTCTCTTTGTTATGGACAAGGACTTCTGTAGCCTCTGGAGTTGTTAGCAGCCAGTTTGTATCTATAGGGGTGATCGATCTGACACGCCCGAAGGTAGAGTGAACAAGCAAAAAGAAGGTGGGTGTTAGATAACATTATTAGGACCAAGTTTCTCTTGTGAATCAGTGTATCTCCTTCATTGTTAATATCAATGGAAATTGGATGTTTGGTTACTTGTCAACAGGCACTTCCTAACAAATGAAATTGCTTTCTTCAACAAACATTCACAAAGAATCTACGAAGTCTTCCGCTTTATCAACCAAATGTAATTAAGATCTCTTTCATGCCCTCAAAGAAGTTACAGTCCAGTAGGAAAAAGAGAAAATAAATACCGAGAAAGGGTGATCATGAGGTGAGAGTGATCCATCACACATGCAAGCGGTAAGGGGTAAAGAGAATTTTTAAAATAACGAAATTGACTAAAAGTCTTCTTTTTATTATCACTGTGCACTGTCAATTCTACAATAAATAATGTCAGTGCAGTGAGAAATTCTCCTTGCACCCAGGAGGACTACCCCCACTTCCTTCAGCCCCCAGACCTTGTGTGCCATTGTCAAATGACTACCTGGGAGTCACACTAAGTTATCTCTACAGCATGAAGCTCACATTGACAGAAATAAGCCTCCCAAAGAATGCTGCTCTTTGATCACCTGGGAAGCCAAATCTTGATTGCAGTAATGGAGCAGATCTATCTAACTATCCCAATGTTGGCAAAAGAGAATCGATTCAGTACTGTATGAAGGCAACTTAGGAACTAATTGAGACTATATGAAGCTACATAATGGGATAAGGAAAATTATATGCCACACAATATTGATGCTATAAAGCAGAGAGCTTTTAATTTGTCCTTATTAAGGAATTGATGGCATTTCCCAGCCAGGTATGGCTAAGAGAACAGACTCGAATGCCTCCGAGGAACGCTAGGAGTTCCTGTTTAAGTAGTTTTAACCATTGATGCTGTCGTATGCATCTCCCATTCTGGCTGCAATCTAGTCCTGGCCAGGAGGTCATTTTACTCCATCAGTACTTTGTACTCTCACTTTCTCATGAATGTTTGCTTCATGATTGCTTTAAGTGTAGTCTTTATCCATTATAGTATGAAAGACTGTTGCTTCACCATTACAACTTGGCTATTTCCTACCCGAATGCAGATTACCCTGCAGTGTAGGTACAAGTGCCATGGAGTGAGGGAACTGATGCTAGTGAAGTCAGTCCTCACTAGGGAGACGAGGAAGAGCTGGGGCCTGACAGATAAAAAACACATTTATATAAGCAGAGGGAGAAAACTGAGGAAATGGTTTAAGAAAAGATACGAGAGCATAAAAATGTATTGTGTATTAAATACAGGAAAGTAAAGCAACAGGACTAAACTATGAGCCTGAGCATATGTGAGAGAAAGAAATCTAGTCTAACATTACATCATAGCAGGAAGAAGTTGCATCTAGAACATCATGCTAATTACTTAGAACCTTTTTTGGTAAATAATAAGGAGCCGTAAAAAAGTGTGAATGCAGAAATGATATAATTCTGTTTTTTCCATTTTGTATTATGTAATATTTAAATATTCAAAAATTTCAATATGTAAATTATGAATAATATGATTAATATCTATAAAACTATCACCAACTTAAAGAACTAAAATAATTCTGACACTATTGTATATGTATTTTACTTCTCTAACCTGCTTTTTACTTCTTGCTCAGAGTTACCTACTATAATGAATTTTGTTTTATCATTTCTTTGCTATTTAAAAAGAAAAAAGATTTAGCATGTATATATCCCTGAACAATATACTGCTTGGTTTTCCTTGGTTTTGAACTTCATAAAAATTGTATCATACTATATAAAGTCTTTATGACTTGATTTTTCTGTGAATATTACTTTTAAAGTTTATCAGTAGATAGTTTTCATTATAAAGTTCATCCATTTCCATCACAGTCTAATATTCTAATGTGAGTATGCCATATTTATTTATTCTGCTAATGAAAATTCCAGATGTTTTGTTATTGCAAGCAATGTCTTCTAGTGCACATGAGCAAGAGTTTCTCAGGTATATATACCTAGGAGAGGAATTGCTGGAAGTTACATTTATGAAGGTTCAATTTTGTAAAATAGTGCCATTTTTTTTCTATAGTGGTTAAAATAATTTAAACCCCAGCCAGCATGGAAATACATCAGCAGTAGCAGCATTTAGTGTAGTCACATGTTTGTCTTTCTGCCAAATAAGAAAATAACAAAATGTTTATCATTTAGTGTTGTCTTTCCCTGATTACTAATGAAATTGACAAAAACATATTTATGTGTGATTATATCTTTTTTAGGATGTCTGTTCTTATCTTTTGCCCATTTCTCCATTGAAATGTTTACATAGTTATAGAACTGTTTCAATTTTCTACATTTTAAATCAGCTATTGATATTTTCTGTTCATTTTGTCTAAATTTCCAGGTTATTGTCATAATTTCTCTGAATATCTTTTCATTATATTTTTAAATCTTAGATGTATCTATAGTTACGTTCTCATTTATACTCCAAATATCTTTAATTTGCACCTTCTTTCTTTTTGTCTTTATAAATCTGTCCATCAGGTTGTCTATTTTAACAGTTCTTTAAAAAAACAACTGACTTTGTTGACCATCTATTTTAATATTTCTTATTTTGCTTATTTTTTTAAAAACTCGTCTCTGTCATCTCTGTTATTCTGTTTTCTTGTGACTTACTCTGTTTTTCTAACTTCTTAATATGCTGGCTTTGCCACAAGCATATAACATAGCAAGCCTTCTTTGAGTACTGTTTCAGTATATTATTATAATTCATTTAAATCTTTTTAATTTCTATTTAAAATGTTTTGACTTGTGAGTTATTCAGCAGTGTGTGTTTAATTTCCAACTTCATGGAAATTTTTATTAATGCTTTGATTATTACTTTCTAATTTATTTGAATTGTCGGAGAAAATGGTTCAAATGTACTGATTTTCCGACATTTAGACATTAATGGTTTAGTATATGGATATTTTTTTAAAGCCTCATGTTTCTTGATAAGGATACAATCTCTAGTTCTATGCAGGGTTCAATAAATCAAGCTTGTTAATTGTATTGATCAAATATTTTATATATTCATTATTTTTATCTGCTTGATCTATTTATAATTTAAAGAATTATATTAGAGTTTTTCATGATGATGAAAGATTTTTCTTTGTAGTTTTAGAACTCTAGCACTAATTACAACTGTGGTTCTAGTTTTTTCTATTTGTACTGGGGGTGCCAAAAAATGTATACAAGTGGACACTTTGGTCAACGTTGCTCAAGCAGTACTTCGCCGTAATCAGAAGTGTCTGGATGGTGATGGTAACCACTTTGAGCATCTCTTGTAATTGCAGAAGTCAAACATAGCTTGTGTTGATCTTTTGTTATCGGTATAGATAGAGTATTACAGTTTTAATACAGTTTTCCTTTCTTAAAATGTATATACATTTTTTGGCACCCTGTGTGTGTGTGTGTGTGTGTGTGTGTGTGTGTGTGTGTGTGTGTATTTGTTATTTTATTAGGTGCATACAAGTTTACAATATTATTATAGCTATCTCGTGAATTTACCCTTTTTGCCATTATGTACTAACTCTTTCTATTTCCAAAGTTTTTTTTTTCCTGTAAGAATATTTTATATTCTCCACTTTTTTTTTTTTTTTGGTTAATATTTGCCTGGTATGCCTTTCCCATTCTTTTATTTTTTCAATTTTTCTGTTTTCACAGGCATGCCTCTTATACACACTAAATGGCTTGGGTTTGTTTTCATATTCATTCTAATAATCTCTCATTTCAAGTAGCAATTTAAGATCATTTACACTTGTGATTACTAATATGCTTGGACTTATTTTTATCATCTTACTTTATACTTTTTCTGTGCCTCTATCTCTGAAACCCCTCTTTTTGCCCCTTTATGTTTTGGATTGACAGAGGCTATTTTTTTTTCTTATTCCATTTTTGCCATCTACTGGTTTGAAAGGTCTCTTATATATATATTATTTTCGTGGTTACCCTAGAAATTTTACCATGCATGGTAAGTAAAGTCAAATATTAATCAAAATATTACTTCTACCCTAAAACTATCTGAGGATCTTAGAACATTTAATGTTCATTATTGTTAGTCTCCTAACTTTCACATGACTGTTTATCTTTTATTTTATTCCCTAAATTAGAAGTTCTTTTGATTATTTATATAGACAGTATTTATTTAGATTCATCTGCTCATCAAACAGTTTATTCTCAACATTGTTTCTTGCATTTCAGACTGTCCTGTTGAGATCATTTTCCTTCTCCTAAGAAGAGTATAACTTCAGTATTTTCTTAGTGATTGCCTATTGTTACTTTGTTTTGTTTTTAACGAAAATGCCTCTATTTTATTCTCATTCTTAAAAGGTAGTTTATGTTGAAAATCATTTTTCCTCAGTACTTTGAAGATATTATTCTATTGTCTTGATGAGTTCTATTGTTATTATTAAGAATCTTGTAGTCAAGTTTTCATCCTGTATAACTGTTCTGTCATTTCCCTCTGGCTATGTTGGGAGCTTCTCTTTATCTTTGGTGTTCTGCAGTTTTGCTAGATATGTCTAGTTGTGTATTTCTAAAAATTTAATTTATTGTGTATGGTATGCTTCTATTATCTACAGATTAATGTTTTTCCTCAGATCTGAAAGTTTTTCAACCAAATATTGAATTTAAGTATCATATCTGCATTATCTCTGGCCTCTCTAACTGGGACTAGAGTTGCATATATATCAGTGTTCTCATATTATTCTCCATATCTCTTCTCTTTAATAATGTCCATCTCTTGTGTCTACATAATTATATCAGATCTAACTCTTTATCTGCATCTAATATCCAAAATCTCATAAATTGGTTGTAGATGGAAAAGGAGAACTAGAGTATAGAATGATTCAGGAATTTAGTAGAGTGATTTCAGAGGTAGAGGAGACAAATTAATTCCTTTCCTAGTTAACTTAATGACCATTATCATTGTTGTTCTGTTTGTTGTAGAATATCTATAAAACTTATGCTGTACAATTAAGTGGAGTTTGCACTTTAAAAGACGTTTTAAATCATGATTGTTGTTTGAAAAAGACAAATAAAATAAGATCTTTATTAAGTTTCAAAGTTCAGTCAAGAAACTTAAGAGTCAATGCAGTAACATGCATTTGAAGGCTCACTGCCTTGATTTATTTGATGTGGAATCATCTCCCAAACCCTCTTGAGTCCTTTACCTACATCTTTAAGAGAGCATGCATGACCTAACCAGAGGCCAGCACCATATTTTGTGACCGTGTGATTTATTGTTTTCCAAAAATATCAAAAAGTCATGAGTTCAACAAATGCAACTACATTCTCCTGCTTTTGAGCAAATTCATTTCTTACTGACTTTCTTCCAAAATTCGTGATTACAGAACAACTTTCCTAACGTCCTTAGCAGTGACAAACTGGTCATATACTTCAATTAATAATAATTTGGTAAATAGCCGTGAGGCACCTGTTTGTCAAAGTTAGTATTTCTTATTATAAACTTAAGATGCAGAGGTGCAATTATAAAATTTGTTTTTAAATTTTAGCACATTATGTTTAATAGCCCTTAAATGTGTTGTGTCTTTTAAGTCCCCTTCCCCACAGGCCATTTTATTCAAAAAGTTGGGTTAATAGATACAATTTGATCTCAGAAGTGGTACTAAAAATACATTCTGTATATCCAATAGTGCAATAACATTCAGATAAAAGAGATACTTCTTTCATTCTGTATGTTGACCGTCTTTCTCCCTCTCTTCCTGCTTCCCTTTCTTCCTTCTTCTCCTTCCACCAAATTCAGAAATTATCTGGAGTCAGACCGATGATATTTTTTTCTTTCATAATCAGTTCAGCATTTGCCATTGTCAGCATTTGGGGCTTATGTAGATAATAACGTCTTGATTATTCATGGTGATAAAGGGGGATGGCATTGAGGCAGTGGAAGTTCTCTGCACTGTTAGAGCCGGCAGCCAATATGAGGGTAGGAAGACTTTCTGACCCTTGATGCTATCCCTGAAGACTTAAATTCTACCATTAGCAATTTGATCCTTTGGGTTAAGGCACTGGCCCTTATTAAAATGCAAATCCCTCTGGGTCAGAAAATGCCTTAAGCTGCTCTCATTCATTAACATCATATGACTAATTTATATATTGGAATCTTTCCAACAGAACTAGGCACCGAGCAGATTTTGTAAGGAGCACTAGAGAGATTCAGTATGAAAGAGATTCAGGACTAGATGAGGTCACAGAACATCCAAAGAGCAGTAGGGGGCCATTGCAGGCAGGAGAGAAAGAACAATGAAATGTTGAAAAGGCTCAAGAGAAACGCATCTAATTCCCATTCTTACCCATCCTTACTCCTAGTTGTGAATTTTTTTTAAATGAAGAAAAAAAATGCCACATGAACATTCTATGAACCTAGAGCAGGGGATATAATTTCCTGCATAATTTCATCTGGGATCATATTAGGCAAGAATCTTGGAGAGTTGGAAGCATCAGTAGAAATTACTTTGTAGGTGATTAAAAGCATGAAGTGGACAGAGAGCTAGAGGTTATTTATTGTATTTACAGGATTTCAGAACTCATGTAATTCTGATGGTGACTATTAAAAACAGGCACAAAAACCGGTTAAAAGTCTCATATCAATCCAATAGTTATATATTATTTCTCCAAACTACAGTTGGATATATTTGTATATGCTTCCTTTGTCTTTTATATTTAGTAAGCATTTCTAGTGTCCTTACTTGTATAAGTTCATTGCTAGTGTTCTGGGGAATACAGTGACTAACAAAAGAACCATTCCCAAGTAGCTATCAAAGGGCTTCAGGAAGGAAATAAAGCAATAAATATAATGCAAGATAGACTACAATACAAAGAGCTTTCTGGAAAATACAGGTGAAGCACAATGTCATAAACCAGGAGTGTTAAATAATGCTCAACACTTTCGTTATCAATAACCAGTTCAGTCATTGCTATAAAGATTGGCAGTTGAGGGTGACAGTTACTTTCATGCATATCACCTAAGGCAAGCCATTAGTTATCCACTGAGTTAAGAATTAACCAGAAAATCCTCGGAATTCATCGGTGATGAAAAGAGTCTGCTCTCACCTTTGCTAGAAATGATCAAAGAGCCATCAGTCTTCAAGGAAGGAAACAAAACTTAAATTATCTTTTGAAGCTTTTCCTGAGATTATTCCTTCCAGGTCAAGATCCCTCCTTGTCATAGAGTAGCGTTGGGGGTTGGGAGATGCCAAAGTGCTACAGTGCTCAGACTTTGTGAGCTGAGGTGGTAGTCGGCACCAAGGCTAAGGAGAGTTTCAAAGTGGACAACTGTGTGGAAGTGCATGATCCAGAATTTCAGAAGGAGTAACTTAATGGACCACAAATTAGAAGTCCTGAAGAGGTACTGAAGTTAGAAGAGGTACTGAAGTCAGGGTATGAAGCCAGAATTCTATAAGTTAGTTGTACTGGATGCCATGATAAATGTTCCTGTTTGGAACTTACTTTAATGGGGTGTATGGGAGAAAGGTCTGCGGTCAAACTTATTAAGCCAGAGACTGAGTGGATAGTGCCAGTTATTGCCAAAGCCAGTCTTTCTCGGACAGGTCAGCATCTCTATCTTTGTCTTCTCACACTGCTTAATATTAAGTGAGCAAAATCGTTCTTGCAGTCATGTATGCGTATGCATTTACTAAGCAACTATTGTGTTCTGGAGTCCATGCTGAGTGTGCAAGGAGAGTCAAGTAGAAACAGTTGGTGCTTCAGAACCTAGAGTCCAAAGGGCGTGTATAAAACGCCTGCCAGTTATACACAACTAAATTGCATGTATTTCTGTGAGGTTGGCCAAGAGCTGGACTTAGAAGTCTAGCTTCAGCTTTTATATAGTCATGATTAGACCTCCCACAGAACTCACATGATTAATGATAAAATCATAGCTTACAACCTTTTCATAGGCTGATGTATTATAACAAGTTGTCCTTGAAGACATATGCCTTTAAAGGACTGATGAGCAGAAAATAAGTAGGCTGTTTGCAGGTAACATTGAGGGAACTTTTGAATTGTTGTATCTGTTCTCTTGTACCTACATGTCCCATCCCCCAGGCCATCTGTTCCTTTCACTCAAGGATCCGGAATCCCATGGGCAGGATTTTCACTTCTCAATATAGAACTGTGTACCTTACCTCATGGCCCAACTGACTTCCTGAGAATAAATCATTGTCCTTGTATTTCGTAAGAGACAACAAACACTGATTTTGTTGTTAGCATATGTGAGCGCATTCAACAGGCTATATATTTTAATCACCAATAAATGTGCTAAAATTTCAGACTTAGAAGGCCCTGAAAGATCAACTTTTAATCAGTTACTGATTGCAACTTGAGGGGCCCTGTGTCCACATTCAAAGCAGTGTGACTTATCCTGTGGTAAGTAACTCCTCTTCATTTGAAGTTTTGAAGTTGTTTTAAATATCTTAAACCAAGTTTCGTCAAAACAGTGTCAGGACTGTGAGATTGTATGCTAGTTTTACAGCTAAAAGGGTTCTTTAGCAATGTGTTGAAAGGCAATGTGAGTTCACTCTGAATCTTTGATTATGTTTAATAATTTCACTGTCAGACAATGAGTCTTGATCTTTCTCTTCTGCTTGGTAGTTTGTGTTTACACCTCCTTGCCTTTGATAAAAGCAATGTAACGGGCTCTGCCCATTGACAATGATGACTACTTTATTTTAATTAGAGCAGAGGGAAAAAATATAAAACTTGGCACAATAGGATATAAAACCCCTTCGTCAACCATTTTAAATTTTAGTAGTTATATATGTACTTTTATAAAATGACTGCTTTGTGCAACTAAATGTCAGCATATTCTGTCATTTGATTTACACAGGAGATTTTGCCTTCTTTCTATCAGGTTCAATTTAGCAAATAAGATTAAGAACTTTTTTTTATCTTGTCTACTTGCAGGCGTTGGTGATGTAACCATTTATAAGCATGCCTTTGTATAATATTTTATTTAATGGGAAAAAAATCAATGCTCATTCTCTCTTCAATACAGTGGGACTCACTTTGTCTAGCCACACGAGGGTGTTGTCACTGTACATGAAATGGAAAGAGAGCACCCACTAAGTAGTAAGTAGTATTTCTGAATCCCTATTAGACTACAATAATTGTTAATAATTTGTCTCAAGTTTGCCTTTCTGGAGGCTGCATTTTTAAAAATAGTTTATTTCAATTACAATTGACATATAATATTATATTAGTTCCAGGTGTACAACATAGTGATTAGACATTTAGACAACTTATGAAGTGGTCACCCCAATAAGACTACTACCTATCTAGAACCATACATAGTTATTACAATATTATTGACTATATTCCCTATACTGCAGTTTACATCTTTGTGACCATTTTTATAACTACCAATATTTACTTCCCGATCCCTTCACTTTTTCATCCATCCCCAATCTCCCTCTCATATGGTGACCATCAATTTGTTCCCTGTATCTATGAGTCTGTTTCTGTTTTATTTCTTTACTTTATTTTATAGATTCCACATATAAGTGAAATATGGTATTTGTATGTCAGTGTCTAATTTATTTCACTTAGCATAATACCCTTTAGGTCCATACATGTTTTCCCAAATGGCAAGCTTTTATTATTTTTTTATGCCTGAGTATTATTCCATTGTCTATAAGTACGTCTTATTTATCCAATCATCTATTGATGGACATTTAGGCTGCTTCCATATCTTTATTGCAAAGAGGGCTGCAATGAACATAAGGGTACATATGTCTTTTCAAATTAGTGTGATAGATTTCTCTGGATAAATACCCAGAAGTAAAATTGCTGGGTCATACATTAGTTCTATTTTTAATATTTTGAGGAACCTCCATACTGTTTTCGATAGTGGCTGCACCAATTTATGATCCCACCAACAGTATGAGGGTTCCCTTTTCTCCACATCCTCGCCATCGCTGTTTGTTGATTTATTGATGATAGCCATTCTGACAGGTGTGAGGTGTTATCTCATTGTGGACTTGATTTGCATTTCCCTGATGATTAGTGATGTTGAGCATCTTTTCATATACATATTGGCCATGTGTATGTCCTCTTTAAAGAAATATTTATTCAGGTTCTCTGTCCAATTTTAATGAGATTGTTTTTGATGTTGAGCTGTATGAGTTCCTTATATATTTTAGATATTAACCCCTTGTGGGATGTATCATTGATGACTATCTTCTTCTGATGAATAGATTGTCTTTTTGTTTTATTGATAGTTTCCTTCTTTTGCAAAAAAAAAATAGTTTGATGTAATCCCATTTGTTTATTTTTTCTTTTGTTTCATTTGCACAAGGAGATATATCCAAAAAAAATAATGCTAAAAATAGTGTCAAAGAGTTTACTGCCTATGTTTTCTTCTAGGAGTTTTGTGGTTTCAGATCTCACATTATGTCTTTAATCCATTTTGAGTTTATTCCTATATATGGTATAAGAAAGTGGACTAGTTTCATTTTTTTTATATATCTGTGCAGTTTTCTGATCACTATTTATGAAGAGACTGCCTTTACCCCATTATATATATTTGCCTCCTTTGTCAAAGATTAATTGACCAGATAAGTAAGAATTTATTTCTGGGCTCTCTATTCTGTCCCATTGATCTTTGTGTCTGTTTTTATGCCAGTATTATGCTGTTTTAATTACTATAGCCTTGTAGTATTTTGAAATCAAGTAGCACAATACCTCCCACTTTGTTTTTCTTTCTCAAGATTGCTGTGGTTATTCTGGGTCTTTTGTCATTCCATACAAAAATTTAATATTACTTGTTCTATTTCTGTGAAAAATGCCATTGGTATTTTCATTGGAATTGCAATGCATCCATAGATTGCTTGCGCAGTAAGGACATTTTAATATGTTAATTCTTCCATGAGCATGGTATATACTTCCATTTAATTGTATCTTCAATTTCTTTGTTCCCACATTGTTGAGAGTTTTTAATCATAAATGGATGCCGGATTTTGTCAAATGCTTTTTCTGCATCTAATGATATGATCATATGATTTTTATCCTTTATTTTGTTTATGTGGTGTATCACATTAATTGATTTGTGGATATTGAACCAACCTTGAACCTGGGAATAAATCCCACTTGATCCTGGTGTATGATCTTTTTAATGTATTGCTGAATTTGGTTTGCTAATATTTTATTGAGGATTTTTACATCTGTGTTCATCAGGGATATTGGTTTATAATCTTCTTTTTTATAGTGTATGTCTGTTTTTGGTATCAGGGTAATGCTCACCTCATAAAATGAATTTGGCAGGCTTCCCCACTCTTCAGAATTTTGGAATAGTTTGAGAAGGGTAAGCATTAATTCTTCTTTGAATGTTTAGTAAAATTAACTTGTGAAGCCATTGGTCCAGGACTTTTGTTTGTTGGGAGATTTTTTTTTTTTTTTTATTACTGATTCAATTTCATTTCTAGTAATTGGTCTGTTCAAATTTTGTGTTTCACCCTGATTAGGCCTAGAAAGATTGTATCTTTCTAGGAATTTATCCATTCTGTCCAGTGTTGTTATACAATTTTTCATCGTATTTTGTTATAATGCTTTGCATTTCTGTGGTGTTGGTTGTCATTTGTCCACTTTCTTATCTGATTTTATTTATTTTGGCCCTATTTCTTGTTTTCTTGGTGAGTCTGGCTAAAGGTTTATTGATTTTATTTATCTTTTCAAAGAACCAGATCTTTTCAAAGATTTTGGTTTCATTGATCTTTTGTATTGTTTTTAGACTCTGTTTCAATTATTTCTAATCTGATCTTTATTATTTCCTTCCGTCTAAACACTTTAAGCTTTGTTTGCTTTTTTTTTCTAGTTCCTTTAGTTGTAAGTTTAGGTTGTTTATTTGAGATTGTTTCTGTTGCTTGAGGTAGACCTATATTGTCATGAGTTTCTCTCTTAGAGCTGCTTTCATTGAGTCCCATAGATTTCAGGTTGTGGTGTTTTCATTTTTGTTTGTCTCAAGGTACCTATTGATTTCTCCTTGAACTCGTTAACGCTTATTTAGTAGTATGGTATGCAGTAGTGTGTTATGTGGAGACATGTTTGTGTGGTTTTCAGTTTTTTTGAATAGATTACTAGGGTCATACCATTGTGATTGGGAAGGATGCTTGATAAGATTTCAATCTTTTTAAATTTATTGAGACATGTTATGTGGCCTAACTTATGATCTATTCTAGAGAATGTTCCATGTGTACTTGAAAAAAATGTGTATTCTGCTGCCTTTGTGTAAAATGTCCCAAAAATGTCAATTAATTGAATCCATTTGGTCTAACATGTCATTTAAGAACACTGTTTCCTTGTTGATTTTCTGTCTGGATGATCTATCTATTAATGTCAATAGGCTACTAAAGTCCCATACTATTACTATATTACTGCCAATCTCATCCTTTATGTTTGTCAGTATTTGCTTCATATATATATTTAGATGCTACCACTTGGGTGCACAAATGTTTACAAAACTTATATCCTCTTGTTAGATTGTTCCCCTTAGCATTATGAAATGTCCTTCCTTATCTCTTATTATAGGCTTTGTTTTAAAGTCCATTTTGTCTGACATAAGTATTGCTACACCAGCTTTTTTCTTTCTTTCTTTCTTTCTGTTTGTATGAAATATCTTTTTCCATCTCTTTACTTTCATTCTGTGTGTCTTTTGACCTGAAGTGGGTCTCTTGTAGGCAGCATATTTATTTACTTGTTTTTTTTTTGTTTTGTTTTTTTTTCCATTAAGTCACCCTATGTGTTTGGAGCATTTAGTCCATTTACATTTAAAGTTATTATTGCTAGGTACATAGTCATCACCATTTGTTTTCTGATTGTTTTTGTAGTTTTCCATTCCTTTCTTATTCCTTTTCTCTCTTCTTTTGTGTGTTGATGAATTTCTATAGTGTTATTTGGATTCCTTTCTCTTTATTTGTTGTATATCTCTTGTAGATTTTTGTATTGTGGTTATTCTGTGCTTTCTATATACCAAATCATGTTTATAACAGTCTGTTTTAAGTTGATGGTCACTTAAATTTGAACACATTCTAAAATCACTACAATTTTTACTCAACCCCTTCATGTTTTTGTCATTATTTTGTTTTACTTCTTTGTGTGTGTGTTTCTGTTTATCGCTTAATATGTTGTAGTAATCACACATGGTCTTCCTACTTTTGCCTTCTAACCTTTTACTAGCTTTATAGTTGTTTGACCCACTGCTTTTATTAAGTGTTGCCCTTTTTCAGTGAGAATTTGTTTCTTTCTTATATTTTCGTATTCACAGTTTTGATCTTTTCTTCTTAAAGAATTCCCTTTACCATTTCTTTTACTACGTGTTTAGTGATGATGAACTCCTTTTGCTTTTTCTTGTCTGGAAAGGTCTGTATCTATCCTTAAAGTCTAAATGATAGCTCTACTGAGTAGAATAAACTTGGTTGTAGGTCCTTGCTTTTCATCACTTTGAATATTTTGTGCCACTCTATTGTGGCCTACGAAGTTTTGTTGAGAAATCAGCTGACAGTTTTATGGGCACTCCCTTGTAGGTAACTAACAGCTTTCTCTTCCTGCTTTCAATATTATCTCTTTGACTATAACCTTTATCATTTAAACTAAGGTCTGTCTTGGTGAGGGCCTATCTGGATTCATTTTGTTTGAGACTCTGCACTTCCTGGGCTTGTATATCTATTTTCTTCTCCAAGGGTTAGAAAACTTTCTGTCATTATTTCTTCAAATAGGTTTTCAACCCCTTGCTGTCTCTTTTCTCCTTCTGGTACCCCTATGTTGGTACGCTTGATGTTGTCCCAGAAGTCCCTTAAGCTATTCTCATTCTTTTTTATTCATTTTTCTTTTTGCTATTCCGATAGGGTGTTTTTCACTAAACTGTATTCCAGATTGCTGATTCAGTCCTCTGCTTACTCTAGTCTGCTGTTGATTCCCTCTAATGTATTCTTATTTTCAGTTATTGTATTCTTAATTTCTGACCAGTTCTTTTTTGTTTGTTTGTTTTCTATCTCCATTTTTATGTTTCCTATATCTTTGTTGAATTTCTCACTGTGTTCATTTATTGTTTTCTTAACTTCATTGAGCATCCTTATGACCAGTGTTTCGAACTCGGTGTCTGGTAGGTTGCTTGTCTACATTTCCTTTAGCTCTTTTTCTTTCATTTAGGACATGCTTGTCTCTTCATTTTCACTGACTACTTGTGTTTCTTTCTATATATTAGGTAAATCAGTTATGTCTCCACATCTTGGCAGAGTGGCTTTCTATAGTGAGTGTTCGGTAGAGCCCAATGGAACAGTCTACCAGATGACCTGAGCTGGATGCTCCATGAGTGTCCTTGTGTGGATTGTGTGTGCCCATCTATTATATTTGAGGCTTTATTGCTGTTGGCACCTCAGTGGGAGGGTTGACCCTCAGGCCGACTGGCTGTGAGGGCAGGGCATAACTACAGCATTCGAGCTGTTGTATAGGAGCTTACCCCACAGAGCAGGGCTCTAGTGACAGCCAAGTCTGCCCATCAGGTGTGTCATTTGCAGAGATGGCTGGGTGGTGCTCTGGTGTGGTCTGAATCTGGCCATGAGGTGTGTTAGTTCTAAAGCTTCTTGGGAGGAACTCCTTCCAGGCCAAGATCAGCCACCAGTTGGGCTTGGGGCGTCTTGTTAGGAGCTACAGAGTGATCTATGGTTGGTTACCACTTGTGCTGGGCTTAGAGGCACTTGGGAAAGGCTGTGCAACAAACTGAGGGTGGCTGCAACTTGTGCCAGGCTTGGGACCCTTTGGTGGGCACCATGATGTGAGCTGAGGCCGGATGCCACTTGTGGCCACTTAGTTGCAACCAAACCAAGACTGGCTGCCACTTATGCCAGGTTTGGGGCCACCTGATGGGAGTTATAATACAAATTGAAACTTGTCATCTCTTGTGCTGGGCATGGGGCCACATAGCAAGAAGTAGAAGGCACACTAAGGCAAGCTTCTGCTAGTTTGAGGTTTGTGGATCATTTAGAAGGAAAGTCCACAGCACAAGGTGAGGCAGGCTGCTCCTGTGGAAAAGCCACTGGAAGAGGCTTGGGCTCAGTGCATGAGTTGGTTTGGGCGGGGTCTCAGGGAATCACTAGGGAGGTAGAACAGTTTTAGCCAGGTTATCAGGGAGGACAGATTTGGCACCTGCCTGCACTGGTCCAATTGGATGGGAGGAGAGTTCAACAAAGGAACAATAGCACCTGCCAGCACTTCCATCCCAGCAGAAAGTTTCCCCACCTCCTGCCCTGTCAGCTCTTTCCCTGAATCTATTCAATTTAGTTCCTCTCTGGATATTCCTGGAGTTTTCTGATCTCCTGCCCTGCACTGAGGTTTAAAGTAAGCAAGTTTGTGAGGCAATGAGTCCGTGCATGGACCCCTCAAGGTGAACACCTAGGTCTCCAGCAGCTCTCTCTTTCACTTGGTGTAATTCCCACTGGTTTTCACAGACAGATATTATGGAAACTCCTCTTCCTGTCACTGGGGTCCCAGGCTAGGGAACTCGGTATTGGGCTGTGACCCCTCGCTCCTCAAGGGAACCTCCACAGTCGAGATATCCCTCCCTATTCTTAATTGTTACTCCATGGGTGTGGGACCTGCCCATTTCATGTCTCAGCCCCTCCTACCAGTCTTAACATGGTTTCTTCTTTATATTCTCTATTATAGGAATTCTATTCAACCAGTCTTCAGGTGTTCAGTAATGGTTGCTCTATAATTTTGTTGTCATTTTGATGTGTTCATGGGAGGAAGTAAGCACAGAATTTGCCTGCTCTGCCATCCTGACCAGAAGTGCTAGGTTACATTTTTTTAACATATTTCTAGAAGTCTTTGATCTTGTCTTTGTAATTTCTTTTTCCACATACACTAGCTAATGACTTTAGTCAGATGTCACTAATTTGCAAATAGGTTTCATCCCCTTTGGTGAAAATAATTTGGAGTTCAAAAAGGTGTATGTCTGAGTACTTGCTCCTCAGGTAGACACCAGTTTGGACTGATAGAGGGTATCTGTGTTGGTGGAAATGTTGGGGTAACTGATGGAGGTGAAGGCATGAGAGGAAGCAAGCAGTAGTTGATGAGACATTCAGAAAAGTGGAGACGTGTTATTCAGCAGCTAACTTAGACACACAAGTTTTTCCCAGACAATCTAATTCCTGGGATATTGAACATTTAATTAAGGTACCTCTGGAATGTATAACTGAGTTTCTGACCTATAGATCAGGTAGATATCTGAAGATAGCACTGCAGAGGTTGGAGAAGGGTATCATGAAGACCCAGGTTCTAGGCAGCAGCTGACCAGAGTAGGATTGTATGCATTATGCTCACTTTTGACAGAAAACTACTAGGGCCAGAAATGAACTCTTTCTTTAGAAAGTCACATTTATACCTCCAGGAAAAATCAAACCCTTTGCCTAACACTGCATTTTCTCTGAGAGTCTTAGCTACTGAAAATCGTATTGTCTACCTTTTTTTTCTTTGACACATGAAGAATTTTTACATTGTAAAAAGATTTTTTAAAATGCTGTGAGAGTTTAACTTGAAAATGGAAGCATTTTCAAGTTAAAATGCTTGAAGTTGAAACAATGAATAGCAATAATCGGTATTATGTTCATTAGATATTTCAAGTTAAGATGAGTTATTGTATTATAGAATTTTTTTAAATAAAGAGAACAATACTTTTTACCTTTGTGTGTATATTTATATACTCATAAAACATTTTTACTTTTTATGAAAAGAATTTCGATGTACTTACAAGTGGAAGTAAAGACAAATGCTGATATTAATTGTGTAAAGGCAGTGTAAAAGTATATTGCTTTTCTAGCCATGTGGACACTCATGTGACTTTGTACACCATTTGTGTATGTTTATTGTACATTTGCAAAAAGAGGTACTCTATTTGATCTTTAATAAAGTGCAGGGTTTACCATTGATGAAGAATAATAGCCACCCTTTAACTTCACAATTTGTGGCTTCTCTAGATAAAATTTTCCTGAGAGGAAATATGCATTCTAATTCCAAGAAATTTATATCTCCTATGAGCAAAGCTCTAAAAAGAAAAAGAAAATATCCTTAGCTCAGATCCTCACAAGAGTTGGAGACAACAGGACTGTCACCTTAATATCATGGCTCTTTGGCAACCATATCTGGGGAGCTGGTATTTGACTCATAGAGCTAGAGAAGCTGAATTTGATAGAAACAGAACTGAGGTGCTCCCAAAGTGAACCAGAAGAGATGAGACAGCTAAATGCAAGCAGTGCTAATTATATTCAGTACCCTGAACTCTCCGGATAAATCTACATGTAAAAAGTGGGGTCTAGATAGGAACCATGTTAGAATCTCTGCCTACCAACAGCTCCAGCACTGATTCTGGAAAATAACTCTGTGCCAGACAGCCCACCAGCATTGATGAAGGTCCTATTGCATGAAAACATTGGAGAGAAGGGCCATTTCATGAACACCGAGAACCCAAATCCAAAGTCTGAAACTTAGGAATGTGAGTAGCACTCATTTTAAGTAAAGAAAAAAATAGAAAAACTAAGTTAATAACAAAAGGCCACTCACACTGTCCAGACTAGAGAATACCCAGAACCCATACCGTCTACAGAAACTGCTGGTGAGCCCTGGGTCCCTCATTTGTGCTGGCTTAAGTCACGTTAGGCTACCAGTAGGTGACAAGTCCCTGACCAGTAGGTGAAACCCAGTCAAACAACCTGCTGAGAAGTGAAACCTTGGGTCTGGCTCTGAGGTTCCTGGTCCTTACACCACTTGTTTAACCTCCTACTTTCCATGTTGAGAGTTGAGTTTGGACACTAAAAATGCCCTTGTGAAGCTTTGTTTGTTTCCAAGAGCACTTTCGTCCACTGAGCTGGCCTCCTGCGGAGATTCTGAAATGCACTCTGTCCCCACAGACTTCATATCCCTCCCTCTCCCCTTCCTGTGAAAATGTGGGAAAATGCATTTACTCACCAGGTGGTTTGTCTTGATGCCAAACAATTCACTTGGTAATTGCTTTAATTGCAGTAAATTAGCTTATCAATGATTTTGGAAGAGTTACAACTCTATATTGCAAATCTTCTTCACTCAGATTGTTTCCCCACAGACCAATGGAAGGGCACTTAGAGAAGATGAATTCTTCTGCTTGCTATTCTAAGGGGGAAACCCACCAGAAGCGTTCACTAGCCTCTCCATTAAATTTGCACTGTGATAAACTAGGGTTTGCTAGTTTTGTGCCGGCTTTATTCAATAGGGGTAATGGAAATAAAATGAATATTTCAGAACAAAGGCAATAAAGTATTATTATGGCTAATGAAGGAATGATTTGTTTTGAATGCCAGTTGCTTAGAGTCCATGATTGTGTAAAAATCAAATAATGAATGATGATCATATTGGCAATGTTAATATTCTGTTATTGATCTTCTATGGAAATCAGATTTCAGATAGAAAAATGCCCGATATACTTAATAGATTCTAGAGCAAGTATCTCTGATGAATTGTTATCAAGTTCCTAACTTGCTTACATTGCATTTCAGAGACACCCTGATACTTAGATTTATAATTTTTCCTGTTACTTTGATTTCTATATTCTATAGGTTACTAAAATTGGAGAGTGAAAGTTTCATGAGTTAGAAGAATCAGAATAAGGCTGTAATGAAGCAGTTTTCGTAAGTCTGCGCTAGACTAACCTGAAGAGTTTATTTAAAAGGCAGACTCCTAATAGATAATCCTGCAAAATCTTTGAGTCAGAAGATCTGGGAGGGCCTAGGAATCAGCATTCATACTAAATACCCCACGTGTTTCTATGCTTGTGGCCCTTGATCGCATTTTGAGAAAAACTGCAATAGTGTACGTCCTGCTTTTGGATTGGGTTTCACAGGGCACATCTAAGAAAGAGGGCAGAAAGTTAAGAGGCTTAAAATAACCGAAATCATAGCTGAGATCAAGCTTCTGGTTCAGAGTAGAGTGCCAAAAGACAGGAGAGGATAAAAAGGAGTATATATAGCCAGGCCACTCACCTTGCTCCCATTTTCTGATCCACACCGAGTTCACATCTTACAAGAGAACCCAAAGCTAATCACCACAGTCTCCAGTGTACACACTGAGTTCAATACTCCCTGTTTCTCAGGATTAAAGACAGGTTTTAGTAGGCAATACTGCAGTTATAAAAATGAGAGCTACTCAATACCAAAAAAAAAAAAAAGAAAGGTAAAAGCATCAATACTAATGCATTGTCTGCCCTACAAATTATTTTAAAACATCTGGATAGGCTACTTAGTCTACAGTTCATCTAAATGTTTTAATTTTGTGTGCAGAGACATGCAATGCATTCAAGCCTTCTGTTTTAATGTGTGTTGATATATTTGAATAGACAGTGTCTGATGAGTATGTTGTGGGGTGCAGGGTGAAGATACAGCCTGGAGCTATGTATAAACAGTCCCCAGTTTCAAACAGACTGTCTCAAAGGTTGGTTTGTAACTTAGATGTTCAACATTCAGAGCATAGTTTCCTCTGGAAACCATGTTACACACATTGGTTAACTGCTCAAGCCAGTCCACAAAAGGCTCATTAATCCATAACATAGCTAAAGTAGGGTATGGATAAAATTACCTGACTGGATTATGGAAGTAGGATATCTCCATGAAGCCCTCTGGAAGAGGAGGAGGAGAGGAAGAATTTTTTTCTCTGTTCTGGATTCAAGAATGAATCCCTCCTCCATACCCAGTCAAAACTCACATTCCTAAATTCAATTGATCTAAATTAAATGTAATGAAATTTGGACAGATTTCATTAAGTGAATAAGTGATCGATAACCTCCTAACTTTCCAGGAGATAGTAGCCTTTTAAAAGAGACTTTAAATATATATACATATTATATATATATATATATATATATATATATATATATATATATATATACACACACACACACATATATATTATATATACATATATGTATATATATATGATTGTTGAAATACATATATATGATTGTTGAAATGGCAGACAATGTTTCATAATATTAGAACTACGTGAACATAAAAAAGAAATATTCAGATTATTTTGGAGAAAGGGGGAGTATAAATAGGCTGTACTTGTCTAGAAATCCTCTCCTAGCCTGTCCCCCAAGATGTTGTTTATAGTTTTACCAATAGTTTTTATGTCTCTACTCAGATTTTCCAAAAATTATACATTATGTTTTGAAGCAGCCAATATGAAGGCAATTTGTGTGGTGGGCAGGGGGTGGGTATAGAGGCAAAGGGCATTTGAAAGTATGGATCATTTCTGAGATGAGTTCTTTCAGTACTAAAAAACGTATTGGCTTATATAGACAAATACCCATACTGATTATATATAAATATACATAGTGTTGATGGAGAATGGTGTTAATTAACGGAAACGTACACTTCTTAGTGGTATGCTACAATCAATACTGTTATATTATGATATTCATTTTCTAATTAACTTTGGCAGGCTGAAATGGCAGACCATGGTTACTCAGGGAATGAAATTTGAAATACACATTGCTTTACTTGTGCACTAAACTAGTGAATGGCCAAGCTTTGAGGGTAAAAGAAGCCATTTCACATCACTACCCTCTGCTGATGTATTTCAACCAGAGAACCTCTGCAGAAACAATAATAATAATTAATAGTAATAATAATAATAATAATAATAATAATAATAATAATAAACTACTGAAGAATTCCAGAGGTAGAATGAGAAGAAAAAGATGCAAATATCCAAGAGAATCTCGGGGCTTGAGTAGAAGTTAGCCAGAATATACTGGTCAGTTTACTGGCATTTACTACGGAAGCTGCACACTCATCAGTCTCACTCCATTCTCTTTCTAATGTTGGAGAGCAGTGTATCAGAGCTATAAATAGAGAAGCTTCTCAGGTCCAAATGAGTGGGTTCAAATCCCACCTTTCACTACTGATTGGCCATGACGTTTGAGAAAAGTTATTTTCTCAAGTATCCTTCTCATCTGTAATAAGGGACTAATAATAGTTATTATCACTGCCTCAGAGGAAGTGGTGAAGAAGATATGCCTTCAAGGGGCCTGATACCCTATAAGCATTCAAAACGTGTAAGCTGTTATTAGGTTAGGGACATAATTTGCTTTCATTTAGTATAATAATGGGCTATGGGTAATAGCATTCAAGTCTACCCATTCTGACAAAATCATTACACTATAAGCCAATTCTACAATGCCTGTGACTACGAGGCTAGAATGACAAGGTACACTATTTTTCAAAGCTGCCCTTCAGTGACCTCAGGTTTCAGACTATATAAGCAGCATGGTCTTGGGCTGGGAAAGAGTAATTAGTTAAGTTTCTAGAAGGATGTGGCCATCTCCATTGTACTCTTAGGACGGGACTGATCACAGTAGAGAAAGAGAGAAGGGCCCCCTCTCACTCAGGCATTGTACATGCAAAGTTGAACCTGTGGTTATTTAATCTGATTTCCTATTTACTTTGAAACTTTGGGCCAGGTCTAGCACTGGGACATCCAGGGTACACGTTATTAAACCAGCCAACAATTCAGAGTGTGATTTCAGTACCCCCAGGTGAAGGAGAGGAGCAAACTACCCCCCCAGGACTGAAGAAGTCATCACAGGTTCCCTCTTCAGTTTGCAATGCTTTCACTCATTTGCTGTTTGTTCCTCACTCTAATGAGCACTGAACTCACTCAAAATATAGAGATAGTTTTTATTAAACATGATATTAAGAAAAAGGTTAGGTTCTCTTTTAGCACTGCAGGCAATTACTGAACTATATGAATTCAAATGGGAGCAGAATTATAATAGGTTTTTGCTGTTTTAGTCTTCCCCGATTCCACCCTTTCCCTTCCTCTTCTGTCTATTTCCAGCTCTGTCATATGGGCCTGTAATTGAGAACATGTAACAATGTCCCAGAAGCCCCTTTCAGAGATACTTTTGTTGTGTAATGCAGCCCATCCAGGCATAGTTAGTCTTGAATTATAATCACCTATCTGCCTCATTAGATCATTGCTCCTTAAAGATTAGGATCATGTGTTTTCATCAGTTTTTACCCCTGGTCTGCAACCCTTTACCATGGCAACTGGCTTTAAGACAGTCTGAGATAATCTTAGTAATGGGGATACAAAGGAAGGAAGGAAGCCGAGGAGGTGGGCTCAACAGCCTGGAGAACAGTTTCATCACTGGGGACACACGGCAACTCTGGTGGGCCAGTGACTCCAGTCCTGTTCCTGCTCCCACCACTGCTCTACCCTCTGCCCAAGCTCCAGCGCCCTCATGTCTTCTGCTATCTCCTGACCTTCCCTTAGTGTATTTTTTTCTGAATATCTCTTGGTATTAGTGCCATCTCACAGTCAAACTCTCAGGGAGGGGATTTGATTAGTTGAATTATTACACAAGGCTCTCACGTCAAGTTATCTCATAGACCAGAGGCTGGTCTACAGATGGCCAGGCTCAGATGCCCGACCATGTCAGCTGTGGTCCAGAGTAACTGTGTTACCTGTAACAAACCATGTCCACCTGGGACAGTGTACTTATGGGTGAGCTACAAAAAGAAGCGTTAGGTGTGAGGTGTCCTCAGCCTTGCAGCACCTTCCTCCAGCAAAGAATAAGCCCTCTAAAAGTGTTTCCTAAATGGCCTGCTGGCTCTGGGGGCTGAGCCCCTGCTATGCCTTAGGCGTAGCATATAAAAGATTTTTTTTAAGATAACCACAAGCCTGAATGTAATTACTAAATTCCAACACTGTACAAAACACAAAGGAAGAAAATGACTGACTAAAATGCTGTCCCTGTTCTCAAGGTACCCACAGACTAGTAGCAAAAACAGATATGTAAGCCATTAAGAGCAGCAACATATGACAATGACTAGAAGGATGGGCTTTGGACAACAGTTCAAAACGCGGGTTTTCTACTTACTAGTTGAATACCTTTATCTTCCCTAGGATTCCATTTTATTTCACTTTTCTCATTTGTAAGTTATAGCTTTGTTCTGGGAATATATAGAGAAGAATGGATGCCCAGGCAATGAACTCAAAAGCACACACCGTCTGGTGCTTTGTGGAGAACTGGAATGTGGAGATGGTAATTCCTTACTTGCATAATGTTAAAATACGTAAATTTGTACATAAATCACTTAGCACAGTGCCTAGTACACAGAGAGATCTTACTGAAGAATAGCCAAATGTTTCCTAATGCAATCTAAATGTTAAAATGGAAGTATCCAGAAAATGTGACATGGAAAGCAAAAAAAAAGGAAAAAGTGGAGGCGACAGAAGCCCCTGCTGAGAGGTGGTTGTTCAGAGAAAGCCAGTAGTTGGCAGGACCAAGGCTGAAACCCAGGAGCACAGTGGTGTTTTTTCCCACTGTGCCATCCTGAGCTGCTGCAGTTTTTTTGTCCATCCAGACAGGAACCAAGAGGCAACCACATAAGGAAGAACTGAGGCATGCCAGTGTACTAAGGGACAACTGCAGCCATGTTTGTAATAAGCTACTCTGTTATGTTGCAAAGCACATATTCTGTTATAATGAGAGAATTCAGAATTTCTACAGATTTGTATTATTATTTTTTGTTCATCTAGGCCTATTAGGGTGTTATTATAGCTGATACACCATTTTGAAGGTTTGTTTACTTAAGTTTAACAGCTCTTGGGGAAAGCATAGTATGAAAATCACGTGACTGTGTTCTTGGATTTATTTAGCTCAAGTTTTTTTATCATTGGAATCACAACCCGAGGTACTAGTTTGAAAGTCTAATTAACAGCCAACGAGGTCATTGGAGAAGGACTTGAAAATTCATTTAAGAATACAGCCATTCTTAGTTTACTTCACATGAAAAATTAAACACAAAAGTAACAGCCTCAGAGATTTGTTTTTGCTATGTGATTGTTTTAGACCAGAGGGGGAAAATTTATACTTGTTTAAGTCTCTGATTAAAGTAAAATATCCCCTTTAATAATAAAAGAACTAATTTTGACTAGAAGTCACCATTTATAATATTGCCTGGAATTATGATGACAGTGACACTCTTGTGAATCACTCAAAGTATAAGGACCCGGGGTATGGGAAAGCGAATTGTTCTGACGCATGAAGAAAGCTGGACATCACAGCAGCCATTGTCCTCCGAGGTAATCAGGCCAGCCTACCAACTGCGACATGCTGAGCAAGTACATAATCAAGGACAGTGCCATGCATTAAAATGACAAGAAAGACCTACTAAAAATCAGGCCCACAGTATCACAGTCACCCTTTTTTCTGAGATAAAATGAAATGCTAAACTTTTTTTCAGTTCCTATCATCTTCCTTTTAGACATAAGGAAATTGTCTTCTATTACCAGATTAATTTTACCCTATAAATTTATTAAGACATAGGCTGATATAAAAAATAGCAGTTGACATTGCATGCCTTTGGCTTCTCCAGTCATTTCTTCACCTACCTAATAAGTATAAATCATTTCTTATCATCTCTGTGCTTTAGGATGCTTAATAAATATCATGCAATAATAATGTAACAGTCTACAAAAGGAAGATCAAAGTAATAAAGATGTCACCCATGTCGTTGGTGTTCATGCTACAGTGTTTATTACATTTTTACTGTATACACCGTTGCATGCACTGGACACCGGATTGGAGCTGTAGCATATTTGAACCTGGAGTGTAGTGAGGTGCTTTATAATTCAATGTTACATTTGATTATTTGACCTTAAGTTCCCTGAGAACAGCCTCTCTTCAATGGTGCATTTCTTGGCAGTGTTGTTCCAAGTCTCTAGATAACTTTTCCAAATGAAAAAGTAATAGATCTAGTGAAATCATGCTCATCTTGTGATAGCTTAGCCTGTTATCAGCATCCTCTTTGTAATAATAAAAACAAGCTCCAGTTTGAATTTCAGT
The DNA here is from genome assembly GCF_964194185.1 of Rhinolophus hipposideros. Lineage (NCBI taxonomy): Eukaryota > Metazoa > Chordata > Mammalia > Chiroptera > Rhinolophidae > Rhinolophus > Rhinolophus hipposideros. The sequence continues at coordinate 45,125,470 of NC_138052.1, forward strand.
AGCAGTTTTTTCTTCTGCAGCAAGACAGATTTTTCAAATGATGATGCTGGATTTGTACAAAGCACCATTTCCCTCAGAACATTGCTGCTTTGCCATTATCAGATCCTTGTTCCTTGGGCAAATTGCATTGATGCAGAAAAAGAGTACATTTGTAAAAGATAGAAATACAGTTACAGGTTGGACATATGTTCCTAGGAAGAATACATTTTAAGTCAGTAGATTCACATTATTTTTTTTTTCTCTGTGTATGCGTTTATTTAATTTTATCCATTTTTACGGTATTGTATGGTGATACTAAAAATCAAGGCATTTTTCCATTTATCCACTGGATATTTAAGGGGAAGGTTAAGTATGGGAAAAGGAGAGATTGTTTGAAAGGGCTCTTATTTGGTAACCCAAGGCAGTGAACCAGTACTTCATAGATTTGTAACTAGCCAGGGCAAGTGAAACCCCTGCTATTTCATAAGCATCCTTCTGGGTCTTTGTTCAGAGGTGTAAGTCTTTCCAAAGCAATGAAGCTCAACATCTGAAAATAGAGATAAGGAATTGATTCTCTCCCAACCCCAACAGTTAAAATGTCTGACTCCTACAAATACATTCAACCAAGACATTTAATCTACATATTTAGGAACAGGGTCAGATCTCACGGACTTACATTTATGTTAAATATTCAAGTTCCAAACAGTCTATCTCTGGTTCATTGATGACTCTGCCACAATGCTTGGCACCTAGAACCACACAATCCATGTTGGATCAACCTAAAACATTGAGAAAGGCAGGGAGCCTAGACTTGAAAGGGAAATGATCAGATTCCAACTTCTCATTTTTCCTTTACTAATTCAAAGAAATATATGTATGTAGGGAAAGGTACATAAAATATACGTATTGTTTAACAAATGATTGAATAGTAACACCCCTGTGAATACTACCCTGTAATTTTCAACCTCTTTGTTTTAGATTCCAAATGGTTTTCTTTTATTCCCTATAATTCTCAGAACAATATTTCATAATTGAATTAAAATGAAATTTAAAAATAGTTTCTTGGAATCCATTAAAAATATAACTTATCAATACATGAAATTCAGATCACTCGACCAAGGAATGTGGCATTTCAAAGGAGAACTAGTCCTTTTCTACTCTAATTTATTTTCTGTTATAGTGATATTTTGGGAGAAAATGTACCATCCCCATGACAATGCTGAGATTATAACTTCAGAAATTTCAAAAAAGAAAATGAAAATGGTTCTTCTTCCTCTGTAGCAGATCACGACTCCTGCCACTCAGGTCAACTAAGTGCCATAGAAGTCCTAAGACATTTTTAAAGAAAAATGGCTTTATGAATACAAAAAAAGTCTAGACTGAAAAAAACCTAATGAACTGAACAGGTAAAATTTAAGAAGATAGCTATTTCTTTTGTAATGATTTATTTATGTGCTGATTGATCTGATACCCCCTCACACTTAGAGTTTGGGATGTGCCCAGGCTCCTTTCTGAAAAAAGAACACCAAAATTTTCCTGAAAGGCTAGAGAGGAATTTAGACTATTTTGTGTTAAGTTTTTCAGAAGTGGCTCAATTTAACTAGCTTACAGTTGAAATAGTGAGAAACACCAATAAGATCCCAACGGCAAAATTCTTTCTTCTGTAAAAGATAATCTTTCACCAAAAATGCTTGCTTTAGAGCACAAAAAGAACCCCATTAGAGTTGTGATTTTAAAACAGTTTCTATCATTCTTGCCCAGAGGGTGAATAAACCTGAAACTCTTCAGCCGTATAGTAAAGTTACATTTCTTAATAAAGTGCATGTTTTTTACTTCATGGGAAGGACTAATCTACATTTCATAAGTGATCTCTAGGTTTCATAATAATTAAGCTGCATTTATCGTTTAAAAAGTTTAAAACATTGAACACTTATCAAGTACCTAAGCTGTATACAAAATGATCCTCGATATTCTGAAAATGCTGTAGTAGATAACTATTCAGACTTTTCTTGAAATAAATAAAATCTGAAAATATTCATGAAAGTGAAGATCAGGAAAACTAACATTTTCTTTCAATTTTTAGTTGGCTTTTTCTATTAATAATCATCAGACAGGCGTGAAGTAACAACTTTGGTTTAATAAGTTTATCAATAAAAAAGTAAATAAACGCTTTGGAATGTACATAAGAGCTGCATGTTTTAAACCAAGCCCAGACTGGATAGCGTCTATGGAGACAAAGAGGAGACAAATTATGGTCTGCTCTTTCTTCTCAACAGCCTACACTATGTCCAACAGAGTCATTTTGAGAATGCTAGTAAACTATTCAGGTGTAAAAATAGAAGCTAGCATATTTAGCATATTGAAAAAAATAGATTTTCAATTATTGAATTTATCTCTGGCTCCTAAAATACTAAGTAGCCTTAAGAGGAATAAAGGAGCACATGAGCTGCAAGCATATTCTTGGAGACAAGGGACCCTAGTCCTGATGAGTTTTCATACAGGACCAAAGGTTTGGGATAAAAAACAGCCAAGGGTCATTTACATAGAAGTATAGGAGATGCTTTTGAAAAGAAATCACTCTATGCTTAAAAGGCATGGAATATAAAGGACTTAATTTTTATGTACTATGGGAAAAGATACCCTGCATTTACATATACAATTATGTTAATTTTCAACAGCAAGATTTGTTGAAATGGAGAAGTTCTCTTTATTTATGTTTAAGAGCTCCAAATAGCACTATAATCCACATTACACTTGAAGTGCCTCTTTTCCTCACAAAACTCCCCTGGTCTATTCAAGTCATTGAATTCCAAATAATCCTCTTTGTGGTTCTGACATTATTCCCCATTAATATATTAATAAATTAATCCTAAATAGATTATAATCCTGCAAAGTCAGCTTCTTGTTTTTTCCTTTAAATTATATGATGTAGTCCATAGTTTTCATTACATAGAGGCATTAATAATATAAGAGTATAGTGTTGCAATGGCTGCACAGCTGGGGAAGAGGGGCACGTGCAGGTGTAAGTATGCAGATGCTCACTGAAGTCCAAAGACATCATTGGGTTAGTCCCAGAAACAGTCTTACCTTGTTATGGTTTTATAAATGTCTAAATAAGGTTGGCATAAATACAAAAAAAAGCATTCATTTTTATTTATGCATCTTGAATGCCTGTTATAAATATGTAACATAAACACATTTAGAGAGTTTAATGAGTTTTATAATTCTATTCCTAGATAAACCGTTTTTGAGAAAATAAAATAATTATTTCTTGATTTATTCCAAATTAGCTAAAGGGCCCAAAATATAACAGAGTAAATAATGAATACAAATAAGAAAAAGAGTCTGCATATTGCTTTCTTTCAGCCCCAGATTTATTAGAACATGAGTATAGAAAAACAAGTAAAATAAGTAATGGCTTTCTACGCTGCATCTTGATCTATTCCAGTAGACTGATTATGTATAAACCAGGAAAGCCTTGGTAGTCCACACTTTACAAAGGCCAGAAAAAGCAAGTTGGGATATCATCATATGGGCTCTTTCTTTGTGTATTTCTGGCACCTGATGCCTTTGAGTGACCCATCTCCAGATGATGTAGCGGCCGAAACTTTGACCCACTTCAGAAAACACTTCGAATGCCATTTCTGAAATCACCAGACTTGGTTTAATATCACCCTTTGATCATTGTGACTGCGTGCAGTGACTTATCTGAAAACTGCAGCCTGGAGACCCACCATAGTGTGAGAGTGATTCCTGCCTGCAGCTGGACTGCCTCATTATTCATGATTCATTGCAGAATTATTATGTGGCCGTATGTAATCATGTTGCTTGTATTTGTATGTGGAAGATGAACAGTTACACTGAAGAGAAACTGAGGAGAAACAGAAGTCCAGGTAGAAAGTTTAACGACAGCCCTCTTCCCTTTTGTTCTACTTGGAGCCATGGCAAATTTGTGAGTCCAAAAGGAAGTGGGAACCCTTAGCTGTAAGCTCTGTCAAGGCTGGAACAAATGACATGTTGCTAGTGGGAAAATAGAAATAATCAATAAATCTTTGATCCTGATCCAAGTTAATTCAGAATAGGTTTTATTTCTAAACAGTTGGGTTTATAATCAGAATTTGCCTATTGGCCAAATGAACCTTATTTGTTTTTTCACTTGCCTTTATTGTATCAAATAAATAATATCATTTGTATAAGGAGCAAGTAGTATTTTCATGACAATGTAACAGGATACCAAATTTGACTTGGCAATACATACACTTAAAAATGCTTTAAAACCTAAGTTTAAACTCAGTTAATGCATCTTAGACAATGACTTTTCTTCCTTGACCGAAGATACAACCAACAAATTGTGTGCATTGACTCTGTAGTCTAAAATGCATTGTTCACTGACAGATCTTGTAGCACAATAATGAGTTTATACCTACTTGATGCCTTCCTCACAATCTGGCTAAGGATCTTCCAGAAACATTCAAAGCGTATTGCCATCTATTAACGCATTACTTGAGAAGTGAGACAGGAAACACAATCTGCCAACTAGTTTGCTATCCACCTCTGCCCAAGAGTGGGCAATGGAACGAAGAAGGGTTATTGAATAGGATTCTCCTAAATATCCCAGGTATTTTAAATGACTCCCACTCTCCGCCCCCAACACACAAACACACTGGGTGCAAAGTGGATTGACTTCCTTAGGTAACTGATTCTCTAATGATATTTCTACCTACTTGGTTTTGTATCCACAGCAGGAAGGTACATGGGACTAAGTCTGACACAACTACCACTGAGAAATCAAAGTTGGAACCCGTGTCAAAGAAGGAATTTGCAATTGGCAGGGAGATCATTTAAAATTCAGTGGTGTGGCACTCCAAAAGTACATGAGTCTCCTAGCATTAATTACTTCTATTCGTTCCTACTAGGAAATTAGATAAAACTCAGGAAAATAAAATTTCTACAGAAACCTCAGCCATCTACCAAAATGACATATATGAGTTAACTTGCCAGGTTGAGGAGAAAAGGGAGCAATTTAGTTAAATTAGCCATAACTAAGTAAATTTCATTAAAAAGTAGTTTCTCAAAAGGAGTACTGTATAAAATGTTGATAAATATTTACAGTAGAATAGTAGGCATTTGTTAAATATGTTTAGTAATGTATTTAATCCATGCCTCCCTGCAAACAAAATTTTTATCTACTCCAAATAATAGGACTGGGTTTATTTGCATCTGGTTCTAGTTCCTTTTTTTCTTTTTTTTTTCCCCTTAAAACATATAAAGTCATCATGGTCTGAAAATGGTGGGCGAAAAGACCTCCCCTCTCAGAGTTTATGATGTTTCCTTCCAATGAAAGCCTTTTAACTTGTGTGGCATATCCATTCTAGTTTAGGGGATATGGAATGAAGATCAGTTACACATTCCATTCATACTAGAGGCGATTATTAATATTATCATTTTTTAATTAAAGTTTATTGGGGTGACAATTGTTAATAAAGATACATAGATTTCAGGTGTACAATTCTGTAATACATCATCTATATCTCACATTGTGTGTTCACCACCCAAGAGGCGATTATTTTGATGACAGGGACACATTTATTCTCAAAGATATCACAATATAAATTAAAATGTCAGATGCTCACATTGACATCTAGAAAAACAAAGGTTTTTCCCAGTGTGTAAAATAGACGTTTGCCTCTGACAAGTTCATAAAATGCATCTTTTCCTTGGTGTTGTCACCAGCAACTTACCCGCACACCTAAAATGTTCCTACTTTTAAAATACACTTAAAGTTACCTAAAGTATATGAGAAATCTCAAGGTTTCTCAAGGTGTTTAGTAGCAATTGTGGGATTCTAGCAATAACCAGGTGCCTTCGGATCCTGTTTGCATTTACTAATGCCTTAATCATAAATCGGAATCGTGTTACCTTTGCTGTTACATTTAGAAAATTATTGCTTAACAGGACCACAGTTGTCTTAGAAAGTTAGCATACTTCTAGAATTGCCTGATTTTCTCACCTTTAAAAGTTTAATTAATATAAGGATTTTTCTATGAAATCTATCTTTAAAGGGCTAAGTGGCAGTAGAAAAAAATGTATTTGAAGTTGCACTGAATTCGTTGGATTGTGCTAGGGTTACCTGGTGTCCGTGGACAGTCAGTCCTGCATCTCTCGGGAGCCTGGGCCAGGCCCATAGTGGCCAGGAAGCCGCTGAGCTCTGAGGCCCTGTAGCTAGAGGTTCAGCCTGCACAGGTCGTGGAGAGTACAAGATGTGTTGTTCTCCAAGAAACAAGACTGGAACCAAACCCCAGGTCCTCTAGGTGCTTTCCACTCTCCTCCAAGGCTAAGTAGGGAAGAATAGTCTTCCTCTGAATTTCCTAAATCTCAGTACCTATTTTTTGTTGGTTTGAATTTTCACCGTTTAAAAATTTATGTACAATAAGATTTATTTTCCGGTGTATATTTGTATGTTTTGATAAATGTAAAGTGATATAACCACCACTACGACTAAGATACAGAATAGTTCCATTATCCTATGCCCCCCAAAATCCATTATGCTACCCCTTTGTAGTCAAACTGCCTCCCCATCCTTAACAGGGAACAGAACTGTTCTGTCTCTACAGTTTTGTCATTTCCAGAATATCATATGAATGTAATCATACAGTATATAGCCTTTTGAATCTGACTTCTTTTGTTTACCATAATGCATTTGAGATTCATCAAGTGCATTATATGTTGTATATATAGATGCATGTTCTTGCATACATCAATAGTTTCTTCATGTTTATTGCCGAGTAGTATTTCATTATAATGATATACCACAGTTTGTTTATCTATTCCTCAGCTGAGGGATATTAGGTTGTTGCCAGATTTGGGTAAATATGAACAATACATTCATGGTTTTATGTGAACATGGATTTAATTTATCTGAAATATCTGGGAGTAGGATTTCTGGGTACTATGATAAACATATGTTTAACTTTGGTAGAAACCACCAAACCGTTTTCCAGTACCATTTGGCATCCCCACCAGCAGTGCATGAAAGTTTCAGTTGGTCTCCATCCTCTTCTGTACTTGTATAGTCAATTGTTTCACTTGCATGTTTGTTTTCTTTAATAAGCATATAGTAATATATTTTTGTGGATTTAAATTGCATTTCCCTAAAGACTAAGATTGAGTGTTCTTTCATATACTTATTTGCTATTTGTATGTCCTCTTTGGCAAAGTTTCATTCAAATCTTTTGTTCATTTCTTTACTGGGTTGTTGTTGCTGAGTTTTGAGAGTTCTTTAGATATCCTGGATCCAAGTTCTTTGTCAATTATGTAGTTTGGAGATATTTTCTCCCAATGTGTGTCTGGGCTTTTCATTCTCTTAGCAATGTCTTTCTCAGGGCAAAATTTTTATCTTGATAAAGTCCAACTTTTTTCTTTCATGGATTCTGCTATTGATACTAAACCTAAGAAATTTTTGCCTAACCCAAGGTCACAAAGATTTTCTTTTATATTGCCTGCAAAATGTTTATAGTTTTTTTGTATTGGTGCCCTCTTTTAATGAGGCCATTAAGTATTCTGTGAATTCTGAATATTGCAAATGGACATAGAAAATTTAAGATGTCAGATAAATTTTTTAAATGTACTTAGGTTTTTAGGTCCTTGCAGTTAAAGGCTACGTCTCACAGTGACCCCACTGTGCCTCACCCTAGCCCCATACTTGTCAGCACTTAGGTGTTCAATTAACACTTATTAAGAATTGATAAATCCTCTCAGAGAACTGAATTTATTATTTCAGCATTGTGTAGTACAAGGATAGGCTTTGCAGTCAGCTCTGCATTCAAATTATAGCTCTATGTCTCCTGGCTCCATGACCTTGGGCAGGCATTACTTAAGTTCTTTGGACAGTATTTCCTGACTTTAAAATATGAACCAATAATACTTTCTGAGAATTTTGTGAGGATTAAGTGTGGTAATGTGAGAAAGGGTCTTCGTATTGCCTGACAGATATTGGGAGCTCTGTGAACAGTTATTTTCTTATCTTTTTCCTTGTACATCCTATCCTAAATATGAGGTCTGACAATTAGGTTCGCGAATTTGCCACCGTGCGCTTACATTGGCAGCACTGTACCAACAGCTCGGTACGGTTTCATAACTTTGGTATATCAGTGTCTCACAGCTGTGTTCATGTCAACATGTGGCAATGTCTTGCTGAGTAGCATTCATTATTGTTGTTGCACATTTTTGTGTGCCATGGCGAGAATGTCTGAACTTGAATTAGAGCAAAGAACAAACATTAAATTTCTTGTTAAACTTGGCAAGAGTGGAAGTGAAACCAGGGACATGTTAGTCCAAGTTTATGGGGATAATGCCATGGAGAAAATGGCAGTGTACAAATGGATTAAACGTGTTTCTGAGGGAGAGAATGCTCACTGATGAGGAGAGAACAGGGCCGCCAGTAACAAGCAGAGCTGATGAAAACATTGCAAAAATTCATCGAATTGTATGTCAAAATTGTCGGCTGACTGAGAAGCATAGCAGACCAAGTAAACATAGAAAAACAGTTAGGAAAATTTTAACTGAAAATCCTGGCATGAGAAAGCTGTATGCAAAAATGGTCCCGAAGGAGCTCTTGCATCACGACAATGCACCAGCTCACGCAGCACTGTCTGTGAGGGAGTTTTCAGCCAGTAAACAAATAATTTTGTTGGACTACCCTCTCTACTTACCTGATTTGGCCCTCAAAGACTTCCTTCTTTACCTAAAGAGAAAGGAAATATTGAAAGGAAGACAATTTGATGATATCCAGGACATTAAGGGTAATACGATGACAGCTCTGATGGCCATTCCAGAAAAAAAAATTCCAAAATTGCTTTGAAGGGTGGACTCAGTGCTGGCGTCGGTGCATAGCTTCCCATGGGGACCACTTCAAAGGTGACTATAGTGATATTCAGCAATAAGGTATGTAGAACTTTTTCTAGGTTGAGTTTGCAAACTTAATTGACAGCCCTCATATGTATGTGTTTCACACTCATTTAGTTCTGGTTCTGAATAAATTGAAACCTCTCTCTTACTGTGAATCAACTGATATTCCATATCAGTCTTTTGAATACATTCTTTCATGTATGCATGAATTTTTAGCAAAGATGGCTAAAGGGTTCCACATGGCCATTTTCAACAGGTTCTCTTCTTAGAACTGCTCTTCTACTGTACACAAGTAGAGGGAATGGGAAGAGTGACTGACGGATAGGCACGCCTTGAGCATGGCGTTCGTGGCAGGGTTCCCTCTTACACATACTGCAATTTGTCAAGGCACTCTTAATCAGACCTGGTAATTGATAAGCTAAATAATAATTAAATAAAAATTGGAAAAGAATAGTTCTGCTCATGATTTGCTTACCAGATCATTACCCATAACTTACCAAGTGTAAGTTATGCTTCATGAAATCACTATTTTATATTTTTATTGAAGTAAAAAGATTTTTCTATTTAAAATAGCTCATTAATGACTGGCTGGGCAAAGCAAAATGGCTGGCAGAGTTTCTATTGCCCAACATTAGGTTGGTAAACTGTTTGATCATGTTGTTTAATTGACAAGCTACAGACCCCCAAATTAGTTTAGAAGCACAGGTTAATGTACACTCATAGGTGCTCTTAATATTGGTTATTTTGAGAAATGACCTAAGAAGAAAATCATAATTATATTTTTTCTAATAATAGTGCTATTAACTAAGCACTTACTTGCTCAATGCCAGGCAGTGTCATTGAGCCCTTTTGTACATTATCTAATTTAATTCTCATAACAACCCTGTGAAATGGGCGTTTTTATTCTCCTTATTTTATGAACAAGAAACTTCAGGTTTAGGTTAAATGTTTGTCCCCAGGTTGCACTGCTTATAAGTGACAAACTCAGAATTTGAATTCAAGTCTGTGTAACTGGAAAGTCTTCTTTAACTGCTATCCATTATCACCTTGACTTGCATGGCTTACAACATGCATTCTTAATTTGGGAGGCCCAGGGAATCACTAATGTTCCTACTTTTAGATAGGCAGCACAGGGCTTTTTGATTAGGTGCGTATGTATTTCAATTCACAATTACAGGATTAAAGGTCACTCTAGTTTTATGTTTCCGTATTAATCTTTTAAAAATTTTAGCACTTTCGTATGCAGAACATACAAAATACATTACTTTCTTCATGCTCATCTAAACATGTGCAGTGACGCTGATTAAACTTTCCTGATAACTGTCAAGAAGTAATTATCATTTAGTAAGGCTGTCTAAATGTTTTTAATTTCCTAAATGCAGAATTTTCCCAGCAAAAAGAAAAAAGAAACGTTCCCTTAACCCCTTAGGCAGGGAACATCTGGGAGCCTCTACTATCACTCTTACCAAAACTGTCTATCAGCTTCTTAGGGGAAGGACAGTATGCTATTGGCCATGGCACAGTGCATTACTTTGAAGAGATAAATGTTTATTGGGTTCATGAATGAATGAATGAATGAATGGGCCTGTCAGCAAATTTCAGCTCAATAAATGTTTTTAGGATGGAAGAATTAATCTATTTACAAATTTTAACTCATAAAGCAAAAGCTTTGCCACTTAGAATGAATTTTAGAACTAGGTAATTTAGAAGCAACTTTTGATACTATATGTATTATATTTGAAAGTATAAACACAACTATGTATATTGTGTATATGTGTATGTACATATATATAGATTTTTTTAATTTTATTAAGTTTATTGGGGTGACATTGGTTAATAAAATTATATAGGTTTCAAGTGTACAATTCTAGACTACATCATTTGTATATTGCGTTGTGTGTTCACCACCCAAAGTCAAATCTTCTGTCACCATATATTTCACCCCATTTATTCTTTTCTGTCTCCCCTACCCTTCTTTTCCTCTGATAACTACCATATTGTTATCTGTATCTATACATTTTTGTTTGTTTGTCTTGTTTGTTTGTTGCTTTCAGTTTTACACCCTACATATGAATGAAATCAGACAGTTTTTTACTTTTCCCATCTCATTTATTTCACTTAGCATGGTATTCTTATGATCTATACATGTTGTCACAAATGGCGACATTTTTCTTTTCTTGTGGCTGAGTAGTATTCCATTGTATATGTGTACCCCATCTTCTTTACCCAGTCATCTATCAAAAAGCACTTTGGATGTTTTTATGTCTCGGCCACTGTGAATAATACTGCAATGAACATATAGGTACATATATCTTTACAAATAAATGTTTCCAAATTTTTTGGGTAGATACCCAAAAGAGGGATTGCTAGGTCATATGGTAACTCTATTCTTCATTTTTTGAGGAACCTCCATACTGTTTTCCATAGTGGCTGTATCAATTTACATTCCCACCAGCAGTGTATAGGGCTCCTTTGTCTCCACAACCTTTCCAACATTTGTTATTACATGTCTTGTTGATGATAGCCATTCTAACAGGTGTGAGGTGATATTCCATTGTGGCTTTGATTTGCATTTCCCTAATAGCTAGTGAAGTTGAGAATCTTTTCACATACCTGTTGGCCATTTGTATATCTTCTTGGGAGAAATATCTGTTCAGGTCTTCTGTCCACTTTTTAATTGGATTGTTTGTATTTTTTTGTTGTCGAGTTGTATGAGTGCTTTATATATTTTGTATATTAACCCCTTATCTGAGATGTTGTTTGCAAATATCTTCTCCCATTCAGTTGGTTGCCTCTTTGTTTTGCTGATGATTTCTTTTGCTGTACAGAAGCTTTTTGGTTTGATACAGTCCCATTTATTTTTTCTTTTGCTTCCCTTGCCTTTGATATCAAATTCATAAAATCCTCTCTAAGACCAAGGTCCATAAGTTTATCACTCATGTTTTCTTCTATGTATTTTATTGTTTCAGGTCTTATATTTAGGTCTTTGATCCATTTTGAGTTAATGTTTGTGTATGGTTACAAATAGGAGTCTAGTTTCATTCTTTTGTAAGTGGCTCTCCAATTTTCTAACACCATTTATTGAAGAGTCTTTTTTTTCTCCATTGTATGGTTTTAGCTCCTTTCTTGAAAATTATTTGCCCATATATATGTAGGTTTATTTCTGGGCTCTCAGTTGTGTTCCATTGGTCTGTGAGTCTGTGTGCTACCAATACCATTCTGTTTTGATAATTGTCACTTTGTAGTATAATTTGAAGCCAGGGAGTGAAATACTTCTGGCTTTGTTCTTTTTTTCTCAGGAGTACTTGGGCTATTCAGTGTCTTTTGTGGTTTCATACAAATCTGATGATTTTTTATTCTATTTATTTTTAAAATGCCATTGGGATTTTGATTGAGATCGCATTAAATCCATATACTACTTTGGGTAAGTGGCTATTAGAACTATGTTGATTCTTCCAATCCATGAACGTGGAATATCTTTTTATTTCTTTTGTCTTCTTCAATTTCTTTTAATAATGTCTTATAGTTTTCAGTGTATAACTCCTTCACATCCTTTGTTTATTCCTAGGTATTTTATTCTTTTTGTTGCAATTGCAGAAAAAAAAATGTTTTTTCTTTTTTCCTTGAAATTTTATTGTTAGTATATAGGAACACAGTGGATTTTTTTTTTTACATTGATTTTGTATTCTGCAACTTACTGTATTTGTTTATTGTTTCTGATAGTTTTTTGGTGGAGTTTTTAGGGTTTTCTATATAAAGAATCATGTCATCTGCAAAAAGTGACAATTTAACTTCTTCATTCCCAGTTTGGATATCTTTTATTTTTTTCTCTTGCCTGATTGCTCTGTCTAGGACTTTTAGTACTATGATGAAAAGCAGTGATGAGAATAGGCCTCCTTGTCCTTTTCTTGATCTTAGAGGAAAATTTTTCAGTTTTTTATCACTGAGTATGATATTAGCTGAGGATTTATCATAGATGGCCTTTATTATGTTGAAGTATTTTCCTTCTATACCCTAATTTTATTGAGTGTTTTAATTATAAATGGATGTTATATCTTGTCAAAAGCTTTTTTGCAACCATTGGTATGATCATATAATTTTTATCCTTTATTTTGTTAATATGATGTATCAAGATATTTGTATATGTTGAACCATCCATGTGCCCCTTGAATGAGCCCCACTTGATTGCAGTGTATTATCTTTCTACTATATTATTGTATTAGATTTGCTAGTATTTTGTTTAGGATTTTTGTCTCTGTATTCATGAAATACATATATATGAAAACATTAATGTCAAGTTTACTTTACCCTAATTTACTATACAACTTCATAGATATGTCTCATGGATATATCTTCATTACTGATACCTTTAAGTTGTTTATTAAAAGCTTGACCACTTCTACAAAGAACTGCATAAAAGATGCATGAAATAATAGAAGTCACAAGCAGCAGACAAAATTGAGGTTTGGGGCCTTAGATAGGCCTATGATAAGTAAAAAATAGAAGGAGGAAGAAATTAACTGCAGAAGAACAAGGTATGGCCTGTATGGTAATGGTCAGAACCTTCAATTCCACACAACCTTCTCCAAGCTAAATTTATAAAATTCAGTGAGCACATAATTCTAGGCTCCTATTGCAGATTTCTCACTCCACATAGGCTGCTTCAATGTTTCTGGAAAGAATTCCAAAGGCAATTGGAGCCATATCCAGTCACATGTATTTTGATCTCTAATCTCTCTTCTGCTTATTTGTAAGCTGGTTCCTAGGTAAAACAATTTGGGGGACATACATAACTTAGTCCAAGTGGTCATTCACTTGCTAATCTACTCATCTGGAGGAGCCTTGATCTTCTGACCTAAAAGAAATCAGCCCTGAGCTTGGATTTATTGGTAATAAGCTAAATGAAAGGTTAAACTGATAACTAGCTATATTGAGAATCAATTTAAAGATTCATGCTTCCGATATTCCCATTGAAATGGCATCCCATTTTTAGAGTATTTAAAACATTATTTATGCCTAAACTTACAGGACCTTTTTTCATAACCTAATGTTCACTTGTTTATTTGTTGAGACATCATGTGGCTGTTAAGTAGGTGATAATGCAATCAGTTATAAAATAATTTCTATTTAGTTCAAGAATACCATGTTGTAATAAACCAACTATGTGACCCAGTTCAAAGTCTATAACAATCATTATTTGAATGTTTACTGTTAGTCAGCATTAGCATAAATACAGATTAAAGGGCAAAAATCCCCTACCTTTCTTATAACTTTACCTGGAAACCACCTATAGCTCATATCAAAATGAGAATATTACCAAAAAGATATAAGATTAAAAAGCCTTTTTTTTTTTTTTGGCCATTGTCATTTTAATAGTTCTATCCTTCCATATGAACCTGGAGAAACCACTATTCTTTGGATCTTTGATTCTGTAGCTTCCCTGTGTTTTGTGGGATTTTTTTCTCTTATTTTTAAATTTTATTTTTTAAATTAGTTTCAGGTGTACCTGTGTTTATTCTTAAAACTTGAGCATAATCTAATGAACTGGGGGTTTTTAATTACATTACTAAACTTATTTAAAAAATCAAACTCACTAATAATCAAAGGAATGCAAATTAACATACCAATAGGATATTATCATTTGCAAAAAGCTTTTCTCAGCACAAGCATTAATTTTTAAATGATAATGTTTAAAGTAGTTAAATATTCACGATTCAAAATTAGTTAAATTATAGTACATATAAATAATGGCATATTTTTTTTAATCCAGTAAAAGATATGTTTACAAAACTAATGAAATGCTCATGGTCTGTTATATAAGCATATGAACTATAAAGAGTATAAGAGTATAATTCCAATTTATTTTTTAAAACTATACACAGAGAAAGAGGACAGGATGGAGGGATAGAGGGAGAGAGAGAGACAGAGAGAAAGAGAGATTGCATGTGGAAATCAGATCCTAAGGCAAACCACCCCAAACAGTAATTGTGTTTATCCCTGAGCTATGGAAGTTAGTCTTTTCTTTCTTACTCTTTTCTATAATTTCCAGATTTTCAACAATAAACTTGTAATACATTATAATTAGAAAATAATTATTTGTAAGTAGTTCATAAAACCGTCCATGAGAATTATCATGGTGTAGAAGAAAAAGCCCTTACTTTAGAAGTAGAAGACCCTTGTCCACATCCCAGGTCTGCGACTGAGTTTCTTGAACACGGAAAAATTTCTTTATCTTACTAAACCTGTCTCCTCTTCTCTAAAGTATGAAGGACAGAACACAAGGTGTTTCTGAGCAGTAAATTAGAGAACACAGGTAATGAGCTAGGTGGAGTGCTGATACACTGTAGGCACTCGACAAGCTTAACTGGAATTGGAGTCAGAGCCTGAATGTGAATTAACCAACAGTATAGCCGGTCAAGAACTCTACCCTCATGGCTTCTCTGTATCTGACATACTTCTTTTTTTTTAAAAGTATTTTTTAATTAAAATATAGCATACAATATTTTATTAGTTTCAGAGGTACACTATTATTACTCCACATTTATATACCCAAAGAAGTGATCAGCATAACCCCAGTAACCATGTGACACCGTACCGTGCTGTCACAATATTATTGACTATATTCCCCATGTTGTACATTACATCCCCATGACTTATTTTATACCTGGAAATTTGGATCTTTTATTTCTTTTTACCTTTTCTCCCCTGCTTTTTAAGTTTTTCAATTACAGTTGGCTTCAATATTTTATATGAATTTCAGGTGTACAGCATAGTGGTTAGACATTTGTTTAATTTAAGAAGTGATCCCCCTGACTAGTCTAGTATCCACCTGGCATAGTTATTACCATATAATTGACTATATTCCATATGCTTTACTTTACATCCCTGTGACTATTCTAGCTACCAATTTGTACTTCTTAATCCTTTCCCTTTTTCATTCACCTTCCCATCTGGCAACCATCAAAATGTTCTCTGTATTTATGATTTTGTTTCTGTTTTGTTTATTCATGTATTTTGTTCTTTATATTTCACATATAAGTGAAATCACATTGCATCTGTCTTTCTTTGTCTTACATACTCCACTCAGCACAATACGCTCCAGGTCCATCTATGCAGCTGCAGATGGCAAGTACCCATTCCCTTCCATGCCTAAGTAATACCCCATTGTATACATGTACCAGCTCCTCTTTATCCATTCATCCATCTATGGACACCCAGGCTGCCTCCACATCTTGGCCATTGTAAATAATGCTGCAATGAATATGGATACACATGTCCCTTTGAAGTAGTGTTTTGGATTTCTCCACTTAAATACTCAGAAGTGGGATTACATGTTCCCTCTTGATCTGTTGGTGTAGCCTTTGTTTTAAAGTTTATTCTGTCTGGTATAAATGTTGCTACCCAAGCTTCCCCCCCCCCATTTGCATGAAATAACTTCTTCCATCCCTTTATTTCAGTCTGTATGTGACTTTCAACCTGAAGTCTTTTGTAGGTAACAGTCTTTTGTAAAGGTTTTCTTTTCTTACCCATTCAGCCACCCTGTGTTTTTGATCAGAATATTTAAGTCATTTACATTGAAAGTAAGTGTTGAAAGATATGTAGTTATTGCCACTTTATTATTCATATGTTTTTCTTTCCGTCTTAAAGAAGTCCCTCTACCATTCCTTGTAATATTGCTTTGGTGAGGATGAACTCCTTTAGCTTTTTCTTGTCTGGGAAGCTCTTTATCTGCCCTTCAATTCTAAATAATAGCCTTGTTGGGTAGAGTAATCTTGGGTGTAAGCCCCTGCTTTTCATCATATTGAGTATTTTGTGCCAATCCCTTCTGGCCTGCAAAGTTTCTGTTGAGAATTTAGCTGACGGTCTTATGGGAGCTGTCTTATAAGTTACTAGTTGCCTTTCTCTTGATGTTTTTAGGATTCTCTCTTTGTCTTTAACCTTTGTGATTTTAAATATATCTATGTGTGGGCCTGTTTGGGTTCATACTTGTGGGACTCTTTGCACTTCCTGGACTTGTATCTCTATTTCCTACACTAGCTTAGGGAAGTTTTCAGTCATTATTTATTCAAATAGATTTTCAAACTTTTGCTTTCTCTCTTCTCCTTCTGGTACACCTATGATGTGAATGCTGTTATGCTTGATATTGTCCCAAAGGTCTCTTAAACTATCCTCACTTTTTTGGATTCTTTTTTCTTTTTTGCTGTTCCAATTTGGTGTTTTCTGCTACCTTGTCTTCCAAATTGCTGATTTGATCCTCCGCTTCATTTAATCTGCTGTTAATTTCTTGTAGCACACTCTCATTTTAGTTATTTTATTCCTCTATTCTGACTGGTTCTTTTTTGTGATTTCTATGTCGTGTGTGTGTGTGTGTGTGTGTGTGTGCGCGCGCTTCTTATGTGTTTGTTGAGGTTCTCACTAAGTTCTTTAAGCATCATTATAACCAGTATTTTGAACTCTGTCTCTGATAGGTTGCTTGCCTCTATTTCATTTAATTCTTTTTCTATAGTTTTCTCCTATTCTTTCATTTGGAATGTATTTCTTTGTTTCCTCATTTTGGCTCCCTCTTTGTGTTTGTTTCTATGTATTAGGTAGATCAGCTATGTCTCCCATTCTTGGCCAGTGGCCTTATATAGTAGGTGCCCTGTGGGGCACTGGCTCAGTCTCCCTGGTCACCTGCTTTGTGTGCTCCAGGAGTGTCCCTTGTGTAGGTGGTGTGTGCCCTCCTGTTATAGTTGAGTCTTGAGTGCTATTGGCATGTCAGTGGGTGGGGGTTGACCCTCAGGCTAACTAGCTGTGGGGTTTAGCCATTTCCACAGCTTATGGGCTGCTGTGCAGGAGTCTGACCCCATTATGTGAGATTCACCCCAGCCAGCTATGGTGACTGTTGAGACTGCCCTTTGTGTGTGCCACTTGTGGGACTAATTGGACGGTGCTCTGCTGTGGTCTGAAACCAACTGCCAAGTATGTTGGTTCTGGGGCCTCTTGGGAAGTGCTCTGGTGCTAGCCCCGGTCACCCACAGCCTGAGGCCCACCTGGTAGAAGCTACAAAGCAATCCACATTTGTTTGCTGCCTGCGCTAACCCTGGAGGCATGTGGGAGATGCCACACTGTGAACCGAGGATGTTTACCACCATTGCTGGGACTGGGGTAGGTATGCAAAAAGCCAGGATACCTTGAGGCCTGCTACCACCTGCTGGATCCCTTAAGGTTATCCACTGATAAAGCCTTGTACGGTACACAAGATGGGTGAGGCAGAGTCTCAGGGAGTCACTAGAAAGGAAAGAGTTGTGGTCACAAGTTTAATGTAGATTCTGATTTGGTACCAGTGCTGAGCCTGGAGCTATTCAGCAAAAGTCTGAGAACACACCGAGGCCAGTTGCCACCCACCTGGGGCCTGCAGATTCTAATAGTTTTCCAAGAAAGTGATATGTGGGTGGGGCTGGCTGTTCATGAGAAAGTGCTTCTGGCTTTGAAGGAGTTGGGTGGGGCAGGGTCCCAGTGGAGCTCACCAGACCAATTCACATTCAGTGTTGGCCATGTGGGAGAAAACTCAGCACAGAAAAGATGGCACCTGCCTCTTGGTTGCATGGGCACCAATAGGGAAAATGACAACTGTCTTCCATCCCTTGTCCAGGAGCCACACACCTCAGTCTGCACACCTCAGTATATCTCTGATGACCCCCGAGTTATCATCCCTCTGCCAGAACCCAGAGTGAGTGCCTGCAAGTGAGTGAATCTGTGAACAGGCCCTTTAAGAGGATGTCTGGTTTTCCAACAGCCTCTCTCCCACCCAGATGCTCAGAATCCTCACTGTTTTTTGCAGCCAGATGTTGTGGGGGCTCCTCTTCCCAGCACCAATACTCCAGGCTGGGGAGCCTGATGTGAAGTTGGGGTCTTTTGCTCCTCCAGGGAAACCTCCACAGCTGACATATCCCTGATTCTCAACTGCCACGTGGAGGTTTGGGGCCAGCCCATTTCATGTCTCCACCTCTACTACCAGTCTCAACGTGGCTTCTTTATATCCTTAGTTATGAAACTTCTGTTTATTTAGTCTTCAGATGGTTGTCCAGGTTGATTGTTCTATAACTTTGTTATAATTTTAATGTGTTCATGGAAGGAAGCAGGCACAGTGTTTATCTACTCCACCATCTTACATCTCTCTTCCCCTTTGACATACTTCTAGATGAACATGAATTTATTTTCATCTGCTTCCTGCCTTGATTTCCCAGTCTGTGAAATGGGAACATTATATAACTTCAATTTCTGTGTTTTAAACATCTGTGGATCTATAGCGACAAATATGATTTAGAGCATAAGAGAAGTTGAAATGATATTTAGAAAACCTTTCTGAATTCCTTTTATAGTTGTTCCCCTTGAGTTTGCTATTATTTGTCTTTCTGTCTTTGAAAAAAAGTGTTTGAACATTCTTCTCTATCAATGCATAAGCTGTGTAGAAACATGGAACTAAGTATTATTTGTATGGATACAACGAGAAGAGACTATATGCCTCTTTGGTTAGAATGTAAAATAGAGACCCAACAACTATTTCAATGTTCTCTCCTTATGTTAAGATTTTGAGAAAATTTTGGGTTTATGAGTAACTTATGTCCTTTCAATAGCAGAACCTTGTGCTTTCTTTTAGACCACATTTTCACAAGGAAAAGAGAACTTACAAAGTAGTATCAACCTGTACAAATGGGTGTGTTTGGCAAATCCTTTAGCATGATATTCTCTAGGGATAAAAATGTTAAAGGAAGCCATTTTCTCTAACTTACCCCATTCTGCTGCATTGAGGCATAGGCCCAGTCAGAGCAAGTCTCTAGTACCTCCTTGGAAAGTTATGGTACATGGGCCGATTATTACAGCCATCATCTGTTTATCCTGATGAGACACTTATCAATTAACCATGACATCAAATATAAAAACTGGGGGCACAGAATTGGGAGGAGGCTAAATCTATGCTTGTGTACTATCACCTGAAAGTCCAGAAAAATATTAAATGGGCTTTACCAAGCAGAAACGCATCTTCTTTTCATTCACTTTTTTCACCCATTCATTGAATATTACATATGCCAGACATAAGTGAAGTGTTTGGATAGCATGCCCAGGTTATTTTTTCTCTCTCTCTCCACACTTTTTTTTCAGGCTTTTTAAACAAGCCATGTAGCAGAAGAAAGACATTTGGAGTCACTTAGAATTGCTTACCATGTGTAGATAATCTAAATTTAATGATCTGCATGATGAGAAGGGAATGGCAGACTCATCAGGAAAGTAGTGGAAATGTTTCAAGCTGGTAAATATTTTAAGAACAACAGATTTCTTTAAGTTACCTGCTATGATAGGCACATTTTCTTTTTGTGCAGAAAGGGCTCTGATTTGCATAAAATATATCCACAGTGATTTCCTGTTTTTTCAAATGCAGTTAGCCCTGATCAATAAACATTTTTTCCATTTTTTGGTATTTATTTATCATAGCTAGTACCCTGAGAGTGACTGTTAAAATATGAACCTCTTAGTATGTTTATTCTGAGGGACTATTAGTGCCTCTCACTCATTCGTAGGTTCTAGTCATTTCATGTGTGCAGTAGTTCTGTTATTCAGTGCGGAGCAGGCAGGGCCAAACCTAACGTCTATTTATGAAAACAACCATCAAAAAAGCAGAACTGGAGCACCACATATTGTATTGTTTTCATAATGCCACTCAAGCCCATAATTGTTATTAATTTCAGAGTAATCACTGGATGATAAGAGTTACATCCACCTGTTCAGAGAATTGTGGAAAACTATTAAAAGATTTATCACATATGTAGTCCCTTACACTTGATATCAGATATCCTAAAAACATTAAACATTTTAAAATTTTAAATCAAAATGTCAAGGTGAACATTATGAAAATCATTTCATGGCTAATTGCCAAGGTCTATCTCACTGCATTAGTCAAAAATATCTCAATCAAGTTTTAAAGAGATTGAAGAAAATATAATACAAGAATTTATTTTTTATCTTTGTTATTACAGCTCCACCATATTCAAGACAGTGGTTCAAAAGAGCTGATTAAGATTTGTAAGCAGTTTTGGCAAAAACAGACTTTCTATAACTAAGATTTTTTTTTTTTTAATTTTCTTTTGTCTTAAGTAAATTGACCCCCTTCACCCATTTTTCCACCCTTCATGCCCCACCTCTGGCAGCCACAGATCTATTCTCTGATCTATGAACTTGTTTTTTTTGGTTTTGTTTTTAGCTTTTTGTCTTTTTTCAAATTCTATATATAAGATAGATCAAACAGTATTTGTCTTTCTCTGAGTTATTTCACTTGCATAATGCTTTCAAGGTCCATCCATGTTGTCACTAATGGCAAGATTTTGTTCTTTTTTATGAATGAGCAGAATTCCTTGGTATATGAGGAATGATCACACAATATGGTGAATGTTTAAATTTAAAAAATCTATTACAGTAAAAGACACATTGCCACTAATCCCCCTCAAAAAGCTCACCCTCACTTCGAACACACTTATCCTATCATTCTCGCCACTTTCTGAAGCAGTTCTGGAAGTCCTCTTTTGTGTCTTTAGTTGCACTGTCGTGGCTGCCTCAGTGTCCTGAATCAATTCAAAGCATTTACCTTTCAAGGTGATTTTGACTTTGGGAAGAGCCAGAAGTTGCTCGGTGCCAGATCTGGTGAATAAGATTAATGAGGACACACAGTAATGTTCTTATTTGACAGAAATTTCTGTACCAGGAGTGATGTGTGACATGGAACATTGTCGTGATAGAGGATAAAGTGAAGACACTCATGAAAGAGGACTTCCAGAACTGTTTCAAACAGTGGGAAGAACAATGGGATAAGTGTGTTTGAAGCAACGGGCATTAATGGCAATGTCTTTTACTGTAATTTTTTTTATTTAAACTTTCACTGTATCTTTTGATCAGACTTCATATATACCAAATCTTCTCTATCCATTCATTCATCAATGGACACTTAGGTTTTCCCATGTCTTGGCTGTTGTAAATAATGCTGCAGTGAACATGGGAGTGCATAAATCTTTCCGAATAGTGTTATTGTTTTCTTCAGACAAATACCCAGAAGTGAAATTGCTGGATCACATGGTAGTTCTATTTTTAATCTTTTGAGGAACTTTCATACTATTTTCCAAAGTGGCTGCACTAATTTATAATCGCACCACAGTGCACGAGGTTTCCCTTTTCTGCACATCCTTGCCAACATGTTATTTCTTGTCTTTTTTGATAATATCCATTCCAACAGGTGCTAGGTGATATTTCATTGTGGCTTTAATTTACATTTCCCTAATGATTAGTGATGCTGAGCATCTTTTCAGGTACTTGTTGACCATCTGTATGTCTCCTAAGAGTATCTTTAATAGCAAATACTTATGGATGATATTGAATTGCACACAGTGTTTTAGATCACAGTCTCCAAGCTGGTGTGCTGAGATATTGAACTCTGAGCCCTAGGAATGGTTCATGGGCTCCACTCTTCTCCAGGCTTGATCAGCTTTGACCGTTAACTCCAGTGTGCTATTGTAATATGATTTCCTGTGTGTTTATTGGTATAGTCCAGGTTGAAAGCACTGTTATCAGTAATCATGCTCTAAGTAAGGCATGTCTTCAAGGTCCAATAAAATTGTAAGAACTCACTAACAAAGAGAGGGCAATTATTATGATGCCATCTCTACACTGCTGTCCATTGCCAGGCACTTTCAAATAGGCAGTCAATTTCAACAACGGAACTTTGTTCATAAAGCTTCTAGGGACTCTCTCACATCTTTTTGTTAATACATCTTGACAGCCTCTTAGAGATGCTAACTTTGTTGATAAAGCCTTACTTGTTGACAGGATTGCTATGTTTAGGAAGCACAATTTCCCCCTGGAATATTTTTCCTGACATTACCAAAATGCCACTTTTCTGAAAGCAGAGAAAGGATCTATGCTGAAGTTTCAGTGATAGACTCAAACTTGATGTCAACTCTGCAGGTGTTACTATACCTGACAGGCAGTCTGAGTGAGTGGAGAAGGTGTCACTTTATGATCATGGACAGAATACACTGAAAGGGATCAGAGTTACCTGCAAAAGCACAGCTGTGTTCTTGTATGTATATCACAGGGCTGAAGACCATGGAAGACATTTCTTTCAAATAAAAGAATTTCAAAGTTGAAGATCTCTAACAGGCTATATAGGCTATTCATTTCTTTCAGTAACACCAGGAATGAACCAATAGATGGGGATGGCATGTGATAGAAGGAAACATTTTGCAGCTCTTGAGTAAACAGTACTTGGTTTTCTAGATGTTCAATAGGAAATATGACCACATGACTCTGTATCTTTTGCATTTATTTTTCAAGCCATGTCAGGAAAGAATCAGTCGTATGCTGTTAAAAGCTCCTGTAGGTATGAACTACTGATACATGCTAAAACATAGATGAACCTCAAAAACATTTTTCTAAGTGAAAGAAGCCAGACACAGATGGTCATTTGTTGTATCATTCCATTTATATATAATTTCTAGAATAGGAAAATCCATAGAAACAGAAAGTCAATTAGTGGTTGCCAGGGACTGAAGGGAGGTGAAAATGGAGAATGACTACTTAATAGGTACAGGGTTTCCATTTGGGGTGATGAAAATATTTGGAAAGTCAATAGAATTGGTGGCAAACAATATTGGGAATGTACTAAATGCCACTGAATTGTTCACTTCAAAATGGTTAATTTTTTCTTGTGTGAATTTCATTTCAAATGGAAAAATTAAAATTTAAAACACACACAGGGAATAAAAGAATGGTCCATGGTTGACTTCTCGCAGTCCGGACACCTGGGCTGTGGGGGGATGTTTGTTGGCTGCCCATGCTCTTGCCTATGACTGTGATAGGGGGAGCCAGAGATTAGAGACCAGAAGCTATGAAAGCTACAGAATGCCAAAGGCTAAACCTAGAATAAAAATCTCGAACTAGGTCCAGGACGTAGGGCCTGGGTGGAGTATATGAACTCAAATTTTAGGCTTGAGCAGGAAGCTAAACACCTGAGAGAGCAACAGCAGAGCAGGCAAATGAAAATAGCTGGGGGAAATTGTGAAAAGAAATGGTGATGCCCCTGGTGATTTTATTTAACATCCCTGCATGGGTTTGGGTAGATGTGCAGGGATTGTTTAAAGGGCCAAAGAGGATAGACGGGGAACTCAGACCCAGCAAACGGGCCAGGAGGCAAGACATGGAGTCTTCTAAGTGTACCTCAAGAAATGTCAGCATCTGTCTGATAAGATAGGGCACAGCTCTTGACATTCTAGGCAAATAGTTCACCTGTTTTCATAATATGAATCCCATCTTATAAATATCCTTTCTAAAGAAAATCAACTCTAGACTTTTAAATACAACAACACAATGAAGGGATATGCTCATCCAAATGAATGTGGTATGTTATCTCAATTATTCCATAAATAAAATAGGTAGTGATATACCCTTCCCAACCCTTGAAGGGCGAATTGTTTTAACAGAGCATACACTTTAAAATTCTCAATAGAAAAACATGCAAGTATTTTTCTAAATATAATTTCTAAAAACCTGGAATTGTTTGTGAAACCTGAAAAATGGAAGTAGAATGACATTATCTATCAAAGCCCTTTCGAAAGCTATGTTTATAAGGTCATGAAATTATCTTAGTAAAGAATAAAGAGAATAATAAGAATGTACTAAAGAAATAAACATTTTAGATTAAATACTAGACACAGTTTCTGACTGTATGATTCACTTGATTATTGGAGAGTTCTCTCAAATGTGTGGGCACAGAGTCTGGTGGGATGTTTAATTTATGGTGGTTTGGCAGAGAACAAGAAAGAGGGCTGTCTGCTGCAGTTCTGCACTCGTGAGGAATAAGGCAGACAATTTTAAATTTACTACTTCTTCCTTCCGTTATGGCCCCGATCTCATTCCAAACAAGCAAAGTTTGAAAGACAAGGAAAAGTGATTAAAAAGAATAAAGAAGTTACAAAAAATGTAATATTCTTTCAATGAGGTTTAATCATTGAACTCAGTAGGAGTCCACAGAAGAAAAATATGCCAAATGTTTGTGGCCTAGGAGAGGACATTTTTCTATTTATTAATATCTTCGTGTCAACTACAACTGATAATTGTGAGAGAGAAGATAGAGGATATATTTCTATTTATCTTCGTGTCAGCTACAACTGATGATTGTGAGGAAGGAGATGGCAAAATCTGAGGGTCCATGCAATTATTTTTTTCCTTGAGCCAAGTGAGGTGCAAGGTCCATCACACTCCCTCCCCATCTTCATCTGAAAACTGACTTTGAACCACTATGTGATGCTTCTATCAGCAGAATGGAAGTTATTTTTCTGGAATCAGAAAGAAAAAAACAGCAGTTATTTTCCACACATTTTCTTCTAGTGAAGCTAGTTGGGAATTTATTTTCTTATCCCCAACAGAGCTGATGCCTTTAAGAGCAAATAATAAGGAAGGATAAGCTGACTACTTAGCATGAGCTGGAAGAGAGGGCGAAGAAACTCTATGATCCTGTCCATATGGCTCCCCAGCCACTCTGGGGAGGCAAGGAATAGAAGTCAAAGAGACAATGTGCCCTTCTAGCTAATCTTAGTTTCAAATGCCAACTCCTGCAGTCAGGTGAAATAGAAGTCAACAAAGTTGCTGTGGTCATTAACTTCCTGTTTCTTGAGGACAACACCCATCTCATTAGATTTAAAAGCAGTTTTCCCAAGCCCATAATCTCCAGCAGGAGCCAGGGCAGATGACTGCATAGAGCAGAAATAAGCATGACCATTTGCAATGGCAGTGGTGAGAGGGTCTGTCTGGGGAAGAACCAACGATAGTAGCTATGAATGTGTATGAAATAGATTGCATGAGGAATTTGAAGCTGAGAGTACTGGGAGAATTCTAAGCCACGTTATCTAACGTGTCTCTCAAATTCTGAACCATTGCTCCTCAATTCTGTTCCCCAAGCTGTCCCTGGAGTGCCGAAGTCCAGCAAGCCAGCTAGAATGCATCAAGGGCATGAGGCCAAGTGAGCTGCATACACAGTGGCCCATCACTGGGCTCACAGATTTGTGGCCAGCCACAAGGAGACACGTATGCCTTTGAGGAGTCCTGTGGGCACACTCGGCTGCAGAAAATGTTCACAACCTACTGTTTTTGTAGAGATCTGAAGCCATATTAGGTTTTCGAGGGGGGGTTTTGTTTGTTTGTTTTTTGTTTTTGTTTTTTTATGATAATATAAACATTCATGGAGGTGAAAAAAAAAAAAAAAAGGATGGAGGTTCCCAGGTGCCCTCTTTCGTTGACGGTGGCATTGCTAATCCAGTCTATGTTTAGAGAGTACTCTGGCACTGCGAGAGCTGAATAAAATGATCATGCCTTTTGAGCTGGTATCCCCACCTTGGGGAATTATCTGAAGAAAATAGCATTTAAGCCTACTTGTATAAAGATGTTTATAGCCACCTTATTTGTACTAGCACATAACTGGTGATAACCTAAATGCTCAGCCATTAGGGAGTGATTAAACAAACTTTGGAACTTCAATATGGTGATAAAGTTGGGGGCAGTGAAAATGATGAATACCTGGAGTGTGTAAATACTGAGAGAGCCTATGTAAAACAATGATACATTAAAAAGGAGAACACAGTATCCCAAGCACAATATGATCAAATGTTATTAAGACAATGTGAAGACCACATCTGAAGAAGGATAAGAACAGAAAGAGACCACCCTCTTCTTTATATAATTAGTGCCGGACTGAATGAGAGCTTTGTATTTTTATGGCCGTCGTTTAAGTCTGGTTGCTTTTAACGTAAAACTATGAAGCTGTTTTAAAATACAATATTTAAAGATAGTGTTTATTACTGTGTAAAGTAATTGAAACCAAGAGCATTGAAACCATCCATATACATTAGTCTGCCCATTCCTGTGGGCAGATTCACACCACAAGGTCAACATCAATGGGTGGTCCTGGAGAAGTCAATGCATTAAAACAATATGGAAGTTACCTTGTCAAAAAGTAAGTGCTAACTTTGCTTTCAGTAATGGTCACCATTGGAATCAGGATATCAGTCAAAGTCAAGAATTCCATAGCTGAATAATCAAACAAAAGGAGAACCTGAGCCAGAAGAGCAGAGCTAAGTTAGAAGCATAGGTGAGGGATATGTGGGAAAAGGATCAGGATCATCGGCCATAGGCGTGTAGAACAGAGCAGAGGGAGGACAGCCAGACACAGACTGGAATAGAGAATCGACTGAGAAGCAAATCCCCAAAAGTCCTTGGTACCAAGTATTAATCATCTCAGAGACGGCTTTTACTCTCATTAGTCCTTGTTGTCAGATTTCAAAGGATAGTGACACCGGAACACCTTGGACAGGACCCAGCTTGGGTTTTCTAAAGAGTTCACGTACCTTTCGAATCAGGTTGTGTTGCAGTCATGCAGAAGAAGTCATGTAAATTCCGAGTTTCAAATAAACAGTGTAATTTTCAGTGATGGACACCACAATGCACTGATCTAGGTCTTATTATTAGAAATATGTCATTTCCTATTTCTGGAATAAGTCAAACAGTTAATTGGAACAATGAGTAAAATCCTTGAATGTCATGCTTTGCTGAGCATTTAACAGGAGTGTTTGGGTATAGAATTGATGTAGATGATGTTGGATTTGCTGGCAGTTTCTGGGTGTGGGCCGGGATTGTGTCTCGTGAGACCAAAGAATGGAAACACAGACCCAGGAGAGGCAGAGTTTTAAAAAGAGAATAGTTTATTGAAAGCAACGGGTCAGAGCTCCCAAGCGGGAGGGGGTCCCGAATGGGGGTACCCAGTGACAGAGGCAAAAAGTTTTATGCCTTCCCTTGCCTGTTTGCGGAAGGGGGCTGGAGACTTCTAATGGAATTCATCTGTCAGGTTTGTCCTGTCTGCGCATCCTGAAAGGATTAATGGA
The DNA here is from genome assembly GCF_964194185.1 of Rhinolophus hipposideros. NCBI lineage: Eukaryota > Metazoa > Chordata > Mammalia > Chiroptera > Rhinolophidae > Rhinolophus > Rhinolophus hipposideros. The sequence continues at coordinate 45,153,315 of NC_138052.1, forward strand.
ATAACCCATTCCTATCTATCAGATCTGCTCCTTTGTCCAGCCAAAAGGGGTTTGAGATCATTTATTAACCTCAAGGCGCGTTCACATATCTTTGTCCTGGAGTGAGGAGACATTCCAGAACCTGGAGTTTCAGGATATGGCTGTTTTTTTTTTGTTTTATTCCACCAGGGACCTTCTGCCTGCCTAGCAACATACTAACTAACCTGTCTCAGAATTATTTGTGTGAGGATTTCTTTATGAATGTAGTGGCCAAACCCCAGATTCCTTCTGGTTACCGGGTCCTTATTTAGAGAGTGGCTTCTGTTTTCACTCTGCTCAGTGGTCATGAGGTCAAATGAGAAGTCAAAAGCCCCCTGTGAAGGTTAACAAAGCTCTGCTCACCCACAGGGCTTTTCTACACTGCTTTTCTAACTTCATTCAAATCATTTCCAACTGTTCACATCAGCAAGAACCATTGATTCATGGGTGCTACATTGAAAGCAATTTCCACTGCTCATTTCTAATCATTCCCACTAGTCAGCTTTTCTGAATCACTGTAGCTATTAAATCAACACATACGCAAGTGGCAGGTCTGCCTCTCACTCTCTGAATTTGGATTGGCTTTGACTAAAGATCTGCTGCATCTAGATCATTTCTGTTACTGTAAGTAGTGAAAAGAGGGAAATTTTCAGCTGGGAAACCTGGGTTTTTGCTCCACCGTGGGTAAGTTGTTCACATACAGAATCTCGGGATCTCTCCTGTTCCCCAGGAGTTATAGCATTATTTGCCTTCGGAGGAAGTTATGAGAATCAAATGAAATGCTCATTAATAGGGAAATGGCAATTAAGCTACACAGCATTATTTTATTCTCTTTAAAGGAATAGTGCTATGGTAGTTGTGCTCATTTTCTATGTTGGCTGCATTCTTACTACCCTTATTCAGGGCTTATTTAATAATGTGACCTCAGGTTATTGCCAGAAAAATCTAGCTCCTGTTTTTGGTCTCTGTAAGTATGTTAGTAAGTTAAATGGCAAATTGAAGTAAGTACAGTGGCAGGCACTAATAAATATAAATCTTCATTCCTTTGTCATATGTGTTATTAGCATAGAGTGGCAATTAGGAACATGGAATATTTATAACTAAAATATGAAGGATGCACTGTTTTGTAACTTCCCTTTTGATTCATTATATAGAAATACCTACTAGTTTTTCTTTTTCAAACCTTTTGCCTACTTTCTTGGAGAAAATGATTCTCACTTACAACCCAGGCAAGTATTTAAATTAAGCATTATCTCTGTGTATAAATGAATGGTTCTCAGCCTGGGGCTGCAATTAGAAACACAGGGAAAGCTTGGGCCCATCCCCAGCCCCTGAGATTTTGATTTCTTTGGTTGTGAATTACTCCCAGGAATGTCTTTTTTTTCAGCTCCCCCCATGATTGAAATGTACAATCATGGCTGAGAATCACTGCTTTACACTTTAACTAGAAGTAAGAAATCCTTGGGCCATGATTGTTTGGATTGGCTTTGACATCCATATTTAGGCCAGCTAGAAAACCATCACAGCCACACTACCTGAATTCTGTTATGGACATGCAATCTAAAATAGCAAGAAAAACACAGACTTTGAACGGGGCCAAAATATGACTTGGCCACATTCTAACTGTTACCATCGGTGAGTGATGGGAACTCCATTTCCTTGTCTCTCACATGGAGATAAGAGCATCTATCATACAGGGCCGCTGTGAGGTTTATAACAGGAAATGCACTTATTAGCAGGTACTCAAAAATGATAGCTCTGTTGATAATTAATGCAGCAAACAGATCCCTATGTCCTCATTAGAAGTGAACAAACTGAAAAAAAGAAGGTCAGAAAAATTACCTTGATGCTAAAACTGGAGTAGGGTCTACCAACTAAATCAAATGAAAACTTTCTGGTTCTGTGATATCTGATCATATTTCTCTTGAAATAAGAGATTAATTGAGACTTTGCTCGTTGTCTTAAGTCTCTGCTGAGGGCTCAAATCTGACCTATTAGGAATTATATACCATCACATTTCAAAGAAAGATGCTTCCCCATTCGTGCAAGACATGCCTAGATGTAGCAAACTTGAATCTACCGTGTTTTCCCGAAAATAAGACCTCGCTGGACAATCAGCTTTAATGTGTCTTTTGGAGCAAAAATTAATATAAAACCCAGTATTATATTATATTATATTATATTATATTATATTATATTATATTATATTATATTATATTATATTATATATTAGTCCGGGTCTTATAGTAAAATAAGACTGGGTCTTATATTGATTTTTGCTCTAAAAGACGCATTAGAGCTGATTATCCGGCTAGGTCTTATTTTTGGGGAAACGGTATGACCCCCTTACCCGTCAGGCATTTCAGAACACGGCATGTTACTAAATGCTGCTGGGCTAGAGCCATCTTTAAAGGATCTTTCCCAAGAGGTTCCCTCAAGGGCAAAGCAGCCTTAGCCCAAAGATCCAGAGCTAAGAGGAGGTCAGCTGGAGAGAGCACCACCAATGTCAATAATGAGTGCTGCTCCGGGGGTCCTGGTGGTGAGGCACGAGGTGGTAATTAGAGACCTGAAGAAATCATGAATCTGCCCCCGTGAGCCAGCATCTACAGTTACCAAGAATATCAATGCCAGATCACCGTATCGCATTCAGGTGAGACCTTACAGATTTTCTCTCAGTCCTCCCCTTCTTCCTGACCCTGGCAGAGACAGGGGCAGCACTGTGAGAGGAAAATAATAGAAGAAGAAAGTGAAAGAAAAGACGATGCCCCCTGCCCTGCCTGATTGCCTGTCAGGTCTGAGCTGGGAAATAATTTCTTCAAATTGGATGAGAGATTGGAGTTTTGATTTAGATGACACTCGACTTTTCAATAACTAGGAAATGAAACACTTCTACTGCCCCAAAGTGGAATCTATGGAGTGAAATACAAAATGTATGGGATGAACCCAAGATAATGATCAGGGGAGGGGAAGGAAGAACCAATAGAACAGATTTGGGGAAATGGTGTGAGAAAAATAAATGATGTTCCGTAACTGCCTCTTACCAGACCAGCTTATATCATATTCCTGTGTATATGTCCTCCCAGGCAGACAGTCCAATGCTCTCCTGCCAGCGCCAGAATTCAAATGCACAGATGAGTTAAAATGTCATCAGAACTCTTCTGACACAGATCATTCTAGTCTCGTAATAGCTCCCTCTATTTATTTCACACTAAAGAGTTCCTGGTATTTTTTTTAAATTGTTGCCAGCTATTAGCTCACATGTCATATCACTATTTCAATTCTTATGACACATCAGGAGATCATTGGATCAATTCTAGTTCTTCCTGCAGTCTCAGCAGAAAGATATCACCATGTCTTTGTGACGTTGTTGTGTAATTCATTTCTCCTGATGGTCCTGATCCCCTAATATACAGGGTTGTAAAGAATGTTAGGAGCATGGGTTTGAGGGTCACACTAATCCAAGTTTTAATCCTGGCTCTCTCTTTTTTTTCTTTTTTTCTTTTATTGGGGAATATTGGAGAACAGTGTGTTTTTCGAGGACCCATCAAGTCATTGTTTTTCTGTCTAGTTTCGGGGCTGTGGGGGGCAGCTCAGGTCCAAGTCAAGTCGTTTTTCAATCTAGTTGTGGAGGGTGCAGCTCACTGACCCATGTGGGACTCAAACTGGCGACCTTGGTGTGATAAGCACCGTGTTCTAACCACTGAGAAAACTGGCCACCCACTGGCAACACATTTCCAAGCTCAAGTCATTGCTTCTCACTGGTCCGTGGGGGAATCCAACCGGCGACCTTGGTGTTATGAGCACCGCGCTCTAACCACTGAGCCAACGGGTCACCCAATCCTAGCTCTCTTAGTAACAATTGAATACTAGTATGTTTCTTAATCCCTCTGGTCTTGGTTTTCTTAACAAAATGGGCATATCAGCTTTACAGGATTATTTTAAGGGTTTAATGAAAGAATGTAAATAAAGCCTTTGGCACAGTGCCTGGCACATAAGTTCTCAATAATTGTAGATTCCAAAATAATAATAAAATAATAATAAAAACACTAATAGTGATGATTACATTAATATTCATGATATTGAATGGATGTTTTCAAAGCAAATTGTTATATTATCACAGAAAGGACACTTTCCTCTAGAGTATGTTGGGGGAAAGGAATGTTATCATAAATCTCTCTAGAGTTTTCCATCTCTCTGTACTGCTTCTCTGCATTCCTGCTCCTCCCACAGCTCCGTGCTCCCCCATGGATCAACAATCATTGTGCGCAGTGATTACAGTATGGAAACTATAGACACAGGCCGCTTGGAACAATGTTATCAAATCGGCACAAATGCAAACAGAAGGCTGAATTTGGGACAGGCCCACTTGCCCTTTGCTTATTGCTTTATTTTCCCCACAACCACCGCCATGCAAGAATGGACAAGCAGTTCAGACTTCTCTGGGGGTTAGCAATAACTAAAAAGAATTATAAAAGAGGCAGAGATTCTTTTTTAACTATACACTTCATCAGACTATCCCGTAGTATAATAAAAGCTCCAGAAGAAATCAGTCCTTTCCCTGCTGTCTTCTTGAAGGCACACTCAAGTTCCCAATCTTGCTCCCTTGAACTCAGGTTTGCCCACCAGTCCTGCACATCTAAGAACAATTCAACTTACCATTTGGGAAATATAATTCTACACAGTGAGCTTGTCTCAACTGAGGTTTAGCTCTTTTTTCTGAAGGATTATTTCCCCAAGGCTGCGTTGTTCAATCTAGACTAACACCCCACTGGGGCTCAACTAGGGCAATCAGATGGATTTGGATATTACAGGTCCACTGGCCTTCTGAGTCTGGTTTCATTTGAGATCTCTCCACCTCGGCAAGCTGTGGCCAAGTCTTCCTATACTTCTGAGTATCTAAGAGGTAACTAACTGTTGGACCACCCACCCTACCCACCAGCCCCCCACCCCGACCCATACAACCGCATATTTCCCAAGCACAAATTCAGAGGTGGGGCTTTGAAACTCATACAAAGAAAGAAAAGTGTTTTTCCTAGCTGAAAGACTCCGTCTCTTTCACACCCTCCCCAGAATGGGGTCAGTGTCCACATTCTTGTGCAAAGCCTCGTTAGCTCCTTCCACCAACCCTCTGTTCCTCCTTTTCCTGTCTAATTGTGCCAATCCTTGTTCTATCAGGAGTGGTTTAAAATAGCAAGTTTCTACCTTTTAATGGCTGTTTCCTTAACTACAAAAACACCCAGCCAAAGCTTTGAAATTACCATTTATATTGACCTAATTAAATTCTTAAACGAGGTGCCTCCTTTTTCTCCTAGTCACATTATTACATTATTTTCTTCTGGTTGCTTTTTTATATAGATGTGGAATAAATACAAAGATCTTCCCTTTAGATTTTTATTTGCTGGAACTATGTCAAGAGATGAATATAAATTACTATTTATCCATCAAACACTTACATAGCACTTGCTATGTGCCAGCCAGCGTTCTAAGTGTTTTACAAACATTAACCCATTTAATCCTCATGATAACCCTCCAGGATTATCACCTCCACTTACTTGTGGGGAAACACAGCACAGAGAGAGTAAGTAACTCAATCATGGGTGCACAGCTGGTGAGTAGTAGGATTTATACCCAGGCAGCCTTGCTCTGGGGACCCTGCTTTAACCAATCCTGCCTGATGGTGTCATACAAGCCATTTTGTCATTTTGCATTTCACTGGGGAAAAAAATTCCTGACTTAGGTGATTTTGTTACCATTTTTAGATCTGGAAGGAACTGGGCTCTAAAGGGCCAAGAGGCTTTTCCAAGTCACAATAGATAGGTCTCAAATTCAGAACAGTCTTGTAAATCCAAAATCTGGTTACAATATACTACTTTCTGCTTACTTGGGTCTCTTCGGATAGTCGCTAATGGATGAACATGAAGGAATTTTTGCTATAAAACATTATTTCCTCATTGACTTTGCTATCAGTATGATTATTTGATCAGGCCTCTAATACAGAGCATATACAGAGGGTGCCAAAAAAATTTATACACATTTTAAGAAAGGAAAAAAACTGTTAAAATTGTAATAGTCAATATATACCAATAACAAAAGATGAATACAAGTCATGTTTGACTTCTGCAATTACAAAAGGTGCCCAAAGTGGTTACCATCAGCATCCAGACACTTCTGCTTACGGCAAACTACTGCATGAGCAATGTTGACCAAAGTGTCCACTTGCATACATTTTTTTGGCAACCCCAGTATGCCCAGAGTATCCTATAATGAACCCAATTTGTGGATTACAGAAAAATCCATGTTATCTCTATGTAAAATGAGCAGAGTCGAGACTGCCATATTTCTATGAACGTTGTGACACACCCTTAACCAGAATTGTGTTTTCTCCCTGTAAATGGCAATAAAAATTATATTGTTTTGACCTTTGGATAATTGGATCTTGCATTTATTTTATATATTTCTTAAAAGAATTCACAGAGATCAACAGTCATTTAACCTGCTCTTAGAAAGGAAAAATATAAAAAAGCAAAAATATTGGACATATGGGGGCGGCCAGTTAGCTCAGTTGGTTAGAGCGTGGTGCTCTTATTTCTATAGGACAATTCAGACTTTAATCATTATTTAGTGTAATTTGTGACTTCTCAGAGGACATTTATTAATAGCTTTAATTTCTTTGATGGGAACCTGGATATTGTAATGTTGAACTCCCTCATATCATGACTTAGGTATTATTAGCTCAAGGTAAAGATAGCAGAGATGCTAGTATATACATTTCTTACACTGAAACTTAAGTTCTCTTTAGTTAAAATTTCCCATGTTTGCACTATAGACCTCCCTCTAGAATCAATCACAATATACTTGTTAAACACCTCGCATAAGCAAATACTGGATTGAGGACCAGAGATTCAGAAACACAAAGGCTTGGCCTCTGGCTTCAAGGAGTTTGCAGTTTATTGAAGCAGACAGACTTATAAAGAAGTACCAAGAATATTGTGAGATAAGTATTGGTAAAGTTACCTACAAATACTTAGACGGCAAAAAAAACGAGTGATTAATTGACCAGGATGGGTCAGTGATATCACAGAGGGAACTTCTAGCTTTTTTAGCTAGGTCTTGAAAAATGTGTAGGAGTCAGTTGAGCAATGCCTAAAAATAGCATTTCAGGACACAAAACTTGGGAAGAACCAGATTGTAGAATACCTTGAAAACATAAGAATAGTTTGGACTTCTATTCACCATGTCCAACAGTGAGACACTGTTAGAGAATTTAAGTGGAAGAATGTGATTTAGTTTTCCTTCTAGAAAGGGAAGGATCGTTAAAATCTGCTGGATCTATCTAGTGACCAAGGCTGAAGACAGAGAAGTCAATTAGAAATTATTATAAGAGCCAAAAAGAAAGACATTCAGGAACAAAACCAAGACATGAGGGCAGAATTTAGATGATAGATGATAGATACATGATAGATAGAATTGGGGGATGAGAACGGGAAAGAAACAGAAGCTGATTAATGGCTTGTGTAGTTGAAGGGAATAGAAATGTATTAATTAAGGTGCTTTCTGGGATTTTATTACCTCATACTTCCATACCACAAGTATGGAAGTCAAGTAAGCCCAGGACTGGCCAATTCAACCATGTCCATCAGCCCAAGTTCCTTTTCCTTCCTTCCTTCCTTCCTTCCTTCCTTCCTTCCTTCCTTCCTTCCTTCCTTCCTTTCTTCCTTCCTTCCTTCCTTCCTTCCTTCCTTCCTTCCTTCCTTCCTTCCTTCCTTCCTTCCTTCCTTCCTTCCATTCTCCCCACCTCTCAAAAGCACAATGGACTGCTCGCACACAGTTGCAAGCATTACATACAGACACAGCAACATGTTGGCAGCATAAAAGGGAGGAGGTACACCTGAATGCCTTTTTCTTGAAATGAAGGAAGCCATTCCCAGAAGCCCTTAGCAGATCTCCTCTCAAGTCTCAGAGCCAGAATGGAATCAAATGCCACTGCCTAACCCAATCACTGACAGGAAATGAAGCCACCACAGAGCAGCTTTGATCAATATGACTCAGCTGGGGCTGTGGTCTGCTTTTCTTGGAACACAGGGATGGTGCAGATGAACAAAATCCTGTTACTAAGAAAGAGCCCAAAAAGAATGGGGATCAGCTAGGAACTAATATTGTCGGCCTCGGAGAAGATTAGTTTGGCTTTTCTTCCACAGTCTAGTTGTGGAGGCAAGCCATGTGGGGGAAAGATAAACTATAACAATAAGGTGTTAAGCAAAATTTCCCAAATATAAAAACCTAAATGGTCACTATTTTGAAGACTCAGAGGATAAAGCATACATCTTCCACTGCTTTTTATTTTTACAAATGAAAAATTCAGCTCCAAATCAGTTTGACCCTCATGGCGTATAGTAATCATCTGAATGATGGGTTTTCATTCATCAGTTTTCAAATGTTAGGGTTTCACAGGCTACACATTGCCTCTCTCTAAATTCCCTGAGCAACTTTCCTTTTAAACGTAGTCGCTCTTTCCTTCCGCATAGGGTATAGATGAAGAAATCAAACCTGAGACTTTACCTCTCAGCTGATGCACTTTTTACTTCCAAACTAGTCCATTTTTCAAATGGGTTTTTCCAAAAAGTGGGAATTTTGAAGATTCTCCACCATCAGATATTTTATTAGAAAGTAGGAACCTCTGCAAGCATATTATGCACTTTTTGCTCCTTAAAAAGCCCCAGTCCTCTGGGTTTTTCTCTTATTCTAGAGGTCTGTCTCTAACTGCTTAGAAATATTTCTAATGTTTCTTGAAACATAAATGTGTTCCTCTGTGTTGAACACTAATCCGACTCAATTATTTTTCAGCTTTATTATCACTGAATAAACTAAAACCTTCCAGTGAGCCTAATGAATGTATGTCTTATTCAAATAAGTCTGGTTGAATTTGATATTTTTAATAAAGAAACACACACTCTGGAACATGTTGTTTTAGTTCATAAAGTTAAAGAATACAATTCTTTCTGTTGATTCACTGTTGCATAAAAAACTATACTAGGAATGCCAGCTCCTATATTGTACTTTGCATAACGTTAAGCAGAGCATTTAATAAACTGTATGTTAAAAATTCTCTCATTTAGCAGGCACCCAATTTAATTGATAGTTTAAGATTTTGACCTTTCTCTAGGTAAGCCAATAGATCAGAAAACCAGAAAGCTTTGCTGTGTATTGGTTATTTCCCTGAACCTTGAAATGTATCCATAAAGTACTTAGTAAAGCCCCTTTGTGGTAACAGAAAGTTCAACTTCATTGTAACTGTTTTTCTAACATGCCATTTGTTGAAAAAATCTTTTTCATTTCCCTCTTTTTAAAAAGTTTAAGTTGCAATGTGCTAATGTGATAAACTGTTGATTTTCATTCTGGTCACCCAATTCTACACTAAAGAACAGAATAAACAAGCAAACAAAACAGAAATAAACTCGGAGATATAGAGAAAAAACTTATGGTTGCTAGATGGGAGGGGGGTAAGAATGGGGGAGAAGGAAGTACAAACTGGTAGTCACAAAATAGTAACGGATATATGAAATACAGTATGGAAAATATATATAATGTAAAGATTATATAAGGTGCCAGATGGGTACTGGATTTATCAGGGAATCACTTCATAGACTGTATAGATGCCTGACCACTGCGCTATGCACCTGAAGCTGAAGTAGAATAATTGAATGTCAACAATAATTTTATTCATTTATATATATATATATATATATATATATATATATATATATATATATATATATACACACACACACACATATAGTCACAGGATGTAAAGTATAGCATAGGGAATATAGTCAATGATATTGAAAGAGCTATAAACGATGTCAGAGGGGTAGTAGATTGGGGGTTATCACTTTATGTGGTTTAAAAAGTCTAATTATTAAGTTGTTTTGTATACCTGAAACTAATAAAAAAAATAAATTAAAAAAAATGATCAAAGACTAAGCTATTTCTCACCTTGCTTTAATCTCACTGCTTCCATAGAAGATGGAAGTAAACAGTCACACAGAGCTCCAATTACCAATATCAAGATAAAAAAGAAATGGCTTTCCTTTGCCACCTTTGAAATTATAAGTGGATTGATTAAAAGAAATTTCAGAGCCTCAAGTGCTCACATGCTTTCTGATTGCAAACAATGGGTTCTGAACAAGAAGAAATAAATGGGTGAAGGAGAAGCAGTTTTCCGGTTAGTAGGCAGTCTCCGTGAGTACCATTACAGCACACATAGGTTTCCGCTTATCAAACTCAGTTTTCCTTTGCTTTTTTATTATCTGGATTAAAATTCTATATGCAAACTATCTTTTGTATTTTCCCAAGGACATATGTAGTAGCTATATTGTTAAGAGAATTAAACAATTAAATGAGATCCAAAGTATAAGAAAAGATAGAAATAATTTAATATTATATTGCTTCAGAACAGAAACCTATGGGGAAGAATATTCATGAACCATATGATGCTATTGCTCCCTTTTGAAAATTTTAATTAGGGGGCAAAAAAAACAACCTCTGAACAATTATCCTTTGCACATGGGTTGCTTTCTTTTTTGTCCTGGTTAGGGTCATCATTGATTCTTTTGCAGAATTGCTTTTATTTGCATGATTTAACTAAAATAATTGGTTATTTTATATCTGTTTTGAAAATAACTCCCCCATAAAGCCATTTTTTCCTCTGGTAATGTTTAGGATATTTAGTCAAATCTTAGAATCAACTTAATGCTGTATCTGAGGAAAATCCTGATTCTTTAGTTCATTTCTGTGCTAAGATGGAGTGTTCCCCACATTCTGTACAAGCAGAGATCCATGCTGGTTTGTTTTCTCATCTCAAACTAACAATTCTATCATTAGTTGATTTAAATTTCAGTTTATAGACCACCCATCCACCTTCAATCAGAATTACAGAAAACCAGCTCTCCAGTTTTTTCCAGACTTAACTTTAAATCATCAGTGTTCCAGATATTCTCAAAGCTAGATGAAAGGGTGAGTTGAGGGAAAATGGACGGCAACTTATCTATCCGTGTATTCATATTCTGAGCCATGTGATTATACCATAATGATCTGATTATTTCTGGAATGGCCTTCACTAAATTGTGCTTTAATATTTGTGTTTGGCTTTTATTAGACTTGATTTAATAAATTGTATGAAATATTTTTGATACTGGTTATTATATAATTAAACTCTTCTCGCCATGTAAAAGTTATTCTAGAACTTAAAAAGTAACTTGATCTCCCCTGAAAAGCTGGTTTGTTTACTCCTTTCATGTTTTAAAAAAGTTATGTAACTAACTTGTTATGATTCTCATTTTTGCACTTGCTGCCAAGAAGCTGAAATGCAAATCTAAATAATGCCTCCAAATATTAGTAAAAATAACTTTATGGTTTAACTTATCTGATTGTTTATAACTTGGGTCTAGTTTTCCATTTCTTTTTTATTTGCTTTATGATTATACCTTCTGCTTGAAGCCTTTGAAATATTTGTTGGAAAGAGATAGTATAAAAGTAACTTCAGCAATTAAAATATTCTTGTTTTGGTATAATAATTTTCAGATTCTAAAACATATAAAGGGTTTTATAAAGAAATGGTAATCAGACAGTTTATCTTTTTTTTCTTAGAACAGTATAAAACAGAAATGAACATAATGGATTTCAGTAGACAGTAAGCAGTAATTAGTAAAAATAAAAGTTTTTCTCTAGTGAGCTGGGTTGATGAGGGAGATTGCTGGAACATATTTGCAATAATCGCACCTCGGATAAACCTCATTGGCTGCTGGAACATATTTGAAAGGCCCTGAAATGGAGGGCAGTTTTGGCAATTTTTTTCATATCACCTTAACTGTGCCATCATTATAACACCAGGTTTTACTTACCTTGTCTATACTTCTGATGTCTTATTAAGCTGTTGGCTTCTTGAAAATATGACCCAGGATTTAGTCATTCACAGTGCACACAGCACAATATGTGACCTATAGTGAGGTTCAATAAATATTTTTGAATGCCAAATGAGTTTTTATCTATTCAGAGCCATTCCTGTGTTAAGAAATATTTCAAGGTGCTTTCCAGTTTTATGATTTCAATGAAAGTAATTTTCTTTATGTTGTCATCATTACCATTTCCTAATATGGTGTTTGATGCAGCCTCTTGATTCTATAATCATTTCACCTGTGAATGGGACCTACATCATCAGATTAAAATAAGCCCGTAGCCAACAATTTGTCTTGCTGTTAATAAAATGTATCAAAATCAACTCTCAAAAACAGACCAATTTCAAACCAAGAAAAATTGATATAATATATTGGGAAACATTTTTTTTTTAATTTACTAACTTCTGATTAAAATGATAGTCTAGCAAATATAAAGAGAAAGTTTGAACAATTGTTTCAAACCAAATCATTAAACCTGATTTTAAATGTTTTTTTATTGATGTATAATTGACATATAACATTAGTTTCAGGTGTACAACATTTGATGCAAATGTGTACAGCATTTACTGCAAAATGATCACCGCAATATGTCTAATTACCATATGTCACCATACAAAGTTACAAAAACTTTTCTTTTTTCTCATGATGACAACTTTTAAGATTTATTCTCTTAGTAACTATCAAATACACACTATGATGTTATTGACTGTAGTCACCATTCTGTACATTACTCCCTATAACATTTATTTTAGAAGTGGAAGTTTGTACCACTTGACCCCCTCCACATATTTTGCACATGCCCCAAACCACTTCCCATCAGGTAACCACCACTCTGTTCTCTGTATCTAAGAATTTTGTTTTGTTCTGTTTGTTCGTTTGTTTGCTGTCTAGATTCCACATATAAGTCAAATCACACAATATTTGTCTCTCTCTGTCTGGCTTATTTCCCTTAGCATAATACCCTCAAGGTCCATCCGTGTTATCACAAATAGCAAGGTTTTTGGTATGAGTAGTGTTACATCATATACACCATATCTTCTGTATCTATTCATCCATTGATGGAAACTTTGATTGTTTCCATATTTTGGCTATTTTGAATAATGCCACAATGAATATAAGGGCACATATATCTTTTAGAATTAGTGTTTTTGTTTTCTTTGGATAAATACCCAGAAGTGGAATTGCTAGATCATAAAGTAATTCTATTTTAAAATTTTTGAGTAACCTCTATACTATTTTCCATAGTGCCTGCCCCAGTTTACATTACCACCAAAAGTGCACAAAGGTTTCTTTTTCTCCACATCGTTGCCAACACTTATTATGTTTTGTCTTTTTTATAATAGCCTTTCTAACAGGAGTGAGGTGACATCTCATTGTGGTTTTGATTCTCTTGCTAAATATCAAATACACACTATGGTGTTATTGACTGTAGTCACCATTCTGTATATTACTCCCTATAACATTTATTTTAGAAGTGGAAGTGAATTTTTCTGATGATTAGTAAGGTTGAGCATCTTTTCATGTGCCTGTTGGTCATCTATATATCTTCTTTGGATAATGGTCTATTCCGATCCTTTGTTCATTTTTTGATTTGCATTGTTTGTTTTTTTGCTATTGAATTATATGAGTTCTTTATGTATTTGGATATTACCCTTATATTGGATATATGATTCACAAATATTTTCTCTCATTCAGTAGGTTGCCTTTCCAATTTGCTGATGGTTTCCTTTGCTGTGCAGAAATATAGTCCCACTTGTTTATTTTTGCTTTTGTTGCCTTTGCTTTTGGAGTCAGATCCCAAAAAATCATCACCAAGGTCATTGTCAAGGAGCTTACTATCTACATTATCTTCTAAGAGTTTTATTGTTTTAGACATTGCATTCAAGTCTTTAATCCATTTTGTGTTAATTTTTGTGTATAGTGTAAGATACTAGTATAATTTCATTCTTTTGCATGTGGCTGTTTAGTTTTCCCAAAACCATTTATTTTTTATTATTTTAGTTTATTAGTTTCAGGTGTACAAAACAATGTAATAGTTACACATTTATCATTTATGTCCCTCACACAGTGATCACCCCCTAGCCCCATCTACGACCCCTCTGACATCGCATACAGCCATTATATTTCCACTGTCTCTATTCCTAATACTGTACTCCACTTCTTGTAAGTATATATATATATATATATATTTATATATAATATATTTATTATATATAATTACATATATATTATATTTATATATATTTATGTGTGTATATATATATATATATATATATATATATATATATATATATAATTGTAGTTAATGTTCATTATTGTTCAGCTTCAGGTCCCAGCACCATTTATTGAAGAGACTGTCTTTACTCCATTGTATATTCTTAAGTCCTTTGTTATAAATTAATTGACCATATATGCATGTGTTTGTTTCTGGACTGTTTATTCTGTTCCGTTGATCTATGTGTCTGTTTTTATGCCAATACTATACTCTTTTAATTACTATGGCTTTTTGTTCTGTTTCAGGTGTACAACATTTGATGCAAATGTGTACAGCATTTACTGCAAAATGATCACAGCAATATGTCTAATTACCATATGTCACCATACAAAGTTACAAAAACTTTTCTTTTTTCTCATGATGATGATAACTTTTAAGATTTACTCTTAAATATAAATTTATCTTGAATTTTATTTAATTATTGCAAATATGTTCCAGCAATGTCCCTCATCAACCCAGCTCACTAGAGAAAAACTTTTATTTTTACTAATTACTGCTTACTGTCTACTGAAATCCATTATGTTCATTTCTGTTTTACACTGTTCTAAGCAAAAAAAGATAAAATGTGGTAACTTATTTAAGTAACTTAAATGTATCTTAAATAAATTAAATATAATATAGTTTGAAATCAAGGAGCCTCCAGCTTTGTTCTTTTCTCAAGATTGCTTTGTCTATTCAGAGTTGTGGTTCAATATAAATTTTAAGATTGTTCTAGTTCTGTAGAAATGACATTGGAATTCTGATAGGGATTACATTGAATCTGTAGATTGCTTGGAGTAATATGGACATTTTAACAATATTGATTCTTCTACTCCATGAGCATGAAATATCTTTCCATTTATTTGTCTTTAATCTCGGTCACTAGTGTCCTATCATTTTTAGTGCACAGGCTTTCATTTCCTTGATTAAATTTATCATGAGGTATTTTATTCTTCTTGATGTAATTATAAATGGATTGTTTCCTTAATTTCTCTTTTAATAGTTCATTGTTAGTAAATAGAAACACAAGATTTTCATATATTGATTTTGTACTCTTCCAATACCTCCAATACTAGGACTTCCAATACGATGTTGAATAAAAGTGGCCAGTGTGGGCATCCGTATCTTGTTGCTGATCTTAGAGGAAAACCTTTGAGTATAATGTTAGCGTGGGCTTGTCATATATGGCCTTTATTATGTTGACGTGCATTCCTCTCTATACCCACTTTGTTGAGATTTTTTTTAACCACAAATGGATTTTGAATTTTTTTCAAATGCTTTTTCTGCATCTATTGAAATGATTATATGAATTTTATCCTTCATTTTGTTAATATGGTGAATCACCTTGGTTAATTGATTTGCAGATGTCAAACCATCTTTGCACCCACTAAATAAATCCCAATTGTTCATAGTGTATGATTCTTTGAATGTATTGTTGAATTCTATTTGCTAATATTTTGTTAAGGGTTTTTGCATCTATGTTCATCAGGGATATTGGCCTGTAATTTTCTTTTTTGTGTGGGGGGTCTTTGTCTGGTTTGGGGATCATTGTAAAATGAGTTTGGAAGCATTCCCTTATTTTCATTTCTTTTTTAATAGTTTGAGAAGCATAAGTATTAAATCTTTGAATGTTTGGTAAAATTCACCAGTGAAGCCATTTGGTTCTGGGCTTTTGTTTGCTGGGAGGTTTTGAATTACGGATTTAATCTCTTTACTAGTAATGGGCCTATTCAAATTTTCTGTTTCTTCATTCAGTCTTGGAAGATTGTATGTTTCTAGAAATTTGTACATTTCTTTTAGGTTGTCCAATTTATTGGTATAAACAGTTGTCCCTTGAACCACATGGGATTAAACTGCACAGGTACACTTTTATACAGAATTTTTTTCAATAGGTACACTTGCCCTTTGTATTTGCTGGTTTCGCATCTGCAAATTAAACCAACCACTCATTGAAAATAATAGTTTGATCTGCAGCTGGGAATCTGTGGATGTGAAGGGCTGACTGTATGAGTTTTTTGACACACCATTTTATGTAAGCTACATGAGCATCCGCAGATTTTGGTATCTGCAGGGAGTCTTGGAACTGATCTTTCACAGATATTGAGAACGAACTACACTGAAGTTTTGGGGATATTAAAGTTATATGTGGAGTTTCAATTGCTCAAGAAGTTGGCACCCAAAGTTCAACCCATTTTTCAAAGTAATCTCTTAAGATTCTTTGTATTTCCTAGGTATCACTTGTAACTTATTTTTCATTTCTCATCTAATTTATTTGAGCTCTCTCTTCCCCACCTCACCCCCTCCCCTTGGTGAGTCTAGCTAAGTTTGTCAATTTCATTTATCTTTTCAAAGAACTGGCTCTTATTTTCATTGACCTTTTCTATTGTCTTTTTAATCTCTATTTCATTTTTTTCTGCTCTGATATTTATTTATTCCCTTTTGTTAACTTTGGGCTTTGTTTATTCTCTATCTAGTTCCTTTAGGTGTGAAGTTACATTGTTTACTTTAGATTTTTCTTGTTTTTTGTGGTAGGCCTGAATTTCCCTCTTAACTATATCACTGCTACTTTCCCTCTTAGAACTGCTTTTGCTGCATCCCATAGATTTTTGTATGTTATATTTTCATTTTCATTTGTCTCAAAGTATTTCTGGCTTTCTCCTTTTCTCTTCATTGTTGTTCAATAATATGTTGTTTAATCTCCATATATTCATGAATTTTCCAGTTTTCTTCTTGTAATTGATTTCTACCTTCATACCATTGTGGTCAGAAAACCTTACTGATATAATTTTAATCTTCTTAAACTTATTGTGTCTTATTTTGTGGCCTAACATATGGTCTAACCTAGAGAATGAATGTTCCACATGCACTTGAAAAGAATTTGTATTTGCTTCTTTTGGATGGCATGTCTGCTAAATATCTGTTAAGTCCATCGGGTTTAATGTATCATTTATGGCCGATGTTTTCTTATTTATTTTCTGTCTTGAATGATATATTCATTGATGTAAGTGGGCATTAAAGTCCCCTACTATTATTATATTGCTATAAATTTCTACCTTTCGATCTGTTAATATTTGCTTTGTATATTTAGGTGCTCCTATGATGATATATAAATATTTACAAATGTTATATCCTCTTGTTGGATAGACCATTGTATTATTATGTACTATTCTTCTTTGCTTTTATCACAGACTTTTTTTAAAGCCTATTTTATCTAATGTAAGTATAGCTACCCCAGCTTTCTTTTGGTTTCCATTTTCATGGAACATCTTTTTCCATACCTTCACTTTCAGTCTGTGTGTGCCTCTATGTCTGAAGTGTTTCTTGTAGGCAGCATATAGAGATGGGTCTTTCTTTCTTTATTCTTTGTCTTTATTTTTTGATTGGAGATATTCCATTTGCATTTGAAGTAATTATTGATAGGTATGTACTTATTGTCATTTTGTTCATTGTTTTCTGGCTGTTTTTGTAGTTTCTCTCTGTTTCTTTCTCTTTTTCTCTTCTCTTGTGATTTGATGAAAGAGACTTTCTTTAATGTTATATTTAGATTCCTTTCTCATAATCTTTTGTGTATCTACTATAGATTTAACAGTGCACATGCATACACACACACACACACATACACATACACACCTTTAAGTTGATAGCAACTTAAGTTTGAACACATCTTAAAACTACATTTTTACTCCCCCCACCCATGTTTTATATTTTTGATGTCACATTTTGCATCTTTTTATTTTGTGTGTGCTTTAACTAATTATTGTAGTTATAGTTATCTGTACTATTTTTGTCTTTTAACATTCATACTAGCTTTATAAGTGATCAATATACTTTCTTTACTATGGATTTGCCTTTCTAGTGAGATTTATTCTTTTATCTGTTACTGTTACTAGTGTCCTTTTTTTCAACTTAAAGAAGTACCTATACCATTTCTTGTAAAGCCATTTTAGTGATGAGGAACTCTTTTAGCTTTTTCTTGCCTGAAAACTTTATCTCTACTTCACTTCTCAATGATAACCTACTGGATAGATATTCCTGATCAGGGAATTTTTTTCTTTCAGAACTTTGAATCTATGCATATTGTACCTCTCACTTCTAGCCTGTAAGGTCTGTGCTGAAAAATCTGCTGATAGTCTGATGGAGGTTCTTTTGTACATAACAAGTTGTTTTTCTTGCTGGTTTTAAAATTCTCTTTTTATAGTTAATTTTTGATATTTTGATTATGTCTTGGTGTGAATCTCTTTGGGGTCATCTTAATTAAAATTCTGTGGGCTTCCTAGATTTGGATGTCTATTTCCTTCCAAGTCAGGGAAGTTTTCAGCCATTATTTCTTCAGATCAGTTTTCTGCTCTTTTCTCTTTTTTTTCCTCCTGAGAACCCTATAATGCAAATGTTATTCTACTTGATGTTGTCCCATAAGCTGTCTTCACTTTAAAAAAAATTTTTTCCCCGTTATTTTTGGGTGCGTTCCGCTGCCCTGTCACTGATTCTTTCTTCTGCTTCATTCAATCTGCTGTTGAACCCCTCTAGTGTACATTTCAGTACAGTTATTGTATTGTCAGCTCTTTAATTTCTGTTTGGTATTTTCTTAAATTTTCTGTCTTTTCATTGAAGTTCTCACTGTATTCATCCGTTCTTCTCCAATGTTTGATGAACATCTTTATGACCATTACTTTGAACTCTTTGTCAGGTAAATTACTTATTTCTGTTTAATTAAAGTGTTTGTTTGTTTGTTTTTCTAAGATTTTTATCTTGTTCCTTCATTTGAAGCACATGCCTTTGTTTCTTCATTTTGTTTAACTCTGTGTTAGTTTCTATGTATTATGTAAAATAGCTACCTCTCCCCATCTTAAAGGCGTGGCCTTCTGTAGGCAATTACCCTTAATATTCAACATTGCCCTAGCTTTTGGTTATCTCTCAAACCTTTGTGATTGTGTAAGCAGCCATATTTATTCTTGATGGGTCCCAGTTGTTGAGGGTGCACCAAGACCTATCAATTTTCCAAAGGGACAGATTTCAGTCAGCACTCAGTTTCAGGGTTGTTGGAAACAAGAGCTTTCAAAGTATGCAAATATATATATACAGTGTTGTGGGACCGCAATCCTAAACCCTGCTGGCCTCCAGACCACATGATCTGGATATATCCTCTAGGCATCAATGGCAAAAATCAGGGCTCCACATGAGTGTATAAGCTTCTTTCTGGGAGGTGCCTGTGAGCTATAAGAAGGCTGAGGGAGAGCTCAAAGGTGGCATCCCCTGGCTTACTTTCCCTAAAAGCACCTCTATAACTTCTAGATGTGTGACAAATCTAAAGCGTTCCCCTGAGGCTGACGTTCCAGACCAAGTAAATAGGCCTTTTTCATAGAAACACTGGGGGTATGCTTCAGTCTGCTGTCTGTGCAGTGCCCTGGGATTGGAAGCTTCCCAAGAACTGTCTGATTGTCACAGTTCCATGGGAACCAGGAATGCAAGCCCTCCTTGGCCACCAGAGCAAGGTGATCAAGAAGCACCCCATGGAGATTGTGTGCTCTCACTGGTTTTAGTGAGGTAGTGGAAGAGCTTAGCAAAACAGTGGAAATGTGCAGGGCCCTGGCACGCCCACTGGCGTTAGCTAGGCAGCAGGAAAGTACAGGGATGATGTCCGTCCACCAGCAGCAGGAAAGTACAGGGATGATGTCTCATCTAAAATAGAGAAAGAGTGCAAAAATGGTGCCTGCCAATGCTTCCATCCCTGGAGAGTCCCAACAGATCCATCCCCCTCTGGCAGATGCATCAACATTAGCAAACAAGTCTTCTTCACATATAGTCTAAGTGCTTTCAAACTGCTGCTTTTGTGCTGTGCCCTAGGGTGAGTGAGTCTGCATGTGAGCCCTTTAAGAATAGTCTCACTTCACAAGCCTTTGGGTCTCCAAGACATAAGCCCTGTGGTTTTCAAAGACAGGTGTTTTGGGGGCTCTTCTCTCTGGCACAGCCCCCAAGGGTGGGAGTGCCTAAAGTGGGCCCAAACCCCTCACTCCTCAGGGAGAAGCTCTGGATTTGTAAGATCTCTCCTGATTGTAGGTCACCACAGGAGGTGGGATTTTTAGTGAGACCACGTTTCTGCCTCTCCTACCCATCTCTATGTGGCCCATTTATTGTTTATTGTGAAGAAGCCGTTCAGCTAGTTTTCAGGGTTTTTTCAGAGTAAGTTGTTCCATACATAGCTGTAGATCCAATGGGTCCATGGGAGGAAGTGAGTTCAGGATCTTTCTATGCTGACATCTTGGACACACACCCCAAAGTTTTGAGAAATCATGCTTTCTAGAACACCCTAAATGGTTCTTCATGGTTTTATTCCTGTGGCTGGTACCTGTTCTTGTCAAGCTGTACAGAGATTGTAATCTTATTAAGAAATGAAGGGGAAAGTTTAACGCAAACGTTAATGGGCGATCTAATTACTTTATGAAATCTACAATGTGTACAAGACCCACAGACAAAGTTCTTATTTTAACAAAATTTCTCTCTGACTTCAATAAAAGTTCTATTAATGAATTATGTCTATACACAATGTATATATACATATAGTATACATATACATATAGTAGAACATAAGCTTCACCAGAACAGGGATTTTTGTCTATCTTGTGCACTGATTTACCGCCAAGTGCCTAGAACAATGCCCAGTATAAATCGATTCTCATTAGACGTTTGCTGAATAAATATAAAAAGTTCACACTGAGGTAATGATAGAATTAGCTCTAGAATTAAATAATTAGCTCTGTTTAAGTCCAATTAAATTTTTCCCATTATTTTATTTCACAGACTTAAAATCATTGAGACAGGAAGCCGAGGACGAAAAATATGAGCTATACAACCAGCTTCCAGGATAGGTAGCACTAAGCGACTTTGTGCAATTCTTTCTAAAATTTGGAACCTCAAGATTATTTATTCCCATGATCAAACAACTTTTGGAGTTTTTTTCTGACTATTAAATCAAATGTTTAGGAAGGGAAAACTGCTGCCACACGTACCATTCTCTCCACAACCCATTACGACCCCAGCGACTCCCCTAAATCCCCCTCAACAAAATCAAAACAAATATAAAGATATGAAAATACAAGAACCAAACTAAAATGAAAGTAGTAAATACCCTAAATGTATTATATGCAACTCGGCTTCCCCACCTAACCAAAGGTCTATGAGACTTTGAAATTATTACTTATTATTGAAAAGCCCTTTGGAAACTCTTGGCCTTACACTATATTTAACCTTGTATTTTTACCCTCACAAAAGAGGTTTTTGTTGGGGGAACCAAAAGGCGTCTGTTGATCCTTGTCTATGTCTGTTCATGGGGATGGAAATGTATGTGAATGAGACCTGTCTTGATGAGTCCTCCTAGACCATGTAGAGCTTAGATGCCCAGCATTTACTAACCTAGGGGCCCTCAAGCTCACTCAGCTTTGAAAGGTGGAGTCTAGAGAAAGTATTTGCAGAATAGAAATATGTTCTGGACCTGAATTTAAAACTATACATGAAAAACTATTTCAAAAGAATCATTCACTGAATATATTGAGGGTTGTTTTTATGTGTCATAAATTCATCAGGATGAAAAGTAAAATCGGCAATCAAACATATGAATAATGAATAATGCAGTGGCTATTTGACAGTGCATGCTCTTGTATAGATTATATAATCATACTCTGGAATATATATGTATATATATATATGTATATATGTATATATGTATACACACACACATATATAGAGATGGGGAAAGGAAGGGAATTAAAAGAGTATTTAAAACCATATATATATGTGTGTATATATATATATATATATATATATATATATAGTTTTCATATATATGTAGTATATAGTCTATATTCATGTATACATATACAGAGGGTGCCAAAAAATGTACACACATTTTAAGAAAGTAAAAAAACTATTAAAATTGTAGTAATATATACCAATAACAAAAGATGAATACAAGTCATGTGCATACATTTTTTTGGCACCCCCGCTGTAGTTTTTAACACTGCAAAGATTGGGGCCTGAGACTCTGATTAAGTCCTTAAGGGTAATAGTGACAACAAAACCAGTTGGTCTAAATTGGTCTTAAACAAACAAACAAAAAAAAAAACCTGTCAATCAGGAAAATCACCTCATCTTGTTTGTCCTTCCTTTGATTGAATAAGGAAAATCATTGTAGACATGGGAGACAGAAGAGAAGATGTGAACCTTAGATTTAAATAATTCTCTTTCCTCAGACTATACTTAAATTTTAAGGGCCTACTTTATGCATAAAATAAAAAACTGGAGTCTTATATTTGTGATGTTTTATCCACTTCACATATGCATTACTGAAATAGAACTAAATTCCTTAGAAAAAAATAACAGTGCATCTGCTTTCCATGAAATCTCCCTAAAGGATATTAATGTTTTTATTTGCTACAATGAGCTACTTGAATGCCATGCCATGACGTTACTTAACTTGACATGACAATACTTGGGATAATTCAGCATGGCAGCATTTTTTTTTTTTGGACAGACTTTAAAGTATTTTAGATTAACTTACCATATTGGTGAGTGTTGCGCAGAATCTGCTATAGCTTTTAGAATCTAAATGCATTATATACCACATGATGGCTGTACATCACTACCACTACATGCCAGCTCATAGAATTATCGTGGGAAGGAGACATCATGGATCAGCTAGCTGTAATCTCTTCCTGGCATAGGACTAAGTGTGATTTCATAAATGCTCCCTGGAGTGTCCCAGCACATGTTTGATGACAGGAGGCAAGAATCATTTTTCTCTCTGCACCCACAGGCCGCTGAACTGCGAGACACAGGTGGGTGGGAGTTCACTCTAATCCTGTAACCTTCAAACACATGAACATGTTGGTATGGCAGCTTGCACTGTAGTCTTTCATGTGAAGTGTGCAGTCCACGGCCCCACAGAGGGCGTTAGCATGCGGTGAACATCATTGTCAAGTTGGCAGCAGCCTTCAAAGTTACAAGGAGTAAGAAGTAATTCTCAGTTTCCTAATGCAAGCCTAGTGGAGGAGAATGCATGTGCGAAAGGCACCTAGGAGCCAGCACCTCACTGGGCTCGTTTTTATTTTAATATTTTCTTAATATAAACGTAATATTTGAGTTTATGTTTGTTGTAAACAATTCAAATACAAAAGTATAGAGAATAGAAATAGGTGTTGTTGCACTGGCTGCTCACGCTGTTCTACTCCTATCCCCAAAGGTAGTGGCTGTTAATTGTTTTCTGAGTGTTTTATTTTGGTGCTAGGCCTAAACATTTAAAATTGATATAACCAAATGGTTTAATGATTCTTATAATGGAACTCATTCATAATTGAAAATTCCATTATATCTATCATATCCCCCATTATATTATATATTTCCAGTAAGTCCCTATTATAACTATTTTATCAGTAACTCTTGAAATACATTACCACAGTGCATCTAATCCAGGAAGAACTCCTTCTTAACATTTAAAATATTCTGGTTGCCAGTAGGTAATTGCTATGTTTTTATAGTGCATGGATTGAAAAATAGTAATAACAAAAATTTACAATGTAGTCGACAACACTTTAAAATGAAATCACATCTTTCTTATCACAAAAGGATATATACACATTTGAAAAATAATACCTGCATGTGTAAGACATTTTTTATTTAGGTTGCAAATAACGATTGGTGTGCACATGGATTTGTGGCTCAGATCACTTGAGGAAATTAATCCATCACAACTGACCCTGTTCACCCACCCCTCAACTCTCTCTCTCTCTCTCTCTCTCTCTCTCTCTCTCTCTCTCTCTCTCTCACACACACACACACATACACACACACACACCAGGTTCAGAAATATTAGTATCGGACTATAGAAACTTTGCATCCTCAGGAAAATTCACCTAAAGTAAACCCTTAAAAAATAACTGTGAAGCAATATTGTTCTAAATGGGTCATCATTTAATTTTTAGATATTTATATGTTTCGAAGAGCAAATAGGCTTCCTATTCCAAAATAGCTCAATTATGTTTTGATTGCAACATGAAATTTTCCAAGAATCTTGGATCTCAAATACTGTAATCATTTATACATAAGTTGATAATTGCTTTACAAAAATAAAAAAACTGTTACTGTGGTGGTGGTATGGTGTGGGCATATGTAGTGTTTTCTATCGTCCTAGAGATTTCAAACTGTGCTCAGCTCTATTGATTTTGGAAAATACATTGTTTGCTTCTGCGTGATTTTAGGTATCTGTACCTTCCCGGTAAGGAAGAGGAGGAAATGGGTTGGTGCCTGTGCCTCTGGCAGGACCTCGCTGAGGCTAGGACTTACAACAGCTCACTCATCTCTGTGACCTTTAGTAGATGGTTTTGCTCTGAGCACTTGGCATCATTGGCTTCCTCAGCAAAAGCCTCAGAAATGAAAGAACATTCAGCTCATTTATCCAAAATTTCCCCAAGGAATATATTCTTTTAAATAAAGTGCACTCTGAGTGACCTATTTACACTCTCGTTCCATTATATGTATCACAATCCCATGGAGTAGTGAGCAGTTCAGGGACGCAGTTAGCCCCATGAAAGAGTTTTACTTTACTTTAATGGAGGCATATTTCACAGGTTCTTTGTATTTATTACCATTTTTCCCCCAGGTAAACTGTATTATGAGGAGTACACACAGCATTGCCCTGATTTGAGACTTTCTCAAAATTCCTTTTTTTGTTTTCCACTGAAAGAGAAAACTGAATGGATTGCTTTTTAGGAGCCAGACTAAAAATCTTTTGATACAGGGAACAGATAGACTGCTTACGATAGCAAATCACTGGGGCTACTATCACACTAAATTTAATGATTATAGGCAGAACCAGGTAATTCTTAATGTATGGTAGTCCTACCCTTATCCTCTGTTTTGCTTTCCACAGTTTCAGTGACCCGAGGTCAACAGCAATCCAAAAAAGATTAAATGGAAAATTCCGGAAATAGCAAATCATATACTTTAAACGGAGTGCCATTCTGAGGACCGTGGTGAAATCTCTCACCAACCAGCCCCGTCCCACCTGGGAATATAATTGTGAATCCAGCATATCCATGCTGTATAAGCTACCTACCCGTTAGTGACTTACTAGGTATCTCAGTTATAAGCTGAGTGGCATGGTATTGCACTGCTTGTGTTTAAGTAATTCTTATTTTACTTAATAAGACCCCAAAGCCATTCACATAACTTCTATTATAGTATATTGTTATAACTGTTCTATTTTATTAGCTATTGTCATTAGTCTCTTACTATGCCTAATTTATAAATTAAACATTATCATAAGTGTGTATGTACAGTAAAAAATAGTACAGTAAGTCCTCTCTTAATGTCATCAATAGGTACTGCAACTTTAAGCAAAGGGACATATAACAAAACCAATTTTACCATAGCCTGATTGATATAAACAAGTTCCTGTGTCATCTCACCAATGTTATAATAAAATGACATCGAGCGAACGACGTCATTCGAAGATGTGCTGTATGTGTAGGGTTCAATACTATCCACAGTTTTAGGCATCTACTCAGGGTCTTGGAACATGTCCCTACAGATAATTTCAGCTCTAGAATTGATCAGTCATCTGTGCACTACTGAGCACGTCTTTGTTTACTGCCTAAAGTTTAAGTAACATCCAGCTAAGCTTGCTAAGCTTAGTAGGTCCCACTTCTTGCCCCACACAAAGAAAACAACACAGAGATCCAAAGACAGCTTAGCAGATAATTTTTTACTAGAATTCCAAAAAGCTCTGCACATATTGCCCAAGGTCATCAAATGTTATCTAGGGAGAAAATAGTTTATTTTCCTCATATTTGCCCTGTTAAAATGTATAACTTCCTCCTGGGAAGAAATCATGCAAAAACAATTACACAAGAAGAAAACATGAGTATGTAGTTCCCTCACCCTGTTCGCAGTGCCAGAGTGGGCTGCCTAAACATCAGAGAAATTCAAGAGACAAAGAATGGTAACCAGCCCAGGTGATTTTGCTGTTAAGGCAATGAGGTGTAAGTGGTTTCCAGGACCCCTAGTGAGCAGGGGAATTTGAAGAAACAAATAGCATTAATCAACGTACTAGAATAGCAAGTATAAACCTACATTTATGTGGCACAATTGCAGTGAAAATTGTTAACGTCTTCTCTTAGGAACCTATTTCTTGAGTGTCTAACATTTACATCGAGTCCTATGAGATCATTAGTCTACAACCTTTAGTTATCTTTGTTTTCCAAATAAAAGGTCTTGTGTTTTTAACAGGAGTGCTAACCATTTCTCCATTCACTCATGACATCTCTAAACTGCTTTCTCTCACAACTTAGCTAAGACATGGAAAATACTTTCACAGTGGCAAGTTTAACTCCCCATTCGTTTGGAAAGTCGACTAAGGAAAATGTGCCCAATTTGGAAGTAACGGGCGTGCATTTTTTTTCACATCTAAGTGACTGTCTATAAAAAAAACCAGGGTGAGAGAAGAACTTTATATTTCAGAGAAAAGGATGCTCTCTTTTTCTCTGAAAAAGAGAAAAATGGCCTATTGCTTGCCATGCCACAACTTCAGCAAGTCTCATTGATCTTGGAATGCAAAAATCCCCATACAGTATGATCCATTATGGGCCAAGGGGCCTCTCTGTAAGTCCTACCTCCCAAACTCCCACTCTGCAGGAGCTGCTGCAGGTTCTCTGTCATGCCTCTCCCTGGGTAATGTGGCCACTGGCATCTGCACACAATGTGCCTGGGTTTTGTGGGGAATGTCATAAGTCAGAAGGAGGATCATTTTCCAGGCACAAGACGGGTCAAGATGCTACTCTTTAAATGAAGAGAAGCTATTTCTGCGCCAGTCATCCATAAGGCATACACTATAGACTTTTGGTTTTGTTTTGCTGGATTGTTTGTTTGTTTGTTTGTTTGTTTAATGGTAGTGATATATTTGTACAGGCACTGGCCTATTCTCTCACCCATTGTCTCCAGTGACAGATGCCATATCCATTTCTAAAAAGACTGATCTAGAATAAAATGTGTAGAAAAAGACAAAAAGAAAGCAAAGCAACTTCCCACAGTTGGGTCATACTTAATTTTCATTGACGCTAGCTGGCTGGAGACAGTCTCTGTCTAAATCAGAAGTCATGTTCAAATTCCATGTGCTTACATGGCATGATTTATTGTAACAGTATTTGATAGATGATAGAAGAGCAAGATAAAGGGAGCATGACCTGAAAATCCAGCAAGGCAGTAGTTGACTCAGTCAGTATGCAAGCTTTGCAAAATTCCTTTGCACATATGCCCTGGAATGGTCTTAATTTTCAGAACCAGCTTCTGCCGTCTATAAAGGCAGAGACCTAAAGCTGTAGCTAAAAAGTTTGGCAGCCAAATAAAATCAAGGATCTATTCCATTGTTTTGTGTTTGCTTGTTATAAAGATAAATTCATGTTCTATCCAAATCGTTCATGAAACAATTCATTTGTACAGGCTAAAATTTTATAAGTAGGCATAAATTAGAACATTGGTGTTTCTGAAAAGTATCATGAAATTATATCAAACTTTTAAAAGGCTCATAGCATGTTAGATATTTGGAATTTCTTGCTTAGAAAGACTTTGAAAGCAATTTAGATTTTTTTCTTCTTTAAATTACCAGGATCTAGTATGTGAATTGCCCTTAAAAGGAAAATAAAAATATTGTTGAACTGTTGAATGACTAGCTCAGATGAATTCAGCTTAAAAATCAAGAAAAATAAGCCAATGATTATTCTTAGGGCTTGATGCTACATTCCTCATCCTCTCACTATCTCCTGTTTGACAAACAGAAAGATTAACTGCATTCATATTTTATAGTCAGAACAAATGAAGCCATTGGTCTTTAGTATCAATATTCTGAATGTTTCATTCAAGAGAAAAAATGCATTTGTTTACATACAAAGACACGCACACATACATATATACACCTGGTTCGGGGTCTCTCCTTTGTGCTTCAGTATCTCCCTTACTATGTTTAATTATCTGACTTTTATCTGTCTCAGAAAGGATATGAGTTCCTCTGTATTTCCAGCTCCTAGTAAAATACCACAACATAGAAAATATTTAGCACAGTTCTGTTGAATGAAACCATGGATATTATAAGAGAGGAATTAAGAAGCTGATTATCGAATCCAAACGTGGATTCATCAGTTTATCTAAGAACAAGATACTGAGAGATACTGAGCTCCTACCATGTGCAAGGCTCTGTGCTAAATTCTGATGATAATAAAGAGTTGGCACCCAGTGATTTTATGTTGGAAACTTCACTTCCTGTCTGCTTTGAGGCCTGTGACAGAAATGTGATAGATGATAGAAGAGATATAGTCAATATTGAGACACTTTATAATCACTGAATTTCAGACTCATCCACACTTTTCTTACTGAGTTTCCAATTCTAACCTCATATACTAAAATTATGACAAGTTCTCTTCCATTTCCTACTTATTGTTTTTGCCTAAATTCAATGCCTATGTGATGTTTTTGCAATTGATACATTGCCAAGATCTAGTGTGGATATAGGATGTAAAGAGCAAAGCTGAGAAGCATGTCTGTATAATTTGTCAAATCTTGGGTCTTTCTTCATTGTCTTTTTCTGTGGAGTAAAGGATTCAGAAGAAGAAAGAACTTAGAGACATATAGCTTTGTTCAAAATGGTGCCCTTGAAAGTTTCTGCTACCCCAGTTAATGGTGAGCACTCTCACATAAACTCTGAGTTCCTGAAGATACTGATGTTCGCAAATAAATTGGCTTAGTTCATCTTCTTAGGAATTAACTTTTTAAAAAGCTGGAATGATTTTAACCCAAATTCTTTGTGTGTCTCCACTAATATATTTAAAATCATCTCCCACCCATGGTATACATTCTAAATTGGCTCCAGAAATATTTTACGACTTCATTAAACAAAGATATGCTGCTTTTATTATCCTACTTTATTGGTATGAATGACTGTGTTTCCAAGTAAAGAAATGGCATTACTTTTAAAATCATTTCAGTTGGCTTTCTTCTAAGTATTTTATCCAGGATGTTGTTCATTGTCAGGACTGACTCCTTTGATAACTGTCACTTAGGCTTTGGCAGTCATGTCACCAAGTTGTATCTTATAGGGATGGGTGTGTTTCCATGGGAGCTTGGTTGCTTCTTTCAGAAAGGCAACAATAACGATTACTGACAAGACAGCAGGGCTAGAAATCCTGGGATTAAAATATATTCTGTGTAGGATAGAGAACACCTTTCCTGAAGCAGTTACAGTAATACAAGACCTAGCAGTATAGGATATCATTCCCGTGTGCAATTAATAACTTACCACATGGAGTGGGCAGACAGGTGTGCAAATCAATCTTTCATAACTGGGGGTTTGCTGGTAAACCAGCTCTCCAGAGGTTGAGGAATTGGAAGAAGAAAGTGACAGAAGCACTGGTTTCTAGAATTTGTCAATTATTATGTTGTAAACACCCCACACGTATGCCTCCAAATTCAAGGTATCATCATGATGTCCCCGACTGTGAAGTTAGGAAGAGATGCACCGTCAGCTCTGTCCGAGCCTATGCAAGCCAACTCTAGCACACACTGGACCTCTGCACGCACATCCCAGCTCCAGAGTGCCCTAGGGGGTTGCCTCAAGCCTCTGCTGTGACTGCATCACATTTCTGTCTCTTCCTCCCTTTCTTCCTTCTCCCCTCAGAACAGGTGTTGCTCCTGAGAACATGCTCCTATAAACTTTCTGCATGGGTATCTCAGAGTCTCCCTGGGTCTGTTTCCCTAGGACTCGACTTATGACAAAGAGAAATAGAAAAATAAGTTTATTATATTAAAACTTAAGAGAATGAAAACCCTCTTTTCTCTCTCCTAAATACATTAACTAATAAGATCAACTATTACCTCTACCTACTTTCCTAATGAATCTGAGAATTTGTCTTGATAAATTAATAACTAGGCAACTCATTGGTACTTTATTTGGTCTTTGTTTAATTCTTTGGTTGCAGAGAGACCACACACAAACCAGATCAAATGTGGCCAGATCCTGACATTTGAGATTCACTGTGCAAATTTATTTATTGTCACAGAGGGTTATTGCAAAACTGGGAATGTTAAAATATTATTACTATCTTATTTGTCCTATTCTGTCACTAAAATATTTCATAGCTAACTGTGGTGTGGAGGTACACAAAATGAATGGATTCCTTAGACATAAATGGCACCAGCAAAATTCCTTTTTCCACATGAAATTAAAAAGAAGATATTAATGAGATGTAATAGAATAATGTACTACAGTAGCTATAAATTTTAGGCCTGGTAAAATTGTAACTTAACATATGGGTGACAAATTTTGAGCCTAGGCTATTTCCCCAGAAAAACATGACAATTTATATAGTCAATTTTCAATTATCTGCCCAAGGAGAAATAGCAATAATGGTAATTATCCAAAAGAGTAGATAGTGAAATTCATTTATATTTGACTTTGAAATACTGTTTTGTATTGTAAAACCAACATTTGAATGTAGATGTATTTTATATTCCGGAAAGTTGCAATACCTCTAACTTAAAAACTGACATTACACTTTTTGATAAGGCACTGGAGAACTGGGTTAAACAAATGGTTAAGCTGAGTAGACTTAAATTCAAACACTGGATCCACTACATACCAGGGTGGCATTAGACAAGAGACTTGATCTCCCAAGTTCATGAGTTTCTCATCATTAAAGTGAAGACAATAACATAAAACAAAGAGGATTGTGGTGATGATTGCAGGTAATAAATGTAAGTAAATTAGTGTATAGTAGGCACTCCATAAATGCTGAGACCCAAGGATCAGATAAACTGAAGGCAGCTCGGGGTTGGCCAGTCTCAGAGTGGTCATAAGTGAAAGTGAAAGTCTTAAGTGAAAGGGAAGATACTCATGGCTAGAAACCCCAGCTCTACCATGAATTAGCTGAGTGTCTTTGTCTTCAGCCCTCTGGACCCTTTTTTATCATTTGGAAATTAAAGATGTTATCCTAGATTTTAGGTAAAAGCTGGCCACCCAAAAGCTAATCCTGACCCTCAGGTAGGCTTTTGCTTTAGTCTAGTTTGAACCTCACTAAGTTTTGTTTTGTTTAATTGAACACTAAAAATAAAGAGGTTTCACATTAAAATCTGTATTTCTGCCTTCCCTTGAAAATCTGAAGTTGTGGCATTATCGGGCTTGTTTTTCTCTATAGCATCAATGAAAACCATCAGCTAGACCTGAGCAGTGCTGCCCCCTTCAGATGGGACACGTACTCACTAGTGCACCACAGCCCTGCTATTCCCTGTTGTCTCACACTCCGTTTCCTCCTTTACCCTACTTGCCTGGTCTTGTAGGCGTATAGGTTTGCAATCCTAGGACCAGTTCTGACCTTCATTTGTTCATTTATTTATTCTCTTTTTCATTTGCTCAACCTTCATTGAGTGCTTACCCACATGTCATTCTATGTATTATACTTAAGACTAAACATGTCTTTTTTTTTTTAAATGACAGAACTATCTTCATTTCTCAGAGCCTGATGAATTTCCATTGTCTCTAAAGTTTTCTCTCTTCTTGTTATCCATACAGGATCCCGCAGTTTGCTAAGCAGCAGCTGTTCTTGGCACGAGCGACTCCAGGTCTTCTCATCAGATTGAGACCATGATTTTTGCCCTGCACCTATAGTCAGAAGAAAACAGCAGGCTTGGTCCAACAGGTAGGAGAACATACTGTTTAGTTATGTGGCCTGTCACGCTGGAAAAATAACAGCAGTCCTATAAAATCGGAAATCAACATGTAAGTACTAATGAATAGAGAGAATAGGGTTTTTTTTTTTTTTTGCTTTTATTAATGTTTACCTGCTATAGTATGTAAAATACCCTTGTCATAAATGTCTTTTCCTGAATGATACAGGAGAAAAAACATGACAGCTAAAAAAAAAAGTCCTTTTTTAAACAGTCATACTTACAAGTATCTATGAAACCTTTGACTTATTTTAATGGTGGCCTCTTTTAAGAAGAAATATTAGGGAACTAAAGAACTGCCTTAGGTGACCTGAAATGATGCCTATTTAAAAATCCATTTCTCTAAGGCCATCGCTAATTGATTCTTGAAACTTCTTTGCTGAAATAACGTGTCCCACAGGCAGTTATACTTCAATTATTTCTTATTTCCCTTGAAAATAATAGTATTTCATCTAGAAAATGTTGGTATAGTTATAAAGAAGTGTCAAGTGTAACAATTAATCATGAAAATGTTTTTTTCCATGAAAATGTTTTTATTGAAAGTGATAAAAAGCAAGCCAAATACCCAGAATATTCTTTTCTACACTTACTTTTTGCCCTACATTGTGTGCTATGTTTATGAAAATGATTGCAGGCTTCCTGTTGTGTGACTCGGGGAAAAGAAACAACACACTAGTGAGGAGAGACTTGAATCATACCTTTATCTTTCCCACCATCAGCTCTGTGATTTGTGCCAACATCTTAATCTCTTTAAACTAAAGTTTCTTGCCCATAAAAAGGACAGTTATTTCAGAGTACCTTCTAATTAGCAGGCTCAGTCTGACAATGAAGTACATCTGTTACTGGAGAGCGAGAGGGTAGCTCAGAGCTGTTTCCCTGCAAGCTAATTTGCTAAAAGTAAATTCAACAAAATGCCAATTCACCAAGTTTCTTTCTTCTTTTCATTTATTACAAAGTGTACAGTGATTTGCATTAAGTATGTTGGTTTTCACCACCTTAGAAGATTTCTGTGAGGTTTTAGTTACTAGTTTTCCAGTTTGCTTCCTAACAGCATGTGAAGGAATGCCCAGTTTGTCTTGGCCTTAGCCTCTGTCATTGTGTAGAGAGAGACGATAAGGCGTGATGGAGAGTGGTGAGCAGACGGCCAGAAAGCACTGACACTCAGAGACCTGAGGTCATTGCTGTAAGGAGTCTCCAAATTCAAGACAGATATATTCCGTGTTTAAACATATGAAGCAAATTGACCATTTTTGAGAATGGTCATTAGTTCAACAGTGGAAACTGACCAAAAACCAAACAGAAAATAAATAAATAATGCAATTACACAGTATGATAGGCACTATGAAAAAATACGAAAGGGTGCTCAGGCACCTGCTTTATAGAGGGTGATCAGGGGAGGTGTGAGAGTCAAGAGAGCTGTCCTATTCCCTTCCTTTTCCAGGCATGCAATAGGGTTGCATTGCCTTGGTCTCCCTGGGGTTTAAGGGGCCATGGGATTTGGTCGGGCCAAAGAGTTATGCTTAGAAACAACAGGTGTCACTTTCATGCTGGAGCATTTCATTGTTGTTGCTCTAGCTCCCTTGTCCTGTGGCATTCTGACTGGAGGTGTGGTCCAAGATGTGGTTGCTCCCATACCCTGGAACTTGCGTGACTTCAAAGAACAGAGACCCACAACCCCTCAGCCAGCCCACTCTAGGCATGTAGCATGAGCAAACAACAAACGTTTATTATCTTAAGCCACTGAGATATGGAAGCTATTTGTTAATGCAGCTTAACGGAGACAATCGTGACTATTATAAGAGGCATCTCTGAAGAGGCAGAAGGATGATTTATGGAGGCTTTAAGACAAGAGGCTTTGAGCTTGGCTAGTTCACAGAACAGAAAGAAGGCCAATACAGCTGGATCATAGTAAATCAGGGAAAAGTAGCAAATAATCTTTATTTGCTTCTACTCTCTCAATTTATTCCTGTTTGGGCTCCCAGGCTGTTCTGATGTTTATATTCCTGTCAATGCTTTAAGATAGATTAAGTAGCTTGACTCTAAATGCCTTTGATTTGTTTACACAAGTCAAACTCGTATATTTTATCTCTTGCCTCTGGATTATCATCTTTTTTTTCACCAAGAACTTTGCATGTGGGCTACTGATATGATAATGCACTCTTAATGCCTTCTCAAGGAGCTGAGGGCCTCTGTCCTTTCAGTCAATACAGAGATGCACTCCAGTGTATAGGCCATTCATAGCTGAGCTGAGGCGTGGCATGAGCAGCAATTTTGCATTTTGCAATTGAATAATATGTAATATTGTACAATGTTTAAGCCCTCAGCTTTTCATGTCAATTTGTATTATTCTGGTAAAAGAATCTAGAGAAAAGCCCAAACTTTTATGGGATTCATCATGGCCCTTTTCAAGTACACGTAGGAGAATTTGTCTTTTGCACTGAAGATCTTGTTTGAAAACAAAACAAAAAGCCCCTAGCAAAAAGTAAATTGCATGAGATGCAGTTTATCTTCTTTGGAAGAAATGAAGAGCTGAGTCAGCCTTCCTTGGATTTGACAGCTGAAGTATTTCTTTATCCTTGACATCGCTCACATAGAGCCACTGATATTATAACTGCCTTTATTGAAGTTTGGTAGACTTAGAGGAAGTACATCCATCTGATATTACAGTCATTCTTGTACAGTTCTTAAAGTCTTAAGGATTTTTATTGAGGTGAATGAAGTCCTGCTTTAAAAAAAAGAAAGTGGGAGAACAGAAGGGAAATGGATCTAAAATTTAAAAATGGGTTTTTAATATAGTACAGGCTCAGTGCTAAGTGCTTTCATATGTATTACTATCCCCATACAGTGGAGGAAGCATTTCAGAGAGGTTATGATCACCCAGCCAATAAGCGGCAAACCAAGGAAGGGACAGAGGTCTTCTACCCCTACAGACCCTGCTCTTTCCTCGATCCCACTTAGACTCAAGTGTATGTTTCCCTATACCAGCACCACAGTCAAATTCAAAATGGACAACCCCTACATTTGTAAAATCTCCAGAGTTGTCCTCTAAAAGAGAAATACTAGATCACTCTTGATATATTACATATCTAGATTCAGAAGAGCCTCTAAACAGGGCTGATTTTAAATTATGCTCTGCTAATTGTATACCTTCCCTTTGTTTGGCCTTTTCCTGTAAAATTAGCATAGTCTTGAAAATAGAAGTTTTCCATGACATTAAAATTGTTACACAGAACACCCTCTACTTATTTCATATCTTCACATTAGGGATTAAGATACTCATGGTGGAGGGGTAATTCTGTTTGTTATTTAATGACTTCTAGGAGGAATTCAGGAAAACCAGGAAAAAGAGATTATTAAAATAATTTCAACTTGACACAACCATATGTACACATAGGCCAAGGCACAAGCATACATTTTTTTCTCACACCCTTACTTCCTCCTGACTTCAGACTTCAGCGTTCACTGGTCTCAGTAACAAGAGGATCTCTATCAAGGACTTACCTATCCTTTAAGATGGCACTAAAAATACCCTCCTCCAAAGACCTTTCTAGATGCCCACTATTAAAATTCAGCTCCATCTTCCCATATTCCAGGGCACTTTGAACCAATCTTATAACATCTCTCCGCTTTATATTATAGGGATGGGAGGGTGGGACCAAGATGGCTGGTGACTCACTCACTCAAATATGTTTTCTCTTTTTTCTTCCTGAGCATATAACTAGACAGCATTTCCTTGCCTGCCTTAGAGTTGGCTGTGAACACATGATGAAATTCTAGCAATGGGATATGAGTGGAAGTGACCTGCTTCTTTTGGGGGCCAGGATTTTTAGAAAGTGGGTGTTCCTTCTCCCTGCTTGCTGTCCTCTGCTGCTGTCTGGGTGAGAGAACCCTGAGGCCCTCAGGCACGGAGGAAGCCTGGGTTCCTGGATCATGAGGTAGAAAGCTGTCTGGCCACGCAGGAACACCCCCATTAGGTTATTACTCAAATAAGAAATAATCAACTATTTTGTTAAGCTGAAAAAGTTAGGGATTATTTGTTACAGCTGCTAGTGTGGACTCACCCAGCACAGTATGCACATGTTTCTAAGTGTGTGTCTGTGTGTGTGTGATTCCCTCTGTTTTAGAAGCCTCCAAAGAACTGGTACAAAAAAAAGAAAGAAAGAAAGAAAGAAAGAAAGAAAGAAACATCCTTTGCTGTGAGCAAAATTAAACTAAATTGCTGCCTCATTTGGAAATGAAGCAGATGGTCATCAACATGAAGAGTGGAAGGTACTCTAAAACATCTCTAGTATTGGGAATGCCACTTTCTCATTTGCAAGCAACTGTCTAGAATTTGTAAATAATCTCACAGACAACTAATTTAAGAGTAGAGAATAAAAGGGCTACCCAGTTAGTTTTAATATTAAATCATGTCCTGATTCATTACTCACTCAAAATTTATCATTCAATCAACAAGTAGGTACTGAACACATTCTGCGTGCCAGGCGGTCCTCTAACAATGCTGATCAGTAACAGACCCGGACCCAGCTCACTCCAAGTACACATTCCAGTAGGAGAGCCACCTATTGACCATGTCATCATACTACCGAATAGGCACTCAGCTTCCCACCCAAGTTCTCGGGTTCCTTCTCTGTAAAAGAGAATAATAATAATAATATTACCAACTTCTCAGATTTCATTGCAATTTTAGTTAGATAATATTTCAATGTAATGGATGCAAAATATTTAGCATTGTGCTTGATACTTGAACTCGATAAGCACCAATAAATCTTAGCTATTATGATTCATATTAATTGAGATAAATACTATGAGGCTGTATAACAAAGGAATCTGACTAGACTGAGGGAGGGGAGTGTGGAACACAACAGTTTTCCCCTCGAAGTGACTCTTGATAGGAGAGTTAAGAGGTTGGGAATAATTCTGTACATTTTTAAAAAATGAAAACAGTCTGTACAAAAAGTCAGT
The DNA here is from genome assembly GCF_964194185.1 of Rhinolophus hipposideros. Taxonomy (NCBI): domain Eukaryota; kingdom Metazoa; phylum Chordata; class Mammalia; order Chiroptera; family Rhinolophidae; genus Rhinolophus; species Rhinolophus hipposideros. Next base: position 45,190,266 of record NC_138052.1, read on the forward strand.
GATATGAGGAAGGATTTTCAAGAAACTGAGTAAAAAGTGAGGTTAGATGGAGTGTGGAGAGGAAGGAGGAAATTGCTGTGGGATGATACCCTGCAGGGCCTTGGGAACCACCATGTGGTCATGTGAAGAATTCAGCCTTCTTCTCGAGCACAATAGAAAGTCACAGAATGGTTTCCAACAGGTAGTGACGCTGAATGACATAATCAGCTTTAGTTTTTAGAAAAGATTACTGTGACTGGAGTGTGTGAAGAAAAACGATTAAAGGAGAAACAGAATGGGCAGCTAGCTAGCTAGCTCCATTTGAAAAGTTACCATAGGAGTCAAGATAAGAAATACCCAAAGGTTGAGTAAGGCGGTGGTAGTGGAGATAGAGAGAAGTCAAAAGGTACGAGAAATTCCTGAAGTGACATTGGCAGGACATAGTGATGGATTCAGTAGGGAGGTAAGGGAGAGAGAACCGTTAAGAATGGTTCCTGGTCTTTCTGATAGATACAGGTCCATTTTACAAAGATAGAGAACCCTGAAAGAGACTCAGAGTTGCAGGATCATGAATTCACTTTGTACATGCTACAGTCAGGTGCCCCACAGATACCCAAGAATGCGTGCTAAGTACATGGTTGGATATATAGGTCTGGAGCTCCATAGATACATTTGAGTTGGAAGTCATTGGCATATAGATAATAATTGAGGCCATGGACAGGAAAAAATTACTTATAAAACAAGCAAAACTTTGAGAGAAAAAAAAGGCCTAGGTCCAAACCTTGAGGAACATGTTAGCAAAGGAGACTAGTAGTCATGGTTCTCAAGACAAACAGGACCAGTGGGATATATATATAAGAAGAGTCTTATTTTAAGAAATGGCTCACACAGTTGTGGAGGCCTGGCAAGTCCCAAAGCTGATAGGGGAGGCTGGCAGGCTGGAAACTGAGGAATTGCAGCTGGAGTCCAAAGGCAGTTTGCTGGAGAATTCACTCTTGCTCAGGGAAGATCAGTCTTTTGTTCTATTCAGGACTTAATCTATTTGGATGAGACCCACGCTCATTATGGATAGCAAAGTGCTTTACTCCAAGTCCACTTATTTAAATGTAAATCTCATCTAAACAGATCCTCACAGAAACATCCAGAATAATGTTTGACCAAATATTTGGGCACTCTGGCCCAGCCATATTGACCCATAAAAGTAACCATCAGAAAGACATAAAAGGAAAATCAGAAACAATGACTGTTTTCCAGGCACTGTACTAGGTGCTGGGAATACAATCTATATCATGGTTTACAGTGTGAGCCTGGGAGTCAGACAGCTTGGGTTTGAATCCTAACTTGCCATTTCATTGTCCTCTCTGTGACTTTAGGCAGACTGTTCAATGACTCCATGCCTAGTCTTTATAATGGTCATAGAATCACCTATCTTTGAAGGTTGTACAACGAAATTAGTTAATAATCGTAAAGGGCTTAGAAAACTAACTGAACATAGTACGCGCACATAAATGTTCTCCCTTATTTGTAAGACAGACAGTCTTTTTTGTCATGGAGTTACAGTGTACTGAAAGTATCACAAGCAGACAGCCGTGACCAGGAAGGCAAAGACAACAGAAGTCCCCAAGCTCATTGCAGATGAGACCTGAGCTATACAGGAAGCAGACAGCTGTTTACCTGCAGTGATTTCGGGAATTCTGAAACTTACCCATCCTCTTCCTCCATTCAAAGATACATGCCATGTGAACAGTTTGTGACACTTGTGAAACAAAAGGCTCTTTCCCTCTTTTCTGATAAGGCCTTAAAGCACTCCCTGGTGAAATAAAAATGTTACCTAATAGACTACCAGTTTCAGCCTTCACTGCTTGTGTGAATTCCTTTTCAGATAAACGATTCAGTTCTAATTGAAGAAGACCCTCATCAGGTTGAAATAGAATGCAGGACCAAGGAGGCTGCTAGTAGCTAAGAAGCAGTTGGGAGAGACAGGAAGATGGGAAGGAAAGAGGAGGCATGAACAAGGAATGTGCTAAGGAAAGCCAGAGGGCAGCAGGGACCCTCCGGTTACCCATCCCTGGGTTTCCCCTAGTGACCACTCACTTCCATGCCTCACAGCCACTCAATCCTGGGGCCCCTTGAAATATTTTTCCATATCTTTTGTCTCTGTTTTAAATAAGCATTAATTTTACGGTTTTGTTTTTATGATTTTCCCTACTATGGGCCAAAGTAATTTGTTTAGAAATACGCTGTCAATGGAAGAAAGTCCTCTTACTAATCCCATGTTATAATATTCAGAGTACACCGTGAATAATTGTCTCCCTTAGCATATCCCTTTCATTTTCACTTCTGTAAAGGGATCCACCCTTTTTCTCTGCCCAGGGCAGTTGTTCAGAAAGTTCACCACCCTTCGCTCCAGCCCTGGTAGCAATTGGAGAATTTGACATTGTGCATTGGCTTCTCCATCTTTGCTCTGGGCTTGGGTAGGGGGCTCTGTGCAGTAGCACTTGGATTCACTCCCTAATTTCTTTAGAATTTGTTAAGGTGTTTGATGAACTAGCCAGCTTGTAATTCAGTATCCACTGAGAGGTTGATATGTTATTTTACTTATTTTTTAAATGAGACACTGATCAAGATCTTGGACCATGACGAATTCAGAGCTAATTTTGAAACGTTTTCTGTCTGATTTTTTTTCTCTTTCAGTCCTGCAAAACTCAGGCATTAATTTAGGCATCATTTATTTTTATTTAGATGGAAATTGGGGCCATGCAATTTTCTGCCACTTGGACGTTTCTTGACATTCTTCAGCTGAGCAAAGTAGTAAGCCCCATCTGCATTTGGTTCCTACATTCCTCAAGTGGCCTTGGTCACATAGCTGGGAATGGGTTATCACTTGATACTCTACCACTCTGCCCTACAGGGCTCACAGATGCTCCTCTCCTGCCTGAAAACCAGCACCTGGAAAGGTTTCCCCTCGGGTTTCCAGAGTCCCCAGGAAAAAAACTGACAAGAGGGTCAGGAGCCAGTGTCCTTTGGCCTCTGAGGGATCTCTTCCAGAGTAACTCCCCAAGCAGCTGGGCCACAGCTGAGGAAGAGGAGAGACAGGAGATATTGGTGTAGACTCAAGCCCCTACACTCTAGCTCAGGAGCCTATTGCCTCTCTGTGCCCCTACAGAGATCTCTAAGTCCCAAACCCTCAAAGGAAATTAATTAGGAGACACCCTGTCAGGAGTAGGGAGAAGGTAAGGGAATGAGGTTCAAAGAAGGTATGCAGGTAGCACACATGAATTGATCAATAAAGTGCATAGTTTTACACTGTGGTCTGCCAAGTGTCCTCTACACCAAAACAACCGGGCTTCATGTCAGAGGAGTAACTCCAGGCCTCAAGAATGCAGAGGTGACAAAACATACAAAGGCCAGAACTCAGACACCAACACAAATTGTGCACCTTCCCTGCGACAGGTGCTTCACAGGTCATCTCATTTGTTGCTAAAAACAGCCCTGCAACTAGGTGTTTACATGTTCACCTGACAATTAAGAAAATGAGGCTCCAGAACAAGAACAAGACAGGTGCCCATTACAGTAAGCAGGATATAGGATGGTCCAGTTAGACACAAAGGAAAAAACAAAACAAAATATACTTGGTTCTGCTCCTAAGGGTTGGGCAAACAGTCAGTTGGGAATCTGAGGCGATTCCAAGCCACTCTGTTACTGGCCACAGGTCCCCTCAGTTCTCCTGTTAGGGACCTGGGTTGGCCTTAACTGGCACCCGGGCGAGACTGAATGAGCAAGATGAAGCCAAGCAGCTCCCACCATGGGCAGCAGAGGGCTGAGGAGCCAGGAGCCAGGCACGTTCTCTGCAAATAACGCTTACCCAACCTTTCTCTGGCCATGGACACAGTGGTTCCCTTTCATTGTATGGCTGCTGCCCAGGAGTTTGCTTTACTGATTCTGTTTGTTTATGGCCCAGCATGCTCTACAACCGAAGTCTTTCCCCAGCTGTGCCTCAGCCACTAAACAGGCTGGAGTGGAAACCAGAATGTCATACAATTCCTAGCTTAAAAGAAGAAAAAGAAGAGAGAAGTCCCCAAGGGCAGGAGTTGGGTTTTGGATTGGCCACTGCACAGAGCCCTGTCCTGGGACTTTGTGCCAGGTATTCTCCGCAGATTTCATTGAGCCCTGGACAGACAGCAGAGAGGGATGTTTAAGCACAGTAAGGACTTCTCCAGGCAGCAAACCTGTCACAAGCCAGAGAAGCTGGTCTCTCACCTGCCCACCTGGGGTACTTTGTTTTTAGCTCTCTAACAGCATTTATGATTAAGGAAGGGCTTATTTTCAAGTTGCCTCAACAAATATTTATTCAGCTGTGGGCAAGCCCCTAAGCTTTCTCACCAGGCTGTGGCATGTCCACTGTACCTTTGACTCCCTGGCACCCAGCCCAGAGCCAGAAAGTAGTGGATGCGCTATAGATACTGGTCAAAAGAATTAGCATAAACCACATAGTTCTGGGATTCGAAAAATGCCCTATAATAAGAAATGGTCAACAAATCCTCCTTCACCAGTAAAGTCTACCTGCCATCCCACAAATGGCTTCACATATCTTTCCTAGTAGCACAAATTATCCCTCGGATCCTAGTGAAATAAATCTAGCATATGGTGAACTGCCTTAGAATTACTGAACACCACTCTGTGGGAAAATGTTCTATGGGCATTTGAAATGACCAGAAATATGATAGGTAGGTGTCATAGAGTTGATGAGTAACCTACCATCATGGTGCCTGATATCTTTCCTGCCTTACTCCACATAAGAAATGAATTTCTCATGGGTCACAGATTCCAAAAGGGTTAGCTAACTCAAGCCCCTTTCTTTGTCTCTCAAGAAAAGAAAATCAGAAGGCAAGGGAGTAAAATCAATGTTTTTACAAAGATAAACATGAGTCTGCTCTAATTAAAATTGTAACCCAATAGTGGACAGCCTTTATTGAGTGATTACTATGTGCTAAGCTCTGCCATCTGCTTTGCATATGTGATCCTATTGGAGCTAGGAACAACCCTGTGCGGTTGGTTCTCTAGTATCTCCGTTATGCAGATTAGGGAAAAAGAGCCCGGAGGTTACAGAACATTTCCAAGACTAATACAAGTGTAGGACTGGAGTCCAGGTCTTTACATTTACACTCTCCTTTTTCCAAAATCATCATACACAAATGTCAGTGCTTGGTGACTATTGTTATACATTTCCTGACAATCCTCACAACTGACTGCCACAATCTGTATGCTATAACATAGAGAACCAAGAAAACAGTGCTGCCTCTATCAAAATTAGATATTACTCCATGGTTTGAACCCAATTCTCCTATATTTATTTGAATCACTTTGGGTCTTAAAAAGCAATAAGGTAATAACCATCTTTTTTTGAGTGTCTATTATGTTCCACATACTATGTCAGACATTTTACAAAAGTTATTTCTGATATATTAATTATTATTGTTAATTATTTCTAACATATTAATTAATTTATTATGTTAATATATTCCTAGTATAATATAATAGATATACAAACTGTTATATGTAAATTTGGAACAGAACAGAAAAGCCAAGTGTTGTCCCACGTATTAGTTTTATTTTTAGGCTCCAGGGGCCTCTAATTTCCCCTTCTCCCATTCTTTGCAAGTCTCATTTGATGCCTTTCTTCCTCCTTTGTTGGTTTTCTTCTCCACGGGCGTGAGGCTACCTGACTAATGGATCCTGATGAGACAGTCTAGGAGAACAGTCCTCAGCCACAGGAGGAAGGTGAGAGAATAGAACAGAAAATATTAGAAAGAGAAGCGTAGGAGGATAAATGTTCCAAAGAGGAATACAAATCCCAAATAGGATAAAGGAGAAATGCGAGTGGGGTGAGAAGTGAGCAAGGAGGTAACACGGTGGGACAGCCGGCTCTTTCAGTTGAGAGAATGGAAGAGAAGAAGGGGCGACCAACTACCACAGTCTTTAGGGAGAAAAGAGAAAGAAATCTAGAGAACACTGCTGATTTTTTCACAAAGAAGGAGAGCCACACAGAAAGAGAAAAAGCCACTTTTCCGAGCCAAGCTCTGACATTTGTGTGGGAGTCCAGTCCTATTGACGGACAGCCAGATCTTTTCTCTTTCTCTTGTCCTCACCAATTGCCACCAGGGAAATGCCTTCGAGGACTAAGCAAAAGTGAATTCTCTCAAGCCCTTGCCACTTGAGCAGCCTTTGGAATGACAAGCCTTACTAAGGCCAGGTCTTTTTCACAGACCTTGGGAGCAGGGGTCAGCAGGCTGTTGGGCAAACATGCTATTGTCCAGATTTGAATGAGGAGAGACATGGAGCTGGAATGGGGTAGAGTAGGGATCATTTCATGCTAAAAATAATAATAGTAATAATAGTCATAATGATGATGATGATTGTGGGGACAGAGCCAGGAGTGCAGTTTCCAGGCTTTCGGCCTCACGTGGAAAGGTGCTGGCTCAGGTAGTAAATGGCCATCAACTGTGATTGGATAGCCATCAGCTGTGGCTAGTTGGCCATCAGCTGTAACCAGTGAGCCATTGGCCACTAATATAACCGCTGTGGCTACGCTAGCAAAAAATGGGGCCTAGCAAGAAGATGGTTGGCTGAGCCTGCAAGAGCGGATTGCAGTTAGCAGAGACAAGTGGACGGCGGGTTGCAGATTGGCTCCCGCCTCCTGTGTCTCCAACCCAGCCACCACTCAGACTATAGTGGTATGACTTCCCAGTCTATGGCTCTGTGGGTGTTCCTTTTTGGCCTCAGCATATCCTGCGTTTTTATGTGGGGAGCGGGACTAAAAACCCCCATGCCACCCCGCATGACAATGATGATAGCAGAAAGGAAAATCAAGGACATATGCAAGTTTTTCCCAGCAGTCAGCAAAATGCTATCAAGATTCCAACTGAGGAGGTTGTAAATTCTTTTATTTCATACTTGCTCATAATTTTAAACCATCAATTTCAATATGAGCACATTGTTCTACATGTTTGAAGATGTTACCAATGATGATTATCCTGGCTGTGTACGAATTTAGTTTAAAAACTGGTGCGTGTCTGGCAATCTCCCATGTTGCACAAAGAATAGATTTGTTGCTTTTTGAAAATATATAACAACAAAACCAAGAGTTTGATGTAAAAATAAACAAGCACTTCTTAACCTGTGTTTTCACAAACAACTGATTCAATCACTTTGATTTTAAACTAACAAATCAAAAGGTCAATCAATTTGTTTTAAAACACACACAGTCTAATTGATTTGTTGACTGAACTGACTGTTTGAAGAAGCAGCGTGGTGTGAACTGGGGAGCCAGGCAGCCTGCGCTCTGGTTTGGGCTCTACCATACACCCCCTAGTGACACCCAGGAGAACCTGGTTTTCACGCAGGGAGGCCTGCGGGGTCTCAGCTCCCGGTCCCTACATAAGAACACAGGAAGTGGGTAGGCCAATAAGGAACACCCACGGAGCCATAGGTAGGGGAGTCATATCACTATAGTCTCACTGGAGGCTGGATTCACACGACGTGCAAACTGCTGTCTCTTTTCTGCCAACCTACCGACTCTCCTCGACTCCCTCTCAACTCCACTCCCCAGCGCAGCCGCGGCAGTTATATTAGTGGCCAATGGCTCAAGGTTTACAGCTGACGGCCAAGTAGCCACAGCTGACAGCCATCTACTACCCGAGCCAGCACCTTTCCACGTGAGGCCGAGAGCCTGGAAACTGATCTCTGGGGCTCTGTCCCCACACTGGGTGACCTCTGAACCTCAGGACATGCAAACCTACGTCCTGGATTCCAATGATAATCAAGTGAGATAATGTAGGTAGAAATAAGTTTGTACACTTATCTCTACAAAATTCAGTTATACTGACAACTGTCACATAACCCCAAAGCCAAGGATTCGTCAACCCTTTGACATGCTGACACTATATTTGATACACTTCCTCATAGGAACTTTTCCATGTTTGACATCTGTCCCTTCCTATCTGAGTCATACTTCCTGATAGTTTTCTACATTACCCTCTCTTCTCAATTTACTCCAGCACCACTGAAGATAATAAGCCCAACTACTGCTATAGTTAATAGAAATTCTCCCTTAAATGAGGTGTATCTGCTGTGACATCTGTTTAAAACCCATGGAGAGGATTCAATGTTCACAGGCAAATGGAGTAATTACTATGTAATTACACTATAAATTATGCAGTCATTGATTTGCTCTCAAAATTCATATCTTTTGGACATACTAAATCTGAAAAACACCTGGGTTCTTCCAAAATGTGTGGGTACGTTCTTAAAATGGTCAATATAAGGACTTGAGCTAAACACCCGTGGCCCAAAAAATTAGAGTATTATCTCCAGAGTAGGAAGAAATAAAAGTGTGGATGTTAACCAAGAAAGAAAGGGGAGGGATATTTTGAAGGTGGATTATCTAAGTGCTTTCTTGGTCACTTCATAAAACCTGTGAAATTGCTAACCCACACTGGCAGGAGAAAACAAAGGAAGAAGGGAGATCAGAGATGTAGGATTTCACTTGTCCCAAAAAGAGCCCATCATTAATGATAGCTATTTGGATGCTGGGAAACTGTGCCATATGTAGAAAATAGAGGAATTAATGATTCAAAAGATAGTATCTAATAGTACTTTACTACCACCCACATTTACAGCAGTAAAAACTGAGATGCCTAATACTTTGCTAAATGGTTACAAAACATAGTTCTATGGTTCTTTCTCTAAATCCATTTTTCAAAAGCCAGTCAATAAATATTTTTTAACCACATATTATGTTGAGTATATAATGCATACATGGCTAGATAATTGGAGCAGCACAAGAATATAAACATAGAAGGCAGCAGCATGGGTTAGTGGAAGGAAGGCTAACTTTGATCCTGGCTGGCTAGAGTTTGGTTCCTAGCTCTCCTGAATGGCTGTTGGATTGAGCCGACAAAGCTGCTGATGTTCAACCATTTTTAAGCTACATAAAAATGGCATTTTCATGTGGTTCAATGAAAAGGAACTGGAAACATTTCTTAATACTCTGGGCCTCAGTTGCTTCATTGCTAAAGAGAAGGATGATTATTTGAGGATTAGAGAAAATGTTTATAAAATGTTTGTGATGTTTATATAAATGTTTAGAAAGTGTTTATGGTAGAAGGGAAATAGAAACCTCCCCCCTTTGGTCCTCCCAGAGAATGTACTAAACACCATTACAGATGGGAATGGGGACCAAGGTTAAACAATGTCACAAAAGTCAAAGCTGTGGGAGTCTCCCTTCTGATCACTGTATTTTTAAAAATATGCGTTTCACTGACTATTTAATGTTAGGAATTTTATTAAAATTAGAGGACGCATTTGTTAAAACAAAGACATCTATTTGATGCTGCACAAATATGCAAACAGATATATATCCAGCCTCTAAAACCAAAATTCTATGCCAAAACACCCACCTTCAACAAACAGCCTATTAAAATGAGTGAGTCTGCAATTACGTTAGCATCAAATTGTTTTTACAGCACATCACTTTCTGAACATACATGTTCCTCCACAGTCTTCAAAAGGCAAGTCCTATTTAGGGGTGAGATGCACTTTTTAAAAAATAAAGTGAAACAAAATGTACCCCAAATCAGCTAGTCACATTTCCATCAGTTCCTGTCCTTTGGGAGAGGAGCAGCTACACTCAACAACATCAGAGATAGCAACAGGGGAAGAGCCAGCACCATTAGTCAGTTTGCTAGGTGGAGACAAGAAGCAAGTTCAGGGGGGCAGAAAGTTCCCTGCCTCTGTGGAGTTGATGGAGAGAAGGAATGTGCTTGCATTCTTCAGGGGCAGGCAGAGGAGCGAGGCATAATTTCACCTCCCCTCATTAAACGTGCCCATCTTTCAGAGATGAATCAACACTTTAGATTACACATTATGCAAATGACAGTGGCAGCTTGGCACCTAATGCAGTCTCCTGCCAGAACTTAGATTCCCTCCCACTGTTGTCAGTGAAAAGTGAAAATAAACTGTCCCTCTTTGCTTCCTTGGCTTCTTGTCCTTGAAATATACTTCCTCCAAGCCCATGGCTCAGAGATTAAGCTATATGGCAGATGGCCATGTCTCCTTGCAGAGGGGGTGAGCTCAAAAGTCCCAGACTAGGAAGTAAACTTAACAGATACAAAAGTAGAGGCACCAATGACTGTTGCAGATTTTACTGTGAGGATCTCAAAGAAATTCAATTCCTTACGTGAAATTCAGAAAGATCCTGAAGACGTTCCATGCTAATGAGTCAAATGGAAACCATTTCCCAAAGGAAGCTATTTCCTGATTCACTCATTGAAAAGTGAGACTGGGCAACATTGGAACAACTGTCTGGTGTAAACTCATCTTCTCTGCCACCATGGAAATGGGCATGTCTTCATCTGGGGAAAGGAAAGCTAAAACTTACTGATCTGTGCTCACAGAAGTACTATAAAAGGGAATCGATTTCACTCCCTCCAAGTCCCAAGGTAAACTGGAAGATGTGTGCTGAAATGATAGGAATAGAGCTAGTCTATCCATGAAAAATGACATCTTTAAGGGAACATGATTAGATCCTAGTACAAATTCCCCCGGGGACATTCTGGAGACTCTCTTCTTGTAGTTCCTAAAATACACCCATATCTAAGATGTTGTGATTTAACTCTGGAGTAGATGATTGTCTTCAATCATCTCTTAAGATCACTTTCCACATTGAAATTTCGATTGTGAGGATAAAATCAGAGTTTTTTACAAAAACAAGATCAATCTTGGGCTTGTATACCAGTGAAGAATCAAACTCTATCGTAGATTACTATCTAAAAAGACAACTTTCCTGCATAAAATAGGGTCTCCATTCCAAAAAGATTCTGACATAGATTAGAATTCAAAAATAAAGAGAATCAGGTCAGGGCAGTGACGGTTTTGTGAGTCATAGGACCTTTACATCTACTCAGACTAAAAGGAGCCTCCATTTTGTGTCATGAAAACCTACTTCATGTAACTGGCTTCTGTATGAACACTTGTGCCCACAATAGAAAATTTAAGCTTGAAGTCAATAAATAGATGACATCCAAATGGAGGTTAGATTTTTCTTTATAAAAAGTCAGCCCTGTCTGAATAATGATCTTCTTAGTGTACATCCTCTGGAAGGGCATAATGTGGGAAGATGAAGAACGACCAGTTTACTCAGACTGGCTTGTCTATCCTTGAAAGGCAGCGTGGTCTCTTTTTCAGAAGATAACAAGCCTCTTAGTAGAATCAAAGACCCAAGTTCTAGCTTTAGATTCCCCTGGATCTTCTACTTTGGTTACACATGATTAATCTCTCTAGAGACTTTCTCTCTATAAACTGTAGTAATGAAGTTTCTAAACTAATCATGCTAATAAACATATTGAAATCCTATTCATGCCAGCTAAGAAACTCTGTCACTGCTTTACATGCTGCCATTCATTTCACTAAGAATGAAAACTTGATAAACAAACCTATATGATACTCCGAACCAACTTGAACAACTTTTTTTTAAAAAAGCTACTCCAGAGCAATCTCCTCCATCCATTGTTACAAAACAGTATGGATCAAGTCAAGGTTTTCACCCTTAAGACAAAAAGTTGACTTTTGTGGTTCATTCACATATAACATTTGAACATTGCGAGCCACGCCATCTGAATGGAGGCCAAATATTTGAGATAGTGCCGTTCTATGCCTTTAGGAAAAGAAAGACAATGGAATTAAATCTCCAATTTGGCAAATTCCCCAGACACACTGAGATGATATGAATACACTTTCACATTCTCCAATTAGCAAACCTGGCCATAGAGGCTTTGCCATACTTGCCTGAGCACCTTCTGCAAAATGTACAAATGAAACATATCAGCCATCTAATGAGCACCAAAGGTCCCCTTCAGGCTCCCCCTTTTCCTAATGGGGTGAAAAAGACAAGGCTGTTTTTTAGCCAGTAGCCACTGAAGCCACATTACTAATTAGGCAAGTAAAATGCCCCAGACAGATGCAAGAAATCCATATGTTTACAGTGAGTACAAATTTTGAGATTCTGTATTTATTGCTAAGAGAATATCTCAGGGAGAAGGGAAAATATGTAAACTGTGGGAAATAAGGATGAAAGGCTAATATAGTTAAGTAACTTTCCCTACCATTACCAGAATGTGTTTCCTTTAAAATATAATTCCTTTTTTTTCCTTGTTTTTGCTTAATTAAACACCAGAAACTATTACTTTTTTAAAACTATTGAATAGAATGTGGTTTGGTGTTAAATGTTAAACTGGGGGAAAAAACAAATCCAAATGAATTAAAATTTATTCCCTGAACTAGACTATATAAAGATACATAGTATTACAATAGCTACTTTGTCCAGAGAATAATAGGGACTTGTTTTAGTACATCTTCTTTAAGACAATAAAAGCAAATGGTCGAAACAAAACAAAAACACTTGAGGTCTCTCCAGTGCTTTCAATTTAAGGGGGAGTTGAAAGCTCTAGAAGGAAGCAGCAACCACATTTTAGTAACCCAGGCTGATGCTGGGACAAGTAAAACTCTACTGCCTATGCCATGTAACTCCAGCAAGTGTTCCCTACATCAGTCTACACTGAGCAATCAATCTTCACAACATTTCATACACACTTTTATGTCCTGTATTTCATTGCTTACAACACTGTATCTAGTTAAACTGCAGGTGGCTACTCACTAAACTTCATCTCCTTTAAAGACAGCATGTTATTCACCATTCTACCCCAGGAACTAACACAGTGCCTGCACATAGTAGCGATAGTAATAACATTATTGATAATACATTGTATTAAAATATTTAAATGTTGTTATAATTTTCCTTAAATATTAAAATTAATAATGATAGTACTTATTAAGCCCTACCATGTGCCAAGACTGCTTTCCTGATATTTCTTTCCTGTTCTTTTCATGCATCTGAAGTAGACACACGTTTCCTGTCTTCCAGCTGAGAAAGTGATTGCCGATCAGTGGTACAGCTAGCAGATGACAGAATTTGAACTCAAGTTGCCTGACTACATGATCTGTAGTTTTAACACCTCACAATACTGTCTCCTGGTACAAGTACTTTAACAAAGCCTTTTCAGGATTACTTGACAAAATCCAAACTCTGGGACTCAAAAATAAAAGTTTGTAACAACAAGTTTTCATAAATATTTGACTCATCGAGATAGTCAAGGTATTTCTAGTCCAGTTTGACTTCCTTTATTTGAAGTATTACTTCAAGGTGCATCACAGTTAGGGACAGTGGGATAAAAAAACATTAATATCTTATCCTCATAAGACAGCATGACTGGAGGAGAGCTCCATTCAGACCAGGGAAATCCAGCCCACCAGGCTCCCTCACGTCACACCTGCACAGATGCCCAGAACTTCTGGGGTGAATCTCCAGATAGGGTTCCTCGGTACTTGGCAGTCAGCTCAAATCAGTACTGGAGTTGGCTCATCAAACAGGCTACCAGGATGTGCTGATTTCAGCCTCTGACTAGCTGCCCCTGTGGTGCTGAAGGTACTATCTACGGTGTAAGTGAGATGGGCATTCAAGCACAAGCTCTGAGATAGTCTTTTTTGAAAAAAGGACTTCAAACAAAACAGGGAACTGTCTCATGCTGCCATCTTAAAGGCCCCCAGATCCCATATTATTTTCATCACCAGTGACAGAAGGTTTGACTTAGTCCTATTCTGTGGATTTGACCCATCAATGGCAGATTTTGATTGCTCATATTGTTCCTCTGACATATTAGTGGCCCGGGAATAAGTTATAGTTACAGGTTGATGAGCCAGGTTGGCAAGTTATGACTGTTAGCAGTACCATGAGTATGATTTCAGGGACTGCAGGCAGCAGACCGTTGTTTTCTGACACCGCTCTTGAGACATGTGAAATTTCTAAGACAAGACTTGATTGGACGAAGAACAGTGGTTCTAATATTCACACCACTGGACTCTGAGAATGCTAACAGAGTAAATTTGGGAAGAATAGGAAGCCTGTAAGGCTAAATATTCAACCGTGAAGGGATGATTCCATAAGTGAAATACGGCAGTCACTGAAAACAAAGTAGCAGGAGAGTAGGGAATAACAGACAAAGGTGTTGATGATGCTTGCTAAGTGCAAAAAAAGTACATGAAAATGTCCGTACAATATGAGCCTATATATACACATTAAAATATATAAATTGCAAATAGAGAAAAGGGCTACTTCTACTTGTCAACAGTGCTTATATCTGTTTGATAGGATTATGGGTGATTTTTATTTTCTTTTTGCTTATGTTGATCCTCTAAATTTTGTCTTAAGCATGCATTGTAATACTAAAACAAAAGCTTTCTCAAAAGCAATAAATTCTTGAAATCCCGTTAGAAAAAGAGAAGTTAAGAAAATCAAGAGTTATAAGATATCAGACTTACATGAATTTTTGTGTAGATAGATATTCTAATAGCATTATGTTTACCCCACCAAATAACCAAAAAGGCGGTGACTGGTCTGCCTAGATCACTTTTTAAGAAACAAAAAATACAATACCAAAAAAGCAGTAAGAGTTATTTATAATTCCAAAAGGGAAGTAATGGAGCATTTTAACTGTCCAATAGGGCATGGTATCCCAAATTGTTCCCAAGAAGCTCCTATTAATAACAAAATTCTGCAAGCCATGTTGTATCTCTGTCTTGAGCTTTTTAAAGGAATGGGTCATATTAAATACTCTGAGCAGTCTTGCAGTAAACAGATCTGAAGAATTTTGTTTCACCCAGTGTTTCAACCCATTCACATCTTTCGACCCAGAGTAATAAAGACATGGATATATAATGAGGATATGGCTATAGGCAGCACTTTGAAAAACTTCTTTCAGATCACATGAATACATTACTTGTATTGGGCATTCACTTATTTGCTTCACTCTGTGACCCAAGTGGAAGATCAATAATAATCCTGATTTCTGACAATTTTCCCAGACAACCTGCCCTAGAGCTCCCCAGGGACCCAGAAGCATCTATACTGGGTTCCCTTGGAACCCATTATTGCTGTTATGCTTCATGCCTTGAAAATTTTCCAGTTATTAGAGCATTATTCTTCCTCCCATTCCTATTACCCCAAAATGCAAATTATGTTCTTAAATCTGGCAGCATATTCTCTGTAAAGAATTTCCAAGCCTATTAAAACCAACCTAAATTAGCTCTGAAAATAATTTCCTGGAAGGACAATTTTGGCAGTGAAGTTGAATTGGCTCCAAACTCTTCAATATGTATACTCTTCTCAGTAGCTCGGATGTGACATGAGGTGGAGCACCTTGTTAGGAGATTTTATAGAAGAACACAGCACAGTGGCTACTGCAAATAGCTACCGTGGCTATGGTAACACAGGTGAAAAGCACTATTTACATCACTTCATCACTCCTTGGAGATCCAATTTACACATGTTACTGCTGTAACTGGACAAGATGGATGGAATCACAAATGACCCACCACAACAGCAAGCCAGAGGATTTATAAAAAATCAGTTCAGAGAGACATTCAGGGAAGAATAATTCAAGCATTTGACAGTTGACAACTTGTGAAAAAATTTGAAAAATATTCACTCCAGTAAAGGTTCATATTCTACATTATGTTTCCTGAATTTCTCTCTTATTAGTTCTGAGTGTGTGTTTGTATGTGTATGTGTTTATTGTCTTCCAAAGAAAAGGTATCTTTCATCCAGCAAATTTATTAATCTAGAAACATTATAACAATGTCATGAGTTCAAGAATTAAATCACAAGGCAAAATTTACTTTGAATGTCGTAGTGAAAAAGACCAGGCATGGAAGAAGATATCATACACTCAAACTACGAATCACCTTTCAGTGTATTTTTCCAGCACATTACATAAATACTTGCTCTAGAATACGGTCCACTTCTCTATGATATCTTAGCAAAGGGTTCTTGTTGAGGCTACTACTGAATGACAAATTTCTGTTTATGGCTATCTGGAAAACATTTATTCAGCAATTATTTTTCATCAACCAAAGTATTTCTTGCACTGTGCCCTTATGCTTAGGCATAGTGCTAAAGATGGACATAATCACATTAGATGAAATGGACATAATTGACACATACAGAGCACTTCATCCTAAAACATCAGACTATATACATTCTTTTCTAGTGTACACGGAACACTCTCAAGGATAGACCATATATTGGGACATAAAATAAGCCTCAGCAAATTTAAGAAGATTGAAATCATACCAAGCATATTCTCTGATCACAAGGCTTTGAAATTGGATATCAACTACAAAAAGAAAGAAGGAAAAAACACAAATACATGGAGATTAAACAACAGACTTTTAAAGAACGACTGGGTCAAAGAAGAAATTAGAGGAGAGATCAAAAGATACATAGAAACAAATGACAATGAAAATACATCCTACCAAAATTTTTGGGATGTAGCGAAACCAGTTTTAAGAGGGAAATTTATATCATTACACGCCTATCTCAAAAAATAAGAAAAATCCCAAATAAATAACTTCATATTACACCTTAAAGAACTAGAAAAAGAAGAACAAGTGAAACCCAAGGTCAGCAGAAAAAAGGAAATAACAAAAATCAGAGCAGAACTAAATGAAACAGAGAACAAAAAGACAATAGGAAAAATTAATGTGACAAAGAGCTGGTTCTTTGAAAACATTAACAAAATTGACAAACCCTTGGCTAGACTCACTAAGATAAGAAGAGAGAAGACAATAATTAACTAAATCAGAAATGAAAAAGGGGAATTTATCATGGACACCACAGAAATACAAAGGATCATTCAAGAATACTATGAAGGACTATATGCCACCAAATTTAATAACCTAGAAGAAATGGACAAGTTCTTAAAAACATATAGCCTTCCAAGGCTGAACCATGAAGAACTGGAAAATCTAAACAGACCGATCACCAGTAACAAAATTGAATCAGTCATCCAAAACCTTCCCAAAAGCAAAAGTCCTGAACCAGATGGCTTCACTAGTGAATTCTACCAAACCTTCAAACAGTATCTAACACCAATCCTGCTCAAACTCTTCCAAAAAATTGAAAAAGAGACAGTACTCCCTAACTCATTTTATGAGGCCAACATTACCCTGATACCAAAACCTGGTAAGGACAACACAAAAAAAGAAAACTACAGACCAATATCTCTGATGAATACAGGTGCAAAAATCCTAAACAAAATTCTAGCAAATCGAATACAACAATGCATTAAAAAGATTATTCACTACAACCAAGTGGGGTTCATCCCCGGGGCACAAGGATGGTTCAACATTCGCAAATCCATCAATGTGATACATCACATAAACAAAACAAAGGACAAAAATCCTATGATTATATCAATTGATGCAGAAAAAGCATTTGACAAGATGCAACATCCATTTATGATTCAAACACTTAATAAAATAGGTATAGAAAGAAAATTCCTTAACATAATAAAGGCCATATATGACAAGTCCTCAGCTAATCTCATAATTAATGGTGAAAAACTGAAGCCCTTTGCTCTACATTCGGGAACACGACAGGGCTGTCCCCTATCACCTCTGCTTTTCAACATAGTGTTGGAAGTCCTTGCCAGAGCAATCAGGCAAGAGAAAGAAATAAAAGGCATCCAAATTGGGAATGAAGAAGTTAAATTATCACTCTTTGCAGATGACATTCTGCTATATACAGAGAACCCTAAAGACTCCAAAGCTATTAGAAACAATCAACGAATACAGTAAAGTTGCTGGCTACAAAATCAACGTAAAAAAAGTCCATTGCATTTTTATATACTAACAATGAAATCTCAGAAAAAGAAATACAAAAAACAATTCCTTTTGCAATTGCAGCAAAAACAATAAAATACCTAGGAATAAACTTAACCAAGGATGTGAAGGACCTATATGCTGAAAAGTATAATACATTTTTGAAAGAAATTGAAGAAGACACAGAAATGGAAAGCCATTCCGTGTTCATGGATTGGAAGAATCAACATAGTTAAAATGGCCATATTACCCAAAGCAATATACAGATTTAATGCAATCCCCATCAAAATCCCAATGGCATTTTTTAAAGAAATAGAACAATAAATCATCAGATTTGTTTGGAACCACAAAAGACCCCGAATAGCCAAAGCAATATTAAGAAGAAAGAACAGTGCTAGAGGTATCACACTGCCTGACTTTAGCTTGTACTACAGGGATACAATAATCAAAACAACATGGTATTGGCAGAAAAACAGACACATAGACCAATGGAATAGAATTGAGAACCCAGAAATAAAACCACATAAATATGGACAGATAATTTTTGACAAAGAAGCTAAAAACATACAATGGAGGAAAGACAGCCTCTTCAATAAATGGTGCTGGGAGAATTGGATGGCCACGTGCAAAAGAATGAAACTGGACTGCTATCTGTCACCATGTACCAAAATTAATTCAAAATGGATCAAAGACTTAAGCATAAGACCTGACACGATAAACTGCATAGGAGAAAACATAGGTACTAAACTTATGGACCTTGGGTTCAAAGAGCATTTTATGAATTTGACTCCAAAGGCAATGGAAGTAAAAGCTAAAATAAACGAATGGAACTATATGAAACTTAAAAGCTTCTGCATAGCAAAAGAAACCATCGACAAAATAAAGAGGCAACCAACTGAATGGGAGAAGATTTTTGCAAATAGTGCCTCTGATAAGGGGCTAATATCCAAAATATACAAGGAACTCATGAAACTCAACAACAAACAAACAAACAACCCAATTGAAAAATGGGCAGAGGACCTGAAGAGACATTTCTCCAAAGAGGACATACAAATGGCAAATAAACATATGAAAAAATGCTCAACATAACTAATCATCAGAGAAATGCAAATAAAAGCCACAATGAGATCACCTCACCCCAGTCAAAATGGCTATCATCAACAAGACAAATAGTAACAAGTGTTGCAGAGGCTGTGCAGAAAAAGGAACCCTCATACACTGTTGGAGGGAATGCAGACTAGTGCAGCCATTATGGAAGGCAGTGTGGAGGTTCCTCAAAAAATTACGAATAGAATTACCATATGACCCAGCAATCCCTCTCCTGGGTATCTACCCAAAAAATCTGAAAACATTTATTCATAAAGACACGTGTGCTCCAATGTTCATTGCAGCTTTTTTTACAGTGGCCAAGACATGGAAACAACCAAAATGTCCTTCGATAGATGAATGGATAAAGAAGTTGTGGTACATATACACAATGGAATACTATTCGGCGTTAAGGAAAGATGATATAGGACCATTTGTGACAACATGGATGGATCTTGAGAGTATAATGCTACGTGAAATAAGTCAGAGAGAATAAGTAGAGAACCATATGATCACTGATATGTGATATATAAACCAAAAACAACAAAGAACAAGACAAACAAATGAGAAACAAAAACTCATAGACACAGAGAATAGTTTAGTGGTTACCAGAGGGTAAGAGACAGGTCGGGTGGAAAATGAGGGTCAGGAGGATCAAATATATGGTGATGGAAGGAGAAATGATTCTGGGTGGTGGACACAGAATGGGATTTATAGATGATGTAATATAGAATTGTACACCTGAAATCTATGTAATTTTACTAACAAATGTCACCCCAATAAAAAAAAAAAACAGAAACAAAAAAAAAGATAGACATAATAATGAGAGTAATAAAATGGTGATAAAGCCATATGAAATCTTTTCCCTTACATAGGTTTCAGTTTATCAAAGAGACACAGTAAAAAGCAGTTGAGGAAACTAGCCTATTGATTGAGAGGTCTTTCCATATGACACAAAATAACCATCAACCTAAAATGCAGTTATGAAAGTATATTGAAGATGAAGTAATGAAGGCATGGTTAAAAATAATGTACTCATGAGCAGTGACTCCCTTTGCATTCTTAATTTCAACTACAGTCCACTATGAATCCAACACTCTGCCAAACTGAACAGTTGCCTATTCTCCAAATAAATCAAACACTTTTGTTGTTTTTCTAAATGCTTTTGTTACCATTGAATGTCTCTCCCCACAATTAATTTTTCTGCTATTGAGATTTCTCTATTCATTCTTTCAAATTTGAGATGAGTCAAATTTTGTCTCTTCCATGAGTCTAACACAATCGTCCCCATTATTAGAATTAATTATTTCAGTAGTAGTACCATACCTCTAATTATTCTTTATTTCTTCCCACATAGATTATAGTTAATAAAGTTAATGTAGCTATACACACTTTAAAAGTAGGGAATTTGCATTTTCATTTGCATATTTAACATAACATTTATAAATTTTAATTGTGGGATTGTCAAATATAATGAATGAATAAATTCAAAGAAAAGCATAGTGGTCCTTTTCAGTAATATACAGATATATATTATATACATAATATATATAATAAGTTATCTACCATATAATAACTTATCAGCATGTCTCCAGACTCAAGGATAGGAACAGGTATCATGACATGTATAATTTTATAAGTAAAATGAAAAAATATCATGAAAAAAGAATCAGTGAATTTTCCACAATTTTTGAGGGTATATTTATGGTGGCCTATTTTAAATGAAGGCTCTCTGGTTTCCAGGGAAAGCTTTCTAGGGAAAGGGGCACAAGAGTTCTCTGAAAGACATAACCAGTTGTGATTCAGGACATTTTGCCCTAAGCAAGATAACACCAAGAGGGCCATATGACATTCAGCCAAAAGGCATATGCCATACATTTTAGACAGCATGAAGAGAGAAAATAGAGTTTTTAAATGTAATCCTCAATTTAATAAGCTACTCCTCACTCGGGCAATGCTACAGAGCATTTTCCAATGTGAGTACAGCAGGGGCTTATTTATTTCATGATGGTTGGTAGTTCTCTCAAGCAACACTTAATAAAATAATACTAAAAATTAATGATAAAAATTAAATACTGTATGCCATTTTAAAGTTTACCAGGTATTTCCCAATCAACCTGAAAACTAGATTATCATCATCTCAGTTTACCTAAAGTACAGAGAATGGTGTATGGCTTGGAGTTCTTACAACAGCGATTCATACAACAGAATCTACTTTACCAGGTTAAGAAGAAAAGGAATTCATTGAAAGGCATTAGGAAGTTCATGGAATGTCCAGAGGTCAAGACTCAGGTTTGGTTACTAACGAGCTAAAAGAGCATTGCCATGAACCATGCATCCCAAATTGTGTCTGATAATTCTTTGGAGTCATTTTAGAGGACCCATCACTGCTTACTGTTCACATTTGGAAACTAGGAATGTGAACACTAAGCAGTGATGTGTTCACATTTGGAAACTAGAAATTCTACCACAGTGGTTCCAGAAGAACCAGATAACTGTCATTCCATGTACTTTCCAATCAACTCAAATCACGAGAAAGAAGCTGCCGTCTTCTCTTGCTTGCTCCTGTATCTATATCTCACCCAGAGGCATCTGATTGGGGGGAACTAAGTCATATGTCTTATCCTAGTTATAAAGAGACTTGGAAAATTTAGTTTGGGACTTTAGCTTCTTGCATAACTGGCCAGTTTCTTGAAAGGGAAGCTAAAGGGGAGTTGGAATGGGAAATCAGTTAGCTAAACTACCAAATCTACCATAAATGGATAATTTATTTGATTACAGTCACATAGCTAGTAAGTGACAGAGTCTCAGATAGCGTGTATTACACTCTTCCCCAGATAAAATGACTGCTTCATTATAGTAGAGATGAGTAGCTTATCTGGCCTTCAGAGCTTAATTAAAATATTCCTTAAGAGCAACTATTTCCTTTTACTTATAGTTGCATGAATTCCAAGTACTATCATTGGTTTGGTTTTCTAGATATCTTAATATTTTAAAGTGAGTAGTCTTGTGAAGGGAGATGAGTCGTTCATCGTGTCTCCAGTTCTCATTAAAAAATCATGACTGATACATGTAAGTTATCAAATTAAGACTCTCAGGGCCAGAAAGACCCTTGAGCCATTGTAATAATATGCACAGCAATCCATTTTTTTCTACCTCTCACATTACTCCACAGATAGTTAAAGGAAATAAGAAAAACAAAAAAATGTTAATCTGACTACCATGTGAAAAATGAAAAACACAATATAGTGTATGGACCCACACATTACAGTTTAACAGACTGGCATTCAAATCTAGGTATAACCACTCACTAGCTATGTAACATAGGGGCAAGTTGCGTAATCTGTTTGGGCTTCAGTTTTCTCTTCTGTAAAATGGGAACAAGGATGCGTATTTCTTATAATTGTTAGTAAGATTAAATATAAATTATAGAGAACATCATAGGTGTGAGGAGGCAGCAGAAGCAATGATGTATCTTCTAAATATGTCAATTATATGTAAAAATAGTTATTTCTAAAGCACTTATATAGTCCTGTGTAGATGCCTGACCACTGCGCTGTACACCTGAAGCTGAAATAGAATAGTATTGAATGTCAACTATGTATACACACACACACACACACACACACACACACACGATGTGAAGTACAGCATAGGGAATATAGTCAATGGTATAGTAACAGCTATAAATGATGTCAGAGGGATAGTAGACTGGGGGGGTTATCACTTTGTGAGGCCTGTAAATGTCTAACTATTACATTGTTTTGTACACCTGAAACTAATCATAGAAATAAATAAATAAAGCTACTCTGCCAAACAAAACTGTCATTGTCACCCAGGCTTTCCTTTGGGTGCATTTCTAAAACAATTCATAAAGCCGATTTTAATGGTAAACATTGATGAGTCCTTTATTAGTTAAGTGATGGCATGATGATATACATTGTAATGTATTTTGGGTAGGTTCTATTACAACCCCGACAAGAGAAACGTGATGAATCTCGTATTGTCTTTGTCTTAAACATCTATGAAACAACCATGGTATAGCCATTTCAGGATATCTTAGTGTACATAGAATTGCTGATTATGGCTATGTAAATGCTACTCACAGGGCTATTTAAATCTGCTATAATTATTTTTCTGCTTTTTTTTTAATTAAAGTCTATTGGGGTGACAATTGTTAGTAAAGTTACACAAGTTTCAGGTGTACAGTTCTGTAATACATCATCTCTATGTCACATTGTGTGTTCACTACCCAGTCAGTTCTCCTTCCACCAATATCCAGTATAATTTTTATATTCTAAAGTTGTATTTGAAAAATTCTGATTATACAACACATTAGTGCTAATAATAATAGTCATAATAATATTTCCTGTAACTTGTGCACCCCATTTTTATTAAAATTTATTGGGTGACAATGGTTAGTAAAGTTACATAATTTTCAAGTGTACAATTCTGTATTACATCATCTATATATCACATTGTGTGTTCATCACCCAGAGTCAGTTCTCCTTCCATCACCATATATTTGATCCCATTTACCCTCAGCTACCACCCATGCACCCCTTTTTTAACTGAAGTGTAAGACCTTTTACATAGGCATTATAAAATAAAATTGAAACTTCTTATAAAAACAGTACTGGAAATGCCAACCTTTTCTTTTTTATTTTGAAACTGCCAAGTAAAAAACTGCTTTTGCAGTAAATTGTCAGGATGCACTCACTGATCATTGTTCATGAAGTATTTTATAGGTGATCATCTCTGGATTTGTCTCTATTTATTGTGTTTATATTAATAATGATAATGCTTTTCATTCATATAGCCATATTCAGTACACAAAGTATTTTCAAACATCGTATCTCATTTGATCCTTACAATGACCCTGCAAAGTATAGCCAGATTTTATCATACTCATTTTATAGATGGGGAAACAAGGCAGAGATGCATTGAGTTCAGAACCAATGACTAAAAATCTAGAATTTGAATTCAAGTCTCCCAATGCCATAAGATTGACTGCCTACAATATAATTTCAATGGACCGCATCTACATAAAATTAGTTTGGGCTATTATGTATTCCAGTAAATTGATATTGTATAAGGAACATTTGAGTTCGAAAAGACAAAAAAAATTAAAAGGAAAATAAAAATTGTATATTCTCTGCCATATGTTAGAAGTTGCTGTATGATATTAATATCATTCTTTTAAACGTGACCTAAAATAATACCTCTCTGTGATGAGATGTCTAAGAAATATCACCGTAGACTTTGTAAATGTTAGGTAGAAAGTACATTAACACCTTTCTGATATCTAAGAATATCTATTTATATCAGTTCCCCCACTCCACACCAAATAATGGGTCAAATGAATACTGTTTCGGGTATCACACAGCTCGTCATTTTTAAATTCTCTCAGCTGCTGATTATATGAGTAGAATACCTTTCTTCTCATCCTTTTCCACATCTGTAATAAAAAAAAATCCTGGCATTTCCTTTCCCAATGGAGAAACCCTATCCAACCACATTGCCAGGCTCCCAGGCTCTTAAGATTAAGTAAATGATTGCTCTTCCCATCTTTTAAAATGTGTCTCATGTAAGGCAGTCAAGACACAATATCCATCACTGCAAATAATGCAAGCATTTATTTAAAATAATGAGATATCCTAATTTTTACTTTTCCCTGAGAGGATTGTAGCGATGTTTAAAAATTCTCTGAATTCTAGAAGTAGGGCAACACATTGATTTGAAGAAAGCTATAATATTCCTTCTAATTTGAAATGGACTTGTTCTACAGTGAAAGAGTGTAGCTTTCAGAATAGGATGTGCCCTATATCCACACAAAGACATCCAACTCTCCACCACTCCTCTTACAAGCTGGCCCCATTCTCCTGAACAGTTTATAAAGACCCTTTCAATAAATTTCAAGGTGTATTGAACTGAAAGGAGAAAGGTTCAAATAATTTCTTCCAGATTTAGGAGGGAAATCATTTCAACTGCCAAGTCATGATGAATATCACCTTTTGCTTTGCGCCACTTCCTCTTTGCAAATGATCTGCTGGGCGAGTTCCATTATGGGGTCTCTTTGAAAGGATTCATAATTAAATTTTTAAAGAAACAAATGAGCTCTGTGTCTTTCTGAGGCAGAGGAGTCAGAACATTTACTTCTGTGAGCATTCAGGGATTTTGACTTCTATGGATGGGTAGGATGCCTCGCACAGCCAAGGAGGCTTACTTCAAAGAAAGGCTAGGAAAGAAAGCCAGCCCTCTGTGATCTGGAGAGATAATAAGTTAGCAAGCTGTGTAACGTGATGGTTTATGAAATTCTCCCTTCAAGGACCATTATCTAGTGCTAATAGTGCTTTATTTCTTCCTTTCCTCTGCATATTTAGAGCATAATTATAAGAGCAAGAGGAAAGGAGGGAGTTGAGCATCAAGATAATCATTTGCCAAATTAATGCAGCCCAGTAGAATTTCTGGCCTTTGGGGCTCATTTATCAATTAGTTCTATTGCTGTCTGACTTCCTATATTTCCCCATAGAATGGATGTGTTTTTTTTTTCCTTTTACTTCACTCATACACCAATTCTGACGAAAGTCATTTAAGATCAAAACATTTTTCGGAAAGAATCTCATTTACCCTACTTAATGTCATGATGTACTACAGAGCCAGCCTCCCATCCATTTCAAGAGCATTTCATTACCACTAATAGCCTCTCTCTCTCTTTTTTTACTTTTTCTGAATTTCTGTTGTTCTTTCTACTCTTTTAACTGGTTAAAATTGTTTGTTTGTTTTTTCAACTGTCTTATCTTTCTGCACCAGATTTTAAAGTTACTATGTGGATTTTAATGTTAAAACCACTTTTGTAATGCAGTGTGGTCTCTGAATATTCAAAATTGGCTCTGAATAATAGAAATGCTGGTAGGGTTTCACCCAGGCTGTCAGGAGTGGGGTGGGGGTGGGGCTGAGGTGGGGAGACAGGAGCATTGTTTTTATTCCCCAGACGCTAGTTCCCATCTCAGGCACGGTTGGCTCCAACCTTTTGGAAAATGTGTCACAGTTCTGGCTTATCTTTCTCAACGCATTAGTGTTTTTAAGAGAAAAAAGAAAGTGGCAGGAGTGAAGGACTGCTTAAAACTATGCCATATTCTTCACATGGTCTTAAAATAAATAATCTGATCTAACTTTTTTTAAATCTAAAAATAAACCAAACTTCATGTCCCTTTTCACACTCATGTTTCATTCTTCTTTGAGTGCTAATTACAAATGTTTCACCCTTTAAAAGCTGGTTTACTACAACCCAAGAATTTACCTGCTCAAATCTAGAAGATAAAATGTGAAGTCTTCTGGAGCAAACTATTTCATTTTGTTGCTACCAAGGAAAGTAGGTGTTATGAGTAGAATTGTGCCCTCCAAAAAAAAGATATATTGAAATCCTAACTGCCAGTAATTCAATATATTACCTTATTTGGAAATGAGGCCCTTATAGAAGTAATTAAATTAAAATGAGGTATTTAGGGTAGACCCTAATCTAACATGACAGGTGTCCTAATTAAAAGGGGGAAATATGGACATAGAGACACATGGGAACAACACCAAGTAAAGATGAATCCAAAGATCGGGGTAATGATTCTATAAGCCAGAAGTGCCAAAGATTACCAGAAAACAACCAGAAGTCCGGGGAGAACCATGGAACAAATTCTCCCTCACAGTCCTCAGGAGAAACCAAGCCTATCAACATCATTGTTGACTTCTAGCCTTCAGAATTGTTGGTCCACACATCAGTGTTGTTTAAGCTATCCAGTTTGTGGTACTTTGTTACGGCAGTCCTAGAAAACGAATGCTAGTCACATAACCTACATTTCAAGACACCAAGACCATTTGCAGGAATGGGTGGAATGGCCACAGGTGGAAAACAGGAAGCCTAGAAGACGCAAAAGACCAGGGAGGGGCAGAGGTCAAAACCAAAAAGATGTTCCTAATACAGCATTAATTCCAAAGAGCCAAGCAAGGAAGCAAAACCTTGGTTAAAGACTCAAAGACTGAACCAGAGTTTGCAAGGCATTCTGTTCTCATCTCAAATGTCGCTTCCTCAGACAAAGACAAATTTACCTAAAGTAGCCGCTGCCACTACCTCTGTTCAGTCTCTATCCCATTACCCCACTTTATTTACATCACAGCATTTATGGCTACCAGAAATTATTTTTGCATTCATTTAGCGTGTGTTTTACTTTTTGCCTCCCTCTCCTAGAAAATAAGCTCCCCATCTGTCGTAGCTTGTAGAACAGTGCCTGACATCTCTAACAGGTGTTCAGTATGTCTTTGATGAACAAATAAAGTAGATTTGAAAATCCAGTGGAAGTCAGAACCTGGAGATTATATTCCTTGAGACACCGGAGGGTGAACGCAGGCCTTTTTGGTGGGGCCCTGCAGCCTCACCAAGGGTGTAGGGAAGACGGAATATTTGCTAAGTCAACTAAGTGGCAACCGAGGCATCAGAAATCATTGTTGACTTGTACCTGCCTCAGCCATGATGGGGAAAGACATGAACTTGGCACTCCAACTTATGCACAGGCCACTCGAGAGATCCTATCCACCTGCTCCAAGAGCTTACCTCTGGCCATACAACATAGGAACTTTGGCAAATGTAGGGACTTTTTAAAAAATAAATTACTCAAAATAAACTATCCACTATGCGATTTCTAGGAGAAACATGTGCTTCTTAAATTGAAAATTCTGTCCCATTAACTTCCTGAAAGGTGAAGGTGGATAGTTACTGGAAAGTTCTGTGAATGAGGTAATCTGCGATACAGTAAGGACCCTGGGGGGGAAATCTTTCAAGCATTCTAGTGAATGTTTCTATTTGGAGGGATTTGTATTTAATGGATGACAAGTTAATGTGTCATCAGTGTCTGTGGTTGTGGAAGGGCTGCTAAAAGGAATGACAAATGTTTTATGTACAACTTGTTTTACGAACACATTAACATGTCAATAAACAAGATTTTAAAAAGATAACAAAACCTTGTAAAACTGAAAGGACCCTCCAGAGGATTGCCCTTTTTGACACATAGCTCCTTCCCCAAAATTTTTCAGTTGACTTATTTTCTTTGCTTTCAGTGGACTTTTATCTTTGAATTTCCCAGAAAGAAAAAAAGAATTCTCTAGCAGGAAATCTGTATGGTATAGTCACTAATCTTAGGCAAACAAAGCCCCAAAATAATACCAATCCTACTGTGTTTCCCCAAAAATAAGACCTAGCCGGACAATCAGCTCTAATGTGTCTTTTGGAGCAAAAATTAATATAAAACCCGGTATTATATTATATTATACCCGGTATTATATTACATTATATTATATTATATTATATTATATTATATTATATTATATTATATTATTATATTATAAGACCTGGTCTTACATTATAGTAAAATAAGTCTGGGTCTTATATTAATTTTTGCTCCAAAAGGAGAATTAGAGATGATGGTCTGTCTAAATCTTATTTTTGGGGAAACACGCTGTCTCTGAGTTTACATTCTGTCATCAATACAATGGAGAAAATACCTCTTGTAACCCTGTAGGGAGCAAAGCGCTATAAAATACATGACATAGAATACAGCATATATCATAGTGCCTTGTGTACATATGCATTTTAAAATGAAGCCTAAAATAATGATGGTATGAAGTATCATGGGTTAGCTGTCTAGAGAAGAATTCTTATTCTTCAATGAAAAGTGTGTATAGATACATATACTTATTCACAATCTCACCTATTTCTCTTCTGTTTCTCCCTCTTTTAGCTCTTTCTAAATTTCCTGGTACCTGTGTTTATGGAGTCCCTCCCCCCAGAAAATCACACAGAAAGGTATTGAATAAAACAAATTGTCATTTATTCTTCTGGGTCATAGAACAATGGGAGAAAGAAATCCTTAATATGGAAGAATGAATTGCTATTGAAATCAGTGTTCAGGATTTGGGGAAGGTAAAAAACTCCATTATACCCTTTAGATTGCAAAGATGGGTAACCAGCTACTCAGCTCAGAACAGTTTCTGAGCGCCACTCATCCTGGGGCCCTGCCTATCGCCATAGCCCCAAACTGCACCACTCCCGCCCTTCTCCCCATCACCCTGTCCTCTTCCTTCACTCCCCTGTTTACAGTCCTGGCACACATCATACTTTCTCATTGTATGCCTTTGCATATACTGTTCCCTTTGCCTAGATTGTCCAACTCTCATCCAGATAATTCCTAATTGTCCTTGAAGATTCAGCTTAGATAGTAACTTTTCTGAAATTCTCATGGCATCCTCTCCAGAAGAGAGGATGAAATGGAGGAATGGGATTCACACTGCAGTCTATGAGCATGGTGCCCTCTGCAGCTGTGCTGTACAATCTGCAACACTGGACCTGGTTCTCTTACATCCCATCCACCAGCCCACCTCTCCTGTGTACTCTGACAGCCTCAGGATGGAAATTTTTATCCCATTGTTTTAATCATTTACTTGAAGTCTTTCCTCATAGACTGAGTTCCTTGAGGAGGAGTATGAGTTCTATTTCTGTTTTTCCAATGTTTTTCACACACTATTAATCCTCCACTAATAGCTTGGTTAATGGCTTCAATCAAGAACTTGACAAGAGCCTCTTCCTGGTGAGGTTCTTGGGTCTTTTAACAGCTCAGTAATAGGTGGCTCACAATTTAGTAGGAAAGTCTGAAAGGCGACAAGGGCCATATGATGATAAAGATAGGCTAAGAAGAATCAGCTAAGTAGGCTAGGATTCTGGTGGAGAATGTTTGGTTTCTAGTACCATCCTGAGACTCACATTCCTTTGGAATTCAAATGGAAGTGATGTCTATGTATCACAAGGTGAGAAATCCTTTTCTAAACTATTGTTGGTTTCTCTCACTTCCTTTTGCTTCCTGTTTAAAGTTTCAAAGCTTGGTGCATATCACATCCTTCTTTTTATCAACTTTGGTGTACCTTGGAGCAGATGTTTCCTCCAGGAGAATAAGGATACTGGAGCCTATATTTGGAGAGTACTTATTGTGGGTTGGATGAAGGCCTGACTATGCCTAGAGTCATGCTGCTTGAAGCCATTCTAATATCCATTTAGTGAGAACCGAAACCACACTGAGTTATTGCTGGTCTCATGTGGATCATATCTTCACAGTCAGTTATTGGCTTATACAAGCGGATGTGTATTATCTCTGCTATTCCCCATCATGTCTTCTTATTTCGGTATGACTATTGTGCTTCGAAGCATGATTTTCAATCTATAATCCGAGTTAAAGTCTTTCCACACAGTATGTACATGTAAGTGTATAGTTTTCTTTGCAGCAGACCTTGTTGATATTGATATCCATTATCTGCTATCTCAGGCTTCCAGGACTGCCACATTTTGTTGTAGCTAGGAAGGAAGATACCATTTTTTTTACATGAATAGACTTCGTAACCTAGCACATATTTTTAACTGGCATGGTAGCAGCTGAAGTTCTGGAAAGGATTTGAGTTCCAAAGGACAACTTTTTTATTTGATCACCAATGAAAGTGCCCTGTCCCATCTTCATTTACTTTGTGGTCCCCAAGCTCAATTGCCTCTTGTACTCCTGTGATGTTTATAGGCAAGTGTAACTAAGTAAGAAGAATTAAAAGAGCTAGTATAATTTCATCAGGGGAACATAAGGGTGAATTGTTAAAAACCAAAAAGAGTGATACCATTTAGATCAACTCTAAAATGAATGCTGCCAGCTGTCCACAACAGCATTTGTGCAATGGTCTTCATGCATGAGGAGTAAGGATATTCTCCATATGAAGCCTCAGAAAACTGAGAAGTATGAATAAACATTTGTGAAAGGCAAAGTAAAAAGGTAAGGGAAAGTTGGGAATTATTTCCAAGCCTGAACCGAAGATAATTTTAGCAGAGATTTTCCATTCGTGATTGACATTTTTAAATACAGGGTTAGAGAAAGCAAAGAGATGTTGAGAACTGATTGCTTCATTGGAGTCGAGCAAACAAAAACCCAGACTTGGGGAAATGGAAAAGAGATATGAGGCCCTGTGTGAAACTTCCTGCTTGAAAAAAGACTTTAGTGTCAGAAAGTGTTTGACTGCAAAGAAGTCCTCTTGTGAAGAGGGGGAAACTTGTTTTAGTTACTAATGTTCAGTTTACTTCATATTTATCCAGAGTTTATAATATATATACTTGTTAAATGGGTATTAATATACATAAACCATTTCTATCAAGGGAAGAAAAGAGAGGATGGTTGTGTCAAGAAGTTTTCAGAACTGATGGAAATGAATGATTATGTTTATTTTCATCATTGTGGGTAATTCTTCTACCCTTAGTATATTTATTTGAGCATGCGAAATGACTACATGTTTCTGAACAACTTTATTAATTTTGCAGAGTTAAGAAGAAGATTTTTGAGGCATGGAACCTTCCATCAGGTTTGGGAGAAAGTAGAATGAATGCAGAGATACAAGACTGCCACTGAGACACATGAACAATCCCACACACACACTTCTCTATCGAACTTTATGATTAGTACTATGCTGCCTTTGCAAGATGAAAAGAAACTAATGCCAAGAAGGCATATTCTTCAGTATTTGAAATAGACGTGCTCTCAAGACCATGGCTTCAAAAGTCTCCTGTTTATATGTTTTGACAGTTGTGTGCTGGGCCAGCGCTCTCTGGTACTTGAGCGTAACTCGTCCTACTTCTTCCTACACTGGCTCCAAGCCATTCAGCCACATAACAGTCGCCAGGAAAAACTTCACATTTGGCAATATAAGAACTCGACCTATCAACCCACATTCTTTTGAATTTCTTATAAATGAGCCCAGCAAATGTGAGAAAAACATTCCTTTCCTTGTTATCCTCATCAGCACCACCCACAAGGAATTTGATGCCCGCCAGGCAATCCGAGAGACATGGGGGGACGAGAACAACTTTAAAGGGATCAAGATAGCCACTCTCTTCCTCCTGGGCAAGAACGCGGATCCTGTTCTGAATCAGATGGTGGAGCAAGAGAGCCAAATCTTCCACGACATTATCGTGGAGGACTTTATTGATTCCTACCATAACCTTACCCTCAAAACATTAATGGGGATGAGATGGGTGGCCACTTTTTGTTCAAAAGCCAAGTATGTCATGAAAACAGACAGTGACATTTTTGTAAACATGGACAATCTTATTTATAAGCTACTAAAACCCTCCACCAAGCCAAGAAGAAGGTATTTTACTGGCTATGTCATCAATGGAGGGCCAATCCGGGACGTTCGCAGTAAGTGGTACATGCCCAGGGATTTGTATCCTGACAGTAACTACCCACCATTCTGTTCTGGGACTGGTTATATCTTTTCAGCTGATGTGGCCGAACTCATTTACAAGACTTCACTCCACACGAGGCTGCTTCACCTTGAGGATGTATATGTGGGACTGTGTCTCCGAAAGCTGGGCATACATCCTTTTCAGAACAGTGGCTTCAATCACTGGAAAATGGCCTACAGTTTGTGTAGGTATCGCCGAGTTATCACTGTGCATCAGATCTCTCCAGAAGAAATGCACAGAATCTGGAATGACATGTCAAGCAAGAAACATCTCAGATGTTAGGATTTTTACCAATGTAAATATGTTTCTTTTCTTTTTTAAGAAATGGGGCCTAGGGTGTTGGTATTTTACAGGTGTCACCAGGAGAAACAAACTGGTGAAGGGGTTTTTTTGTAAAAAGCTTTTTCTTCCTGCTCCTAGTTCCTTTCTTGTATTACCAATTTACAAATGTTAGGCTCTGGTCATAGAAACAATGCATAAGTTAGAAGGGCCAGATTTTATTCTCAGGTCCTAAGGCATTGCATTTATCTCAAAAAGCAACTTCCTAACAACCGCTAGGATTTATATACTGTGCATCTGAGATAAAAATCTGGTTCTGAGAAACTGAAACTCATGGTAATGTCTTCATATCATTTCTGCAAAAATAAATACATAACTCCTTCAAAAAACAATTCAGAAATAATGCACAGGCAGGAAGACATATTGGATGTGATTATTAATATTGTGTGTGCTATTACATTGAATTTTTACATATATTGTTACATACTGTGTATAGCATTTGTGGTTCCAACAAGAAATGAACTTCATACTGGCAGGGAAGTTGCAGTCAAATAAATAGAAACTTAAACTTGGGAATGAAATATTCTGTACGTTTGGAAGACAATTCTGCTTGCTCATCCAACAAACATTACCTGGTGCCTCCAAGGAGACTTTGCCAAATGTCACCTGCTACCCTCCGTACCATGTCGCCAAGTACATTTTACAGTTTCTGGTTCAGGCAGGCACATGTGTAGAAATAAGTTGGTAGGAGGCCAAAAGAACAATAAGTCACACAGAGAAAATACAAACTTATGTATGCATTAGAAGTAACATAAGCTTAGCAATAGTATAGGATGCCGTCTCACACATTTGCAAAGCAGGGGAGAAAAATCTTTTAACAGGTGCCAATGTTATTGAATGATTTAGCCCCACAGTTGATAGATGTAATACTCTCTAACGTCCGAAACATCCAAGGACCTCTAGCAGCAATGCTGGTAGGAGGTGTTCGGGAGGCTCTGTAATTAAAGTTCATGGGAAAGAAGAGAGGAAGCTTGGGTTCTACTGATGCCATCATACTCATTGTGTCATGTGAGCAGGCATCTTAAGCTTGCTGTTCTTCAATATGCTCATTTATAAAATGGCTGGGAAAAAACACCTATTTCACAGATACTGTGAGAGCAAATCACATTTGCTAAGTATTAGTTTATACGGTGCTATGAAATGCAGTGTATCATGCATTATGCTTATTGGTAAAATAATTACATAGTTACAATGATGGTCACCAGTAGTAGTAATATGATCTTAATATAAAATCCGCCAAGATAAAAATCGAATATGAACTATTAGTGTACCTGATTCTTCTAAGACGTTACCTTTTCCTTGGAAACGTTAGGTATTTGGAGAAGCTTCAATTTCTTTGTCATTTCTTCTAGTTTCAATGAATAAGTTATTTTAGTGCATTGTCTTGATTTCCCAGGATGCTGAAAGTGAAGGTATCCTTAGGAAGGAGCTTCTGGCTGTGGGTATATTAGAGTAACTGAAGCACATGCTTTGCAAAATGTTATCACATAAACTTAGATCTCAGAAAGCACTTGATCTGAATTCTCAGTAAGAACTTTGAGGAATCATAGCGGTAGTCCACTTCTATGAGGAGAAAAGGCTCTCAGCAAACCTACACATTGTACATATTCTACCATTCATTAGAAAACTTCTGTTTGTTTTCATTCAAAGGCTTACAACTGAAGTGTATCCCTTGTTGTTGTGTTTTTTTGTTGTTGTTGTTATATTTTTTTTTGTTTTTTTTTTGTTTTTTTTTTACCTGACTTTTGGAAGACTCCCTAGAAGTTGATAGCAAACAGGGAGACAAAAATGAATAAATGGAAGTCATGGCCTATTTCTTGAAAACACTGAATCTCTTATCCCCAGTCCAAAAGTACCCAATGTGAGACAGGCCTCCCAGACCCTTAATATATCTTCATCTTACAGTCAGCAGGACTGCTGAGTTTGATGAGAAAACAGCATTAGGTAACCTTGGGAGAAATGGATCAGCATAAGGTGAGCCGCCCTCCAATCTTCAACCACTGTGAGTTCCCTTCACTGGAAAAGTCTCATGACTTTGTATTTGGTTCGCCTTTCAATCGTGTGGCCGTCAGGCCTCTATCCCATGCTACCATCTTGCTAAGTCAAGTCATCTTTGGTGTCAAGGAATTGCACATTATAAACATCATACATTCACATCTATGAATTGGTGTGTGTGTGTGTGTGTGTGTGTGTGTGTATGTGTATGTGTACATTAGGAATAGAGCCCTAATCTTTAAAAGGAGCAAAAATCAGAAAATCATATGTCTTAAAGAACTATTTGCTAACTTTTTTATGCTAGATAGTGCCCATGTGACAAACATGTAAATAGTCATCAAAGACCATTTGTATATATTTTAAAGGCATTTTTTTCTCTTCTCACCAACTGTACATATAGCTAGAATGTGCTTGCAGTATACATTTTCTTCTGCATGGAGCTTGGTAAGGCAAGGTCATTTGTCGAGTGTTTCAATAGCCTAAAGCATGTTTGCCCTTCATTTTCTGAATGTTCAAAAATGTTTAAGTCCAGTAATCAAAAAAGCTCTAATTTTCTACTTTTGTTAATTTTATGACACTGGCCAATTATGGTTTCAGTTATTTGTTATGCCATTTTTTAAAAAAAAATTTATTATCAGTTCTCTGGCATAAAATAATGTTTCAGACAGTATTGTGCTAGGAGTCATTCAGACAATTTTTACAAAAAACCTTCTGACTGTCCCTCCACCTGTTTTGTTCATTTTGCATTGGATAGCAAAAGGTATCAATAATTAGTGTCTGTGCTCTTAATTTTTTTTTAAATTTTCTTTTGGAAAAAATAAGTTTTATCTTTGGTGGCTAGTTTGTGTGGCTTTGTGTCTTCTTATTTTGGCACAAATGCCAGTTTTAATATACAATATTGTATTTTTAAATAACCAGAATCAAAAAATGAAGATCATTTTTGATTTGGATTAAATTCAGAAGAACAAAATCCCATTTGCTTGATATGCTATGGGGAAAACAAACTCTTTACAGAGAAGCTAAAGAAGGAATTTTTCAATCAAATCTCTTCTATCAAAAGACAAAGGAATATTTACATAAAGCATCTGGGATTCATTTTCTACCTTTCCTAATATGTGGGATTAGTGGAGGAATTGATTATGTCATTTCTTCTGTAAAGGTGAAGATAGTTTTTATGAGCAAAACAAAGTACCTTGTGAATGAAAGAAGTAATTTACTAGAAATGCTTGTTGATGATAATTGACACTGAGGTATATTGTTATATATGAATGATTGTATTTATGTATTTATTTGTCAAAATTGTACATACTATTTCGCCAAACGTAACTGTCTGTAAAAGTGCACTCTCCAGGTTTGTAGTTCTATTTAGGGTTACATGGGTTGCCAATCAAGCTGCTAATCAGAATACTATTTTTTGTATCAATGTTATAAAACTGAAAATGACAAATAGGCGCTGAAGATGTCCTTACATTCAGTTTCTTCACCTTCCTCTTGAAATGTAAACTGTTGATTGAAAGCACGATGATAATGTGTAAGCCATCTGTCATGATGAACATTATGGTTCCATAACGCTGATTTTTTAAACCATTGGGACAAATAAACAGAAGGAGAACATATTTTCCATTTTGCTTCTTTTCTGAAAGAATCTTTTTGCTGAAATGTGATCATTACAATTAGCCAATGCCTTGCCATTCATTATCAAGCTTCTCCAGGCCTCAATATAGGTAATAGTTCAATCCATTCAGAGCTGGTGCGTGAGAGCCCAGTGCAACTTGACAGTCAACTAAAAGATGATTTGGTCTAGTAGACCATGGACTACTCCAGGATTTACTGTTATCTGGTATCTCCTTTGACCCTTGGCGGCCTCAGGAAAGTCTCTGTGTTAAGTTCTATGGGTCGAACATGTCAACGAATTCTGTCCAAAAATCATTATATTGATAATGTGCTTGGTGAATTAGGACAAGTTAAATCTAAAGCAAAACTGTCATTCTTATGTTTCCCCCACATATCCTTTGGAATATTGCATACTATTTTAGAAGTTTGATTGGACTGGGAAAATGCTATTCAGGAATTCTTTATGGAACACAGGTATAAGTAGATGCTGATTGTTGATGCCTGACTGGGTAAGCAAGCAACTAATAGCTATTTAAGAGACAAGAGTTCTTTTTATTATCAATCTTGATCTAGCTAAATAGTTCTTCATTTTTTTAATTAAGTATTTAACTTTGGATATACTAATCCTGTACCTTGGAGTTCAAAAAGGTAAAGTCTAAAGTGAGCTGAAATATGTAAGCAAACGATGAAACATAAGATATGTAGATTTGTATTCAATGTGATTTTTTTAAAAGACCAACATTAAGTGCAGTGTTTTAAAAGTATGATCTCAGACCGGGAGCATCATCATTAACGCTAATTTGTTAGAAATGCAAATCCATGGGCCTCACCGGAAATGGGGGGACAGGACTGAGCAATCTGCTTTAACAAGCCCTATAAGACATTATGATGCATATTCCACTTGAGAGAACACTGATCAAGAGCAGGGGGTAGCAAACTATACTCTGTGAACCACATCTAGCCTGCTGTCCAGGAACTAAGAATGGTTTCACGATGAATACTTGCGATGACTTGACTTGATGAGAGAGGACACTAATATTGAACACCAACTAAGCAAAATCGTTTCCCAACAGGAAGACTTTTGCCCTCTCATTGGTAAATGTACATTGCAAAAGCAAATTGTGTTCAGTTACTTGATTATAGTTTTAATTCCATCAATGCAGAAACTGGAAATTTGTTATTTAACTACTTTCATACATCTCAATTTTGCCTCTTGGCCTGCACAGCTTAAAGTATTTCTTACCTGGTCCTTTATAGGAGAAGTTTGCAACACTCTAACTTAGAGAAACAGGGAAACATTTGCAAAATGTGCTATGTACAAAAGTCCTCCAATTGTAAATGAGAAGTCACATCAGTAAAGCACACTGGAAGTGTCTCCACGCATCCAGGGAAATGACAATGTAGTCATGATAATGAATTGCATTAAAACCCAACAGCTGTGTATATTTTTTAAATATTTCCTTTCCTCTCAGTGATTTTTTAAAATTATAGAAGCTTGATTCTAATTGTAACAATTACCCAAAGCTTAATTAATATATTGCTTAAAGATGTGTGGGTTTTAGACCTAAGAGGGTGGGTTTCATATAGCTTGATTATCATAATTACAAGCATTCTATTTTCCCATTTATTTAATTGATTGTCATAGCTTTCCAGATGAATTCACGCTGCTGGAAGAAAATTGAATACATTTCTGTGAGGAAAAAAAAGAAAAAACAGAAATGAGGCTATTTAGAAGAGCAATGTCCCAGAATATAATCCATGTGAGAATGAAAAATTACCCTCGATAATATCTCCTTACCACTTTTGCTGGCTAAAATAGGCATTTTTGTGAAATGAAAAAGAAATGAATGAAAAAGTATTATTGATTTAACTACATCTATAATAACACTGGCTTCACTGTCTCTTCAGCCAGAGGTGCCTAGCACTCAAAAAAATTTTTTCCATTTAGTTTCCTTATAGAATCTATTAGTTTGGTACATTATGTCGAATATTTGTTATGCCTCTTGCAGTGACCTCAGTCCTCACCTGGAGGGAGCATGGCATGAGAGGTGATTTATTCCAGAGCGTTTACTCAGCAGTGGCTGCCCTGATATGGCAGGCTGGGCAGAGTTACGTGTGGGGGGTTCGTGATGAGGACTATTTTTCAGCAGAGACAAGAATGACCTCACCAAGAGTGAGGTGAGGGGAAAAAAAAATCAGAGACTTTCTCCCATTACAAAGCCTTAAGTTTTCAGTGCCCATGCCTCTGTTTTGTCATTGTTGTTGTTTAACATTTGCAATAGCCCCATGAGGCAGATGCTGCTATTCACTCAATTGACAGATTAGGAAACTGAGGCAACAGAGAATTCTTACAGGGTGAATTCAGTCCCCCTGCTCTAAAGGCTATATTCTTAACCAAAAGAGCATGCAGCCTATGAAAAGTAAGAACACGTACCCCCTACCATCACCCCACCACCACTCTCATTCCTACGGAACTCAGTGTAACTATTTTGTTTTCAGACTGGGACTCCCCCCACATTCATTATTGAGTTATAATTTATGTAATTTAAAATTCACTCCTTGAAAGTGTACAGTTCTATAAGTTTTGACAAATGCATGCATTCAGATAACCACCTCCATAATCAAGATATAGGACAGTTCTATCACACCTCCTCCCAGATTCTCTCATGCCCTTTTGCAATCAGCCCCGCACCGTCAGCCTCTGGTATTTACTGATCTCTTTTCAAACCTCGATTTTCCATGAGATTTGCATTTTATTTAGTAGTCATTCTATATAACGTGACAATGTTTATTTTTTTGTAAAAAGTTCATATGTAATGTTTAATGTTTTGAAAAATGTGGCCCAGTCATTGTCATAGGATAACCCCTTACGACAACTTAGTACGAAGAACAGGAAACCTCTGAAAAGGAAGAAAATAGAAAAGGACAAAAAAAAGTTCTTAAGAAAATAGCTAAACGACATAAAGTACAAGTAAAAGATTCAAGGCCTTTATAATAAACCACCATTGATTGAATAATATCCAAATCTAATGACTGCTGATAAGGTGGTACAAATCAAAAATCTGTGACCGCACTCAGTGAGAGTCTAGCTCAGCTCACTGGGAACTTTGATAAAGCTTCTGTCCTTCAGAGCTCACACACACATTTCTGTAGAGTAGAAAGAACAATCTATAAGCTCAATTATACTTTTTTTTCCTCTCTTGGAAGCAAAGGATTCTCTAGAGAAGCATCCATCACCCGCCAGCTCATTAAAAAAGTAAGCCCTCTCTGCCCTCCGGGATTTGTCTCCACACCTGTCTCACACCACTCAGACAAGCTCGACTTCTGTATCTGCCTGTGCCTCCTTTCTATTGGTGTCTTCAACATATGCTAGTTCACATTTCCTTGTGGAGAAAATAACTTCACGACTACAAATTTCTCTGCAAACTTTATTGACAGAATTATCCGAGTTAATTTGGAAAGCATGCCATTTGTAATAATATGCTCCGCAGCCCTAGAGACAATCCAAGCTTTAGGCAGCATGGCTGTGGGAGCAAAACAGGAGGCTGGAGGAGGCTGGAGGAGGCTGGAGGAGGAAGGACAGCACCAGGAACATGCACGCATTTATACCCACACAGGTATAAGTGGGGCCTAATCATGGCCACAGGATGACCATTCAGATTAGTAATCTGATCTCTACAGCGACGTAGCTCGATTGTAATGTGTCTTGGAATTACCTGAGAAGCTTGTGAAAGTGCAGCTTAGTAGTTCAGGGTACAACCGAAGGTTCTGATTTTCCTACAAGCTCTCAGATAATACTGATGTTTTTTGAACATGGACTGCCCTTAGTAGTAAGACTCTAGTATTACAGGCTAGATTCTAGACAGAGATACTAGAATTTGTTAAGCATATATTATGGACCATACCAGGGGCTTTTGTGTATATCACCTCTTTAAATCTTCACAAAAACTTGCCGGAAGCTGTTTGAAGTTAATGTGAGGTGTGAATCTCTAATACAGTCTTGGGTTAGAAACTCCTCTTTTTATTTCTTGTATACAGATTTCTCTAAGATTTTATGGGAGAAAGTTGAGATCCTCTAGGAAGCAACAGACACAAGAAACCAAAACAATAGCAAGCAAAATACCACACACACTCTTATTTTTCTGACACAGTGCCCAGTTACCCAGTACTACAGGATTCTAGCTTAAAATCAAGTTGGAACTCATAACTTAGGTCCAAGTCAAAGATGGCTTCATCTTACCACCAACCACAAAACTCTTCCCCAGCCTAAGTGTAGGAGCACTTTGTAGCACATAGGGGAGAAAGAGAGGAGCAGCAGGTGTGGCCAGGCTTCAGGGCCCCTGGTACTGGAGCATGGAAACAATAGGAACAGGACAGCAGCAGAGAGAGAGAAACACACACATATGTCATCTGTTGACAAATAATGAACCTGCACAAGTATAAATGGGACCTAATCATGGTCATAGGATGACCATTCAGATTAGTAATCTGACCTCTTGAAGAGGAGCAATAATTAGGGTGGGAGAAAGAATGCTTTATGGCATGAACTCAGAAACTAAGTTGTGCCTCCCAAGTAAGGATTCTAATATTGGTACAATTTTGAGCTTGAAGAATCCAGGACTCAGAGAAATTAAGTGACTTCTCCAGTGGAAAAAGAAAAAGAAAATGATAAGTGGAAAGATAGTATTAAACCCCAGGTCTTTTGACCTGAGTTCCCTTTCTTTCTTTTTCTTTCTTTCTTTCTTTCTTTCTTTCTTTCTTTCTTTCTTTCTTTCTTTCTTTCTTTCTTTCTTTCTTTCTTTCTTTCTTTCTTTCTTTCTTTCTTTCTTTCTTTTTATTATGTCATACTGCTCTCAATTCCTTTCACAATATTGGAAACAAAGTACAGGCCTACCTCAGAGATATTGCAGGTTTATTTGTTTGTTGGTTTGTTTTTAGTTGACAACCTGATCCTAAGAATTTTATGGAAATTCAAAAAACCCAGAATGGCCAAGATAATTTTAGAAAAGAGGGTGGAGGAAGGAAGAGAGGGAGGGAAAGAAGGAAGGAAGGAAGGAAGGAAGGAAGGAAGGAAGGAAGGAAGGAAGGAAGGAAGGAAGGAAGGAAGGAAGAAAGGAAAGAAGGAAGGAAGGAAAGAAGAAGAAAAACCTGGAAGACTTACATTACCCACTTTCAAAACTTAATACAAAGTGAATCACAACAGTGTGGTTCACAGTTACAATCACTGATGTTCAACAAAGGGGCCAAGGTAATTCAATATTCAATAGGGAAACGATAGTCTTTTTAACAAATGATCTGATCTGCCAGAGCTGGATATGCTCATGCAAAAAAAAAAAAAAAAAAAATTTTAGACAGTTGCCTCACACCATACACAAAAATTAACTCAAAATATATCAAAGACCTAAATATAAAAGTTAAAATATGATCTGAAAATATAGATCTAATAATTATCAAGTTGGGATGAAATTTTGGTTGTATTGATAATATATTGTTACCAGGGAATACAGGAATAAACACTGCCCCAATAATAGTATCCTGGTGAAGATAAAAGCACAAGAAGCAATAGCTGAAGAAAGGACAGCACCATTTTATGATTAACTGGATTTGGGTCCCAAATCTGAATGATTAAAACTGGTGAAATGACTTGTAGAGCCTGGAATTGAACCCCCTTCTTTAATTGGCATATTCCCATTTCAAGGGACAGATGTCATCTAAATTGGCCTAAGTAAGAAAAAAGAAAATGTATCAGGTTATAAATTAAAAGCTCAAGGGTAGAGCTGGCTTCAGGGATACTTTGTCCTGCAGCTCAATCTCCCAGTATTGTTCTATCCATATCTTAACATATCCTTGTGCTTTGGCTCCATTCTTGTGATTGCAAGATTGCAGATGGCTGCCAGAAGTTCCA
The DNA here is from genome assembly GCF_964194185.1 of Rhinolophus hipposideros. Taxonomy (NCBI): domain Eukaryota; kingdom Metazoa; phylum Chordata; class Mammalia; order Chiroptera; family Rhinolophidae; genus Rhinolophus; species Rhinolophus hipposideros. Next base: position 45,232,271 of record NC_138052.1, read on the forward strand.
ACATCACATCTTGCCATCTTAAGTCTAGTGGAAAAGAGCATTTTCCTTACATTCCCAGAAAAAGTCTCATTGGTTTCTCGTCCCTAAAACAAGCACTGTGACCAGGGCAATGCAATGCTCTGATTCCTGGGGCCTGACCCACATGCTCCATGGGATGTGAATATGAATTGAGGGTGTGGAAGAGGATAGCCTCCCAGAGATAAACTGAGTAACTGTTTCCAGGAGAAGAGTAAAATGATGCTAGGAGATAAAAACAATAGAGGTCCACTACAATCTTATTCTTCTAAGCTAATAAATCTCATGCAAACCTCATTTGCTTCATACAAAATACAGCTAGAAAATATCCATCAGATCTAGAGGGAGCGAGAAAGAGTCAAGAGTAAAAAGTACATTTGAAAATCAAACACTAAATAAACAAACAAATAAATATATAAATAAATACAGGAAAAAAAGAAAAAAAAATTATAAAGGACGTTTGTTCCCAAGTCCTGTTGCTTAACCAGACAAGACCCCAACTACAGCAGCTGCCATCGCTCTGTTGCTACGTGGGAGAAAGAGAAAAAAGAAACGGAAAGAGAAGGTGATAGAGAAAGAAAAAAGTAGAGGGCTGAATTTTGACTCCATGCAAAGCGGGCCCTGGCCTCAATCATACCGCCCATGGTGAAGAGGAGGAAGGCAGCCCAGGAAAAATCAACAGCAGCAGATGGTGGCCAGGTCTACTTAGAAGCAGCAGGCCCCCAAGCAGTCAACCAAGGCTGCTGCGTGGAGAGCAGAGACAGAGAAAGATGGCAGAGCTTTCTCTCATGCATGATTAAAAATTGGTCTTTCAATTTTTAATTCTCCCAATTCAAGATGGGAGAAAGGAAGAAACAAATGAAAGAGGCACACGCATGAACCGATCTTTCAATATATGGTTGTGAGATAACAGAAAATGCACATATTGGTCTCTGCCGTGGTTCCTAGCACAGAAGCTCCTCAATCCCTTGTAATTTCTTAAGAAGAGCTCTACGAGCATCTTTTGTTCTAATGAGGAGACTGTGTGTGGGCTCCTGGATGAATCTTGGAGGGGAGCTGGTCACTAGAAAGATCAAACCACGATTAAAAGCTTGAAATTTTCAGCCCTGCCCCCACTTCTCTAGGGAAGGGAAGAGGAGATGGAGACGGAGTTAATGATCAATTATACCTATCACGTGATGAAGCCTCCATAAAATCCCAATAGCAGGGGGTCTGGAGAACTTCCAGGATGGAGAATGAACACAACCACACAGAGAGGGTAATGCACCCCAACTCCACGGTGACAGAGCTTCTGCGCTCAGGCCCCTCCCAGACCAGGTCTTACGTATTTCTTCATCTGACTGTTCATATGTATCTTTTATCATGTCCTTTAGTAAACTGGTAAACGTGTTTGCTGAGTTCTGTGAGACTGTGGGGACAGAGCCAGGAGTGCAGTTTCCAGGCTCTCTACCTCACGTGAAAAGGTGCTGGCTCAGGTAGTAAATGGCCGTCAACTGTGATTGGATGGCCATCAGCTGTGGCTAGTTGGCCATCAGCTGTAACCAGTGAGCCATTGGCCACTAATATAACTGCCGTGGCTACGCTAGCAGAAAATGGGGGCTAGCAAGAAGATGGTGGCTGGCAAGTGCAGATTGCAGTTAGCACGACAGAGTACAGTTAGCAAGGGGTTGGTTGGTTAGCAGAGAAGCGGATGGCAGGTTGCAGATCGTGTGGCTCCTGCATCCTGTGTCTCCAACCCAGCCGCCGGCGAGACTATAATGGTATGACTCCCTTATCTATGGCTCCATCGGTGTTCCTTTTTGGCCTCACCATGTCCTGCATTCTTATGTGGGAAGTGGGACTAGAGACCCGGCATGACACCTACATGACAGACACTCTAACAAATTAATCAAATCCAAAGGGGAGGAGAGTCATGGGAACCTCATTTATAGCCAAGTGGTCAGAGCACAGGTGACAACCTGGACTTGCAATTGGCATCTGAAATGGGGCACAGTCTTGTAGGACTGAGCCCTTAATTTGTGGCATCTGATGCTGTCTCCAGGTAAATAGTGTCAGAATTGAGTTGAGTTGTGGGACACCCAGCTGGTGTTGGAGAATTGCTTGGTGGTGGGGGAAAGCCATCCCAGAACCCAAACATCAGTGATTCTGCCTACTTTTGCAAGGGGGCCATTCATCAGATGAGTATTCCTCTGCCTTGGAAAGGAATAAGGAGAAGTGGGAGACCAACTTTCTCCCACGTATCTACAAATTTGGAGATGGCTTTTGAAGCCATGGATGTAAATACGGTATTTAGGAGTGTGTAAGGCAAGGAGGAGAGAAGAAGAATGAAAAATGGAAGAATGAAAGATGGAGGAAGATAGAAATGGGCCTCGGTAGGATCCTGGAAGAGCCTGAATCTTTAAGGAAAGGGTAGGCTTTCTTGTCCTACATGACAAGAAAGGGTAGGTTTTGTTGGCTTCATTTTGCTGAGTCTCTGAAGGTTAGTAGCAGGCTGGACACAGGCTTGGCGCCCTTGTTCCTTAGGGAACTGCCTGGAACTCAAGCTTTCATGGAGGATGTTTGGCGAATAGGTGAATCACCTTACGTGTTTAGGACTGAAGACACAGTAGCCCCTACAGCTAATGTGGAACACTATAGTTTTATTTTCTGGGTTTGAGAGGAAGTATTTTCCTTTTTAAAATCTGGTTTGACCATTACAAACCTCAATAACATAAAACTTTGAGAAAGTTAGATTAGATTCTCTCCAGAATCCTTCACACAGCTTTCTCAGGTTAGTAGGTATTGTGAGGTGTTAGGGAAAGAGCAGCTGTAGAAAGAGAAAGGTGCTCACTCGTCAAGGGGAAAGAAGTATTGGAGTCTTAAGGACTTGATACTTTCAGGAAGAGGGAACCTAAGATTCAAAGCATAGGAGCAGATTCCTTTTTCCTGAGCAGATACAGTGCCTGATCAGAGAGAACAGGTTGGAAAGGAAAATTGATTGCTTTCCCAATCCATAGTCAATTACATGTAGACAGATCATATTGGCCCTTGGGGTTCTTTTGTCTAAAATCCTGGGGCAAATTTTTTGAGGCTAGAAAGGCACGGTGAGAAGAAAGTTGGTGAGAAAATCATTCCTTAAAACCTCAAACCACTCATACCTTTTGGCAGGTATTACATACATTACCTCACTTAGTTCCCATTAAAATCTTACAAAGAGCAGGCTATTGTTATCATTTGTATTTACAGAAAGCCAAGGCACAAACTATGTAACTTGTCCAAGGTCACAAAGCTAGTTAGAGCTGGAGGTAGGATTAGAAACCTGAAACCACTATACTCTCCAAGCCTGAGATTGGCTTAGGGGCTTTCCATTAAACCTCATTTCAGAGAGGCTGTGGACTGAGTGGACACCTGTCCATATCCCGCAAACAGTTTTTGGCTGCACAGAGTTTGAGTACCTTGAAGCAGCTTGCCTTAGAGTGATAGCCTGTTAGAGATGGACTTTTGTAGGGTGGGGTGAGGGGAGGTGACATGGGGTGATAGGAGGAAGGAAGGGAGAGAATGATCCCAGCACTGAAGAATAGCATGCATTTCACACAGGGCACCAGGACATAAGACTTACATCTTCTTTTCAAAATCTGTTTTCTTCTCAGTGAGCACACTTAAAGCGGAGAAAATGAATTCTGCCCATTGAAAAAGGGCCGTCTGTAATGAAAAACAACTTTAAAGACCCCTCCGCCCATAAAGTCTTTGAGCTACATCACTGACAATGGTTTACAAGTTTATTTTCAATTTGTGGCTATGCTGAGCAGACATTTTGGGAAGTGCAGCCGTAATTCAGGCAGCGTGCGGCAGCATCATCTGCTGAGCGTCCATCTGTACAGGAGTGTGTTGTCACCGACGCTCAGGTGCGGATTCATCCAGACACATCATCTGCAACATGACCAGCCAGCAGAATTTTCAAAATTATTTTCCTCACCTTTTTTGCTAAATGTACAATTTTAAGAAAGCAGATTTCTTAGCAAAGACATTTTTTCCCCCTGAAAAAAAAACTTAACTTGAACAGAGCAAAGAAAGCACAGGCTTTGGGTCCCTGTTTGAATTCCAGCCTTGGCCTTTGCTCATTGGCAACCTTGAACAAGTTACGTAAACCCTCTGAACTTGACTTGCGTATTTCTAACATGGGGGGAAGACTTCATTTATAAAACGAGGCTGTGGGGGAAATTAAAAGAGATAATAGTCATTATCTTTTTATATTACATAAAAACAAAAGATGTTGGGGGTTCACTATTGTGTTTCCAGCACTTAGCATAGCAATGGCACACAATAAGTGCACAAAAAATAGGTGCTGAGTGAATGAAGGTCTGAATAACAATATCTATTGAAACCGACATTTCGGGGCATATCCAAGCTAATTTCCTCTTGATTATTTCTCCCAAAGGGAAACAAAAAAACAAAAGAAACTGAGCTCTCCCTCTCAGCTGCTGCTTCTTTCTAAGGTGGTTACTTCCCGTGAATATTTGTCCTACGAACTTCTTCAAATCCTTTCTTGTTTTCTGTTTGTTTCTTACATCCTGTGTTCTGCTTCATTTGTTTATTGCCTTGTTTTGTAATATATCATTTTCACTGAGCTTTCTAAAAAGGACAAATAGAAGCAACATTTTAAAACTACTTTCATGTCTAACACATCTTTATCCTAACTGCTATTGATAATTAATTAGATTGGCATAGAATTCTAGGCTCAGAATTTCCCCTCAGAATTTTAAAGGCAGCACTCCAGTGTTTTCTATAATTGGGTATTGCTTATTGAAGAAAATTTGGAAAATGTGAGTAAGTGTATGAAAGAAGATTAAAAGCATCAGTAATCCTATCACGTAGACACAACTCTGTTAACATTGTGATTATATCTTTCCACTTTCCAGGACACATATAACACACACACATGGCCATGTTGTATATATAGTTTCACAGCATGACTTTGTTTAATTTTATATCATGGTGTCTTCATATCATATGTAAGTAATTTCCTTCAAGGCTGTTTTCAACACTAAGGATCCGTGATTCTATGAGTTGTTAAGGAGAAATGGCCTATGGATGGTTTCAGTCAAGGTAGCAGACAGTTGGTTTCATTGATACAATCAGGAAATAGAACAGTGGCTAAGTAAGATAAGGTTAACTACCTGCCAAGTGCTTCTCATTTAGGGACACAAGGTTCTCAGTGAGTATAAGGGATTCGAAGACATTACAGACGAGGCTCAGTAAATCATGAGTGTAACCTCCAGTGAGGAAAAGCATGTTAGAATGGAGAACAGGGCACAGCAAGGCCTCCTGGAAAGAACATGGTGTGCAGCCTTTATGATGAAATGGGGCTACATATAAGCAAAGTGTTCAAGGTTCTGAATGGGAGACTGGCAACCACGCCAGTCTACAGCCTACAATTAAAGATGTCAAGCAATAACAGAACATGGTTGCCCAACTGGACACAGAAAGTCTTTAGTGCTGTAAGAGCACATAGCCTGAGTGGGCTTTAGAAAGGAAAGAAGAGGAAGTAAGGAAAATAGAGCAAGTCTCCAGGGAAACGTGTTATGCAGAGGTGATGGCCCTAAATGAGGACAAGAAGTACTTAGGCAGCAAAGATACATTTTCCACGCTGACTTCTGGGTTATGGTAGTGGTACCAATTCATGATGAGGTACAGAGTTCTGGCAGCACTGAAAATCAGAAGTAAATATTAACAAATTGACACTCTGAAAGGAATATCTACTCAAAAAGCCCACATGAGGTCAGGTAGTTAAAAAAAAAAAAAAGTAGCAAAAAATTGCTTTATAATGTGAGACAGAACCTGCAGGAGAGAGGGGTGGAGGGGAGGAAAGGGAGAGGGAAAGAGGGAGAGAGATAGAGAGACTCCTACCTATGTCCTTTGTCCTGTGTGAATCCTTAAAGATAGAAGTCCTAAGACAGAGAGTAAAGCATGCACACGCACACGCACACGCACACGCACACGCACACACACACACACACTCACACTCACACACACACACTCACACACAGACACACACACAGACATTTATAGAAACTTCATTCCATCAATAATTAACTCTATTTCCACAGACTTGGAGATGCCCTAATTTGAGATGAGGCAAGGGTAAAAGCGGACAGGTGGTAGGTGACATTGTCACATGTGGGACAGGCTTCAAGATGGAATATAAACAGGAAGCTTCAGGGATTAATGTACTCTGGGGACTGTATTTTTCATGCTTTGTCTTAAAATTCCACAGAAATTCCAGAGAAAAAATGTCAGGAAAATGTCTAATATGAAAGGACAAGTTTCTTTCCCGTGAATCAGAAGAGTAGGAAGCAGTAGACAATTCTTCCTCAGTTCTAGAGAGCTGCATTCGATCATGTTTGTCAGAATCAGCACTGGATAATCCCTCCAAGTCAAGATCTGCGGGGGAGAGGCCACCAGTCTCCATGTGGAAGGTGAGGGTACCATTAGTTCCTAATGTTTGGTACTGATAGAGCTATCTTCTGCAGAATGTAAAACCCAACAGAAGTGCAGAGGTGCCATGGATTTGAAGGTGAAGAGGGGAAATCTGTCATAGAAAAAAATAGAAAGCATTGACTTTGTATTTTCCTGTGGTTCTATAAATAAAGAGATGAAAGAGAAAATAAGCTCAAATAATTATTTGAGGTGATTGGGGTTTTGAAAAGCGTAAATTAAAAAAAAAAAAAGAACAACACAAGGATGTTGAAAATACTATAATATATTAAAATCTACATTGAAAGTAGTAGAGCAGAGATGATGTTAGAAAAATGGGGATTAATGGCTTAAAAGACAGAATGTGAGAGAAAGAGTAATGTAATGAAGCCTATGGACAAAAAATCCTATACGATGAGAGGCCAGAGGTTAAGTAGGAAAACATGGAGGGCAATGCTTTTGAAGGACAGCCAGGAGGTCACGAAGCCACTAGTGAGAGCAGAGACGTCAGTGGTTAGGGCTGGAAGCAACAGGATGATGGGCACAAAGCTGATCAGCTGGAAAAACTACTCAACTTTTTAAAGCTTTGGGCTTATCCTCTGTATAATGAGGATCATAATTATTTCTACTTGGCATGGTTGTTTTCAGAATTAAAACACTGTGCCTGACACCAAGGAAGAACTCTAAAATACCTAAATTTGTGGGGGAGATGGGAAAAAATCCCTACCTAGACATGTACTGATTTGTTTTTAGTGTCAATTAAAACAATTCTTGTTCCTTTGTATTTTCTATTTTCTGATTGGGAAATGACGGACTTGTTTTTATTTCAAGGATGAAGGGAGAAGGGAAATCACACAATTAGGAAAATAGAAAACTATGTTACTTTCAATGGAAGAGAGTACTCTGATTTTAGTATTCTGTCCTATATTAAAGAATAGATGATGATATGCCAATATCCTTAGAAGTTTGTTTTTTTCATCTTTATCCAAATTTAATTCAGAAAATCGATAATTAGGTTTGTAGAGAGATTAGTTGGAGTTTGATTATTTTGTTGCCAGTGACTCCTCAGCCCACTCCACAGTCACTGTATCCTATTAATGTAACAAATGACCACAAACTTAGTGGGTTAAAACAATACAGATTTATCATCCTATAGTTTTGTAGGTCAAAAGTCCTACCCAGGTCTCATTGGACTGAAATGAAGGTGCTGACAGGTCTGCATTTCTTCCAGAGACTCAAGAGAAGAATCAGTTTTCTGGTCTTTTCCAGATTCTAGAAACCTCCAACACTTCTTGGATTATGGCCCCCTTCCTCTGTCTTTAAAGTCAGCAAGAGCAAGTAGAGTTGTTCTCACATCACATCACTCCCACTTCCTCTCCTGCCTTCTCTTTCCCTTTAAAGAGCCCCTGTGATAATATTGAGCCCACCAGATAATCTGGAATAACCTCCCTACCTTAAAGTCAGCTGCTGGTAACCTTAGTTCCATCTGCAACCTTAATTCCCTCTTGCTATGTAAAATAACATATTCACAGGTCCCAGCTGTTAGGATGAGAACATCTTCGGGGGGGCCACTATTCTGCCTACCACAGCCACTAAACAGGTTTTATTAGTAGAAAGAAACATTTTAGACCCTGGAAACGGGGCCTTCAAGAAGCGTTCTCTCCCTAACAGAGACACAGCCTCTCTTATTGAAAATTAAGAGATTGATTTTGGAGAATATAAACACCAACACCACCTAGTCACTGTTTGCGTTTGTTCATTTTGTTTTTAATGAATTAGTAATATGTGCTCATGGTTGAATATAGAATATGAAAACAAGTATCCTGTGAATATCTCTCTCGTAATGCTAATTCACACATCTACATGTTCCAAACTTTTATCCACTTATAATATATAGCTTTTATTGACATATTCCTGTTCATATTATACTGTTTGTGCATATTCAAGTAATGACAAACAACTCTATATTTTTTCATCCCTTTTTGTATCTTGAAGTTTTCGTACTCTGTACAATGATTTTTCAATTATGGTAAAAATGCATGACAGAACATTTATCCTTTTAACCATTCCTAAGTTTCCAGTTTAGTAGTGTTACATACATTCACATTATTGTGCAACCAATCTCCAGAATTTTTTCATCTCGCAAAACTGAAACTCTATACTCATTAAACAATAACTTCCCACACCCCACGCCTCCCCAGCCCCAGACAACTACCATTTGACTTTTTGTTACTATGAATTTGAACTACTGGAGATACTCATATAAGTAGAATCGTATAGTATTTGTTTTGTGACTAGCTTATTTCATTTAGCATAATGTCCTCGAGATTCATGTTGTAGTATGTGTCAGAATTTCCTTCCTTTTAGGGCTGAATAATATTCTATTGTATGTATAAACCACATTTTGTTTATCCATTCATTCATGGATGAGTGCTTGGGTCACTTCCACCTCTTAGCTATTGTTAATAGTGCTGCTATGAACATGGGTGTATAATGTACGTAATATTTTCATTTTCAAAGTTTTAACTTGGAGACCATGAAATATTATGTAGGGAGAACTTTTTTTGTTTCTTTTTTCAAAAAATAGTATCATAGTATTTTGTTGTAGTAATGGACCACTATAGACCTAACACCATGTTTATGCACATCTGTGCTGTGTCCACTTAGTAGAGCTCGCAAGGTAAAAAATTTGTATTCCCAGAAACCTACTGATATCCAACTTATCTTTTTCATGAGAAGTCAGCAGTAAGAGATTTCCAGGTATTTTGACTGAAGTACTCTGATAAAATTAAAGATATATTCAAGTAGATCTAGAGATGAATAAAAATATTGAACTCAGGATAGGAAATGTCTTGATGGTTAGCATTGAGAGTGTTTAAAGGATTAAATGAAGTAATTGTTATAATATGGCTACATAACTAAATACATATTTTAAAACATAGAAATTAAGAAAAGACACAATACTAAATTAATAATGAATTGAAAATAATCTGAATGAAAGAGTTCAGATATTATAATAAACACCAGAATGTATTTTTTTAAAAAAGATGAGGGGAAATAAAAATTAGCTAAATTCCTTAGCCTATATAGACAAGAATAGAGGTCTTTACTTTTTTGTGTGTGTTTTTGGCAATTCAAGAAATATAAATCAAAACATGTTCAACATAAAGATTACCAGTAATAGGATTGAAAATGATATGAGTATCACAAGTTACCAAAGGATAATGACTCATCTCCATTTGAAATCTTGAGGAGAGGAAGAAAAGGCAAGAGCATTGAGGAAATTATCAAAGAAAATGAAAATAATAATAAAAGAAATTCAAATACAGGAGAAGAGAATGACACAGCACTCTCAATAAGGTCAAGAGTTAGAACTCAAGGAGTCAAAAGAAAGGATTGAAGTCAAAGGAAATCTCAACCAAATAAATAAAAATCACTAAACTGGAAAAATAATATAAACAGGGTAGGGAAGCTGAAAACTGCCAATGCTATCAGACCATGAGAAAAGAAAGTGACAAATGTCATAATTGAGAAGGGAGACAAAATTTTACTGGCTACAAGGGAAATAGGGACAGGTATTTGCACCCCCTCCAAAAATATGTTAGGAAACGAGGAACCTAGGGGGCTTTATTTCTCTGTGAAGTGTTGGGTTATCAGTCAGACACTAGAAGATCCCTGAGATCTGTATTGGAAAGAGAAAGCACAGATATGAATTGGAACAGGCACAAGGTCAAATTTGTAAAGCACATATACTCCCAAAAGAAATGTGAGAAGATAGTTATTTAAGTCTCTGCTACACTTTCTGCATACAACAAAGATGGCATAAAGATTGCACTGATAAAAATCTGGATGGGAACAAAAGTAACCTATAAAATTAAATATTTAAAATCAGTGTGTAAGATACACTTTTAAGAAAAGACACATTTTTAGGTTTCCACTTTAAGGGTCTAGAATAAAATTACTTTTAAAAAATATTGGCTAGTAGCATTGATACAATTAATTTGCAAGGTAAGAGAGAAGTCAAGTATAAAGTGAAAGGCACATTTTTTTTTATGATGCTATGAAAATAACCAAAATTAATTTATTAAAAGTTGGGAATTTGATCAAAATTTTTGTAGAACAGAAGCAAATTCCTTGTAATCATAATATTTTAGAACTAAATGGGGCCTTAAATAATATTCTACAGTCCTATTATATTAGAAAATGAAGACATAAAACAATCTATGACGAACAAGGAAGGGGCAGAAAACAAATCAGCCTTAAAAAGAGCCAACATTGGTTGGAAATGTCAGAAACATTGTATTTTCTCAAAGGAAAGAGTGAAAATAAAGACTTGGAGATCTGAATTAGATATCCTTGTTTATGAATAAATTTAATGTGTATAAGTAGAAAAAAATAGATGAAGTTCAAAAACAAATATAGAAAACTTTTAAAATAAGAGGTATTCTTGTTTACAGATTGTGACACAAAGAGAAAAGAAAAAAAACAAAAGGCAAACAAAACACTTTTACATTTAGACATCTGAAAATATGAAGAAAGAGTTATGCACCAAGAATTAAAAATACATGCTTTCAGATGGCACAGAAGGAGACAAGCCACAGGTGAAAGGTAGGAGGTCACCAGCCACAGGTGAGAGGGAGGGTTTGAGACCGGAAATATGTGGGGTAACTGGCATGGATGTTTTATGTGACAAGAAGTAAAAGGATTGATGAGCTAGGGCAGAGGCAGAGGTGATCTGAGCCTGAAATTTAAATGATCTGATCTTGCAGTTTGGTATATATATATTTTTCCCCCTAGCAACGTTCAGAGGCCCAGAAACTGCAGTAGAGAGAAACTGGGATGAGTTTACAACATGCCACTGGGATTTCCCTAGAACAGGAGGATTTCAAAATGACTTTTGCCACTGCTCCCTTATGCAGACTACTTCTTTAGGATGGATGGATCAGATCACCAGGGCTGACAGTTCCTTCTTTCCTGGCTCTACACCCTGCAATTTTGGAAATAATCCACTTCAGAAGTCATCAGAATGGGCACCTGGCTCCTTGTTGTGATGACTGGGAAATATTCCAACCTGATCTCTCTCCCAGTCTTTGAAATCCCCACCACCGATTTATCATTCAGATGTGGAGACTGCTCTGCCTAGCTTCACACATGCTCTTCCTATGACCTAGGAAGCTCCCACTGCTCCCTAATCTGTCTAACCAAGGCCTACTTATCCTCCACAGATTCGTTGAAGGTCATTCCTCAGGGAAGCCATACCTGTTCACAGCACTGTCACAGCTGTAATTATAGATCTTTGTAAAAAGTGAATACAATTTAAATATTTTGTCCTGATTATCAAGAGAAGAACCATACATATGTGATCACTAATGAATCTTCAATATAGAGCAAAGCACTTTGCAGTAAATGTTGAATGAATATATGAATGAATGAATGAAAATATAGCTATCCCATTGAGGGCAATACCTGAAAGCAATGGTTCTCATAGTGTGGTCCTTGGAACAGCAGTATCTCCATCACCAAAGAATTTGTTAGCATGCAATTTCTCAGGCTCCTCCTGAGATCCACTGAATGGGGGTTGAGCGCAGACATCCATACCTTAACAAACCCTCCGTATAATTTTAATATGTGCTGAAGAACCACAACCTTAAAGTTAAGTCTTAATTAGTTTCTGCCTTAGAGGAGGGGGACACAAACTCAGATGCCTTCAGGAATAATGAAAGTTGCATAAATGAGTGACATAAGGAAGAGTGGACCATAGCAAAACAAAACAAGAACACATGCTCAGCCTGAAGTATGAGCTGCAAGTAACATCGCGAAGAGGGCAGAGTAGGTACCCCCACAAATAATAGCAATTAGCTATCCACAAATGAAAATAGCTTTGAGAGAATTTAAAGAAGTTTTAACAACACAGTGGAGCAAAAAAAACCTGAGAATAACCACACCAAAGGGATAGGAAGACCAGTTTCATTTTTCTCCATCAGCTCATTCCCCCAGGCTGGCACGCCTCAGGACCAAGAGGAAACTCCTCTCACCGGGAAAAGGAAAGTAGGATAAATGACCAGCTTCCCCAGCATTTTAGGACACTTCACAAAGAGCCTGCTTTGGTTTCACCCGTCCCAGAGACCAGCAAAGCTAAGACATTTAGAGATGGCTAGTAACTAAGAAGGGCAGAGGCTACCAGTATCAGCCACTTGGGGGGAGTGACAGGAGTTCTCAGTGGCCTGCTTTGAAGAGGACACTAGCAGCCATCACTGCTGAGAATCTTGACAGCTCTTGTACACACTGTGGACTCCTGCAGCTTTCATCACTGAGGATCGCATCAGAGACCTCAGCAGACTGCTCCACATTGGAACCCAACAGCTTTTTTTTTTTATGTTTATTGGGGTGACAATTGTTAGTAAAATTACATCGATTTCAGGTATACAATTCTGTATTATATCATCTATAAATCCCATTGTGTGTTCACCACCCAGAGTCAGTTCTCCTTCCATCACCATATATTTGATCCCCCTTACCCTCAGCTGTTTTTAAAATTAAATATATTGGGGTGACAGTGGTTAGTAAAATTACATGGGTTTCAAGTGTACAATTCTGTAATACCTCATCTATAAATCCCATTGTGTGTTCACCACCCAGAATCAGTTCTTCTTCCATCACCATATATTTGACCCCCTTTACCACTTCTAGAATTCCCATCCCCATTTATCCTCTGGTAAACACTAAACTGTTGTCTGTGTCTATGAGGTTTTTTTTTTTCTTTTATTTGTTTATCTTGTTCCTTTGTGACTTTCGGTTTTATATCAGACATATGAGTAAAATCACATGGTTCTTGAATTTTTCTGTCGGACTGAATTCGAACCCAACAGCTTTGCCATTGAGGAAACCAACAACCAGCACAGCTGCTGCAGACTCCCTGCTGAAGGCCCCATAGGTTTCTGTCTTCACAGACTCCAGCTGCCTGAGCCCCTCCCTAGCCAATATTGCTGTGGACAGCTTAGGCCTATATTCCCCACAGCCGCCCAACCTACAGCTGTGTGTGTGCACGACACCAGCCCACGTCCACACACCTGCTCCAGCACCCAGAGCAGGCCCTTGCTCCTGTCGCTGACATGAAAATTGGACCCTTATCTTATACCATACACAAAAATGAACTCAAAATGATTAAAGACTTAAACATAACGTGAAAATGTAATAATTTAGAAGAAAACGTAGGGGAAAGCTCTTTGACATTGTTCTTGGCAATGATTTTTTGGAATTGACACCAAAAGCACAGACAACAAAAGCAAAAATAAACAAGTGGGACTATATCAAACTATAACTTTTTGCACGGCAAATGAAATAACCAACAAATTGAAAAAGAAACCTATGAAATGAGAGAAAATATTTGCAAACCATATATCACATAAGGGGTTCATATCTAAAATACAGAGAGTGCCAAAAAATGTATACACATTTTAAGAAAGGAAAAAACTATTAAAATTGTAATACTCAATATATACTGATAAAAAAAGATGACTACAAGTCATGTTTGACTTTTGCATTTACAAGAGGTGCTCAAAGTGGTTACCCTCAGCATCCAGATACTATTACAGTGAACTACTGCTTGAGGAACGTTGACCATCTCTTAAAATGTGTATACACTTTTTTGGAACCCCTGGTATATAAATAGCACAAAAACAAATAACCAGATTTAAAAAAATAAGCAAGGGACTTGAATAGATATTTTTTCCAAATAAGACTTCCAAATGGTTAACAGGGTTATAAAAAGTCACTCAATATCACTAATGCAAATCAAAACCACAATGAGGTATCACCTCACAACTCTTAGGATGACTATTATCAAAAAGTCAAAAGATAACAGTATTGAAGAGAATGTGGAGAAAAGGGAACCCTTGTGCACTGTTGATGGAAATGTAAATTGGTATGGCCATTATGGAAAATATTATTGAGGGTCCTCAAAGAAAATAAACACTGAAATACTATATGATCCAGCCATCTCACTTCCAGGTATGTATCTGAAGGAAATCAAATGCCTATCTTGAAGAGATGTTTGCACTCCCATGTTCATTGAAGCATTGTTCTCAGTTACCAAGATATGGAAACAACCTAAGTGTCCCTCACCAGATGAATGAAGAAAATGTGCAATACAATATTATTCAACCTCAAAAAAGAAGGAAGTTCTGCCATTTGCAACAATATGGATGAACCTGGAGGACAGGTTCTCAGTGAAATAAGCCAGACACAGAAAGACAAATATTGAATGATCTCACTTATGTGGAATCTACATTAAAAAAAAAAGTTGAACTTACACTAATAGACAGCAGAAAGGGGAAATGAATTATATTGATTAAAGGGCACAAACTTTCAGTAATAAAATGAATCAGTTCTGGAGACCTGAGTACAGCATAATGTGTATGGTTAATGATAATAACTTGAAAATTGCTAAGAGAGTAGATCTCAAGTGTTCTCACCACACACAAAAATAGGTACCTATGGGAGATGATGGATATGGTAATTAGTTTCATTGTGGTAATCATTTTACAGTGTATACATATATCAAGACATCACATTTTATACTTTAAATATATACAATTTTTGTCAAATATAAATAAGTAAAGATTTAAACATTCAAAAACAAATGGTAAGCTGCTATTCTGAAGGACTCTTAAGTTCTGTAGGCCAAGTTTCTCAATTTTCCAAGAGATTTTGATACTTGAATTTTGATGTGACATTTACCAATTGTGAATAGTGTCCAAGCTTCACAAAATATGTCAGCCAGGCAAATGCAACCTGTGGGAAATGTTTGCTTTGGAGTGGGGGTGGGGGGTGTCTTTCAAGGCAACACAGAAGGGTTATTGCTGGGGCCCCCAAGCAAGAACCAAAGTAAGAAAAGAGACAATAACACTCTGTGCCTACTTGATTTCCCCCCCTCCCACAGAATTGGCCCTGATTGTGACAAAAAAGAAGGAAATATTTGGTTTTATTAGCTTGGTCAGATTTACCTCAGTCTAGCAGTAGATTTGATATAAAAACCTAATCAATACAGCACTTGTTTTAAGAACTCACTGGGAAATTAGATATAGAACTTTAACAGAAGGAAGGAGTATAATACACTTACAACAAAATTGTAGGTTTCTACTGTGAATATCTCAACCCCAAATTATACTGAGAGAAGTTGAAACTAATGGTTTGAAAGATTGCATTTTGTTTTGCCTAGTTTCGTTTTTAGACAGTTCTTTTCCTTTAGTGGTTATGTAATTGCCCAAACCTTTATGGAAATAGCCACATCTTTAAAAACCAAAACAAAAAACAAGAACGAAAATCAAATCAAAAACAAAAACCATGTACTGCAAGTACTTTCATGACACCCCTCCCCAAATTAGAAATGCAACCAAAGCATGAACAAACTTCATTTCAGTCTAAGAATCGTACAAATGAAGAATTTAATCAGAGAAGTCCTGCCTGAGATATAAAACACACATCTTGAGAGTTCTTTATGGAGATTGTTCCAGAGAAATGGTTTTAATTTCTTAAGAGTCTTTATAATGATAGCTCGTGTCTCCACATCAACTAGTAAAAGGACAACAAAACTCAAAGGAATTCTCTTAAAATCCACACATAAAAACACTAATGAGACAGTTAAATTACCCATTGAAGGAGCTGAAAGCAAAATTGACAGGTTTTAGTCAAAGGAATGTTTATGTCTCCCAAGTAAACAAAGACTAGTGAGCAAATAAAAAGAAGAAAAAGAACGTCCTGTTCTTCTGGGAACTATTCTGTGAGAAATTATTGGGAAGGGGGAGCTTACAGAAACCTGAAGGTAAAATGAGGCCCTGGGCCTGGAGGAAAATGGGGATCCTAGGAGAGGAGTAAGCCACCCACCCCATGCTAGGCAGTCAAACAGAAGCATCCAGGAGAGAGTGAGGACGGTGATTGAGTTTCCTTCAGGTAACAAAGTCTTGAGGACTCTATTCAAGGAAAACCAGACATTTTCTAGTTTTCTGCTAGCATGCTAGGGGAGTATGGCAGGTAATAAGGAGGCCCATAGTTAACTGCTGCCGGCATTTTGTGTCAAATAATTAGACGATATGATTTTTTTCTTAATTCATTTTTAAGTAAAAAAATGTATTTTTAGAGATTATAAAAATAATATATGTGACTATTAAAACCAGAAAATATAGAAAAGCACAAAGAAGAAAATTAAAACCAATTAAAAATTAAACCAACTGCAATACTACTACCAACTACTACTACCAAAAATTAAACCAACTGCAATACTACTACTTAGGTATAACAACTGTGAATACTTTATACACATCTTCTAGTCTTTATATAGCTATATTATGTAGATATAGAGGTATAAAGATATGGAAAAGGATATTAATGTTGAGATCAAACTACGCAATTTGTTAACTGGCTTTATCACTTAATATATTTTATATAGCATATGAAATATCTACATTTTCAACATTTTAAGTCATTATTTTTTATTCAATCTGATTTTAATATTTATACATTATTACATATTTTGAGGATAGAATAATTTATGTAATGAACCGCCTGTATTGATTATTATTTCTGCACATGAGTCTTTGTACAGTCATTTGCTGCATAATGACGTTTCTGTCAACTATAAACCACATCCATGACAGTGGTCTCCTTAAGATTATATTGGAGCTGAATTTCCTGTAAGAAATGGAAAGAGATGTGGTCTGGGAGGAATCTTTTTTTCTCTGATGGGAACAATATCTGTGAGGCTTGGATGTAGATTCCTTCTCACTCACAGCACCTCAGTTTTAAGTGTGCAGTTTACATCCTAAGCAGTCAGCCACTGGCCTGTTTCAGCACAGAGGAGCCTGTCCCCAAGCACTGCATATTCAGAGGGCGCTACTTCACATGCAAATCTAGCTGATGGTCTTCAGAGTACACTGCTGTAAGTTCTTTGTCAAAGCCCTAAGATCCTGTACAAGGACACAGGTCCACAGAAAGCTACCTTAACAAGTAATAAGTGCCACTGCCACTTTAGTAAAAACTTTCTGTGGTAGTGTCGGGCCAGCCTGTCCCTGTAATTTGGAAATATTTTCAGATTGTAACGATATAAAGCATAGAAAAATTTATTTCTTCCATCAATTCAATGCCAGAGAGAGCCCTTTATGCCAGATAGGGTCAATGAACCAAAACCAAATTTCCAAATTCAAAAATAATGAATCCTCAGTTCCACACCCTCTCCATATTAAACATACTCTTTTAAAATGAATACCTCAAATTTCCTTAATCTGAGCACTGTTCCAACATATAGTAGGCACAACCACATTGCCATGACAATCTCCTGTGTTCCTTTATCTCTCTATCTTGATTCTAATTCCTACTGATACTCAGGCCACCTTTCAGTTTCTCCTGACAGTCATTATTATGGTGATCTATGCCTTACCCAGCTTCTCCTAGATATTTCCATCCATCCAGCTCACATCCCTATTTATGGAGTATCATTGCCAGCTTTGATGGTCTATTTGTAACTCTGTTGGAAGGAATCGGGGGTGGGGGGGCTTGTGGGACAGTGATTACATAGTCTACAGTAGTGGACAGTAATGTCCTGGGCCTTCACATTCTCTCCCCACTCACTCACTGACTCACCCAGAGCAACTTGCAGTCCTGCAAACTTCATTCATAATTAACTGCCCTATACAGGTATGCCATTTTTTAAAAAAAATCTTTGTGCCATATTTTTACTGTACCTCTTCTATGTTTAGACATGTTTAGATACACAAATATTTGCCTTTGAGTTATAATTACCTACAGTATTCAGCACAGTAACATTCTGTACAGGCTTGCAGTAATAGGCTACACCACACAGCCGTGGTATGTAGTAGGCTGTACTATCTAGTGTAAGTGCACTCCATGTTCATATAATGATGAAATCATCTAATGACATTACTCAGAATGTATCCCTGTCATTAAGTGATACATGACTGTGAAAACCTTTGACTTTATATTGGCTAAATCATTTGAAATGGAGTTGCCAAATCAAACTTAAACTCTATACTGAAGATTCAAGAGATTTTTTTTTAATAAAAAAAGTAATTCAGACATATTGAAAATGAAAGGATTGATTAAGACACAGAGGCATGCAAAAAAAAAAAAAAAACGGGTCACAATCTTAATATCAGAGAAGGTATAATTCAAGACCAAAAGCAATAATCAGGACACAGGTGGCTACTTTATAATATTAATGGTACTTAATAAAGTGGTAATAAGTATGAGTATCTATGAAGCAAATAAGTTGGCAACAACATTCGTAAATCATAAACTAGGAATTAAAGGAGATAAATGCAGAAATACATTAAAAAGAAAACTTTAATTCATTTCTCTCAGGCAATGACTGAGTAAATGGGTAAAACAATAATTATAGACATCAAACTTTATACTGGAAACAGAGAACATTTCTACTTTTCAAGAATGTATAGAATGACCATAAAACTGATTAAGTCACAACAAAAAACTGTGTTCCAAAGGTAGAGGTAATATAATCACTAACCATAATGTATTAAAACTTGAAATTAATAACAAAACCAGAAAACAACATGGAAATTTAAACAACTTATTTGAACCATACGGAAAAGAGAAACTCCAAAACAAATCTTGGAATACCTCAAAAAATAATAATACAAATATTACATGTCAGATTCTGTATAATTGGATAGAGCAGTACTCAGAAGAAAATGCAGACTTCAATACTTACACTAATAAAAAAATATAAAAACAAATCTAATATCCAACATAAGAATTTAGAAAAGGTGCAACAAAATAAACCAAAATAAAAGCAGAATAAAACAATCAATAAAGATAAATGCAAAAAGTAATAAATTGAGAAACAGACAAATAATGGAACTAATAAATAAATACAAATACCAGTTACATTATTTGGAAAAATAAAACAGGTAAGCCCATAACAATCAAGAAAATTAGAGGAGACATTAATATACAAAGTAAGAAATACTAAAAGGGAAGAAATTATATTTATAGAAATAATTAAAGGAATCATAAAATACAACTTTACTCAATTTCAGTTAACTAAATTTGAAAATGCAGATAAAATAGGTAATTTTCTAGGTAAATATAATCTTTTATATCAAAATATATTCAAGTACAGTAAAATATGTAAACTTTTAAAAAAAATTTTATTGGGTAAACAGTGTGTTTCTACAGGGTCCATCACCTCCAAATCGTTGTCTTCAATCTAGTTGTGGAGGGTGCAGCCCATTGGCCCACATGGGAATCGAACCAGCAACCTGCTCTAACCAACTGAGCTAACTGTCTGCCCCTAAACATTTTTTTTTTAAACATTATTTGCACAGCTGGTAAACCATTTGAAAAACAATAGACTGAAAATCATATGTCTTACTTTACCCAAGGATAAATTTTAAAAGAACCTAATATTTAAATGTTAAAAAAATTAAGCTATGAAATCACTACAATAAACTATGTAAAGATTTTTAACATAAGTAATTTTAGAGTGGGAAGGCCTTTCGAATTATGAAACAAAACTCAAATATCAAAAAATACTGATAAAGTACTTAAAAATCAGAAATGTTTATATGAAAACTGAAGTATCATTTAAAGAAAAGCAAAAGGCAGAAGATAAACTTGGAAAATCAGGCAGAAGAAATAGTTTCCCTAATAAATAAAAAGCTCATAAGTCCATTATTTTACAGATACAACAAGGATATAAGAGAATTCACAGGAAAACAGTCCAAATTAAACATATGAAAAGGTGTTTAACCTGACTCAAAATAAGAGCATGTACTCTGGAGTCAAACTTTCCAAACCTGGTTCTAACCCTGGTTCTACCTGCGTATTAATAGTTGTATGACCAGGTGCAAGTTACTTAACTTCATTCAGTGTGCCTCAGTTTTCATGTCAATACTTCGGAGACAGTAGTAGAACCCACCTCTTTGGGTAGTTATGAATATTAAATGAATTGATATTTGTAAAGTGCTTCTAACAGGGCGTGGCACATACTGAGAGTCATATAAATGTTATAGAAATTAAATAAATAAATAAATGTAAATTAAAATTACACTGATATGCCATTGTTTTGCCTATCAGATATGCAAAGGCTAAAGCATTTGATAATGCATTGTGTTGATGAGCATTGAGGAAACAGCCTTTCTCATACATTGCCAGACTTCCTGGAAGATGGTTTGGCCATATGCATTAAAATTACAGGTATACATATCTTGTAAACTAGCAATTTCACTTCTAGGAATTCATTGTACATATAAACTCACGTATGAATGAAATGAGGGAAGTACAAGATTATTCATTATAACAGTGTTTGCAACAGCAAGTGATTGGAAAAGAAAACCTAAATATTTACCAATAGGTAATGGGTTAAATAATTAATTATGCATCCATATAAAATGCTACCCTAAAAAATAAAATAATAATGAAGAAGATTCCCTAAAAACTGACATGATTGAAACCAACGTATTTTAAGTAAAAAGAAGAGCAGAACAATATATATAGTAAACTACCAATTGTGTAAAAAGGAGGAAAATAATATTTATATGTATTTGATAACATTACAAGTATCATGAAACATCTCTGGAAAAACAAAATAAATTAACTAACATTGGTTACTTCTCGGAGGAAATAACTTGGAGCCTGGAGGACATGGTCGGAAGATGCTCTTCTGGATGCGTCTGTAGTGGATGCTGTGGTGTCACCAGCTTCCTTTTCCGAGCAGAGGCATTCATTTCCCAGTTCCTGGAAGTGTCTGGTTGTCAGTTACAGGCCCTCTCTGGGAATTACCCTCAGCTGTGGGGCAGCCTGACTTAAAGTTGATGGAGAGAAGGAGTTATAAAATGGCCTCCTTACCTGAAGGAGAATTATAAAATGGCCTCCTTACCTGAAGGAGAGACAAGTCTAAAGCAACATCTCAGCTCCAGGATTCCTCATGGTTTATGGAATTGTGTTATAACCTGAGGCCTTTGTTTCTAATTGTATCTCTGGTCAGCTTTTTTCTCTGTCCAAACCTATTTCCTTTACTCCCCCCTCACGTAGATACCCAGGGTTTTCTTTCATTTTACAAGCATATCTCCAAGTAAGAGTCTATTTCCCCACGGAACCCAACCTAAGAAAAAAAATGTTCTTCTGAACCATTTGAATTTTAATTTTTTTTGGCCATTATATAAATGAATTAATGCATAACTAAATACATTTTAAATTTTTAAAATTTTAAGATTTTTTTCCCCTCTATTACTAATGTTAACTCTTGTTATTTTCAATATGTCAATGAAGTTCTCATTTTATCATTTGTCTTTTAATTTTATTCTTGGCTTTTTAAGAGGAAATATTTAATTTTTTGACAGCACATTTTTCAAAATGCAACATATTTGAACTCTATGTTCAAGAGCTGTACTGGGTACCATAGAATATACAGGGAAATATAAAACTGTATTATCACCCTCAAAGCAGGGACATGATATGGTACCACAGAAGGAGAATGGGCTCCAGAGTCAAATTCCCTGGGTAAAATTTCTGTTTAGATTTATGTTAGCAGCATCCTCAGCCACTTTACTAAACCTCTCAGAGACTCAATTGCCTTAACTGTAAAATACAGATAAAATACCTACGTCTCAATATTATTGCTAAAAGATGGTGATGTTAAAACACCTAATATAATACCCAGACTCTAACAACTGTTTTTTGAAAAATAAATAGTTGGGGAGGAAATACGTACCACATGAAAATATGTGCAGAAAATGTTAAGTGATAAAATGATAACAGATGATCATTACCATAAAATTCAAAGGAAGGAGATCATTTCTAAAGGAATGTGGTCCTAACATATTGACTGAAGAAAGGAGAACTGAAGCTGGATCTTGAAGTGTAAGTAGTCTGTGGAGGATAGCAAGGGTCTCAGTCCAGGGAGAGAGTAATGGGGTGGACCCAAGAGAGAGCTGAAAATGTTTGGATACAGGCATGAGCACACCTTGAGTAGAGGACAGAGCACTGGAAAGATAAATTGCTGTTAGATTAGAGAGAATTCAACGCCAGGCTAATGAGTTTGGGTTTTGCTCATAGGAAGCCTTTTTAAATTTATAGGCAGGATAATAGCATGATGGAAGTAGTGTTTTAGATTGATGACATTTTGGCAGCCAGCCATATAGGTTAGGGTCAGCAAAAGTGGCAAGGGCAGAGACTGGCTTAAGCTGTAGATGAAGCGTTAGCTAATAAGGGCATCTACTGGGTTCTGGGGCAGTGGAAAGAGAATGAGATTGTGGAGAGAGTTGTGAGAATTATGCAAGAACTGAGAAGACTTAATTTTGATTAGATAATGCTGAATGGTGATGATGAGGAAGTCCTCAGAGATGGCCTGGGTGACTGACTGAGTAACAGTACCATTGAACAAAAGTAGAGATGGAGGCAGGGGAGAATAATGTCCTAGTAACTGGGGGAAAATATGGTTCATTTATATTAACCTATACTGAATTTGAAGTGAAGGCAAGATACTCTAGTGGAAGAGTCCACCATGGCACTGGCAGTCCAAGCATGGAAGGACAATGGTGTTGGAACAGTAGAACTAAGGTTCATCAGCAGATGACACCGTTGAAGGCATGGGGTGAGAGACTTTATATTAAGAGTGGCAAAGACTTAATGACTAAAATGTGAGTCATGCTCATATTTATTAAGAGAAGAAAACAGAGCTAGCAAGGAAGACAAAGAAAGATCAGAGAATAATATGGTGCTATGAGAGCCAAAGGACAGGGGAGGTCAAAAGGAGATGGGGACAGATCAACCCTATCAGACACTGCAGAAAGGTCAATGAGAATCAACAATTGATATTGTCAATGGATTTAGCTCTTAGGAGGTCAGTGCACTTCCTGCAGGTGTGTTCAGAAGGTTGGGAGGGCTGATTGCAGAAGGGGAGAGCGATCAGACTACCTGGATTTTAATCCTATCTTGCTGTGTGATGTTGTGCATGCTGTTCAGCTCCTTTATGCCTCCGTTTCCCCACCTTTAAAATGGAGATAATAATGGGAATAGGGTTTTTGTGAGGCTAAAGGACAATATGTAAATTGTGAGGCTAAAGCCAAAATGTAAATTGCTCAACACAGTGTAGGTACTCAACTGTTATATATAGTTTCCTATTATTATTGTTGTTATACTATTACTGGAATTGGATGCTGGGTGTCATTTGGCCACAGATCTTGGTAGGGAAAAGCAGAAGTAAACTAGCAGGATAGCTTGCGAAATCTTCCCAGGCACAGGTGTGCACGTATCTGCAGGCAATTGGGAAGGGGAGCCAAGGCAGGAATAGAACACGAAAGCGCCAGGGAAAGAAATATGAAGGAGCAAAGTCATTGTGGGCAAGAAGAAGGGAGTATAGGTTTAAGAATCCAGGTTGACTAATTAACCTGGGAAGAAAGGGCCAGACACCAAAAAAGAAAACGATTCATACAGATATGGAATTATGAAGACACCAGAGGGAGAACAAGAAAACACATACATGAGGACTTTTTACCTCCGAGTAAAGGAATCAATGATGCCATTGGCCAAAAGTCACTGGCCAAGAGTGGGATGGATGTCTCTGCGAGTATCGGGACAGAGTCCCAGAGAGCAGTTTCCAGGCTCTCGGCCTCACGTGGAAAGGTGCTGGCTCGGGTAATAGTTGGCCACCAGCTTTGACTCGTTGGCCATCAGCTGTTCCCGGTTAGCCATTAGCCACTGACATAACTGCCGTGGCTGAGCTAGCAAGCGCAGATTGCAGTTAGCAAGTGGGGTTGGTTGGCAGAGAAGCGGAAGGCGGATTGCGCATCGTGTGGCTCCTGCTTCCTATGTCTCCAACCCAGCCACCAGTGAGAATATAGTGGTATGAACCCCGTATCTATGGCTCCGTGGGTGTTCCTGTTTGGCCTCACCAAATCCTGCGTTTCTGTGTGGGGAGTGGGACCAGAGACCCTGCATTACAGCAAGTATTTGCAATGTTTCATTTAAAAAATTCTGTTTTTTTTCAATTTTAAACTCCCTTCAGATTTTTTTTAACCCCATAGTGGCTTCAAGTAGAAAGTAAAGAACAATGAACAGTCAGAAGCAATTATGAAATACTGTAGGATTAACTTGGTGCTACCCAGCAATATCCATAGGGTATCTGGCAGTGGAAACCGGCACTCCACCTGAGCTTGCCGCGTATTGGGAGGAAAACCAGGGAGAACAAACTACAGAAGAGGACAAGTCTCAAAAACCGAAGTCAACCATACATATACTTTTCATCTAGTAGTGTGAGCAATATGCCAACAACCCGGACCTCTTCAAGGTCATTTTAGATCTGTGGTTTTAGAAAGCTTTCCATTTTCACCTAGAATTACATTTGACACTGGGTGATCTTCCAGGTTTAATTTCTCTTTGGAACCACAAATCATCAAAAGCAAGTCGCCCTCTCAATTAAAAAATCATTTTCACCAAAGTTCATATCTAGTGTGAACAGGCCAACTAAATCTGATGGTTTGTTGCTTTGTTTCCCAAATGGTATTTGGCCAATTGGAAGGGAACATGCAGTCATTCTCAGGAACGGTGCTGGTAAAGCCAAAATGTTCTCCATATGGGCCTTCATCTGTCTTCTGAGTTGTCTCTATGCAAGCATTTGTCTTGGTGAAATAACTTCAAATATTAACTCAAAGTGTGGAGGGAAGAGCTTGTCCTGTAGGGCTATAAGCCTGTTTGATCCTAAGGGAATATGAGCATTTCAGAGGCTTTAAACAAGCAGAGGGAAAAATCTAATGAAGATAAAGTGCTACGTGCCACAGCTCATTATTCTGAGCAGCTTTGAGGCTGCCAGGCCATTAGACTTGCTTCTGTTTTTGCCATCCATACCGCCCTGGAGATGGTTTATTTGTAAAAGGAGTAAGATCTAGGACATGCATTCATTTGTAAAAGATACCAGGACACAACATTCTGCAGCTAATTCCACGATCATGAACTTTACCTGTGACTAAATACATTTCATTTCTTACAGCTGAGCTTCAATAATTGGTTTTTGCAGCACAAACACATCCAGTAAGGAAAACATGAGAAGCCCAGCTCTCTCCCTGCATTTTGAAATGGCTTTCGCTGCAGATGGAAAAAGCCATCCCAGCTCTGAGTTGGCAGTTCCCAAGGTCAAATCATAGAGACCTGGCACCTGGGAACTCAAAGGCGAGAAGGAGCAGGTGGCTTTGGAAGAGTAAATGACCCTGAAGGTAGGCAGCTCAGGGGAGGAGAGGAGCAAATGACAGTGGAAGGGCGGTGGTGGTTAGGAAGCCGGAAAACTAGAGTCCTTGCAGAAAGAAACCTCATATCCACAGTTCGCAGCAGCTCACTGTAGTTTGTTTTGCCAGGTCTAATGCAGTCATCGCGGTCTTTTGAAGTGCTTAATAAGCCACCAAATCGTATAGCACAACGGATTCCAGACAGAACTACCACTGGGGGATGGAGAATCATTATCATGTTATGGGGGATTTGGCTGTGAAAAGGAAATTTGGGTTCATCCGGTGGGTTGATTAATTTATTCAGAGAAAGGAAGGCTAAATATGCAGCATTTGCTTTGGCCTTAAAAGCACTGAATTATACACTTCAACAGTTTGGTTCATTGGGTCCCACACTGCCAAGAGAATCACGCTAGTTGGTATAACTCTGATATCTACACATAAACTTGATACTAAAATAAGCACCAGGATTCCAAAAATTCATCAAAGGGATATGCAGAATAATCATTACTTTTCCTCTGGACTAGCTCTAGAGACAATTATGATGTAAGGAAATTTGTCTAAAATCCCCCATCCCCTTCCTTTACCCTTCTCTCGTTTACTGCTGAGAAACTCAGTGTCTCTGGCATTTTCCCTTTTGACTGGGACACCCATTATGGGCACCATCACATCCGAGTCTCTTCCTTCCATAAAACTCACTTAAAAAAAAAAAAATCATGTCCTGTCTAATAGCTACAGGTTGATGAAGAATTAATTACTTTCCCAATGCGATTTGCACTTTCACAACTCCTTGATTATGGCAGAATGTCATATACAGAAGCAGGACCAGGAAGGAGATTTGAGGGGACAGGAGGGTTTATTCTTAGGACATCGTGAATCATATCATAAAGGTGTTAGTGCCATTAACTGCTTCTCCTTCTCACTTTCTATTTTGTTTTGCCTTCCACCATAGGACCTACTATGTGTAAAGCACTGTGCTCAGTGAAGAGGCCCAAAGATGGATGAGGCACAGTCCTGGCCTTGGAGAGGCTCATAATCTGGTGAAAGAATAAGTATGTAAGTAATCAATTTCAATGCAGCCTAGTCAGTGCTAAGTAAAGCTATGGTCAAGGGGCTGTGGAAATTCCAGAATGGGGATTCTGCCTGTTGCAGGAGAGATCTGAGTTGGTATTTTAAAAATAAGTAGAAAATTGCCCTCATTACAAAGGACATAAATATGGATTCAGCAAGTAAGAACTCATAATCATTCTGGAGGAAAAACGCATAGATGGCTTTGGACCACGTGTGCCAAATTCTGCCCCATCTAGTGATAAAAGCTAGAGATTCCAGGAGCCTGGCTACCAGGCACCTCCCGGATGCAGAGCAAGTGCAGGCTTCACCAGCTTCCTCAGAGCACACAGATAAGACTGTGGCTGCCTCAAGGTGTTGATCCTGGTGACAGATTCTTTGAGTGATGTGTAATTAGAAGCATAGTAGCAACCTAGGACCTGAGACAATTCTCCCTGCCATTCAGCAGCTTATGAATGAAAGCTCCTGATCAGATTCAAAACCAAGAGTCCAGCACTCCAGACTCATCACTTTAGACTTGTATTCCATTCCGTTCTGTCTCTAGCACATGAGATCCTGATGAATTGGGGCATGTGGTGTAAAGGCACAGAAAGAAAATTGAGTTGAGTTTTCTCCAGTTCTCTTTGCTTGGGTATCAGGTGCTGAGAATAGGTACCTAATATCAAGCCCTCAATGCCTTCTGTTTTGCTCACATTCTTGGGAACAGCTATCCTCCAGAACCCTTGTTTGAACCCTTGGCACCATATTAGAGATGGTAGAATGTTTGAACCCTTGGCACCATATTTGAGGTAGAATGCCCAGGTTAAGACTGCAGGTTTCTGGAGGCAGATGTCCTGGTTTAAATCGAAGCCCCTCCAGTTACTAGATATATGGCTTTAGCAAGTTATTTAACATCCAGTGCCTAAGTTTTCTCAGCTGTAACATAGGAATGATATTAGTACCTGTCTCAAGTGGTTGTTATAAAGATTAAACAATTTAACATATAAAAAGCACCTAAAGGTGTACCTGATAACATTATAAACTATCTATATGTATTAGCTATTATTAACACACATTCTCTCTCATCTTTCCAGCTTTCAAGAAGGAGGAGCTATGATAAAGCCCAAGAACCACCAAGGATATTCTGGACACAGGTAGGGGACACCACCGTGGCCAATGGCCCCCTTAATCCTATCCCAAGACTGGGAGGCAGGACATTTCGGTGGGATTATCATGCAGACAGTCTGAAGGGGCAACTCTCTTTCCTCTGCAGCCTACTTAGTGGTAAAAATGTAGCCACATGTGTTCTCTGTTTCAGGCCCTTCAGCATTGGAAGTGGGGTGGGGTGGGGGTTAATTAAGCTCTGGAGAAAGAAACAGGAAGTCTTGCTATAGGCAGTTTTGGAAAAGACTTAAAGGGATCTTTGATGTTCCTTCATGGTTCAGACCAGCAGACAGGGTTTTGAAAACAAGCCGTAATAAGGAATAATCTGTGTGGAATTGGGCTGTGCTCTGTGCTATGTTTCTCGGTAACTATTATAGTGTCAGTAACTGTAATTCAGGCATTAATATTTTTAGTACACTCTACTCTTCCCAACCTTTTCCACTGACCTAATCCAGACTCCTCATTAATTCTCCTAGAATGTTATGGTAGCTTTACATCTGCCTGGCTCTCCCATTGCTAGCGTCTTTCCTTTCCAGTGTCCTCTTTCCCTAGGACTGTCAGCTTTTCCTGAAGCAATGCTCTGATCACATCACCTTCCTGCCACTAAACCCCCATAAGCTCTCCAGTGGTTCATTTACCTACTGGGGCCTATTATTGTTTCACAGATACTGCATTTTTTAACAAATTGAAACAAATTTAACAAATTGAAAGCAAGAACCTCCACCAGCAAAAACAAAAACACCTCACTTTATTGTGGTACTTGCTTTATTGTGTTGGACTAGAAATGAACCCATGATATCTCCAAGGTATGCCTGTATCATACATGAGCAAAATGGGAAGGATAAAATGAAACAGGCACACTTTGGATCTGAAAACCTGGAAATCTCTTGAAAATGGATGTTTTCTAGATTCATTTTCTTCCCATTTTTAGTCCAGATTTGGTACAAGAAATATCACTTTGACTCTTACCTGTGTTTTAAGGGAAACACCCTGTTGTTCAAATGATTGTCTTAGTTAGGATGTTGATTTGACTGCTTACACAGTGATCAAAGTACAGTGGATTAAAACAGAGGATTTATTTATCATTCACATGAAGTTCCGTGTTGGTGGGTGGTCTGAGGCCTGGGGCTCAGAGCCTGCTGTTCCCCTGAGGCACAGAGGGACCCCAGTCTCTCCTATCTTGTGGTTCTCAAGGTCTGGACTAGGAACTCCTGAGGAGTCTGAGACCCTTTCAGGGTCAAAGATCAAAGAATATATTTTTTTGAATACTTTTTTTTTTATAAGAATACTAAGTTTTTATAAGAATACTAAGGTATTTTTGCCTCTTTCATTTTCAGTTTTTCATGAATATATAGTGAAGTATTCTATAGGTTACATAACAAGTGATGTTACAACAAATTAAATGTAAAGGGAGATATAAGAATCTAGCTGTCTTCTATTGTCAGACTTCAAAGAGATTTCCAAAAATGCAAAACAATACCATACTTTTCACTGAATTGTTTTCAAGTACTCTGTCTAAAAATGTTATTTACATTATCAAGTAATGGTTTCATTGTTATTTTAAAATAAGTAATATTTTTAAATGTTCTCACTTTTAATTTCAAATATGATAAATATCAGTAGATATAACCCACATATATAAAAATTCTTTGTGGTCCTCCATATATATTTTTTTTTTTTTACTTTATTTAAGTGGATTTTTCCAGGACCCACCAGTTCCAAGTCAAAATTTTCAGAAAAATTAATATACTTAAAAATATATATGTTTCAATCTAGTTATGGAAGGCGTAGCCCACAGTGGCCCATGTGGGGATCAAACCCACAACCTTGTTATTAAGAGCCCTGCGCTCTAACCAACTGAGCTAACTGGCTGCCCTATGTGGTCCTCCATTTTTAAGAGTATAAAGGAGTACAGAAAACAAATTTGAGAATCACTGTCCTAGGGTGTTGTCTCCATCTGTAAAGTAGAAGCTGGCTCTTCCACGTTCCAGCTGGAGGGAAGGGGGATAGGAAGTGGAAGGCAAGCAGCTTTCATTAAGGATGTTGCCCAGAACCTGCTCTCATTGCTCTGCTCACATCTCATTGGCCAGAATATCATTACACGGCCATGCCCTGAGAGGAAAAATGGCAAAGACTGCCAGCAAACTACCAGAAGGTAGGAGAGAGGCAAGGAACGAATTCTCCCTTACAGCCCTCAGAAGGAACCCACCATGCTGACACCTTGATCTAGGACTTCTATCCTGTAAAACTATGAGAAAATGAATTTCTGTTGTTTAAGTCACCCTGTTTGTGGTACTATTTGGCAGCCCTGGCAAACTAATACAGAAGGTAAAGCAGCTTCAGAAAACTGCCCAGCCAACTAATGAAAATTACTATACGTGGCAGAAATGCACTGAAGGAAAAAGATACCTTCCACATTTAAAAAAGTTCTGTGTATAACATCCCCATGTGTCAACCTGCTTCGTTGGTGCCAAAAAGGCAGCTGAACATCATTCCACTACCAGTCAGGCATATTTATATTTATGTGCAGTGCTTTGCCTTTTCTCTATCTCCCAGACCAAGTATAAATTCAGGAATCAGAAGTTTGCTTAAGGTCCCATTTATCTGTGCTCAATTCGCTGTCAGGAATATATGGCTGACACATGCTAATACATTAACTGCTATCTCACTATAAACATCCTGTGTTAAACAAGCATAACTGAGCTTTCAAAGGAAAAAAATCATCTCTTTCTCCACATCAGTGTAAAATGTTTCTTTCTTTTGCTGCTTTAGCACAGTCATTTTGAAACCAATAATTCTTCTTCACTAGGTATTTTCTTTGGGGTTGAACCTTGTGAAATTACAAGCTACCTTAAAAAATGTGTACCATGTTGATTATTTCACAATGTATACATATATCAAAACAGCAAATTGCACAACTTAAATATATACAATTTTTGTCAATTATACCTCATTAAAACTAGAAAAGAAAAAGAAAAAATTTCACCACGTAGTCAGCTACAAAAAGCTGGTCAAATGTAAATTGACCATATACCCTTGTTCAGCTTGGTGGATCTGTTCAACGGCCTGGCCAACATTCAGGACTCTGGAAGAATGACTCCTAAGTTGATGCATAATTATACATTGCTTTAATGCATAATTGAGGTATCCCCTTTACAAATACCTCTAATGAGTTAGCATTTATAGAAAGCCGACAAGTCACTGCAATAGTATGGGAGGGATAACGTAGTTAAGGGTGCCACACTGGTCACAGTAAAGAGGAGGCAGCCTGGCACAGGGGAAGAGAGTGAGCCTGGGGGTAAAGTTACTTGAGTTCTAGATGTCGGTGTGCCACTACCAAGCTGTGTGGGGCAATGAGCTTCACCTCTCTGGGCCCAGCTTTCTTTATATGTAAACAGATATGACTGGAATGTAGAATTGATCAAGTTCATGACTTCTGTCAGAATGTTCTCCTGAGTCTAAGCTCTATACTGGGTTCAGTATTTTCAAGAGCCAAGAAATGGGAAAAGATACATTGTTAGAAAGAGCTCAATGTGACTCTATCACTGTGTTTGCTCATTCCTTTTATTCACAAATATTTGTGGAGTGTCTACTTGTTTAGCTTAGCCATAGTTGGCTTGGTAAAACCTGATTACTGACTATGTGAAGAATCTATTAGGTTGGTGCAAACGTAATTGCAGTTCAAAAGGTTAAAAATAATTGCATAAACCCCAATTACGTTTGCACCAACCTAATATATTGTCTCTAGTTCTGAGCGGGTAATTGAGATCGTGGAGAAGGACCTGGGTGTCTAGCTTCAGTTCCATTTATGTGTCATTCCAGCCAGTCACCTTGAACAGATAAGCAGGTCTGTGGTGCAGTATGTCCAATGTAGAATTGTTTCTTCACCTACTTTTTCAGTCAAAACTGAAAATCCTGACCATTTATGTTCCTTTTAGATACATGAAGAACTTCTCTGGCTAGGTATTCTGTACTTCCTAGTGTTCTATATATCAGTGTCTTTTTGAGCATCAAGGATCCCTGACACTAGGTTTTGATGCTATTATAAAAATAATTGTTGGCTACACACTTTGCAATATAAGCAACAACAACAAAAAAACTGTACGCATCAACCAAGGTATACATAGACCTAATTCCAAGCAATAAGATAGGCATGAACAAAGTTCCCCATTTAGGATTGTCACAGAGACAAAGGACTTGATTCCCTCACTAGAGAACAGTATTTCACTACCCTTTGGTTTGACCAATTGATGGAGTTTAGAAATTTGCTATGTAAGTGTTGAATTTTCAGAAAAACTTAATATATTTGGAAATATATGCTTCATTTCTGGGTTGTGGACTTCTGTGGTTTTCATTATGGATTGGTTTTTATGACTTGTTTTTAGTAGTAAAAAAAAAAAAAAAGCATCCTGTGGCAGCAATACCCTGTAAATAGTACCAAAAAAGCATCTGAAGTAAAGAAATTCTTTAAGAAACAATAAAATGGATCCAGGGCATTTTATGGGTCAAGAAAAATTAAGAGCAAGTGTTTATTCTTTTGCTCATGTGTTATTTTATAGCCTTTCTAATTCAACTTTCCATCTGTAATACCCAATGGTATAAGTACTTATAAAGTTTACCATAAATACTGAATATATACTTAATATTTAAAGACATGGCTCTTCTCCAGAAGTCCTTCCAAATCACAGCGCATTAGGGTTCTTACATCCAGTCCTTGTTCCAGATAAAAAGGAAGCATTTATCTTAGATATTTTCCCAATTTTTACCCAAATTATACATTTTCACATCCCCAAAGGCATTTGGCAACAGAGAAATGTAATATTCATTCACATTAACCCATTTTAAAACACTTAAGGAGACAACGTGAGGTCTCCTAATCCCCATGTCAGTGCTACCAACTAATGAGAACTCTCCAGGTTCTTGCTGAAGAAGAGAAAACATTTGGATCATTTTGTGAAGGAAACAAAGCAAGACCTTGCCTCATCTGTTTTGCCTTTTGTTGCCTAAAGCTGTTAGGGAACAATAACGAAGGTGCTTTGCTAAATGAGAATAGAAAAGCAACACTAGGAATGTTTAAAAAATTTCTTGTCTGATGGGGAAATAGGACAAACATTCCTGATCATGAACAGTCTACTTTAGTCTAAGAGTAAACACTTTTATTTAAAAAAAAACAAAAAACTCTTTCTTACTCTTCAACTTTTTTCCGTCAGCATCTTCACCAACACTTAATTTGTTGTTGTCTTTTTGATAATAGACATTCTGACAGTTGTAAAGTGATATTGTGGTTTTGATTTGCATTCCCATGATGATTAGCGATGATGAGCATCTTTTATATGACTGGTGGCCATCAGTATGTGATCTTTGGAGAAATGTCTACTGAGGTCCTCTGCCCAATTTTCAATCAGATTTTTTATTTTTGATGTTGAGGTGTATGAGTCTGCACATTGATGACTTTTTATAGTGGTTTGTTTGAATTCCTTTGTCTTTATTTTTGTGTATCTAGTATATGTTTTTGGTTTGTGGTTACTATGAAATTCATGCATATCAAGTTATGTTTATAGCAATCAATTTAAGTTGATGGTCATTTAGTTTGAACATATTCTAGAAGCATTGCATTTTTTACTCACCCTCCATGTTCATGTTTTTTCCATCATATTTTACACCTTTTGTGTTCATCTGTCCCTTGTTTTATTATTGCACTTATAAATGATCTTACTACTTTTGTTTTTTAACCTTCAGACTAGCTTTATAATTGGTTGAACCACTACTTTTATTGTTTGCCTACCACATAGTAGGTTGCTTGACTCAATTTCAATCAGTTCTTTTTCTGGAGTTTTGACCTGTTCTTTCATTTGGAACATACTTTTCTGTCTCTGCATTTTGGCTGTGTCTCTGTTTCTGTATATGGGTGAATCTTCTATAATGCTTGGTTTTGAAATAATGAACTTATGTATGAGGTGTCCTATGGGAGCCAGTTGCACAGTTCCCCCCATAGTCACCAGAGTCAGCTGCTCCAGGAGTGTCCCCTGTGTGGGTTGTGTGTCCCCTCCTGTTCTAGTTGGGCTATGATTGCTGTGGGCACATCAGTGAGTGTGATTGACCCTCAGCTGACTGGCTGTGGGGACCAGCCATGACTACAGTGGAGAAGCTATTGCCTGGAGGCTGGATCCACAGACCTGGAGTCACTTTAACAGGGTTCTGGTGCCAGCTGTGGCTGCCTGTCAGATGTGTCAGTTATGGAGTCATGTGGATGGGGGTCTGGTGCAGTCCCAGGCTTGCTGCCTGGTGTATCATATCTGGAGCCGCTTTGGAGAGTCTCTGGTGCAGGACAAGGCTGCCCACTGATCATGCCAGGCTTGGAGGCACTTGAGAGAGACTACAGTGTGAGCTGATACTGACTGCTGATTGGTAGGAACTACAATGAGAGATGAGTGTAGTCGCCATTTGTGCCAGGCTTGGGGCCGCTTGGAAAGCAATACAATGTGAGCCAAGCCTTGGCCACCTCTTGTGGCAAGCTGGAGGGCACTTGGAAAAGGCTATGATGTGAGCTGAAGCTGGCCACAATGTATACCAGGCTTGAGGCCACTTAATAGGTGCTACAGTGGGAGCCGAGGTCAGCTGCCACTTATGTAGAGCTTGAGGGCATTTGGGAGAGACTGTGATACATGCTGAGGTTGGATGCTATTTGTGTGGAGAGTCTGGAACCACTGAAAGAGACTCTGGCCAAGTAAACAGTTTGGGTGGTGTGGAGTCTAGGGCAGATGTGGAAGAGGGTTGGTAGGTGTTAGCCAGGTTAATGGAGAGTGAAAGCTTTTGTGCTTACCTACACTAGGCTAACTAAGTGGAAGGAGAGCTCAACAAAGGAACAATGGTGCCTGATAATGCTTCCATCCCTTGAAAGAGTTCCCACCAATCCCTGACCCTCCAGCTTTCACTCTAAAGTTATTGAATTTAATTCCTCCCCTTATGACCCAGGTGCATCTCGAACTGCTACCTGCACTGGAGCTTGGAGGGAGTGAGTTTGTTGTGAACCCTTCAGGAACAGGGTCTCGGTTCCCTGCTGGTGTTCAAAGCCAGACATTATGGGGACTCCTCTTCCTGGTACAGATGCCCTGTGCTGGGGGGTCCAGTGTGGGGCTTGAACACCTTGCTCCTTGGGGGATCTTCTCAGCCGAGGTATCCATCCTATTTATTAATTGCCATACCATGGGTGTGGTCCTGCCCAGCCTATGTCTCTGCCCCTCCCACCTGTCTCATCGTGGCTTTTTCTTTATATCCTTAATTATAGGAATTCTGTTAAGTCAGTCTTCATGCAGTTCTCAGTGATGGTTGTTCTATAATTTAGTTGTAATTTTGATGCATTTGTGGGAGGCAGTGAGTTAAGGATTTACCTATGCTGCCATCTTGACTTCTTCCCACAACCTCTTTATCCATTAATACACTGATGGACGCTCGGGTTATTTCTGTCTTGGCTATTCTAAATAATGGTATTATGAACATGGGGGTCCAGATATCTATTCAAGTTAGTGTTTTTGTTTGCTTTGGCTATATTCCCAGAGCTAGAATTCCTGGATCATACGGCAGTTCTGTTTTTAACTTTGGGGGGATCCTCCACACTGTTCTCCATAGTGGCTGTACCAGTTTACAATCCCACCAGCAGTACACAGGTTCACTTTTCTCCACATCCACAGCAGCATTTGTTATCTTTTATCTTTTTTAAAATTATTGTTATGACCATTAAACCAGGCGTAAGATGGTATCTTATTGTGGTTTTAATTTGCATTTCCCTAATGACTAGTGATGTTGTGTATCTGTTGGCCACTTGTATATTTTCTTGGGAAAAATGTCATTTGGGTCTTTGCTCATTTTTAATGGGGTTATTGGGGGGTTATTTTGTTGTTGAGTTTAATGAGTACTTTATACATTTCAGAATATTAACCCCTGACCAGATATATGGTCTGCAAATATTTTCCTCATTCAGTAGGTTGTCATTTCACTTAGTTGATGGTTTATTTTGCCACATAGGAGCTTTTTAGTTTGATGTAAACCCACTTGTTTATTTTTTTATTTTGTTGCTTGTGCTTCAGGTATAATTTAAAACAAAACAAACAAACAAAATTACAAAAACTCATGTCAAGAACCTTGTTTTGAATGTTTTTTCTATGTATTTCAAGATTTCAGGTCTCACATTTAAGTCTTTAATCCATTTGGAGTTATATTTTGTGAGTAGTGTAAAATAAGGATCCAGTTTCATACTTTTACATGTAAATATTAAATTTTCCCACCATTATTTATTGAAGAGATTGTCCTTCATGGAGTATTTATAGGTCCCTTGTCAAATATTAGTTGACCATAGGCTGATAATTAAGTTCTAAAACTCATCCTAGAAAAAGTGCTACATACCTCATTGCTGAATATCACTACAGTCACCTTGGAAGTACTCCCCTAGGGAAGCTATGCACTGATGCCAGCACCTAGTCCACCCTTCAAAGCAATTTTGGAACTCTTTTTCTGGAATGGCTATCAGAGCTGTCATCATATTACTCTTAATGTCCTGAATGTCATCAAAATGTCATCCTTTCAATATTTCCTTTATCTTCATATAAAGAAAGAAGTCACTTGGGGCCAGATCAGGTGAGTAGGGAGGGTGTTCCGATACAGTTATTTGTTTACTGGCTAAAAACTTCCTCGCAGACAGTGCCATGAGAGCTGGTGCACTGTAGTGATGCAAGAGCCATGAATTGTTGGAGAAAAGTTCAAGTCATCTAACTTTTTCATGCAGCCTTTTCAGGACTTTGAAATAGTAAACTTGATTAACTCTTTCTCCATTTGGTACAAATTCATAATGAATAATCCCTCTGATATCAAAAAAGGTTAGCAACATGTTGCAACAAGTTTGTGAACTTAACTGTCAGACCTCATATGTTTGGGTTTATTTTTGTGATCTCTATTCTGTTCCACTGGTCTATTTGTCTGTTTTTACAACAGCACTATATTGTTTTAATTACTATAGCTTTATAGTATAGCATGAAATCAGGAAGTATGATGCTTTCTGTTTTCTTCTTCTTTCTCAAGATTTCCTTTGCTATTTGAAGTCATTTGTGGTTCTATATAAATTTTAGGAGTGTTTTTTCTATTTATTCAAAAAATGCCATTTGAATCTTGATAGAGATTACATTGACTCTACAGTTGACTTTTGGTAGTATTGACATTTTAACAATATTCTTCTAATCCATGATCATGGGATAGCTTTCCACTTATTTGTGTTCTCTGATTTCTTTTATCACTGTCTTGTAGTTTTCAGAGCAGAGATCTTTCACCTCCTTGTTTAAATGTGTTCCTAAATATTTCATTTTTATACTATCTTATAAGGTATTACATTCTTTATTTCTTTTTCAGAAAATTTGTTAATGTGTAGAAATGATAATTTTATATGTTAATTTTGTATATTCAACTCTACTAAATTTGTTGATTAATTCTAACAGTTTTTTTGTTGTTGTTGAATCTTTAGGATTTCCTATATGAAAAATTATGGCATCTGCAAATAGAGACAATTTTACTTCTTCCTTTCCAATACTTATTTTTATTTCTTTTCCTTGCCTAATTGCTCTAGATAGGACTTTCAGTACTATGCTGAATTGTAGTGGTGAGAGTGGGCACCCATGTCTTGTTCTTGATTTTAGAGTAAAAGCTTTCAGCCTTTCACCACTGAATATGATATTGATTGTGGGCTTGTCATATACGGCCTTTATTATGTCAAAATGTGTTCTTTCTATGCTTACTTTGTTAAGAATTTTTGTCACAAATGCTGTTGAATGTGGTGAAAAGTTTTTTCTATGTCTATTGAGATGATCATGTGATTCTTTTTTTTCATTCTATTTATGTAATGTATAACACTGATTGATGTGTATATAGGGATAAATCCTACTTGATCATGGTGAACGATTATTTTAATGTGCTAATGAATTTGTTTCCTAGTTTTTGTTTGTTTGTTTTTCTGGAGAATTTTTGCATTTATATTCATAATGGATACTGGCCTATAATTTTCTTTACTAGTAGTATTCTTACTTGGCTTTGGCATTAGGATACGTAATGCTGGCCTTGAGTAATGAGTTTGAAAGTACATACCCTTAAGTTTTTTTGGAAGAGTTTGAAAAAGATTTGTGTTAATTCTTTTTTTTTTTTTTAATTAATGTTTATTGGGGTGACAATTGTTAGTAAAATTACATAAATTTCAGGTATACAATTCTGTATTATATCATCTATAAATCACATTGTATGTTCACCACCCAGAGTCAGTTCTCCCTCCATCACATATATTTGATCCCCTTTACCATCATCTACCAG
Organism: Rhinolophus hipposideros; assembly: GCF_964194185.1. Taxonomy (NCBI): domain Eukaryota; kingdom Metazoa; phylum Chordata; class Mammalia; order Chiroptera; family Rhinolophidae; genus Rhinolophus; species Rhinolophus hipposideros. The sequence continues at coordinate 45,270,547 of NC_138052.1, forward strand.
CCTGCTTCCCTTATCCTCTGGTAAACACTAAATTATTGTCTGTGTCTATGAGTTTTTGTTTCTCATTTGCTTGTCTTGTTCTTGTTTTTGGTTTATATACCACATATCAGTGAAATCCTGTGGTTGTCTACTTTTAGTGTCTGACTTATTTCACTTAGCATTATAATCTCAAGATTCGTCCATGTTGTCACAAATGGTCCTATTTCATCTTTTCTTACCGTCGAATAGTATTCCATTGTGTATATATACCATGACTTCTTTATCCATTCATCTGTCGAGGGCATTTTGGTTGTTTCCATGTCTTGACCACCGTAAATAAGCTGCAATGAACATTGGAACACACTTGTCTTTTTGGATGAATGTTTTTAGATTTTTTGGGTAGATGCCCAGGAGAGGGATTGCTGGGTCATATGGTAATTCTATTCGTAATTTTTTGAGGAACCTCCACACTGCCTTCCATAGCGGCTGCACCAATCTGCGTTCCCACCAACAGTGTATGAGTGTTCCTTTTTCTCCACAGGCTCTCCAACACTTGTTACTATTTGTCTTGTTGATGATAGCCATTCTAACCAGGGTAAGGTGATATTTCATTGTGCTTTTTATTTGCATTTCTCTGATGATTAGTGATGTTGAGCATTTTTTTCACATGTCTGTTTGCCATTTGTATGTCCTCTTTGGAGAAATGTTTCTTTGGGTCCTCTGCCCATTTTTCAATTGGGTTATTTGTTTTTCTGTTGTTGAGGTGTATGAGTTCCTTGTATATTTTGGATGTTAGACTCTTATCAGAGGCACTGTTTGCAAAAATCTTCTACCATCCAGTTGGTTGCCTCTTTATTTTGTTGATGATTTCTTTTGCTGTGCAGAAGCTTTTTCGTTTGATATAGTCTTATTTATTTTAGCTTTTACTTCCCTTGCCTTTGGAGTCAAATTCATAAAATGCTCTTTGACCCAGGTCTATAAGTTTAGTACCTATGTTTTCTTCTATGCAGTTTATTGTTTCAGGTCTTATGCTTAAGTCTTTGATCCATTTTGAATTAATTTTGGTACATGGTGACAGATAGTATTCCAGTTTCATTCTTTTTCATGTGGGTTTCCAGTTCTGCCAGCACCATTTATTGAAGAGGCTGTCTTTTCTCCATTGTATGTTTTTTGCTTCTTTGTCAAAAATTGTCTGTCCATATTTATGTGGTTTTATTTCTGGGTTCTCATTTCTATTCCATTGGTCTGCGTGTCTGTTTTTCTGCCAGTACCATGCTGTTTTGATTATTGTTGCCCTATAATATTGTTCTTTTTTCTTAGGATTGTTTTTGGCTATTCACGGTCTTTTGTGGTTCCAAACAAATCTGATGATTTTTCGTTCTTTCAAAAATGCCACTGGGATTTTGATGGGGATTCCATTAAATCTGTATATTGCTTTGGGTAATATGGCCATTTTTAACTATGTTGAGTCTTCCAATTCATGAACACAGAATGTCTTTCCATTTCTTTGTGTCTTCTTCAATTTTTTTAAAAAATGTCTTATAGTTCTCAGCATATAGGTCTTTCACATCCTTGGTTAAGTTTATTCCTAGGTATTTTATTCTTTTTGTTGCAATTGCAAAAGGAATTTTTTTAATTTCTTTTTCTGAGATTTCATTGTTAGTATATAGGAATGCAGTGGACTTTTATATGGTGATTTCGTAGCCGGCAACTTTACTATATTCGTTGATGTCTCTAATAGCTTTTTGGTGGAGTCTTTAGGGTTTTCTATATATAGCATCATGTAATCTGCAAAGAGTGACAATTTAACTACTTCATTCCCAATTTGGATGCCTTTTGTTTCTTTCTCTTGTCTGATTGCTCTGGCAAGGATTTCCAACACTATGTTGAAAAGCAGAGTTGATAGGGGACAGCCCTGTCGTGTTCCTCAATGTAGAGCAATGGGCTTCAGTTTTTCGCTGTTAATTGTGAGATTAGCTGAGTGTTTGTCATATATGGCCTTTATTATGTTAAGATGTTTTCCTTCTATACCGATTTTATTAAGTTTTTTCATCATAAATGGATGTTGCATCTTGTCAAATGCTTTTTCTGCATCAATTGATAAATTCATATGATTGTTGTCCTTTATTTTGCTTCTGTGATGTATCGCATTGATGTTCACCCTTCCTTCTGGACCTGGGGTAAACCCCATTTGATAGTGATGAATAATCTTTTTAATGTATTATTGCATTTGATTTGCTAGAATTTTGTTTAGGATATTTGCATCTGTATTCATCAGAGATATTGGTCTGTAGTTTTCTTTTTTTGTGTTGTCCTTACCAGGGTTTGGTATAAGGATAATGTTGGCCTCATAAAATGAGTTAGGGAGTACTGTCTCTTCTTCAATTATTTGGAAGAGTTTGAGCAGGATTGGTATTAGATCCTGTTTGAAGGTTTGGTAGAATTCACTAGTGAAGCCATCTGGTCCAGGACTTTTGCTTTTGGGAAGGTTTGGGATGACTGATTCAATTTCGTTACTGGTGATCGGCCTATTTAGATTTTCCAATTCTTTGTGATTCAGCCTTGGAAGGATATATGTTTCCAAGAACTTGTCCATTTCTTCTAGGTTATTGAATTTGGTGGCATATAGTCCTTCATAGTATTCTTGAATGATCCTTTGTATTTCTGTGGTGTCCGTGATAACTTCCCCTTTTTCATTTCTGATTTTGTTTATTAGTGTCTTTTTTTTTTTTAGTTAGTCTAGCCAAGGGTTTGTCAATTTTATTAATCTTTTCAAAGAACCAGCTCTTAGTCACATTAATTTTTTTCTATTGTCTTTTTGTTCTCTATTTCATTTAGTTCTGCTCTGATTTTTATTATTTCCTTTCTTCTGCTGACCTTGAGTTTCATTTGTTCTTCTTTTTCTAGTTCTTTAAGGTGTAACGTGAGGTTATTTATTGGGGATTTTTCTTGTTTCTTGAGATAGACCTGTAATGATATACATTTCCCTCTTAAAACTGCTTTCGCGGCATCCCAAAAATTTTGGTAGGATGTAAGTTCATTGTCATTTGTTTCTATGTATCTTTTGATCTCTCCTCTAATTTCTTCTTTGACCCAGTCGTTCTTTAAAAGTCTGTTGTTTAATCACCACGTATTTGTGTTTTTTCCTGCTTTCTTTTTGCAGTTGATATCCAATTTGAAAGCCTTGTGATCAGAGAATATGCTTGGTATGATTTCAATCTTCTTAAATTTGCTGAGACTAGTTTTATGTCCCAATATATGGTCTATCCTTGAGAATGTTCCAGGTACACTTGAAAAAATGTGTAGTCTGATGTTTTAGGATGAAGTGCTCTATAAATGTCAATTATGTCCACTTCATCTAATGTGTCATTTAATTGCTATTTCTTTATTTTCTGTTTGGATGATCTATCCATAGCCGTCAATGATGTATTTAGGTCCCCAGTATAATTGTGATTTGTTCAACTTCTCCCTTTAGTTCTGTTATTAGTTGCTTGGTATATTTCTTGGTGCTCCCTGATTGGCAGCATAAATATTGATGAGTGTTATGTCTTCTTGTTGTATAGTCCCCTTTGCCATTATGAAATGTCCATCTTTGTCTCTTGTTATCTTTTTTACCCTGAAGTCTGTTTCATCGGAAATCATTATGGCTACACCTGGTTTTCTCTGGGTACCATTTGCTTGGAGTGTCAATTTCCACCCTTTCACTTTGAGTCTATGCTTGTCCTTGTAGCTGAGATGTGTCTCTTGAAGGCAGCATATGGTTGGGTTTAGTTTTTTGATCCAATCTGCTATTCTGTGTCTCTTTATTGGTGAGTTCAGTCCATTTACATTTAGGGTGATTATTGGTATGTGAGGATTTTCTGTCATTCTATCTTTAGTTTTCTGGTAAGGCTGTGTCTCCATTGTTTCTTTGCCTTTTAGTTGTTGTCTATTATTTCTGTGTGGTGGTATTCTATGATGTTTCCCTCTGTTTCTTCTTTTAAGACAGTATATATTTAAGTTCTGGATGTTTTTTGAGTGGTTACCCTTAAGTTTATGTAAAAGAGAGTTTGATATTTAGAGTATTCCAATTTCTTCAGCACGCTTACTTTCTCTATTCCCATATTCCAGTTCAGGCCTTTACTCGCCCCCTTTTTATGTTTTGGTTGCCACAAGTTGTCCCTGTTGATGGTGGTCTAATAGCCTCCTTTAGTATTTCTTGTAGTGCAGGTCGTGTATTAGAAAATTCCCTCAGCTTCTGGATGTCTGGAAAGGTCTTTATTCCTCCTTCATATCTAAAGGATATCTTTGCCGGATATATTATTCTTGGCTCATAATTTCTCTCTTTCAGTAGTTTGAATATTTGATTCCACTCCCTCCTGGCTTGTAGAGTTTCTGCTGAAAAAAATCTGATGATAATCTAATGGGTTTTCCTTTGAGGTTACTGTCTTCTTTTCTCTGGCTGCCTTGAGGATTCTTTCTTTGTCGTTGATTTTTGACAGCTTTAATATAATGTGCCTTGGAGAAGGCCTGTTGGGGTTGAGGTAATTAGGTGTTCTATGTGCTTCTTGGATTCGAGGATCCAGTTCTTTCCACAAGTTTGGGAAGTTCTTGTTTACTATTTGTTTGAATATATTCTCCGTTCCCTTCTCTCTTTCTTCTCCTTCTGGTATGCCCATTATTCTTATATTGCTCTTTCTGATGGAGTCAGAAAGTTCTTGTAGAGTTCTTTCTTTTCTTTTAATTCTCAAATTTCTTTCTTCTTCCATCCATGTCATTTCTGGATTTCTATCTTTGATGTCACTGATTCTTTCCTCCATCTGGTCAACTCTACTACCTAAGCTCGCTATTTCATTCTTCATTTCTTTTATTGAGTTCTTAACATCCAGAAATTCTATTGGTTCTCTTTTAAAATTTCAGTCTTTTGGTAAAATGTTCATTTTGTTCTTTGATTGTGCTTCTGAGTTCATTAAACTGCCTGTCTGTGTTTGCTTGCATCTCGTTGAGTTTTTTAAGAACTGCAATTTTCTGTTATTTAAGTCATATATTTCCATATCTTTAAGTTCATTTTCTGGAAACTTTTCATTTTCTTCTCAGCTGTCTTGTTACTTTGGTTATTTGTGGTCATTAATGATTTATTATTTCTCCTCCTAGACACCTACAGGAGTGGTTCTGGAACAAGTTGATAGAAAGAGGTCTTTCTTTTGTTTTCCAGTAGGTGTTTGTTGAATGTTTTATTTTCTTTCCAAATGCAGCCTTTTATTCTCTCTCACAATGTAGTGTTATGGTTTCTCTGCACTATTCTGGCTTCTCACACAATGGAGAAATTCTCTGGAAGGCAGACTTCTCCTCTGTGAACAGTTGGCCTTAGTCATGCGGCACCACTTCCGTGGGGGGATGTGGAGAGCTTCTGAGGTTCCAAAGCTATTCCTGCACCAGATTCAGAGCTTGTATGGTTCATCAGTTCTGTTTACTCCTGCAGGGATCCACCCAGATAATTGGGGACAGGGCAGGGTGGGTTGTGAGAGGTAGCTAAAGCAATGGTGGCGACCACCACCTTAGCCAGTCCTGCATCACAGCTCCCTCCCCTTTGCCACAACTAGTTGGGCTGCAAGTCCGAGTCTATGGACCACAGTTCTCAGAACTGTAAATATTCTGTTCTTTTGATCTGTTAATTCTTTTTTAACTGTTTAATAAAAGTCACCAATGAAGCCATGTGATCCTGGGTTTTTCTTCACTGGGATATATATATATATATATATATATATATATATATATATATATATATATATTAATTAGTTTCAGTTGTACAAAACAGTGTATTAGTTAGCCATATATCATTTATATCCCTCACACAATGATAAACCTCCTCCCCTCATCTACTATCCCTCTGACATCGCATACAGCCATTACATTTCCACTGTCTCTATTCCTAATGCTGTACTCCACTTCTTGTAAAAAAAAAAAAAAATATATATATATATATATATATATATATATACACATATATATATAAAATGTGTATATATATATATATATATATATATATATATATATATATATATATATATATATAAAAAGTTGTATTTGACATTCATTGTTGTTCAGCTTCAGCTTCAGGTGTACAGTGCAGTGATCAGGCATCTACATCATCCCTGAGGGGGTCTCCCTAACGGGACAAGTGTGCATCGGATACCCTACAAAATCTTTACATTATTGATTATATTCCCCAAATTGACTTTCATATCCCCGTGGCAATCTTGTGGTTACCGATTGTGCTTTCTAATCCCCTCACCTTCCCCCTTATCCACCCCCCCATAGCAATCCTCAGTTTTTCTTTTATGCCTCTGAGATTGTTTCTGATTAGTTCAGTCATTTATTATTTTCTTTAGATTCCACATATAAGTGAGATCATATGGTATTTGTTTTTCTCTTCTGACTTATTTCACTTATCATAGTGTTCTCTAGGTCCATCCATATTGTTGCAAATGGTAAGATTTCATTCTCTTTATGGCTGTGTAATACTCCATTGTATAAATGTAACACAGTTTCTTAATCCAGTTGTCTACCAATGGGCACTTCAGTTGTTTCCATGTCTTGACTATTGTGTATAGTGCTGCAATAAATATAGGGGTGCATAATTTTTTTCAAATTAGAGTTTTGGATTTCTCTGGATAGATACCTAGTTGTGGAATTACTGGGTTATAAGGTAGTTCCATTTGCAGTTTTTTGAGATACCTCCATACTGTTTTCCATAGTGGCTACACCAACCTGCAATCCCACCAACAGTGCACAGGGTTCCCTTTTCTCCACATCCTCTCCAGCACTTGTTGTTTGTCGATTTATTGATGATATCCATTTTGACTGGGGGTTAGATGGTATCTCATTGTGGGTTTTATTTGCATTTCTCTAATGATTAATGAGGTTGAGCATTTTTTCATATGTCTGTTTGCCATCTGTATGTCCTCTTTAGAAAAATGTCTATGTCCTTTGCCCATTTTTTAATTGGGTTGTTTGTTTTTTGGAGTTGAGTGAGTTTTTTATAAATTTTGGATATTAACCCCTTATCTGATATATCATTGGCAAATATCTTCTCCCATTCAGTAGGATCCCTTTTTGTTTTATTGATGTTTCCTTTACTGTGAAAAAACTTTTTAGTTTGATGTAACCCAACATGTTTATTTTTTTCTTACTTCCCTTGCCCGAGGGGATATATCAGTAAAAATCTTACTCTGGGTAATGTCTGTAAACTTTCTTCCTATATTTTCTTCTAGGAATTTTATGGTTTCAGATCTTACATTTAAATCTTTAATCCATTTTTAATTTATTCTTGTATATGGTGTAAGGAGGTGGTCCAGCTTCATGTTTTTGCATGTGTCTGTCCAGGTTTCCCAGCACATTGGGAGATTTTTGATTACTGATTGTGTCTCCTTACTAGTAGTTGATCTATGCAGATTTTCTATTTCTTCCTGATTCAATCTTAGTAGGTAGTATTTTTCTAAGGAGTTTTCCACTTCTAGCATGTCCAATTTGTTGGTGTGTACTTGTTCATAGTAGCCTCTAATGATCCTTTGTATTTCTGTAGTATCATTTGTAATGTCCCTTTTTTTCATTTATAATTTTGTTGATTTGGGTGTTCTCTTTTTTTCACGTTAGTCTAGATAAGGGTTTGTCAAACTTTTTTTATCTTTTCAAAGAACCAACTCTTTGGTCAATCTTTTCTATTGTTTTTCTGTTCTCTGTTTCATTTATTTCTATTCTAACCTTTATTATGTCATTCCTTCTTCTAACCTTGGTTTTGGTTTGTTTTTCCTATTGTAGTTTCTTAAAGCATAGAGCTAGTTTGTTTATTTGGGATCTTTCTTGCTTCTTAATGTAAGCTTTTATTGCTATAAACTTCTCTCTTAGAACTGCTTTTCCTGCATCCAATGAGTTCTGGTGTGTTTTTTTTTTCATTTTCATTTGTTTCAAAAAACTCTTTCCCTTTTAATCCATTGGTTGTTCAGGAGAGTGTTGTTTAATTTCTATGTATTCATAAATTTTCCAGTTATCCTCTGGTTATTGATTTTTAGATTCATGCCATGTGGTCAGAGAAGATACTTTATATAATTTCAATCTTCTTGAATTTCCTAAGACTTGTTTTTTGCCTTAACATATGGTCTATTCTAGAAAATGTTCCTTGTGCACTTGAGAAGAATGTGTATTCTACTGGTGTTGGACAGAATATTTTGTATATAGATCCAGGTGGTCTTTAGTGTTTTTCAAATCTGATTCTTTGACTCAATGATTTATCCATTGTTAAGTGTAGAGTATTAAACTCCCCAACTGTTATTGTATTGCTGTTTATTTCTCCTATTTAGCTCTATTAGGTTATACTTTATATATTTAGGTGTTCCAATGTTGGGTGTATAAATATTTATAGTTGTTGTATCTTCTTCTACTTTTTATTTTTTTTTATTGTGGAAGGGGAACACAGGAATTTATTGGGGAACAGTGTGTACTTCCAGGGCTTTTTCCAAGTCAAATTGTTGTCCTTTCAATCTTAGTTGTGGAGCATGCAGCTCAGCTCCAGGTCCAGTTGCCATTGTGAGTTGCAGGGGGCATAGTCCACCATCCCTTGTGGGAAGTTGAACCGGCAACCTTGTGGTTGAGAGGACAGGCTCCAACCAACTGAACCATCTAGGAGCTCAGCAGCAGCTCAGCTCAAGGAGCCGTGTTCAATCTTAGTTACAGGGGGGCGGACTCCATCCCTTGTTGGAGTCGAGGAGTTGAACCGGAAACCTTGTGGTTGAGAGCCTGTGCTCCAACCAACTGAGCCATCTGGCCACCCAGGAGCTGAGTGGCAGCTCATTGACCTTATTCTAGTTGCAGAGGGTGCAGCTCGCTGGAGGGAATCAAACGTGGGAATCAAACTGACAGCCCCATTGCCCAGAGCTTGTGCTCTAACCAACTGAGCCACCCGTCCACCCCTGTTATATCTTCTTGATGTGTAGAACCATTTATCATTATAAAATGACCTTCTTTGTCTTTTTTCTAATATTTTTCAGTTCAAAGTCTATTTTATTTGATATAAGTATAGCCATCTCTGCCTTTGTTTCTTTGTTTGTTTTATTACCATCTACTTGAAATGTCTTTTTCCATCCCTTCACTTTTATTCTATGTGTGTCTTTAAGACTAAAGTTACTATCCTGAAGGAAGCACATTGTTGAATCTTATTATTTTTTTATTAAATTTATTGGGGTGACAATTGTTAGTAAATTTACATAGATTTCAGGTATACAATTCTGTATTACATCATCTATAAATCCCATTGTGTGCTCACCACCCAGAGTCAGTTCTCCTTCCATCACCATATATTTGATCCTCCTTACCCTCATCACCCACCTCCCACCCCCTTACCCTCTGGTAACCACTAAATTATTGTCTGTGTCTATGAGTTTTTCTTTCTCATTTGTTTGTCTTGTTCTTTTGTTGTTTTGGGTTTATATACCACATATCAGTGAAATCATAGGGTTCTCTGCTTTTTCTGTCTGACTTATTTCACTTAGCATTATACTCTCAAGATCCATCCATGTGGTCACAAATGCTCCTATATCATCTTTCCTTAACGCCGAATACTATTCCATTGTGTATATATACCACAACTTCTTTATCCATTCATCTATCGAAGGACATTTTGGTTGTTTCCATGTCTTGGCCACCGTAAACAAAGCTGCAACAAACATTGGAGTACACGTGTCTTTATAGAGAAATGTTTTCAGATTTTTTGGGTAGATACCCAGGAGAGCAATTACTCGGTCGTATGGTAATTCTATTCGTAATTTCTTGAGGAACCTCCACACTGCCTTCCATAGCGGCTGCACCAGTCTGCATTCCCACCAACAGTGTATCAGGGTTCCTTTTTCTCCACAGCCTCTCCAACACTTGTTACTATTTGTCTTGTTGATGAAAGCCATTCTGACTAGGGTGAGGTGATATCTCATTGTGGTTTTCATTTGCATTTCTCTGATGATTAGCGATGTTGCGCATTTTTTCATATGTCTATTTGCCATTTGTATATCCTCTTTGGAGAAATGTCTCTTCAGGTCTTCTGTCCATTTTTCAATTGGGTTGTTTTTTGTTGTTGAGTTTCATGAGTTCCTTGTATATTTTGGATATTAGCCCCTTATCAGAGGCACTGTTTGCAAAAATCTTCTCCCATTCAGTTGGTTGCCTCATTATTTTGTCAATAGTTTCTTTTGCTGTGCAAAAGCTTTTCAGTTTCATATAATCCCATTCATTTATTTTAGCTTTTACTTCCATTGCCTTTGGAGTCAAATTCATAAAATGCTCTTTGAACCCAAGGTCCATAAGTTTAGTACCTATGTTTTCTTCTGTGCAGTTTATTGTGTCAGGTCTTATGCTTAAGTCTTTGATCCATTTTGAATTAATTTTGGTACATGGTGACAGATAGCAGTCCAGTTTAATTCTTTTGCATGAGGCTATCCAATTATGCCAGCACCATTTATTGAAGAGGCTGTCTTTCCTCCATTGTATGTTTTTAGCTTCTTTGTCAAAAATTATCTGTCCATATTTATGTGGTTTTATTTCTGGGTTCTCAATTCTATTCCATTGCTCTATGTGTCTATTTTTCTGCCAATAACAAGCTGTTTTGATTATTGTAGCCCTGTAGTACAAGCAAAAATTAGGAAGTGTGATACCTCCAGTATTGTTTTTTTTTTTAATATTGCTTTGGCTATTCGGGGTCTTTTATGGTTCCAAACAAAGCTGATGATTTTTTGTTCTATTTCTTTAAAAAATGCCATTGGCATTTTGATGGGGATTGCATTAAATCTGTATATGGCTTTGGGTAATATGGCCATTTTAACTATGTTGATTCTTCCAATCCATGAGCACGGAATGTCTTTCCATTTCTTTGTGTCTTCTTCAATTTCTTTCAAAAATGTCTTATAGTTTTCAGCATATAAATCCTTCACATCCTTGGGTAAATTTATTCCTAGGTATTTTATTCTTTTTGCTGCAATTGCAAAAGGAATTATTTTTTCTATTTTTCTGAAGTTTCATTGTTGGTATATAGGAAAGAAATGGACTTTTGTACGTTGATTTTGTAGCCAGCAACTTTACTATATTCATTGATTGTTTCTAATAGCTTTTTGGTGGAGTCTTTAGGGTTTTCTATATATAGCATCATGTCATCTGCAAAGAATCACAATTTAAGTTCTTCATTCCCAATTTGGATGTCTTTTATTTCTTTCTCTTGCCTGATTGCTCTGGCAAGGACTTCCAACACTATGTTGAAAAGCAGAGGTGATAGGGGACAACCTTGTCGTGTTCCTGAACGTAGAGCAAAGGGCTTCAGCTTTTCACCATTAATTATGAGATCAGCTGAGGGCTTATCGTATATGGCCTTTATTATGTTGAGGTATTTTCCTTCTATACCAATTTTATTAAGTGTTTTAATCATAAATGGATGTTGTATCTTATCAAATGCTTTTTCCGCATCAATTGATAGAATCATATGATTTTTGTCCTTTATTTTGTTTATGTGATGTATCACATTGATGGATTTGCAAATGTTGAACCATCCTTGTGCCCCGGGGATGAACCCCACTTTGTCGTGATGAATAATCTTTTTAATGCATTGTTGTACTCGATTTGCTAGAATTTTATTTAGGATTTTAGTATCCGTATTCATCAGAGATATTGGTCTGTAGTTTTCTTTTTTTGTGTTGTCCTTACCAGGTTTTGGTATCAGGGTAATGTTGGTCTCATAAAATGAGTTAGGGAGTACTGTCTCTTCTTCAATTTTTTGGAAGAGTTTGAGCAGGATTGGTATTAGATCCTGTTTGAAGGTTTGGTAGAATTCACCAGTGAAGCCATCTGGTCCAGGACTTTGCTTTTGGGAAGGTTTTGGATGACTGATTCAATTTCGTTACTAGTGATCGGCCTGTTTAGATTTTCCAATTCTTTGTGATTCAGCCTTGGAAAGCTATATGTTTCTAAGAACTTGTCCATTTCTTCTAAGTTATTGAATTTGGTGGCATATAGTCTTTCATAGTATTTTTGGATAATCCTTTGTATTCCTGTGGTGTCCGTGATAACTTCCCCTTTTTCATTTCTGATTTTGTTAATTAGTGTCTTCGCTCTTTATATCTTAGTGAGTGTAGCCAAGGGTTTGTCAATTTTGTTAATCTTTTCAAAGAACCAGCTCTTTGTCACATTAATTTTTTCTATTGTCTTTTTGTTCTCTATTTCATTTAGTTCTGCTCTGATTTTTGTTATCTCCTTTCTTCTGTTGACCTTGGGTTTCACTTGTTCTTCTTTTTCTAGTTCTTTAAGGTATAACATGAAGTTATTTATTTGGGATTTTTCTTGTTTCTTGAGATAGGCCTGTAATGATATAAATTTCCCTCTTAAAACTGCTTTTGCGGCATCCCAAAAATTTTGGTAGGATGTATTTTCATTGCCATTTGTTTCTATGTATCTTTTGATCTCTCCTCTAATTTCTTCTTTGACCCAGTCATTCTTTAAAAGTCTGTTGTTTAATCTCCAGCTATTTGTGTTTTTTCCTGCTTTCTTCTTGCAGTTGATTTCCAATTTGAAAGCCTTGTGATCAGAGAATATGCTTGGTATGATTTCAATCTTCTTAAATTTGCTGAGGCTGATTTTATGTCCCAATATATGGTCTATCCTTGAGAATGTTCCATGTACACTAGAAAAGAATGTATAGTCTGATGTTTTAGGATGAAGTGCTCTATATATGTCAATTATGTCCACTTCATCTAATGTGTCATTTAGGGCTGCTATTTCGTTATTTATCTTCTGTTTGGATGATCTATCCATAGCTGTCAATGATGTATTTAAGTCCCCTAGTATAATTGTGTTTTGGTCAATTTCTCCCTTTAGTTCTGTTCGTAGTTGCTTGGTATGTTTCAGTGCTCCCTGATTGGGGGCATAAATATTGATGACTGTTATGTCTTCTTGTTGTATAGTCCCCTTTACCATTATGAAATGTCCATCTTTGTCTCTTGTTATCTTTTTCACCCTGAAGTCTGTTTCATCGGAAATCATTATGGCTACACCTGATTTTCTCTGGGTACCATTTGCTTGGAGTGTCAATTTCCACCCTTTCACTTTGAGTCTATGCTTGTCCTTGTAGCTGAGATGTTTCTTGAAGGCAGCATATGGTTGGGTTCAGTTTTTTGATCCAATCTGCTATTCTGTGTCTCTTTATTGGTGAGTTCAGTCCATTTACATTTAGGGTGATTATTGGTATGTGAGGATTTTCTGTCATTCTATCTTTAGTTTTCTGGTAAGGCTGTGTCTCCATTGTTTCTTTGCCTTTTAGTTGTTGTCTATTATTTCTGTGTGGTGGTATTCTATGATGTTTCCCTCTGTTTCTTCTTTTAAGACAGTATATATTTAAGTTCTGGATGTTTTTTGAGTGGTTACCCTTAAGTTTATGTAAAAGAGAGTTTGATATTTAGAGTATTCCAATTTCTTCAGCACGCTTACTTTCTCTATTCCCATATTCCAGTTCAGGCCTTTACTCGCCCCCTTTTTATGTCTTGGTTGCCACAAGTTGTCCCTGTTGATGGTGGTCTAATAGCCTCCTTTAGTATTTCTTGTAGTGCAGGTCGTGTATTAGAAAATTCCCTCAGCTTCTGGATGTCAGGAAAGGTCTTTATTCCTCCTTCATATCTAAAGGAGATCTTTGCTGTATATATTATTCTTGGCTCATAATGTCTCTCTTTCAATAGTTTGAATATTTGGTTCCATTCTCTCCTAGCTTGTAGAGTTTCTGCTGAAAAATCTGATGATAATCTAATGGGCTTTCCTTTGTAATTTACCATCTTTCTTTTCCCTGGCTGCCTTGAGGATTCTTTCTTTGTCATTGGTTTTAGACAGCTTCAATACAATGTGCCTTGGTGAAGGCCTTTGGGATTGAGGTAATTAGGTGTTCTATTTGCTTCTTGGATTCAAGGATCCAGTTCTTTCCACAAGTTTGGGAAGTTCTCATCAACGATTTGTTTGAATATATTCTCTGTTCCTTCTCTCTTTCTTCTCCTTCTGGTTTGCCCATTATTCTTATATTGCTCTTTCTGATGGAGTCAGAAAGTTCTTGTAGAGTTGTTTCATTTCTTTTAAGTCTCAAGGTATCTTTCTTCTTCCATCTGTGTAAGTTCCAGGTTCCTATTTTCGATGTCACTGATTCTTTCCTCCATCTGGTCAACCCTGCTACCTAAGCTGGATATTTTATTGTTAATTTCTTCTATTGAGTTCTTAATCTCCAGAAATTCTATTTGGTTCTTTTTCAAAATTTCAATCTCTTTTGTGAAATGCTCATGGTGTTCTTTGATTGTGTTTCTGAGTTCATTAAACTGCCTTCTGTGTTTTCTTGCATCTCGTTCAGTTTTTTCAGAATTGCAATCTGGAATTCTCTGTCATTGAAATCACATATTTCCATATCTCTAAGTTCCTTTTCTAGAGACTTTTCACTTTCTTTCTGAGCTATCTTGTTGCCTTGGTTATTCATGGCAATCACTGATTTACTATTTCTCCTCCTAGACATCTAAAGGAGTGGCTTCTGCAACAGATTGATAGGTATGCGAAGAGCTTTTGGAGCTCCAAAGCTCTTTCTGCACCAGATTCAGAGCCCGTATGTTTCAGCAGTTCTGGATCTCCTGCAGGAATCCACCCAGATAGGTGGGGGCAGGAGCGGGGTGAGTTGTGAGAGGTGGCCCAGAGCAATGGTGGCGACCACCACCACAGCCAGTACTGCTTCCACAGCTCCCTCCCCTTTGCCGGAACTAGTTGAGCTGCGAATCTGTGTCTGCGGTCCACAGTTCTCAGAGCAGCAAATATTCTGTGCTTTGATCTGACACTGCTACTTTATCGCTTCTCGTACAGGGCAGGTGGGGGCGGGGCAAGCTCTGGGAGGGTAGGCAGGGGGCGGCTAGTGTCTGTGACTAAGGCTTCTGTTCTTCACTCGGCAGTGAGGGCTTAAACCACTGTTTTCAGCCTTCTTCCCTCAGTCTTTTCTCCGAGGTCTCTGCCATGAGTCTTGGGTTCAGCTGTGTTATATGCTGCCCCCTCAGCCCTGTGGGCCATAAGCGGAGCCCTAGCAGTCCGAGTCCTTCCCTCTCCCGCAGCTGCGGTAGTTCCCGGAGCAGCGAGCTGGGAGCACTGAGCTAGGTCTGTGTCCTGCGCCCGCGCGGCTCCGTCTCCTCACTTCTCCTCTCCCTTCTCCCCCGCTCGCGCGATTCACCCACCTGGAGGTGAATTCAGTAGTCGGCCTCTTCGTCTTGCCTGTCTGCTGTGCATGGAGTCCTTTGTGGAGTTATTGTTGTCTGTTTCTTTGTAAATTCCAGGGGAGCGCTACAGAGGCTCACCTCACGCCGCCATTTTTTCCAGAATCCCCGGAATCTTATTTTTTTTAATTCAACCATTCTTTGTCTTTTGATTGGATAATTTAATCTATTTGCATTTACAGTAATTATTGACATATAAGGAATTACTATTGCCATTTTGTTAATTGTTTTCTTGGGTCCCTTGTTCCTTATGCTGCTGTCTTTTTTTTTCCATGTTTTGATGCACTTTGATATTGATGTGATTTGACTTCTTTATCAGATTCTTTTGTGTAATTACTATAGGTTTTTCCCTTGTGGTCACCATAAGGCTTACATAAAATGTCTTAAAGTTATAGCACCCTATATTAGCTGACAACAACTTAAATAGTATTGCTAAACTTTAAACTTTTACTTCTTCTCCTCACATTTATATTGTGTAACCAGTAACAGATTACTGCAATTATTATTTACTATGTATATATTTTTAACTTTTAAACTAGAGTTGTAAGTGAATTATGCACCATCATTACTATATTGCAGACTCTAACTTCAACTATATACATACCATGACCCATGAGTTCTATGCTACCTGTTAATTAGTGTCCTTTTACTTCTCCCAGAGAGCTTCCATTAGCATATCTTGTAAGACAGGTGTAGTTGTAACAAATTTCCTCAACTTTTGTTTTTTCAAGAAAGTCTTTATCACTCCTTCATTTCTGAAAAACAGATTTTCCAAGTATAGAATTCTTGGTTGACAGATTTTTTTTTTTCTGTCTATTTTGAATATGTCATCCCAGTCCTGCCCTGAAATTTTCTTTTGAAAAATCTGCTGATAGTCTTATGGGGACTCCCTTGTATTTAACTTCTTTTCTTTTGCTGCTTTTAAAATTCTTTGACTTTTGATAATTTAATTATAATGTGTTCAACCTCTTTGGGGTCTTTTGGGTTTTATGAACCTGGATTTCCATTTTTCTCCCCTGGTTTTCAGCCATTTTGTTTTAAATATATTTTCTTTTCCCTTTCTGTTTCTTGTTTCCTAAAATTCTAATAATGCAAATATTATTTCTTTTTATTGTGTCCCATAAGTCCCTTTGGCTTTCTTTACTCTTTTTCTTTTCCTTCCTCCAATTAGATAATTTCAAATATCCTATCTTCCAGGTTGCTCATTCTTTCTTTTGCGTGGTCAAGTCTACGTTTGAAACTCTACTGAATTCTTCCATTCAGTTAATTGTATTTTTCAACTATAGGAATTTTTTTGTGACAGTTTCCATTTCTTTGTCAAACTTCTTGTTTTGTCCATGCATTGTTTTCTTAATTTTGTTTAGTTATCTCTACATATTTCTTGTAGTTTACTAAATTTCCTTAAGGGGAGTATTCTGAACTTTTTGTTTGACCGTTCATAGGTGTCCATTTCCTTTGGGTCAGTTATTGGAGCTTTATTAGTTTCCCTTGGTGGTGTCATATTTACCAGGTTTTTTATTATTCTTGATTCTTTATATTGATATAAGAGCATTTATGTAATCAGTCTCCTCTTCCACACTTTACAGGCTTTCTTTGTCAGAGACAAATTTTCACCAGTCAGCTCAGTTTGAGTTTCTTTGTGTGTCTGCTGATAATATTCTTGGGCACATGAGACCTGCTTATTTTGGTCTATTTTTGGGTGAGACAACTGTTTGAGCTCTTTAGTATGCAACTGGCTAAGAACAGTTGGATAGGACTCCTGGTTTTATTCCTTACCCAAATGAGACTGTAGGATGGACTCCATAGTTGCCTGTATTTTTCTGGTCAGGCTTACTAGATGGTTGCGACTGGGTCCTATATTCAGTAGTAGATGGGGCTATGAATTAGTTTCCCTGCCCTTGTGGGGCAGCAGGACAGGACCCAGGGCCTGTATAGCTTATTGTTTGGGGAGTCCAATCAGGCAAGGGTGTGCACTGAACTCCCTGGTCAGGTGAGGCCACTGGTTTTGCTCTATAGATGGGTAAGACATCAGCTGTATGCTCTGTTCAAGCGCCACTGTACATAGGACTGTTGAATGGGCTACACAGCTTCCCTTATGGTGACATTCCCTGGTTGGGCAGAATAAAGCCTGTATTCAGCAGTGAGTGGGGCTATGAATTAGTTTCCCTACCTGAGTGCAGTGGGAGAAGTAGCTCTAAAGCTGGTAAAGCTCTTTGTTCATTGCCTTCACTCAAGCAGACCCATGCCCCAAGTTCCCTGGCCTAACAAAGCCACTGGCTTTGTTCTGCAGAGTGTTGACTATGCCTGCCTGTCTCCTGGTTAGAGTGTTGAATGGAGCTTCCAGGTATTCTTACCAGCATTTCTGGTTACATTGAGCTAGGAGACACTCTCCTTAGCAGGTAGAGCTATCTCTCAGTTCCTTTGTTTGGGCAGGATGGGGAGGGGCCACTCCAGGTCTCTCCCAATTTTTCCCAAACACGCTTTCTAGTTCAGAGGGGCCAGAATCTACCCTCAGACTGGGCTATTAACTAATTCCCCTGCCTGGGTATTGCAGGGGAACACTCTATGCCTGTACTGATTTTGCTCTGGGGACAGTCAGCTCTGCCTGCCTGAGTGTTTTTGTGTTACATCACTTCCAGGTGCTCTCACCTGCCTCTCTGGCCAGATGGGGCCAGAAGACATTCTCCCCGGTGGGTGGGGCTGTGACAGCTTCTTGCCAGAGAATAGGCAAATCAGCCTTTAGGGACCATAGAACTCTTCCTTTGAGGATTTTAATCAGGCAGATTTGCATCCTATCCCATCGAGTTCCCTGGTGAGAATCCACCAGCAACTTGGTTCTGCAGGTGAGCAATGCCATTGGTTGGTGTATCTATTTGGGCACTGCAGGTATTATCTCAATCTGCCAAGATCCAATTGCTGGTTGTTGAAAACACTTTCCCCCTTCTCCATCACAATCAGATTCCCAGTGGTGGAGCATCACAGATTCCCCTGCCATCCCCATGGGATAAGACCAGAGCAGGGGCTCCCACAAACTGACACACAATGTTGGGGGAGCCGGGCTCTCTTTTCCCACTGGAGGAACTGAAGGTTTATGGGAGACCTCTCCACATGGTGCTGTGCTGGCCTGGGTGAGGGACAAGGCAGTCAGTATGTAGCCATTTATCTTCCCCTTCTAATGCAGTCTGTCTTGGTCTCTGCTGCAGAGGGGTGCTTCAGCCTCACCCCTATGTTCTAGGATTCTCTCACTGGTGTCTTGCTTGTGAATAGCTTTTACTATTTCTTGTGAGGAGGAGTGAAGTCAGGAAAGTCTTATGTTGCCATTTTGGTGACTTCACTTTCTAGATATAATCCACAGTCCTAGCCACGTGAAGTTTATGGCCCTGAGCAGCAGAGAAGAATGCGTGCTTTTTGTGGGCAGCGAGATGCCCACTTGGGAGGAAGAGGCTGAGTCCACACCACTCATTTAGTGACAGGGTTTGATTAAAAGAGAAGGATGAAGGGAATTTTCATTCTAAAACCTGACACCAAGCTCTAATGGGGGAAATTTCTGATGTAAAATAAATCTCTTGAAATACTCTTCACAGGCAGAGCCAAGAGAACTAGATACCCTTTTACGTTCCCTTGTAGAGACAGTATAATAAAGCGAAGAAGGGCATGGGTAGTAACTCAGCCACTGGTTTAGGCCCTGATTCTTCCCCTTCTTCGCTTTGGGAACCTGAGCAGATATCCACTGACCTAGAACTTATTATAGTTTGTTTTACATGTAGAACAAGGATAACACCTGTCTCTACGGGTTATTATGAGGATTAAATACAATCCTATGTATACAGTGCTAGGTAAAGAGTGAGCATTCATGAAACAGCAGCTCTTATTATTATTTGTTGTAGAAAATTTTCAATCCAGAGTTTTTAGAGGAATTTTCAGCTTTTCTGTAAAGACATCCCTCCATTTGCCTCACAGGGACACAATGCCCTTAGAGTCTATAGGTCTCTCATCCTATTCTTTTTTTCTGTTTTCTCAAAAATTTCAAATCATTCTACAGTTATTTGGTTTCCAGGAAGAATGGGAGGAAAATTATTTCATTAAGCTTCTGCAGCCCCATACTGTGTGATTAACTTGAATGACCACAGACTTTTAAGCCTGAGCTCTTCAATGCATTGCTGCCTATCCCAATCCCACATAGCCCCCCACCATTATCCCAGAGTTGTTTGGTTCAGGTCTTTGATTGGATGTGAAATCTCTGGACACTAAAGGATGATGGGTTGACTCTGAAAACAGCTTGACCATCAACAATCTAACAATCATAAACTACCCATAAAGCTGTGTTTGTGTGGGTTGTAATATTGGTGTTATTCAGGGTGGCCAAATAAATTATGGAAGTGCCATAATGCTAGGCAGTGAAATCTGGATAGCTAATCAGCTGTGCCAGACTGAAGAGAGCTGCAGGGGAAGCATACAACCATTCTTTCTAGATGAAGCAAATCTGATAAGCATTTTCAGTCTCTTGGCAGGAGACACATTGAGAGATCCAGGGAGCCAAATGCCCATCCCTGTTTCCATTTACTCTTTTAAACAACTTCCTGCTGGGCACATTTTGGAAAGTAGCTACTCTTGGCCAACAGATGTTATTGACTTAAGGGAGGTCATTGATCTAAACAAGCTTTTCTTGGAGGGATTTTGAAAAGATCGTCATAGAACTAAACATTAATATGTAAATGTGGTGTTGCCATTTCCATCTCTCCAGGCTGAGCTCTATTATGCTGACTTAAGCCTCATCACTTTGGCTTCCACCTAGGATTTCCACACTCCCTAGAGTGGTCTGTGTTCTAAAATGTCCTAGCTTCCTTTACGATTCCTGTTCTCATCAGGAATCTGGTCTCCATTAGAGAATGGGAGAGAGTGATGAGCTCAAATCGATTCACAATAATGTGTAAGTAACTTGCAGTTTTAAAGTAAACTTACATTTTAAAAGATAATGTCTTTTAAGTCAAATAAATCCATAACTGGTGCAATTTCTGGCTGAGTGAAAAAGGAAAATAAAAGATCCAGAAGGAAGCTCTTTTGGTTAGCTTCTCTGAGTTTTTGCTGTTGTGTCACAGCTTTTCCCATGTTTTCTCTTAAAAATTCAACATGTGTTTATTGAGAGACTGAAATATCCTCCTTACTGTTCTGGAAGTTTAAGTTCAGCAGTAAACAAAATTAAAATCTCTAAACTTGGGGAGCAGAATGAGAGACTATATATTTGACATAATAAGTACATTTTACAGCCTTTCAGAAGGTGATAAGTGCTTTGGAAAAAGAAAAGAAAGTAGCAGAGTAAAGAGGTATAAGAGTGCTTTGTAGGTGGGTTGAGAGTTTAATTTTAAATGAGAGTTTAGGGAGGTCTCATTAAGATATTAACATTTATAGAAAAATGTGGAGAAGGAATTAACCAAGGAGAAGCCTGTCTTTGAAGGAATAGCTAAAGCAGTGCTTGGTATCTTAAAGGAAGAGTGAGGAGGCCAGTGTGGCTGAAGTTGAGAAAACACAGAGGAGAGCAGTACTCATAGGAGATGAGATCATGGAGGTGATGAGGAGCCAGACAACTTGAAGATCCTTAGCTCTCCACCACTGTTGCCAGGACAGTGAGTGGGTCTTTGGTAGAAGATAAGAATGAGAAAAGTGAGACAGAGGGTTCAGTTTGCTTGTACATAGAATTTTTTTTGTAGATACGGAGCTTATAAATACAAGGCAATACAAAGCATTACAATCAAACAATAAAAGGAAGTTGAAAAAATTATTGAAATATATACTCCCATCCTCGTGTTCTGAGCTAGGTGGACAAAATGTTGCTCTTTGGAGAATGTGTTTGAAGGAAAAGTCATCATGGTTGAGTGCTTGTCTCTCCTGCCTCATTTTGGGTTTGGTCAAAGAGCTCCTTTAAGGTTGACTTTCCTAATATGGCTGCCTTATAGAAATTGGTGCAAACTCAAGGGTAAGGAATGAATACGGTGCCTCAACAGTCTTCAATAGAGAACACAGGAGTAGACAAATTTCCCTGGCTCAGTCATTATTTACAGATTAATCATTTCTCTGCAGTTAAGAGCTTCGTTGATTTGGTGAAACTTTTAAGTTCATATATCAAACATTTCCTTGTGTACTTGCGTGCTGATGCCAGACCAGCTGTCACTGGGGATGATAGTTTTGGCATCATCCTACTTTTAATATTCTCTTTATGATTAAAAACTTCAGAAACACAAACTCTGGCTCTACTCAAAAAACTGCTTTCATATTTATATGATATTTCTCCTTTAACAATAAAATAATTTCTTTCTGAAGAGTACAAAATACAAAGCTGGGAGTTAGGAACCTGGGTTCCAAGAAAGATTGCCAGGAGATTAGATCAGCTGATCTCTGAAATCCTGTGATCTTTTAAAAATATATATATTCAATGCGTCTAAATTTGAGGGAATTGGTAGAAATCAGCCATGCCATATATTCATTCATTCAACAATTGTGTAATTATCTAAGTCCTATGTATATGGTTAATAAAATAGACATGAGGCTCTTGTTTTCATGGCTTAGCTCTCTTCACAAGCACCTAATTCATTGGGGTTGTCTGAATTTCCGTTTGAAATACTCTGAGGCTCAGTGAGGATATTGGCTGTGATTCCTTAGCCATGTCTACCCTAAGCAAATGCAAAATCTCGCACAAATGGAGCAGACACTGATGATACTGCTTTTAAGAGGTAGCACTGAACTATTTCCTAAAATTTCAGGGCTTTAGCCTATAGAACGCAGCATTATATTGTGGAGACTAAAGAAAAAAAAAATAAAGTAAAAAAAAAATAAAATTAATGAATATTTTCCTTCCACCTTCCAAGTTCTTCTAGGTGGGCTAATTAATAATCAAATTAGTAGATTAACAGGAGAAAATCTAATTTTTCATTTGTGCACATGGGGAATTCACATAAGCATGAAAATTCCAGATAGTGAAGCGGCATTGGGTATATATGACATTTTTGGACAAAGGAGAAAGAAGGGGGTGGGGTATTAGATTTCAGAAATGAGGATGGGCAATTTACGGGTAGTTGAGGAAGAGCAGAACATACATGGCAGGAACAGTCTTGCTGGGCATCTCAGAAACAATGGAACAGCGGGGATATCTAGTAGCTAACAGGCCCCTGCCTGAAACCTTCCTATTTACCATATTTAATTCAAAGTAGGGCTAAGTAAACATCCTAAGATTCTCCTCTTGAAGCAGGTTTTTCTGTCTGAAATTTCTTGGCAGGGAAATGGGGAGGTTCAAAGATTCTGAGTCTTGTTTCTTAACAAACACCTTAAAATCAATATCCCAAAAGATAGCTTCAGAGTGGCAAAACTTTGGTTCCCTTCAGTATCATTGCTTAAAAACAAGTCTCCTATCTTCCTGATGGGAGGGCACAGAGCTCTAGTATTAACAAGGGACAGAAAGGATTCAGACTCTAAGGTGGTCTTTTTATGATGGTATTATCCAAGTGATACTTAAATGAAAGATGAACCTTATTCTACGAGGTCTGACAATTAAGCTTGTGAACTTGTTGAAACGATTTTGCTCACCTTTTTTTGATATCAGAGGGATTATTCATTATGAATTTGTACCAACTGGACAGTTAACCAAGTTTACTATTTGGAAGTGCTGAAAAGGCTGCATGAAAAAGTTGGACGACCTGAACTTTTTGCCAACAATTCATGGCTCTTGCATCACGACAATGTACCAGCTCACATAGCACTGTCTGTGAGGGTTTTTAGCCAGTAAACAAGTAACTGTATTGGAACACCCTCTCTACTCACCTGATCTGGCCCCCAATGACTTCTTTCTTTACCCAAAGATAAAGGAAATATTGAAAGGAAGACATTTTAATGACATTCAGGACATCAAGGGTAATACGACAGCTCTGATGGCCATTCCAGAAAAAGTTCCAGAATTGCTTTGAAGGGTGGACTAGGCACTGGCGTCAGTGCATAGCTTCTCAAAGGGAGTACTTCAAAGGTGACTGTAGTTATATTCAGCAATGAGGTATCTAGCACTTTTTCTAGGATGAGTTTGTGAACATATTTGTCTGACTGTGTATACCATGTTGGTACTGAGAAGTTCCAGAAATACTTGATTGATCCCTAAGGTGGCTCTACTGATAGACAAATCAACTCTTTTTCTTTTAACCCACACTAAAGTTTCATTCTATTTCACAGTTTTGGGCTGATCTCCTTGGCAATTTGCTACTTCAAGTCTACTTATCTGTCAGTCACTTTTAAATTCATTTTGCACAGCTGACTGTGGTGTTATCACATTCTTCCTTATACTAATGCATTTAATAGTCGTGTGGCTTGGAAAGATTGCCAACACAGGGCAACAGCTGAAAATACTACTGTCCAGCCAGATTCTTTTTCTTGATTGGTTTAAAACTACCATTTGCAACTTTTATAGCCTAAATTCTTTGCTGGTCTGATTGCAGTCCTCAGTTTTCAACAGTATATTTCTCCTAAGATATTTTGTTTCGGGGGGCCAGTTATATTTTTAAATTTTCCAACACACATTGACTAAGATCTGATACCACACAATTTAATATTACCAAGTTTCATTTGAAATATTTCCTGTGAGGAGTTATACTCTATTGGTGCGTTGAAAAGTAATCAAATAACATTATAATAAACATGGAAATGCATATTTAACTGGGAGGTAATGTAGTATGGTAGGGAAGACATTACACATGTGAGTGCTGTGTACTTGCAGTATTGCCCCAGAAACAGGAATATTTTACATATTTTAAAACAATATCAGCAAGTTAATATAGCATCCAGAGAAAATACCTATAAACCTAAGGAGCCCACAGCTGTCTGCTGCTTCCTGCAGCCAGAAGACTGCCATTTCTCCTTGCTGCCCTTTCTCCTCTCTCCCACCAGCTCTTTTCAAGAGGCTCCAGGGAAAGAAGCAGAAAGCAATAAAGCTGTGTTGTAGACTATGACCCTCCACCTCTTCTTATTACCCCCAGGTAAAATTGACAAATAAAAAAATTGTTTGAGGTGTACAACTTGGTTTTGATATACATTGTAAAATAGTCACCACAATCAAGCAACAAATGAGCATATCCATGCTTTTAACTTCCCCTAGGTGGGTCCTGACTCTCCCTGTACAAATGTTTGTATCACACAAGATTCTAACTAGCTGATCAGAATTTCTAAAACTCAATTCAGCAACAGCTTAACTGTACACCTCAATGAATGGACCAGTTCAGTCAAGTAGCAACCAGTTTATTTGTTCCTTGCTCATTTAGGCCCCTAGAATGTTCATGTTGGAAAGGAAGTTAATCAACTAATGCATCCCCCTCAATCTCAAAATAGTAAACTGAGGCTTAGGGAAGTGAAATAGAACTTGAGTGAAGTCACACTGACAGCAAAAAAGCCTGAGCAGAAGCCATTTTAGTTTTACAATTTTATTTCCAAAGAATGTAATTTGTTTCTTTTTTATTTAAAAAAGAAATTTTTAAGGCATTTAAGATAAAGAATCAGACTGAAAACTGTCCCTTCTCAAACAACCTTTTTTGGTTCTTTGATCTTGGGGAAACTACTTACCTTCCTGGATTTGGAAGCCATATCATACAAGGTTCTGATATGCACAATAGTTGTAATACAAATCATGAAATAAAACAAGTACAACATCTATGGCTGAGTTACCAGGAGTAATCTTCAGGTCCCAGTCTAGAACTCAGTACCTAATTTTCTATGCATAATTTTGTAACCAAAACTTAGAGTCCCCTATCCTAACTTGTATAAACTTAAAGCCCCACTAAACCTGGATTTGCCCTTAGAGAGGCAGCTCTCAAAGAGACAGTGGAAACACTTTGGGAGTCAGATTGACTTGAATTCAGTTCCCTTCTATCACCTAATAGCTGGCTGACCTTGGAGAAGTTACTTAAGACCTCTGTACATCTATTTCTTCATCTATAAAATTCAGATAATGAAAACAGTTTCCTGGAGTTGTAAGGCTTACACAAGGCAAGGTAGAAAAAGACTTTGGTTTAGTGCCCAGTCCAGAGCAAACTGGCAATAAAGTGTATCTTGTCTTATGTAGAGAGGTTGTCTGATATGATTAAGAACACGGGCTTTATAATCAAATATATCTACATTCAAAATCCTGCTTCACATTCTAATACTTACTGTGTTACTTTAAGTAGCTTACTCTTTCTGAGCCTTAGTTTTCTCATCTTTAAAATGGGGTAATAAAACCTAACTGGTAGAATTGTTTAAGATTAAATAAGATGATACAAAGTGCTTAGCAGAGTGACTGCTTTTGCCTGCAAATAACAACAACAAAAACATTCAAAGTGGCTTAAAGTAGTGGCTTTCAAATGTTTTGGCTACAACCCATAGTAAGGAATAGATCTTCTATTGTTACTCAGTCCACATATACACATTACCACAGGACTACTGAATCAAATTTGATTGGCCAAATGTTTTTGGCCAAGCTCCATAAGTGTTGGAGAATGGGAAAATAGAGGGCTGGATTGGAACTCAGGCCTTCCCAATATGCATGCACACCATTGGCATCGCGGAAAGCCACACACTTCTGCTTTTCCTCAATCCTCCATTTCATTTTAACTCGCTTCCTTCCTTTTTCAGAATCCCATAGAATTTAGAGAGAGCAGAAAAAAAGACTTCAGTATGTGAAAAATCTGCCTGAATGTACTAAACCTGATCACCTGTTCATTTTGAACCTAATGCCACTTGACACATCTAAGTGCTGCTGCCAGAATTGCTCAATACCACATTTGTTTATCTGGGTGAAGCTTGGGCTAGAGCATTGTCGATACCATTTTTTAAAGAAGGGTACTATCTTCTCCCAGATTTATGGACCCATTTATTTATAGAACATTCTATCTAAACAAAAGCTGGTTGCCTCTGTGACAAATTACAAGTCTTGGTTTCTCAAACCAGTATTCTATATGAGGAATAAACATACTATAGAAATGATGATTCTATTACTGACTTTTCATCATTCTGTAGCAAATTCAAATAACAGCATAAGATTGTAATGTTTAATAACATGCCTTGCCCTTTGATGAGTTATGAGATAATGTTATGGGCTCAATAAGCCTCTTTCAGCTAATGATGCATATTTTGTCCATTACAACTCATGTGGATAAAGTTTTCTTTGTCTTTCTTAGCTTGTTCACCTAGGAATGCATTCATTGGTTTGGCACAAAATGCAAAGTAGTAGATAACCTAATTTTCCAAAATTTTCTTCACTGCTCTTAGATCCCCCAAGTAGTCCTGGCTAGGTTTGAGGAACACAGCACAGGTAGGCAGGTAAAGGGCCATCACTGTTATTTGATCATGCATTTTCTCTGTAGCAAAATAGCATTTAGGCAATCACTGGGATATTTGGGAAACAGGTACTTTCGACCATTTTTGTAATGGCTTCCAGGAGGATGCCAGCCCTCTTTCTGTAGTGTTTTGGGTATTGACAAACATTGTATCTAGAGCCTTGAGGGAGTCAGTCACTTTATCATATTATAAATGTGTGCTCTTACAGTCCACACAATTTACATGTATAGACCTAGTAATAGAGCTCTTGAAACTTAGAACCCTAGAAAGTATTACATAGTTCTAGGTTGGGTCATTCTGGCCCTGAGGGAATGTTCTAGCACCTCCCACCCTGGCACACCACTTATACTCAGCCTGCCCCTTAATAGCTCCGTGACAGTCAGAGTTGTTAGCTAGGAATTTCCTAACAGATTTGACAAAAAAATGTGTGCAGCAGAAAAACCAGGGTATATTTAAGTTCCCTTTAAGCTGATTTGTAATCGTATAAAGCTCTTTTGCATGAGCTAGAAGGGTGATCTCAGCTATAAGGAATGGATAAACATTTTAAACTGGTCACATAATTTCATTATCAAACTAAATGGGCCTCACTAAGCAATAGCTTCTCTCATCAAACATACTTGCAAGAAAAAAGAAGACCACCCCCCACCAAAAACCAAAAAGGACCTAAGATCATTTACTATTGAATGCAATTCCTAATTTTTGACAGAAGCCCTCCATTGCTAATAGGCTCATATTCATCATCTCTTTAATTTAATCACTTCATGGTAGCTTCTGCTTACTAATTTTAACTTGGAAGTTCACCAGGAAGTTATATTACTTAATACTAAACAGACCATAGGTGTGCTATTGAAATGAGTAATTGAAAATTTTGATGTGAAATTTTCCCATGCTAAGATCATTGTACATGGGACTACAATTGTTTCTTGAGGGAATTCTTGGCTCTCCCCTAAAGATTACTACTTCACCCTACTCAGACATAAGATGAGGTGGGCATGTAACATATTTACCAGTGCATGATATATATTATATAGGGAATTTTACAGGGATAATTTTTTAATTAAGAAATTTTCATCACATAGGATATATAGGCATTTCTAAAAGTGTTAAATACAGAAAACCATTTTGTTCATGTAAGAATATGTTAGAGTTAAAATTAGAATAAAAGGGAACTTCCTTTCTTTTTACATCATTGACCAGAGGAAAGGCCCAACGGATGTAGAACAGTTTTTGCATGTATTTAGGTATGAGACATGGGTGCCTTGATTTCACTAAAAGGTTCTGTACCTTCTTGTTTGTCAAAGCATATGAGTCTGTCCCACTATATTATACCAAAGATCTGTGTTTAGTGAATTTTAGATCCTTGCTAGTAAACAGAACCACAGGATTACATTGCTACAGCCATTTTTAATCAGCAGCTTGGTTAAGAGAAATAGTCATAGAGGATTAACTAAAGAATTTATAGTCCACTTATTCCTTCCAACTATAACTCTGATTATCATATCTTTTTAGACCACAAATGAGAGTAACTGCTTGGATCATCCTATCAGCTCCTTGCTGACTGGCATTTCCTATCATGTTACCTACCCCAGGCCTCCACTGAAAGTATTAGAAAAGGAAAGTGTTCAAAACTACTATGCATGTATTGTGTGAATGTTTTGAGAGTTTTTAAGTTTCTATAACTCCAACTTCCCAGAAAAATTTCATTTTAGGCTTTAGTACTGGGAAAAATCATTTTTCTCCTAATTTGCAAAAAAAAAAAAAAAAAAAAAAAAAGTTAGAGTAGGCTGTATCTGATCAGATATTCCTTTTTGCTTTTGTTGGGTTGGAAACTCTAATCCAAATCTGTTCCCTCCTTCAGCAAATGCAGGGCGTATGGTTCATTTCTTTGTACTAACTTTATTTACCCTTGCATTCATCTGGTTAACCAATTCTTGTCTTCTTTTAATTTCTTTATGAAATTTTAAATCTTTGTCCTATTTTATGAATGTATATAAACTCCCTCAAACACCATTAGAAAAAATAGGGGAATATGGGTGTAAATTACAGATATTAATGATATTTAGTTATATGTTGGGTTCTCCAGTTATTCAGGTGATTTTACCCTCAGAGTAGAAGATGACGGTGTTTCCTCAAAATGTTTCCGCCCACAAGTTACATAGAAGAGCGTTAAAAACATGCTTTGGATGTCAGGAAACTGGGGTCCTGGGACTCTAGCTCTGCAGGTAGCTCTGTGAAGAGTCCTGGACAAATCCCTTAGCCACCCCAAGCCTCAGCACCCACAACACAAAACTGAAGCACTTGGAGGAAAATTTTCTCCCCTGCAGCCCTGTGGGTTTTTTTTTTAATTTATTTTCAATCATAGTTGACATATTAGTTTCAGGTATATAACATAATGATTCAACATTTATATACCTTACAAAGTGGTCACCACAATAAGTCTAGTAACCATTTGTCACCGTACTTACTATATTACTGACTATATTCTCTATGCTTTACTTTACACCCCAATGACAGTTTATAACCAGAAGTTTATACTTCTTAATCCCCTACCACTTTGACAGCACTTTCCCTCTGGCAACCATCCGTTTGTTCTCTGTATCTGTGTGTTTATTTGTTTCATTTTGTACCTTTGTTTTGTTTTTTAAGATTCCACATAAAAGTGAAATCATATGGTATTTGTCTATCTCTGTCCAACTTATTTCAGTTAACGTAATATTCTCTAGATCCACCCATTTGTCGCAAATGGCAAGATTTCATTATTTTTATGCAGAGTAATATTCACTGTGTATATATTCTACTTCTTTATCCATTCATCTACTGATGAACACTTAGGTTGTACCCATATATTGACTATTGTAAACAATGCTGTAATGAACAGAGGAGTGCATATATCTTTTCAAATTAGTGTTTGTTTTCTTTGGATAAATACCCAGAAATGGAATTGCTGGGTCAGATGGTAGTTCTATTTTTAATATTTTGAGGAACCTCCATACTATTCTCCATAGTGGCTGCATCAGTTTACAACACCAAGGGAGCAGCTGTTCTCTTTGCTCCACATGTATTCTTTGTCGATTTTTTGATAATAGCCATTCTGACAGGTGTGAGGTGGTATCACATTGTGGATATGATTTGAGCTTCCCTAATGATTAGTGATGTTGAGCATCTTTTCATATGTCTATTGGCCATCTGTATGTCCTCTTTGGTGAAATGTCTATTCAGATCCTCTGCTCATTTTTTAATGGGATTATTTGTTTTGGGGGTTGAGTTGTATGAGTTCTTTATGTATTTCTGGAGTTTCACCCCTCATCAGATATATCATTTGCAAATATCTTCTTCTATCCAGTAGGCTGCCTTTTCGTTTTGTACAAGGTTTCCTTCTCTGTGCAAAAGCTTTTTAGTTTTAGTCCCTTTGTTTATTTTTTGCTCCTGTTGTCTTTGCCCAAGGAGACATAATACAAAGAGAAAAAATATTACTAAAGAATGATGTGAACATGTCCGTTGCCTATGTTATCTTATAGGCATTTTATGATTTCAGGTCTGACATTTAAGTCTTTAATCCATTTTTGAGTTTATTTTTATGAATGATGTAAGAAAGCAATCTAGATCAATTTTACTCATCTATCTGTCCAGTTTTCCCAGAGCCATTTATTAAATAGATTGCCTTTACCCCAATGTAAATTCTTGCTTCCTTTGTCATAGATTAAATGACCATATAGGCATGGATCTATTCCAGGCTCTCTATTCTTTTTTTTAATTATTATTATTATTTATTGGGGAATATTGTGGAACAGTGTGTTTCTCTAGGACCCATCCACTCCAAGTCATTGTCTTTCAATCTGGTTGTGTAGGGTGCAGCTCATCTCCGAGTCCAGTTACTCGTTTTCAATCTTATTTGCAGGGGCATAACCCACCATCCCATGTGAAAATTGAACAGACAACCATATTGTTAAGAGCTCACGCTCTAACCAACAGAGCCATCTGGTCGCCCTGGGCTCTCTATTCTATTCCATTGATCTATGTGTCTGTTTTTAAGTCAATACCATACTGTTTTGATTACTGTAACTTTTTAATATAGTTTGAATCAGGGAGTATGATACCTCCAGCTTTGTTGTGCTATCACATTTGTTTTGGTTATTTGGGGTCTTTGTGGTTCCATATAAATTTTAGAATTATTCTTGTTCTGTGAAAACATGTGATAGGCATCTCATTCAATCTGCAGAGTACCTTGAGTAATATGTAATTTTTTTTAAATTAAATTTATTGGGGTGACAATTGTCAGTAAAATTTACATAGATTTCAGGTATACAATTCTGTATTACATCATCTATAAATCCCATTGTGTGTTCACCACCCAGAGTCAGTTCTTCCATCACCATGTATTTGATCCCCCTTACCCTTATCTCCCTCCCCCCAACCCACCTTACCCTCTGGTAACCACTAAACTATTGTCTGTGTCTATGAGTTTTAGTTTCTCATTTGTTTGTC
Organism: Rhinolophus hipposideros; assembly: GCF_964194185.1. NCBI lineage: Eukaryota > Metazoa > Chordata > Mammalia > Chiroptera > Rhinolophidae > Rhinolophus > Rhinolophus hipposideros. Next base: position 45,301,644 of record NC_138052.1, read on the forward strand.
TTGTTCTTTTGTTGTTTTGGGTTTATATACCACATATCAGTGAAATCATAGGGTTCTCTGCTTTTTCTGTCTGACTTATTTCACTTAGCATTATACTCTCAAGATCCATCCATGTGGTCACAAATGCTCCTATATCATCTTTCCTTAACGCCGAATAGTATTCCATTGTGTATATATACCACAACTTCTTTATCCATTCATCTATCGAAGGACATTTTGGTTGTTTCCATGTCTTGGCCACCGTAAACAAAGGTGCAATGAACATTGGAGCACCTGTGTCTTTATGTATAAATGATTTCAAATTCTTTGGGTAGATACCCAGGAGAGGGATTGCTGGGTCATAAGGTAATTCTATTTGTAATTTTTTGAGGAAGCTCCACACTGCCTTCCATAGCGGCTGCACCAGTCTGCATTCCCACCAACAGTGTATCAGAGTTCCTTTTTCTCCACAACCTCTCCAACACTTGTTACTATTTGTCTTGTTGATGAAAGCCATTCTGACTAGGGTGAGGTGATATCTCATTGTGGTTTTCATTTGCATTTCTCTGATGATTAGCGATGTTGCGCATTTTTTCATATGTCTATTTGCCATTTGTATATCCTCTTTGGAGAAATGTCTCTTCAGGTCCTCTGTCCATTTTTCAATTGGGTTGTTTGTTTTTTGTTGTTGAGTTTCATGAGTTCCTTGTATATTTTGGATATTAGCCCCTTATCAGAGGCACTGTTTGCAAAAATCTTCTCCCATTCAGTTGGTTGCCTCATTATTTTGTCAATAGTTTCTTTTGCTGTGCAGAAGCTTTTCAGTTTCATATAATCCCATTCGTTTATTTTAGTTTTTACTTCCATTGCCTTTGGAGTCAAATTCATAAAATGCTCTTTGAACCCAAGGTCCATAAGTTTAGTACCTATCTTTTCTTCGATGCAGTTTATTGTGTCACGTCTTATGCTTAAGTCTTTGATCCATTTTGAATTAATTTTGGTACATGGTGACAGATAGCAGTCCAGTTTCATTCTTTTGCATGTGGCTATCCAATTCTGCCAGCACCATTTATTGAAGAGGCTGTCTTTCCTCCATTGTATGTTTTTAGCTTCTTTGTCAAAAATTATCTGTCCATATTTATGTGGTTTTATTTCTGGGTTCTCAATTCTATTCCATTGCTCTATGTGTCTGTTTTTCCGCCAATACCAAGCTGTTTTGATTATTGTAGCCCTGTAGTACAAGCAAAAATCAGGGAGTGTGATACCTCCAGTATTGTTCTTTTATTTTAATATTGCTTTGGCTATTCGGGGTCTTTTGTGGCTCCAAACAAATCTGATGATTTTTGTTCTATTTCTTTAAAAAATGCCATTGGGATTTTGATGGGGATTGCATTAAATCTGTATATGGCTTTGGGTAATATGGCCATTTTAGCTATGTTGATTCTTCCAATCCATGAGCACGGAATGTCTTTCCATTTCTTTGTGTCTTCTTCAATTTCTTTCAAAAAAGTCTTATAGTTTTCAGCATATAAATCCTTCACATCCTTGGTTAAGTTTATTCCTAGGTATTTTATTGTTTTTGCTGCAATTGCAAAAGGAATTGTTTTTTCTATTTTTTTTTTTTCAGAGATTTCATTGTTGGTATATAGGAAAGCAATGGTCTTTTGTATGTTGATTTTGTAGCCAGCAACTTTACTGTATTCATTGATTGTTTCTAATAGCTTTTCGGTGGAGTCTTTAGGGTTTTCTATATATAGCATTATGTCATCTGCAAAGAGTGACAATTTAACTTCTTCATTCCCAATTTGGATGCCTTTTATTTCTTTCTCTTGCCTGATTGCTCTGGCGAGGACTTCCAATACTATGTTGAAAAGCAGAGGTGATAAGGGGACAAAATTGTCGTGTTCCTGAATGTAGAGCAAAGGGCTTCAGCTTTTCCCCATTAATTATGAGATTAGCTGAGGGCTTGTCGTATATGTCCTTTGTTATGTTGAGGTGTTTTCCTTCTATACCAATTTTATTAAGTGTTTTAATCATAAATGGATATTGTATCTTATCAAATGCTTTTTCTGCATCAATTGATAGAATCATATGATTTTTGTCTTTTATTTTGTTTATGTGATGTATCACATTGATGAATTTGCGAATGTTGAACTATCCTTGTGCCCCGGGGATGAACCCCACTTGGTCGTGATGAATAATCTTTTTAATGCATTCTTGTATTCGATTTGCTAGAATTTTGTTTAGGATTTTAGCATCTGTATTCATCAGAGATATTGGTCTGTAGTTTTCTTTTTTTTGTGTTGTCCTTACCAGGTTTTGGTATCAGGGTAATGTTGGCCTCGTAAAATGAGTTAGGGAATACTGACTCTTCTTCGATTTTTTGGAAGAGTTTGAGCAGGATTGGTATTAGATCCTGTTTGAAGGTTTGGTAGAATTCACTAGTGAAGCCATCTGGTCCAGGACTTTTGATTTTGGGAAGGTTTTTGATGACTGATTCAATTTCGTTACTGGTGATTGGCCTGTTTAGATTTTCCAGTTCTTCATGATTCAGCCTTGGAAGGCTATATGTTTCTAAGAACTTGTCCATTTCTTCTAAGTTATTGAATTTGGTGGCATATAGTCCTTCATAGTATTCTTGGATAATCCCTGTATTTCTATGGTGTCTGTGATAACTTCCCCTTTTTCGTTTCTGATTTTGTTAATTAGTGTCTTCTCTCTTTTTATCTTAGTGAGTGTAGCCAAGGGTTTGTCAATTTTGTTAATCTTTTCAAAGAACCAGCTCTTTGTCACATTAATTTTTTCTATTGTCTTTTTGTTCTCTATTTCATTTAGTTCTGCTCTGATTTTTGTTATCTCCTTTCTTCTGCTGACCTTGGGTTTCATTTGTTCTTCTTTTTCTAGTTCTTTAAGGTGTAACATGAGGTTATTTATTTGGGATTTGTCTTGTTTTTGAGATAGGCCTCTAATGATATAAATTTCCCTCTTAAAACTGCCTTCGCGGCATCCCAAAAATTTTGGTAGGATGTATTTTCATTGTCATTTGTTTCTATGTATCTTTTGATCTCTCTTCTAATTTCTTCTTTGACCCAGTCGTTCTTTAAAAGTCTGTTGTTTAATCTCTATGTATTTGTGTTATTTCCTGCTTTCTTTTTGCAGTTGATATCCAATTTCAAAGCCTTGTGATCAGAGAATATGCTTGGTATGATTTCAAACTTCTTAATTTTGCTGAGGCTTATTTTATGTCCCAATATATGGTCTATCCTTGAGAATGTTCCATGTACACTAGAAAAGAATGTATAGTCTGATGTTTTAGGATGAAGTGCTCTATATATGTCAATTATGTCAATTTCATCTAATGTGTCATTTAGGGCTGCTATTTCGTTATTTATCTTCTGTTTGGATGGTCTATCCATAACTGTCAATGATGTATTTAAGTCCCCTAGTATAATTGTGTTTTGGTCAATTTCTCCCTTTAGTTCTGATAGTAGTTGCTTGGTATATTTCGGTGCTCCCTGATTGGGGGCATAAATATTGATGAGTGTTATGTCTTCTTCTTGTATAGTCCCCTTTACCATTATGAAATGTCCATCTTTGTCTCTTGTTATCTTTTTCACCCTGAAGTCTGTTTCATCGGAAATCATTATGGCTACACCTGGTTTTCTCTGGGTACCATTTGCTTGGAGTGTCAATTTCCACCCTTTCACTTTGAGTCTATGCTTGTCCTTGTAGCTGAGATGTGTCTCTTGAAGGCAGCATATGTTTGGGTTTAGTTTTTTGATCCAATCTGCCACTCTGTGTCTCTTTATTGGTGAGTTCAGTCCATTTACATTTAGGGTGATTATTGATATGTGAGGATTTCCTGTCATTCTGTCTTTACTTTTCTGGTAAGGCTGTGTCTCCATTGTTTCTTTGCCTTTTTGTTGTTGTCTATTATTTCTGTGTGGTGGTATCCTATGATGTTTCCCTCTGTTTCTTCTTTTATTACAGTATATATTTCAGTTCTGGATGTTTTTTGAGTGGTTACCCTTAAGTTTATGTAAAAGAGAGTTTGATATTTAGAGTATTCCAATTTCTTCAGCACGCTTACTTTCTCTATTCCCATATTCCAGTTCAGGCCTTTACTCTCCCCCTTTTTATATTTTGGTTGCCAAAAGTTGTCCCTGTTGATGGTGGTCTAATAGGCTCCTTTAGTATCTCTTGTAGTGCAGATCGTGTATTAGAAAATTCCCTCAGCTTCTGGATGTCTGGAAAGGTCTTTATTCCTCCTTCATATCTAAAGGAGATCTTTGCTGGATATATTATTCTTGGCTCATAATTTCTCTCTTTCAATAGTTTGAATATTTGGTTCCATTCCCTCCGAGCTTGTAGAGTTTCTGCTGAAAAATCTGATGATAATCTAATGGGCTTTCCTTTGTAAGTTACCGTCTTCTTTACCCTGGCTGCTTTGAGGATTCTTTCTTTGTCGCTGTTTTTAGACAGCTTCAATACAATGTGCCTTGGTGAAGGCCTTTGGGATTGAGGTAATTAGGTGTTCTATTTGCTTCTTGGATTCGAGGATCCAGTTCTTTCCACCACTTTGGGAAGTTCTCATCGATGATTTGTTTGAATATATTCTCTGTTCCCTTCTCTCTTTCTTCTCCTTCTGGTATGCCCATTATTCTTATATTGCTCTTTCTGATAGAGTCAGAAAGTTCTTGTAGAGTTGTTTCATTTCTTTTAAGTCTCAAGGTCTCTTTCTTCTTCCATCTGTGTAAGTTCCAGGTTCCTATTTTCGATGTCACTGATTCTTTCCTCCATCTGGTCAACTCTGCTACCTAAGCTGGATATTTTATTGTTAATTTCTTCTATTGAGTTCTTCATCTCCAGAAATTCTATTTGGTTCTTTTTCAAAATTTCAATCTCTTTTGTAAAATGCTCATGGTGTTCTTTGATTGTGTTTCTGAGTTCATTAAACTGCCTTCTGTGTTTTCTTGCATCTCGTTCAGTTTTTTCAGAATTGCAATCTGGAATTCTCTGTCATTGAAATCACATATTTCCATATCTCTAAGTTCCTTTTCTGGAGACTTTTCACTTTCTTTCTGAGCTATCTTGTTGCCTTGGTTATTCATGGCAATCACTGATTTACTATTTCTCTTCCTAGACATCTACAGGAGTGGCTTCTGCAACAGGTTGATAGGTATGCGAAGAGCTTTTGAAGCTCCAAAGCTCTTTCTGCACCAGATTCAGAGCCCGTAAGGTTCAGCAGTTCTGTTTACTCCTGCAGGGATCCGTCCAGATAGGTGGGGCCAGGGGCGGGGTGAGTTGTGAGAGGTGGCCCAGAGCAATGGTGGCAACCACCACCACAGCCAGTCCTGCTTCCACAGCTCCCTCCCCTTTGCCGGAACTAGTTGAGCTGCGAATCTGTGTCTGCGATCCACAGTTCTCAGAGCAGCAAATATTCTGTCCTTTGATCTGACACTGCTACTTTATCGCTTCTAGTACCGGGCAGGTGGGGGCAGGGCAATCTCTGGGAGAGTAGGGATGGGGCGGCTAGTCTCCATGCCTAAGGCTTCCGTTCTTCGCTAGGCAGTGAGTGCTTAAACCACCAATTTCAGCCCTCTTCCCTCAGTCTTTGCTGCTGTGATCGTTGGGTTCAGCTGTGTTATATGCTGCCCCCTCAGCCCTGTGGTCCGTAAGCAGAGCCCTAGCAGTCCAAGTCCTTCCCTCTCCCGCAGCTGCGGTAGTTCCGGGATGCAGTGAGCACTGAGCACTGAGCTAGGTCTGTGTCCCTCGCTCGCGCGATTCACCCACCTGGAGGTGAATTCAGTAGCGGGCCTCTTTGTCTTGCCTGTCTGCTGTGCAGGGAGTCGTTTGTGGGGTTATTGTTGTTCGATTCGTTGTAAATTCCAGGGGAGCGCTACAGAGGCTCACCTCACGCCACCATTTTTCCGAATTCTGTAATATGTGAATTTTAATATTCTTTCAATTCAGGAGCATCATGATATATCCTTTTTATTTGTGTTTTCTTCCATTTCTTTCATCAGTGTCTTATAGTTTCCAGAGTACAGGTTTTTAACCTCCTTGGTAAAATTTAATGCTGGATATTTTATTCTTTTTGATGCAATTGTAAATGGGATTGTTTTCTTAATTTCTCCCTCTGAAGTTTGTTATTGTATACAACATGCAGCTGATTTCTGAATATTAATTTTGAATCCTCCAACTTTATTGAACTCATTTATTCTGATAGTTTTATGTGGAATACTTAGGATTTTTTTACCTATAGTATCGTGTCATTTCCAAAGAGTGACAGCTTTACTTCCTCCTTTCCAATTTGGATGCCTATTATTTCTTGTCTAATGCTGTGGCTAGGACTTCCAATACAATGTTCAGTAAGAATGCTGAGGGTGGGCATCCTTGTCTTGTTCTTCATCTTAGAGAAAAAGCTTTCAGCTTTTCACCATTGAGTAGGATGTTTGTTAGCTGTTAGTTTGTCATATATCGCCTTTGTTATGTTGATATATGTTTACTCTTCACTTACTTTGTTGAGTTTTTATCATCAATGTACATTGAATTTTGTCAAATGCTTTTTCTGCATCTATTGATACAATCGTATGATTTTTATCATTTTGTTTATGTGGTATACCACGTTAATTGATTTGCAGATGTCGAACCATCCTTGCATCCCTGGAATAAATATCACTTGATCATGGTGTGTATCTTTTTAATGTATTGCTGAATATGGTTTGTTTATATTTTGTTGAGGAAATTTGCATTTATGTTCATCATGGATGTTAGCGTGTAATTTTCTTTTTCTGTAGTGTTTTTGTCTGGTTTTGATATCAGGGTAATACAAGCCTCATAGAATGAGTTGAGTGCTATCCCTCCTCTTGAACTTTTTTGGAATAGTTTCAGAAGGATGGGTATTAATTTTTCTGTGAATTTTTGGTAGATTTCACCTATAAAGCAATTTGGTCTTGGACTTTGGCTTATTGGGACTTTTTAATTACTGATTTGATTTTGATAGTAGTTATCAGTCTGTTCAGATTTTGTTTCTTCCTGATTCAGTCTTAGAAGACAATTTCTCTAAGAATTTATCCATTTCTTCTAGGTTATCCAATTTATTGTTCGTTTATATGTTCTATTATAATCCTTTGTATTTCTGTGGTGTCCATTTATACTTCTTTTTAATTTCCTATTTTGTTGGGCCCTCTCTTTTTTTCTTGTTGAGTCTGGCTAAAGGTTCATCTGTTTCATTTATCCTTTCAAAGAATCAGCTTTTAGTTTCATTTATCTTTTGAGTCTCTATTTCATTGATTTTCTCTCTGATTTTTATTTCACTCTTTCTACTCACTTAGGGCTTTGCCTGTTCTTCTTTCCTAGTTCTTTTAGGTGTATAATTGGATTGTTGAGATTCTTTTTGTTTCTTCAAGTGGGTTTGTATTACTATGGATTTCCCTCTTAGAACTGCTTTTGTTGTTTCCCAAAGTTTTCGGATAATTGTGTTTCCACTTTCATTTGACTCAGGATATTTTTGATTTCTTCATTAATTCATTGGTTGTTTAGTAACATGTTGTATAGCCTCCATGTGTTTGTGGGATTTTTTTTCCTATTTTTTTTGTAATTGATTTCTAGTTTCGTACCATTGTGATCAGAGATGATGCTTGATATAATTGCTATCTTCTTAAATTTACTGAGACTTTTTTGTAGTCTAATAAATGGTCTCTCCTGGAAGTTCTATATGCACTTGAAAAGAATGTATATTCTGCTCTTTTGGCGTATAGTGTTCAATAAACATCAAGTCCATTTGGACTAAAAACAGTGTCATTTAAAGTCACTGTTTTCTTGTTGATTTTCTGTAAGGATGTTCTATTGATGTCAGTGAGGTGTTACAGTCCCCTACTTTTATTGTATTACCGTTGACCTCTCCCATTATATGCTATATATTTGCTTTATGTATTTAGGTGCTCCTATGTTGGATGTGTACATGTTTACAAGTGATACATCCTCTTATTTGAATCATCTTTTTAAGATTATGAAATGCTTTTCTATGTCTCTTGTTATAGTCTATTGTGTAATATAAGTATTGCTACACCACCTTTGTTTCCATTTACATAAAAAATACTTTTCCATCCCTTCATTTTCATTCTTTTTGTGTCTTGTTCTGAAATGAATCTCTTGTAGGCAGTATATGTATGGAACTTCTTTTATCCATCAGCCTCCCTATGTGTTTTAACTGGAGCATTTAGTCCATTTACATATAAAGTAATATGGATAGATTATTAATACACATTGCCATTTTATTGTTTTCTTTCTTTTTTTGTAGTTCTCTGTTCTTTGCTCTCTTCTCTTGTATGTTGAATGCTTTTTTTTGTGATGGTTTGGGTTTCTTTTTATTTTTTTTGTATATCTATTATAGGTTTTATATATAGTCATGCTGTACATGACTATGAGATATATAACATGTTATGTTTCTAGCAGTTTAAGTTGATGGTTGCTTAAGTTGGAACACATTTTAAAAGCACTACGTTTTTACTCAACCCCCATTTGTTTTTTAATATTATATTTTACATTTGAAGGGTTTATATCCTTTAATGTATTGCTCTACTTACACATGATCATACTACTTTTGTCCTTTAACTTTCATACTAGTTTATAATTGTGTGATCCACTACTTTTAAGAAATGTTTGCCTTTCTCAATGAGAGCTTTTTCTTTCATATATTTTCTTATTGTTAGTTTTGGCCTTTTCTTCTTAAAGAAATCTATTTATTTAACATTTCTTGCAGTGCTGGTTTAGTGGGGATGAATTCCTTTACAGTTGCTTTTCTGGGAAACTCTCTTCTTCAATTCTAAATGATAAACTTGCTGGGTAGAGTATTCTTGGTTATTAGTTTCCCTTTCATCACTTTGAATATATTGTACCATTCCTTCTGTCCTATGAAGTTTCTGCTGAAAAATCAGCTGAAAGTGTCACTGAGGACCCTTTGTACATAACTAGCTGATTTTCTCTTGCTACTTTTAAGATTCTCTTTTTATCTTTAACTTTTGGCATTTTAACTATGCTGTTTCTTGTGTGGACCTCTTTGGATTCATTTTGTTTGGTACTCTGTGCTTCCTGTACTAGGATGTCTGTTTCCTTCACCAGGTTAAGGTAATTACAGACATTATTTCTTGAAATAGGTTTTATGTCCATTTCTCTCTCTCTTCTCTGTCTATGATGCAAATGATGGTATGCTTGATGTTGTCCCACAGGTTGCTTAAACTATCCTCATTTCTTAAAATTCTTTTTTTCTTTTTGCTGTTTTGATTGGGTGATTTCCACTGCCATGTCTTCCAGCTCACTGACTTGTTCTTGAGCATCATCTAATCTGTTAATCCTCTCTAGTGTGTTTTTCATTTAAGTTATTGTATTCTTCAGTTCTGATTGGTTCTAATTTTCTATCAATTTGTTCAAGTTCTCACTGAGTCCATCTAGTCTTCTCCTGAGTTGACTGAGCATCTTTATAACCACTGTTTTGAACTCTATCTGGTAGATTGCTTGTGTCTGTTTCACTTAGTTCTTTTTCTGAGGTTTTGTCCTGGTATTTGAATTAGAAAATATTTCTCTACTTCCTCATTTTGGCTGTATCTCTGTGTTTGTTTCTATGAATAGGGTGAAACAACCACCTCTCCAGGTTTTGAAGGAGTGGCCTTGTGTAGGAGCTTCCCCTTTGTAGATTGGGTATTCCATATATCTCAGTCTGGCCAGCTGGAGTTGCAGCTGGAGTGGGCATGGGCTGCAGGGAAACCTGGGGGAAAGGCAATTTAGGGCATCTTTGGCAGGCAAATTGGAACTAGAACTGGAGTGGGCTTTGGTTACAGAAAGTCCAGGAGCAAGTCATGCCAGGGCCTGGAGCAGTAGAGGGAACAGACTGTGTGGGGGGGGGATGGGAGTGGGGAGGGGGAGCACCAGGTGAAAGCTGTGCCAGGGCTGCCTTAGCAGGATGGTTGGAGCTGTAGTTGGAGCAAGTTGGGCTATGGGGAGTCCTGGGGGCAGGCTGTGCTGGAGCCTGGAGGTGCACCTGAAGCAGACATGTGCTGTAGGAAGTCTGCACAAGCCTGGGAGCTGGTATGGGCATGGGGCACACTGGGGTGGCCTTAGCCAGTTGGTAAGAGCACCTGGATCATGCTTCTGCCCAAGCAATGAAGGTGGAGGGGAAGCGTAACAAATGGTTCTCTCTGGCGCCTCTGATAATGGAGTGTTCCCTCAGTTCCCCTCCTGTTTGGCAGATGCTCTTCAGTTAGCACATGGATTTCCTTCGCAGAGAGTTTAAGTGTCCTTGAAAGCAGTTTTAGCTGTGTCCCAGGGCCTGTGAGTCTGTGCGCAGGCTCCTCAGTGATCCTGCCCTACTGCAGGTTGGTACGTTGTGGGCAGGGTTCCTATCATGCTGTGTCTCCTACCCATTCCTATGTGGTCTCACTCTCATTTGTTGTGTAGAATTGTGCAGAAGCTGTTCAGTTAGCCCTCAGTCCTTACTCGGGGGAACTGCTCTGTCTGTACGTGTAGATCTGATGTGTTCGTGGGAGGAGTTGAGTTCAGGGTCTTCCTACATCCCGGACCCCTCCTGAGCCTTCATTCAAAGACTGTCTGTGTGACGTGTGAATATTTCTCTTTCATTTTTTCCTCAAGCTAATTCAAGTTACTTGTCAAACCTGATTCTCTGTGACTGGTCGGGTGTCTTATTCTTTCTCTAGAACACTTTTTTCAGTTAATTCTTACAAGGCATTTTTATGAAAGTGCTAAATATCACTATAGCAATGCAGATAATACCTAAAGGAGGGACAAAACAATGTGACACAATTTCTTTGTGCAATACACTTTTATTTTCCTTTTACCTTTGCAGTCATCTTTGAGTAATCGTTGTGTAAACAATAGAATGGAATGAAATTACATTAAATTTTATGCAAATGGCTCTAGAACACCTTAAGAATTATGACAAGGCAATTATAAATAACTTTGTCTTCCTTAGTAATATATATATTTGCTTTTTAAAGTACATTAAAGAGCTGCCATATCTAAGGTTAGCAAGGAAAGAGCGAATGGTACCATCCTGAGAGCCCATCTCCCTGAAATTTTATATTCCAATTTTGAAAATCCTAAGGATTACTATTTCGTAATATATAGTCGGGAAGTGGGCTACTTGAGTTGAAAGTATTTATTCTTGAAACTTGATAGCGTTTTACCTTTTATTCATTGCACAAAACCCTTTCTATTATTTTTCACTCCATCTGGGTATTCTGCAGAATTTCAAGTAAAACTCAGATTCTGGTATTTTCAAGTTTATCACCTTTGGGACAACAAATCCTATCATTTAAGGAGAAGTCAAATCAGAGATGGGTATATAACTAGCAATCTAATAGAATGGCAACATTTTATATAGCATTCTAAATGTTCCAATGAAGCAAAACTTACAAATACCACTTTATGTAGAGGAAGTTTTAGATCTGAGACTATTCCAGAGTAAAGCAGCCTCAGGCACATTCTTAATATGAAAGTTTCCAAGGCACCTCCCTCTCCCAAGAGACAATCAGATTGTGGATTGGTTTTTAGGCAAACAAACCAAAAGAATAAGCATCCTAGTTCCTAATTTAGTCATTTCAAAAGTCAGAAGTTATAAATACTCCAAAGATAGACCCAAAACTTTTTGTTTAAATAACAAGAGATTAACTGCAAGAAGCATATAATCAAAAACTTTTCTTCTCGTAGCCAAGGTGTGTAATGCATAAATATATGAAAAATAAAATTCACAGTCAGTTTTAAAACTAGAATTCAAGTTTGGCTAATAAATCTTAACTTTATAAGTATATTAATTTCTAAATACAACATAAGAGAGGCAGCATTATCAGATGTACAGTTAAAATATAACAGAAAGAACAACAATGAAAGAAGAAATAGCTTCTGATAGAAAAAATTCCTTTTGTTGCCAATAAATAGGACCACCTGAGTGTATTTCAGATTCTTTTCACTTAAGAGATATATCCGAATTAATTGCTAAGAATATTAAACAGCTTTTGGAAAAATTAGCAACATTCGTGCAGCTGTGGCATTTGTTTGTTCTCATACTGTGGATTGCTAGACAATAAAGCAGAACTCGGAGTGTTAAGTTTTAAAAAATTACTTTTATCCCATTTTGTTGAAGCCGGCCTCTTCACAATCTTCTGATTTTGCTGGGAACTGGGAGTAAGGGGGTGGGAGGATGTGGGGGGGGGGAAGTTGAGGGGGAGTGTGGTGTGTTGGGAGGCATGACAGATTAGGGTGACATCAAGGGACAAAATATCAGCTGACACTCAACTGAGCAAACCCGATCAGCTTCACTTCATCAGGAATCTCTGACCCATCACAGCCAGAAGCCTGAAAATAAGCACACAAATTTTCAGCATTGGTTTGTCTCTGCTGGTTTTTACAGACTTGTTCATGTGATAACAGATCCAAGCAAAGGCACAGTCGGTATGGGGACATGTGGCCCATCTCTTGCAGGAAAGATCCTAAGAATCATTCTGTTAAATGACTACTGGGTGCTAACTGCTGTATGAAATCTGATCACCACATGCTAACAAGTACAGAAAATAGGGAAAAGGGATTTGTTTCCATTAACATACCACCGTGCCCAGGCTATCAGCTTTGGAACTGCCAATGACCCATATGACTGCCAAGAAACCACATACAAAGTTTCAATAACTAAAGTGATTTTTAAATATACTTTTAAATTAGAGCTCCTTAATAATACTTTTAAAAAGAATATTATGAAAATAAACAGAAGAGATCTAACAGGTCACTCGGGGCAATTTTTGTTTAGCAAAATTATTCCCGTAAAACTAAGAAAGAAAAAAAGTCAGAAAGTACTGCAATGGCTCCTCATAGATAACTGTTATTTAAATACCAGTATTTTTTTTACAGGAACAGGTACCATAACAGATATTTTTCTATAACAGAATTTTGTTTGTAATAATGTAGGGCATATTTATTGCCAAAAATTGGCCCAAATTACAGTGTCAAATATTATTATCTTTTACTTCAAAATCAAAAGGAACTGGAAATAAGCCATTGCCCATCAAACCTCTCAGTGATCCTAATTCATAAGTTATTTTAATTTTCTTTCTCATCTCCCTCTCTCTCTCTCCTTCGCACACACACACTAACTCAGACCACCATTCTAAGCTGCTGCTTCACTCTATATCAAAGTACCACACGTATAGAGAAAAAAATCTGATGAATTACTGGAAATAGGCAACTAATTACCAAAGGACCATACAAACCTTTTCTTGGCCTACTTCTCGCTAAATTATTGTCAAAATAATTAGTTTCCCGTAGGGGGGAAAAAAGCCCTTTCCAATCATCACAATGAGCCCACTTAGCACTGTTCCATAAACTCAGCCCTTTGTCAACCCCAGCATTTTCTTTTAAGCAGCTAATTAGAACATATAACTTGAATATTTTAAAATAATTACCTTTAAAATAACATTCAGCGTGAGTAGTTATGCTTACATAAGAAAATCAGTAGCCTCAGGGGTAGGGACATTAGTTAGCATTTAAAGAACTTACTGTGTGCCTGTCCAATGATTTCTCTACTTTTACTTGACAGGATTTCTCTACTTTTACTTGACAGGTAAGATATTCAGTAAAGTATAATTTTCATTGTTTGCGTTGCCAGGGGCAGATCAAAAACATTCCTTTCCTCATCACTTTTAACAAAGCATCATAGGCATACAAGGGTTTTCAGCTGAGATATTTTATGATAGATGTTTCATACTGATACTGTAATATTCACCTCTCCTACCAATTTTCTCATTCCGCTATCACTGTTTCTTTATCAGTCTCCCTAAATTTCTTTCCTGCTTGCTTAGCTATTGCTAACAATGTCGTTTACTCAACCCACTGAATGGGGGCAGAGCCGATCTGTGTGATAGGCAACTGACAAACATGTAAGGCCAAATTCTGCTGGTGGTGACACAAAGGTCAGACTCGCAATTGTGAAGCACATCAACGCATCTGAAAGCTACATCAGGAGTTTGGTATGGTGAATAGAGGAGGTTAAAATGATTCAAAATTAAAAAAAAATACGTATCCAGTAGTGCCTGAACACACTAGACATAAAGAAAAATATTAAATCCTTCTTGTGAAGAGTAATGGAAGTGAGATTTTACAACGAGAATGGGTGATGAAACCAGTGGTTATTTGGGGCACATAGTATAGGGAATCTGTCTCTGGGGAGTCCTATCCCACCCTCCATCCCTGTGCCTCCTGCAGCTCCACAGGAATGTTCTGTTTCCTGGCAGAGGCACAGACCAGGTTGTGTGGCTCTGTGTCCAGGCACTCAGCCCTTCCTCCCCCTTGCTCGCTCTCCTTTAACCAAGGCCAAGCCCTTGTCGCTGTCAGTGTAGCCTGTAAAACACTAATATGCAAAAGACTCGGAAATCTAGAGGAAAAGGACCAGAGGCATTTAAAGCAGCATTTCTCAAACTTTTTGGTCTCAGGCTCCCTTAACAGTCTTAAAAAGTACTGAGGACTTCAGAAGCTTATGTTGATGTGGGTTGCATTTATTGTACTAACTTGTCTTAGAATTAATATTTTAAACATATTTTAAGTTAAAGTATTATTATTAAAATACTTTTTAAAATATGAAATGTTTATGTAGGTTATATTTATTATACCATCTTGAAAATTAAAACAGAAATTTCTGAAGTATTCACCTACTAATTCATTAAACAGAAAATAAACGCATTACATGCTAATATAAATAAAATCTTCATGAAAAATAACATTTACCCAAACAAAAAAAATTGAGAAGACTGGCACTGCTTTACATTCAAGCTGTATCTTTATGTTGTTTGCCTTGAAGTATATAAAGAAAATCCACTCATACAAATAATGTAGTTGAAAACGGGAAGAGTATTTTAATAGACTCTACAGATAATTGTGGATATTGTTTGTTACTATACTAAAACTTGACAAGTGGTAGTTTCCTAAAGCTTAGCGGTAATGTGTAATCTAAAACTATAGCATCAAACTTTTCATACTGTTATGTTAAAATCCATTGTTCTACTTTGCATTTGAATGGATCTTTTATATTTTTAAAAAAGTATTTTCAGTTAGTTGACATACAACATTTTTACTAGTTTTGGGTATACATCATGGTGATTAGGCATTTTATCTCACAGAGTGATTACCCAGTTAAATCTAGTACCCATCTGATACCATACATAGTTACAAAAAATATTATTGATTATATTCCCTATGCTGTACTTCATTTCTCTGCAACTGTTTTTATAACTGGCAATTTGTACTTCTTAACACCTTCACCTTTTTCACCAGTCTGCCCAATACCCCTTCCATCTGGCAACCATCTGTGTTCTCTGTATTTATGAGTTTGTTTCTGTTTTGTTAGTTCATTTATTTTATTTTTTTAGATTCCACATGTAAGTGAAATCATATGGTATTTGTCTTTCTCTGACATATTTCAGTTAGCATAATACCCTCTAGGTCTATCCATGTTGTCAAAAATGGCAATATTTCATTCCTCTTTATAGCTGAATAATATTCTATTTTCTATATGTATCACATCTTCTTTATTTGTCTATCGATGGATATATAGGTTGCTTCTATTATCTTGGCTATTGCAAATAATGCTGCAATGAACACTGGGGTGCATAAATCTTCTCGAATTAGTATTTTGGGTTTCCTCATGTAAATAACCAGAAGTGGGATTGCTGGATCATACAGTAGTTTTAGATTTAATGTTTTAAGGAAGCTTCAACTGTTTTCCATAGTGGTTACACCAATTTGCAATCCCACCACCAGTTCATGAGTGTTCCCTTCTCTCCACATCCTTGCCAACACTTGTTTGTTGATTTATTGATGATAGCCATTCTTACAGCTGTGAGGTGATATTATGGTTTTGATTTGCATTTCTCTGATGATTAGTGATGTTGAGCATTTTTTTACATGTCTATTGGCCATCTATGTCCTCTTTGGAGAAATTTCTATTCAGGTCCTCTGCCCATTTTTTAAACAGACTGTCTGTTTTTCTTGGTGTTATGTTGTATGAGTTCCTTACATATTTTGGATATTAACGACTTACTGAACGTATCATTAGTGAATATCTTCTTCCATTCAATAGGTAGTCTTTTTGTTTTGTTGACCTTTCATTTTTTTTATGGTTTCCTTCACTGTGCAAAAACTCTAGTTTGATGTGTTTCATTTATTTTTTTTCTTTTGTTTTCTTTGCCTGAGGAAACATATCCAAAAAAATATATTAAGATTAATGTCAAATAGTCCACTGCCTATATATTCTTCTAGGGCCTTATATTTGTCTTTAATCCATTTTGAGTTTATTCTTGTATATGGTGTTAAGAAAGAGATCCAATTTCATTCTTTTGCATGTATCTGTCCAGTTTTTTCAACACCGTTTATTAAAGAGACTGTCTACCTCATTAAATATTCTTGCCTTTGTCATAGATTAATTGACCATGTCAGTGTGTGTTTATTTCTGAGCTCTCTTTTCTGTTCCATTGATCTGTGTCTCTTTTATGCCAGCATTATGCTGTTTTGATTACGATAGCCTTGTAGTATAGTTTGATATCAGGTAGCATGATACCTCCAACTTTATTCTTTCTCAAGATTGTTTTGCATATTTGGGGTCTTTTGTGGTTGCATATAAAATTTAATATTTATTCTACTTCTGTGAAAAACGCCATTGGTATTTTGATTGGGATTGCATTGAATCTGTTGATTGTTTTGGGTAGTATGGACAATTTGACAATGTTAATTCTTCCCATCCATAAGCATGGTTTAGCCTTCCATTTATTTGTATCTTCTTCAATTTTTTTCTTCAGTATCTTATAGTTTTCTGAGTACAGGTCTTTACTCCCTTGATTAAATTTATTCCCAGGTGTTTTATTCTTCTTGATGTATTTGTAAGTGGGATTGTTTTCTTAATTTCTCTTTGTGATAGTTCGTTATTAATGTATAAAAATGCAATCAATTTCTGGATATTAATTTTCCATCCTGCTACTTACTGAATTCTTTTATTCTAATAGTTTTTTTGCAGAATCTTTAGGTTTCTCTCTGTATATAGTATCATGTCATTTGTAAATAATGACAATTACTTCTTACCAATTTGGACGCCTCCTTTTTTTGGTCTGATTGCTGTGGCTAGGATTTCTATTACTATGTTGAATAAAAGTGGGGAAAATGGTCATCTTTGTCTTGTTCTTGATCTTAGAGAAAAAGATTTCAGCTTTTCACCATTGAGTCTGTTGTTAGGTGTGGGTTTGTCATACATGGCCTTTATTAAGTTGAGATATGTTCCCTCTATCCCCAGTTTGCTGAGAGTTTTTATCATAAGTGGATGTTGGACTTTGTCAAATGCTTTTTGTGTATCTATTGATACGATCATATGATTTTCATCTTTCATCCTTCTTTTTGTTTATGTGGTGTATCACATTAATTGACCTCTATTGTTAATTAATTTGTAGACACTGAATCAACCTTGCATCCTGGGAACAAATCCCACTTGACTGTGGTATATAATCTTTTTAATGTATTGCTGAATTCAGTTTGCTAATATCTTGTTGAGGATTTTTGCATCTATGTTCATCAAGGATATTGTCACATATATCTCTATCTCTGTATCTATAGATTAGTGTATTTGTCTTGTTTTGGTATGAGGGTAATGCTGGCCTTGTAAAATGAATTTGGAAGCCTTCCCTTCTTTTCAATTTTTTGGAATAGTCTGAGATGGATAAGTAGGTATTAACTGGAATGTTTGGTAAAATGTAGCCGTGAAGCCACTGAGTCCAGTGATTTTGTTTGGAGTGTTTTGATTACTGATTCAATTTCGTTAGTTGTTATTGGTCTGTTCAGATTTATTTTTTCTTCCTGATCCAGCCTTGGAATATTATATGATTCTAGAAATTTATCCATTACTTTTAGGTTTTCCAATTTGTTGGCATATAATTAATTGTTCATAGTATTAGCTTATAATTCTTGTAGTTCTGTGTAGTTGGTTGTCATTTCTCTTCTTACATTGCTGATTTTATTTATTTGAGCACTCTCACTTCCACTCTGATAAGTCTGGCTAAATAAAGGTTGATCAATTTTGCTCATATTTTCAAAGAACCAGGTCTTGGTTTCGTCGATTGTTTTCTATTCTTGTTTTTTTATAGATTCGATTTCATTTATTTCCACACTGATCTTTATTTCTTCCTTCTTTCTACTCCCCCTGGGCTTTATCTTTTCTTCTTTATCTAGTTCCATTAGGTGTAAGGTTAGATTGTTTGAGATTTTTCTTGTGGTTAGCCTGTATTGCCATGAATTTCACTCTTAGAACTGCTTAGGCTGTGTCCCATAGATTTGGGGTCATTGTGTTTTCATTTTCATTTGTCTCAAGGTATCTTTCGATTTCTTCCTTGATCTCATTGTTAACCTATTCATTGTTTAGTAGCACGTTATTTAGCCTCCATGTTTGTGTAATTTTCAGTATTCTTCTTGCAACCGTTTTCTAGTGTCATACCACTGTAATCAGAGCAGATGCTTGATACGATTTCAATCTTCTTAAATTTCCTGGACTCATTTTTGGCCTAATGTGGTATATCCTGGAAAAATGTTCCATGCACCCTTGAAAAGAAGGTATATTCTGCTGCTTTAGAGTGAAATGTTTTAAAATTAAGTTCAGCAGCTCTAATGTGTCATTTAAAGCCACTGTTTCCTTGTTGATTTTCTGTCTGGATGACCTACCCAATGATGTTGATGGGTTGTTACAGTCCCCTACTATAACTGTTAATCTCTCCCTTTGTGTCAGTCAATATTTGTTCTATGTATTTAGGTGCTCCTATGTTGGATTGATCACATTATCACTATTCCATGCCCTTATTGGTCTCGTTACAGTCCTTGTTTTAATGTCATTTATCTGATATAAGTATTGCTACCCTAGCTTTTTTTTGTTTCCATTTGCATGAAATACCTTTTTCTATCCCTTTACTTTCAGTCTGTGTTTCTTTTGCTCTGAAGTGGGTCTCTTGCAGGCAGTGTATGTGTAGGCTTGTTCTTTTTTATCCATTCAGCCACCCTATGTCTTTTGATTAGGGAATTTAGTCCACTGACATTTAATTATTGATAGGTATTCAGTTATTGCCATTTTACTTACTGTTTTCTGATTGTTTTTGTAGTTCTGTATTCCATTCTTATTCTCTTGCTTTCTTTTTCTTGTATGTTGATAACCTTCTATTGTGTAGTTTGGATTATTTTTTCTTTATTTCTTGCATATCTATTGTAGATATGTTATTTGTGGTTGCTATGTACCTATACCAAGCTATGTTTGTAGCAGTCTACTTTAAATTGCTGTTCATGTAAGTTCAAACACATTCTAAAATCGCTATAAATTTTACTCCCTGCACGTTTGTTTTTGTCATGATTTTTTACTTTTGTGTGTGCTTCTGTTTATCCTTTAATATATTGTTGTAATTACACATGATTCCTACTCTTGCCTTTTAGCCTTTACACTAGCTTTATAGTTGGTTGATCCATTGCTTTTACTAAGTGTATACCTTTGTCAATAAGAATATTTTCTTTTCTCCATTTTCTTATCCCTATTTTTCATCTTTTTTTTTCTCTCCTTAAGGAAGTCCCTTTTATATTTCTTGTAATCAGTTGAGTGGTGGTGAACTCCTAAGTATCTTTTTTATGTCTGAGAAACTGTTTATCTCTCCTTAGATTCTAAATGAAAGCCTTGCTGGGTAGAGTTATCTTTGATTGTAAGTTTTATTTTCCATCACTTTAAATATTTCATGCCACTCTCTTCTGGCCTGCAAAGTTTGTTGAGAAATCAACTAACAATTACATACAAAGGAACTCCCACAAAACTAACTTTATCTTGCTACTTTTAAGATTTCTCCTTGTCTTTAAGCTTTGGCATTTATTATGATGTGTCTTGGTTTGGTATCTTTGGACTCTCGTTATTTCTTGGACTTGTAGTCTATTTCCTTCACCAGGTTAGGAAAGTTTTCAGTCATTATTTCTTCAAACAGGTTTTCAATCCCTTTCTCTCTCCTTCTTGTACCCCCATAATACAAATGTTATGTTTGATATTGTCTCAGAGGTTCCTTTAACTATGCTCATTTGTAAAACTATTTTTTTCCTTTTGCTATTCTGATTAAATGTTTTCTGCTACCTTGTCTTCTAGATCACTGGTTCAATCCTCTGCTTCATCTAATCTACTGTTGGTTTCCTCTAATATAGTATTCATTTCTGACTGGTTCTTTTTTATGGTTTATCTCTTTGTTGAGGTTCTCATTGAGTTCATTTGTTCTTCCCCTAAGTTCACTAAGCATCCTTTTAACCAGTGTTTTTGAATTCTCTATCTGGTAGATTGCTTGTCTCGATTTTGTTTAGTTCTTTTTCTGGAGTTTTCTTCAGACTGACTGGCTGTGAGGGCTGGCCATGACTATAGCAGACAAGCTGTCTTATGGCGGCTGACCCCACAGAGTGGGAGTAGCTTGAGCTGGATTCAGGTGCCAATTGAGTCTGCCCTTTGGATGTGTCATTTGTGGAACTGGTTTGGAGGTGCTCAGATGTGGTCTGAAGTCAACCACTGAATGTGTTGGTTCTTGTGCCTCTTGGGAGAAGCGCCGGATGTGGACCAAGGACAGCTGGCATTTGTGCCCAGCTTGGGGACACCTGGTGGGAGCTACAATGTTATCTGCAGTTGTTTGCCCCTCGTCTGAGCTCAAAGGTACTTGCAAGAGACTCTGCTGCTAACCAAGGCTGGTTGTCGCCAGTGCCGGAGTAGGGACCCTATGTTGGGCACCACGATGTGAGCTCAGGCCAGCCCTACTTGTGCCAGACTTGTAGCCGCTTAGTTGAAGCAACTATATTCCAAGCCAACATTGGCCAGTGCTTATGCCAGGTTTGGGGCAATCTGATGGTAGTTACCATGCAAGTTGAGACCGGTTACTGCTTGTACCAAGCTGCTTAGTAAGAGGTACAGGGCACCCTGAGGCCAGCTGCTGCTTGTTTGGGGTTTGTAGACCTTTGGGAGATTTTTATGAAAGTCCAAAGTGTGAGGTCAGGCAGAATGCTGTGTTGAAAAGCCACTGGAAGGCTCAGGCTGGGTGCTTGAGTTGGTGTGGCTTTAGGGAATCATCAGAGCAGGGAGAAGGGTGTTTGCCAGGCTAATGGAGAGCTCAGGTTTGGCACCCATGGCCTGGATGGGGATAGGCTCAACAAAGGAGCAATGACATCTGCCAGCGCTTCTGTCCTTGGAGACAGCTGCCCTGACTCTCTAGTCCTTTCTCTGAATCTAGTCAATTCAATTCCTCCCTGTATGTCCTTAGTGCTTTTTGAGCTGCTGCCCCTGCACTGGAGCCCAGAGTGTGTGAGAGAGTCCATGTATAAGCTCTTCAAGAGGAACACCTGGGACTCCAGCAGCCCTCCGTGTCACTCAGATGCCATCCCTGCTGGTTTTCACACTGAGATGGTACAGGGACTCCTCTTCCTGGCACTGGTATGACTTGTTCCTTAGTGGGGTCCTCCACAGACAAGATATCCTTCCAATTATTAAGCACCACACTGTGGGTATGGGACCTGCCTGTTCTGCTTCTCTGCCCCTCCTACCAGTCTCATTGGGGCCTCTTCTGTATGTCCTGAGTTATAGAATTTCTGTCCAGCAAGACTTCCGGTGGTTCTCAATAATGGTTGTTAAATAATTTAGTTGTAATTTTGATGTGGTTATGGGAGGAGGAGAGCACAGCATTTCCATACTCCACCATCTTGACCAAAAGTCTGAATGGATCTTTTACACATGTATTTTTTTCTCAGCACAACTGAGTTACGTGGATTTTCCAACATTGACAAATTTCATCATAAAATACCAACATGTCATTATACCATGTCAACAAATCATATTCATTAACATCGCCCATCTCATCAAAAAAGTCTAAGTAGTACAGGAGCTGTCAAACTTACAGGAGCAGAAACAAGCATTCCAAAATCCTATTTTTGCTCAAAAGCTAAAATTTATCCACATCAAATATTGTCAGTTGTTTTCCTTGACTTGCCAGGCTTACTTGGTTCATTTTGGAAAAAATGTCTGCCAATTCCCTTGTCTGAATAACCATAGTTTGTCAGTTATTCTTCCAAGTAAAAATGTGTTCCATAAACACACACACACACGGAAAATGGCTAGTTCAGCTCACAATTCAAATAATCTCACAAGTGCTTTTTCTGAATAAGTGCTTCCCCACTTCATCACACAGAATATTAAAAAGATCTGTCCGCAGTAGAAATTTAATAAAATCAATAATGTCTCCAACCTTATTAGGAAATTTCTTAATTGAAACTGGTTTTTATATTTTTAAAATGCTTTTTCCAGTGACTGAGCCTGTGCAAGGCCTTGAAGCACATGATGGCTACTAGTACAGTTTGGAGTTCCTGCCCGGATTCATGCCAACAGCAGCTGTTGTACCCACTATGGCTTTTCTACCAATGTCAACACAATAGAACAGGCAAGTAATATCTTAGTATTACTATAAAGAGTTTTGCCACCCGAGATTCACTAAAAAGGGTCCCAAGGAACCCCAGAAGTCCAAGACTCACACTTTGTGAATCTCTGCTTCAAAGGAAAATGTATACATTAGCAGGAAGTTCGCATGACAGTATAATGGCTGCATGCTTTTACTCAAATGTCTGTGCTCCTGGAAACTCACCCCTCCTGCCAGACCAGCAGGTGTGGCCTACTTCCTGTAGTCCTCCAGTGTCAACCACAAGGATCCCTTTCACCCCAAACCTGAGTATACTTTGGAAGCACCCAAAGAGTTTGAAAACATCCTAATGCCCATGTTCACCCCAGAGGTTGTGTCTCATCCGGGGATACGGCCTGGGCACTGGGACATTTTGAGCTCCCCAGGTGACTCAGAGATTCCGTAAGGTTTGAGAACCACTGTTCTACCCTAATGCTTCCTAAGATGTGAACTTCCAAGTTCCCTTTAGAGCAGTGGTTCTCAAACTTTAGCCTGCATTGGACACTTTGTGAAAACAGATTCTTGCACTGCATCTCCCAGAGATTCTGATGCCGTAAGCCCGAGACGGGCCCTGGCATTGACAGCATTTACATCTGTCTAGTTTCCAGATGAGGCTGACGCTGCCAGTCTTGCGACTACACTTGGAGAAAACCGCTGCTTTACATCTGGAGCAGGAGGAGTATAGCTGCTCCACAGACCTTCTTGAATTGACAGTTTCCTGGCTTTCCCTGTTTTTTTTTTAGGGAAATGTCACCTTAGTCATGCAGCCTCCAACTGCACCTAAGCTGAAAACCTCTAAAAATAAGGCTCTCTAGTTGTTAATTACCAAAATGCTCATGAAATTGCTATGTGCACTGCATGTTATTCAACTTCAGTAACTAAAATCTATAATGCTCATGTAAATGTGTACCAATTGGATGCTAATTACATGTAGTTACAATTTGTATTTCAAGGGCAAATTAAATATCTTACTTCGTATTTTCACTAATGTAGTTTCAAAAATTCCACACTGAAAGTAAGACTCATTTACTTTACAAAATTGCTAGGTAGAAATTTAAAAAACAAAAAAAACGACTTAAAAAATGTTTACGAAGACTGGTCTCAAGGCTTATACCAACAACAAAACAGTACTGACATGTCAAACCCAAAGCATGTTACCCACGAGCTGGAATGTCCTCTATAGCTGAACCACTTTGTTAGAAATGGTGAAAAAAGGTTTCTGTTCTCCCTGTCCCGGCCGTGTCAACAATGGAAGTCATACTTCACTTATTATTTTATCTGTCAAATGAAGCTAAAGATCTCTAAAGCTCAAGATTGGGCAGAAAAAAAAAGTAAACACACTTCTTTATGCAACCTCTATCCTTGCCCCTTGGGCCACTGTTTTTCTTATATAAGCAGACATACAAGATAAGAAGTGATGCCTTTTCAAACCTGAGCCAAATATTTCTAATAGTGGTGGGAGCAGGGAGAGGAAAGAGATTGGAGAAAGAATGCTTTTCAGCCTCAGCTAAACGCTGGAATCATCAGGGGTGCTTTCAAAATCCCCGAAACCCAGACTGCACCAAGAGCAACTAAAACTTTCAAGAAAATAGTTGCTTTTGACTATTTGGGCTTCTCCCTATTTCCAGCCATCATCACCATCTCTTGGCCAACCCAGTTCTTAAATTAAAAATTGACTTGTACAGAAAAACTGCTGGAATATCTCCACTCTATTAGAAACTGTTACTGTGATTTGAAATGTGGAGTTAAAATGCTGTGTCTTTGTTCACTAGCTGTTTTGCAATTGCTTCCAATTACTTAAACCATTTCTACGATAATCGGCCTCAGTTTTTTAAAAGTTAGAACCACTTGGCTTTCACTTCAGGAATGCTTTAGCAAAAGTTTTAGCAAACAGTACGTTAAGTGACTGATTTTTAAATTATCAGTTAATCTTATCAAGGGCCAGTCAGAATGCTGCAAGCAATTTCTGGCCTAGATGACCAACACTTTGCTGTGTACAACATATATTCATGTGTAATAACTATATTATACACCCAAAACTAACAGAACACTGTAAGTCACCTGTCATTGAAAAAAAAATGCTCTTAAGCAAATTACTGGAAACTATGAAATACATCATCCAAATAATAAATGTTTTAATCCTGATAAAAAAAAAGTTACTTGGAATTGTTTAATTTTTGTTCCACATGGTCATGTTGCCATACAAATGGGAAGCCAAATGGTATAGTGCTCAAGGTTTCTCAAACGGCCACTCTTAGTTAAAGATGTAATGGTAAAAGAACAAGCTATGCTCATGAAAGAGGACATTTCTGGTCGTGATCAGAAAATGTTCCCAAATGTTGGAACAGGCAAATGACGAATGCAAAAATGGATCCCAAAAGAAAACAGCAACAAAGTTACAGAGCAGGTTATGAAACTATATTATTATTCCTTGATGGCGCATTATGGCAAAATATTTACCTACTTTCCATAACATCCCACTTACCAACTTAAATGTCAAGGTTTTTAAAGCTTTTGGATCATCTACAATCTTCTGTAAATTAGCAGCCACTGTAAAATACAAACATGGAGAAAAAGTGTCCAAATTATTTCCAATAACACTGGATTTTCACATCAATGATTCAGAAAATTTGACTAATGATGCAATTAGCTGCAAAATCATTTCTTTCACAGACATTATGAAGTTCATATAAATGACCAAATTACTCTCACACAGACATTTTCTACACCAATTTATATCTTCAGCACATCTGAATAAATGTATAGTTATAGTTAATCTGAGTTAACTACATTGACCCACGTTTCTGATGGAAAATAGAAATGATAGCAGCCCTCAGTATTTCCACTTGGTTTTTCTCACACTCATTACTAAGGAATTTATTAGCCAGAAGAGGGCAGTACAAAACAAAGAGGAGGAGATGGCAAGGACTTGTTTCTTTGGAAATAATAGGTCAGCAATTTTGAACTCTTGTCCTGTAAATTCACTCAATTCTCAGCACCCATTTTTTCTCAACACAACAAAGTTAGTGGATAACCCCTATGACTCGGGCATGTGTTTTAATGTTTTCAGAGCACAGTGACCTGTCAAACCAGAAAAGTGCCACCTTCAACAATTCCCAAGACGGCTGAACAGGGTAGAGCACTAGAGGCTGTCAGTTTGGAGCTCAATAGTGAAGATATGCTTTCACTATTAGTCCGATTCTTCAAAGACCTGTCCCATTCTCCATGGTGTCATGACATTTGATACTCTACCAGAGAAGTCAGCTTTTCCTGCTTAAGGTACTGTTTACAAACAAAATTATCAAAGGGTAATGATGATGGAAGTTTAAAACCTTGCTCTTTTAATATCCAAACCTAGAGGACAAAGTGCTGAAAAGTGAAATAAGGGCTACCGGTTAGGGAAAGAGAAGTCACTAGTGAAGAAATTAAAGAAGGTCCGTTTATCATTCAAATTATCTGCTGCTTCAGTAATTAGGTATCTGAAAAGGTACTTGAATATTTTCAAGATAAAAACAGTTAAAATAAACAGTAAATTTATTATTTAGTACACAGCATTTTGAGTAAATTGTTTCAAGTAGAAAGTTTATAAGTAGAAAAAATGTACAAATTTCATTTTTCTCTAAGTTTGAAACCTACATACATGGATTTCATGCAGATTGTTTCATGTAATCTGTCAGCTGTAGAGAAGAAAAATGAAAATTATATACAGTAGTCCCCTCCCCCTTATCTACAGGGAAAATGTTCCAAGACCCCCAGTGGATGCCTGAAACTGGATAGTACTGAACCCTATATGTTCTGTTTTTTTCCTATACATACAATACCTAATCCGTTAAAGGAAGAGCTGTATAGTTTCTCTTTGGCATGTCTGAATTGGCAGCATAACTACTCTTGACTTTGGGGCCATTATTAAATAAAATAAGGGTTACTTGAACACAAACACTGCGATACCGAGACTGCCAATAGGGTAACCAGGACAGCTACAAAGTGACTCATAGGTGGGGAGGGTGCTGCACCTCAGAGGCTGAACGGACTGGGACGGTGCAAGATTTCATCATGCTACTCGGAATAGCATTCAATTTAAATCTTATGAATTGTTTCTGTCTAGAATCTTCCATTTAATATTTTTCACACCATGGTTGACTGTAGGTAACTGAAATCGTGGAAAACAAAACTATGCATAAAGGCAGATTCTTATACTCACTATGGCCTGATTCTGTTCATAAGCCATAATTACAAGCATCATTTTATCTTCCTCTATTGCCCTCTTTAATACTTCCATTCTGAGCAATCTGCAAAGTTTCATATATGCTGAGAACCCACTCCTTGTCACCTTTTTCTCCTCCTTTTGCCACACAAGCAAACTTATAACACACGTCAGGTATATCCTGGGCCACCTACCTCAGAACAGTCATTCACCAACCTTCCTTTGGCCTCCTCAACAGCTTCCTGGCATATGCCAGATGCTAAAATCATCTAGTAATCCATACAACACATACAAGTTCATGGAGTGAAAAGCTCTGCTGTAAAATGCTGTCCACCAGTCAGTATTTATGATGTTAGGGCATTCTCACTAGATGCAAATTGCAGCAACTGGACACAGTCACCGTTTCCTTAAAACATGAAAGCGTTCTAATTGTTCCTCTGATTGAAGCTGATTTCATGGGTGGCCATAAAGTTTTCATGTGAATTTTAGTCTTTTCATTAGAGTCTCTCAGTTAATGTGGATGATTTACTGTCTTGATCTGGGTCATCTATTTCTAGTCTGCTCTTCATTATTCCATCAGAAGCAGAGCTCAGTCCTACACTAACTCACCACCCTCTCTCTGGTTTACATGCATATGTGCGCCAATTTCTGAGGAACATGGCTAAACAAGTTGTAGACAGGAGGGTAAGACTCAGCCGCTAATATTTTAAACAATCATCCCAGAAACCATGCTCCCCAATTGTGAATACTACACCTCGGGGACATTAGAAATTCAAATTCCGTCTTCAGCTCAAAGCAAAAATAGCAAAACTGCCCTCTTACCTGATTACTTATCCCAGCTGCTAGGCTTATTTTCAATTTAGTTGATTCTAATTTGTTGTAAAGTGCTATAAAATACCTTCACTTAACTGACATCACATAAAATTCAGGGTGATGCTAATTTCGCATCCAGTAGAAATGCTCATTAAAAGGATGGGTGTCACTGTTTCGCCCTTCTGACTGTGCACCTGTATTTCAAAATTGAAAATGCTCCTTACCTGGAACGTGAGCTGAGAAGAAAGAGCTAGGTAGGCCTGGTTGGGACTTTAGAGCAGGAGTGTCCAAACTGTGGCCCGCAATCCATTGTTAATTGGCCCACAGCAAATTCCAAAAACATATTTAGTTTACTTAAATAAACCAGGTGAGGCAATACGTACTTCACCTCGAGTGAGTGGCCTGGCTGTTTGTGTATTTTACCACATATGGCCCTTGGTGAAAAACGCTGAAAAAAGTTTGGACACCCCTGCGTTAGAGCTTCTCAAGTATGTGCTCGTAACACTTAACTTCATGTTTGAAGGTACTCTAGTTTCCAAAAAATATGGGGCTTTTGAACCCTGCTTACTCAGTGGCCAGCAACTCATTTCCAATCCCTGCCGGCTTTCCCAAAATGCAACACATTCCCCTTGTTTCTGATTTAGACTCTGTCGTCTTCCTTGAGCTCATCCCTTCCCTTCTCCCCAGCCCACTGCCTTTGGCCACAAGTGGTTTCTCTGTCTCTTGGTCACACAGGACACACACTACTCACTGAGGCCCCAGGGACTGTGGCCTTCTTGCCCTCCCACTGACAATACATGATACCTTTGTGAGAGCAAGCTATTTCTTGCTATTTTGTGTCCCTGTGTTATGCTTTAGGTTTGAATCCCTGTCAGGCCTGGAAGATTCTATTTGCTCTTTTGGATAACATTTGGTCTAAGGTACAGTAAGTATTGTGCTTCATGAAACTGTAAAAGTATCCTTAACAAGCACATGAAAAAGACACTGATGCTCAACACCTCCCTGAACAGAGGCGAGGCAGCAGAGCTGCCATGTCTTAGGCGAAGTAAGTCGGGCATTCTCCAGACAGTTTTTTCTAGGAAACCCCTGTACTACTCAAATTCTCCACATTTGGACAGTTAGGAAAATAACAGTCATATGACTACTTTACAGTCTGTGTTTGTATTCTGAGTGATTAGTCAAAAGATACGCTTTCCTCCCCGGATACTAGTGTGTTTCACAACAATCTCACTCAGGACCGATGTGGTGGTGGAAGTGAGTTAATCTAGTGAATCTGAGCTAACAGCACACCAATGAAGACCAAGGCTGAGGCATCCCCCTAGGAAGACATTCCGAGATGAGACTAAAGCATACACTGGGGGTTACCTGACAAGGTGATGATGTCACAATATTGTTTTATCCAAAGATACACCCTGAACATCTGCTCCGGACACTGCATTGCTACAGAAAGGAAACATAAGACTGTGCAGAAAGAGACACGGGTGCCAAAAGAGAATCCACGCTCTGAGTAAGCAGAAAAGGAGATGGCACGAAGGTGGGTTTCTTATGGCTACTGCTAAAACACTAATGCAAAGTCATCAGAAGTCATTAGAAGAGATTCGTCCTATTATTCTCTGTAAATCTCTAGGCCCTTATATTCATGAGATGAGTGTAACATAGTGTGTAAGGGTGAGAAATCACCAGTCAGAGGGCCTGGGTTCAAATCTTGCTTCCTCCTTAGAGCTGTGTGGCCCCAGGAACTTGGGCACGTTTTCTTAACCTATCTGTGCTTGAGGCTACGCATCTGTGAAAGGTGGATATTAATGGTATCTACCTGATAAGAGTTGTTTCAAGAATTGAGTTAATACACGTAAAGTGCTTACAACAGTACTTAGTATACAGCAAAGGCATAATAAATATTACCTTATTATGTCCCCCCAGGGACAACTGCGGATCTTAACTGTGCTCCTTGCCTTCAGTCTTAACACCTCCTGAGCTTTCTCACACTCTCCAGTTACTTGGTAAATCAAAGTCATCAACTGGAATGTGTCGCCTCCTTACATAATACTGTGTAACTGTTAAGATCAACTTCAGAATTAAAATAGAAGTTTTTCACCTGGTCCAGTCTCAGCCTATGTCATCAGTCTAGGTTTTGCTATTTCCTACCCTGGATTGTCCCGGAAGGGCTCCAGGAACCCCACTATCCTCTACATCCCTACCTCTGCTCTTACCAGCGTACGATGAGATAATCCATTACAGATCTGATTTCCCCACTAGATGGAAACTCTTTTATAACCGAGGCAAATCTTATTCACTACTGCAAAAGGTTAATATTTGAAATGTATCTATACGCACAGGAGCGGATGCTTCCTCAACACCTCTACTGCTACTAACCAAGTACAGCTGCCATCATAGCTCACCTAAACTCGTACAAATAGTCTGTTGTCTCCCTGCTTCCATTCTTGTCCCTGAATGGCCTACCGCCCACCCAGCAGTCAGATAAGCCCTCCAACATGTAATCTGACCCTGTTACTTTTCTATTCAGGACCTTCTGATGGCGTTCCAACTCAGAGTAAAAGCAACCAATGGTCTACGAAACCCACCTGATCTGGCCTCCTGCTCCCTCTCTGACCTCATCTCATATCACCCTGCTCCAGCCGCTCCAGCCACAGTAGCCTTCATGCTGATCCTTGAGCCTTCAAAGCAGGCTACCACTGAAAACATCTGTACCTGCCATTCCCTGTGTCAGAAATGCTCCTTCTCCACGACTGCCTTCCTCCTTCCATCTTCTGCTCAAATGTCTCTGGCTACCTATTAACACCCCCGCCACTATCACCTCACTCTCTATTTCTTTTCCCAGCATTTTTTTCCCATAGCACCACACCTGCTATACATTCGTGAATACATTTTGGATGTGGCCCTTCATTTACCTCCATACACCCAGAACATAAGCTCCAACGAGTACAGGAAATTCATCTGTCTTGTTCACTGCCATGTTTCTAGTGTATGACATACAGTGCATGTCAATTTAAGAGGGTGCCAAGATTCTAAAAACCCCAGGTTACAACCCTCTTGTATCTTATAGAAGAATTATTCATATGTTAGGTGAATTTTTACAAATGTTCCCCCTAAGCAACAATTCCATTTAGTTTTCCAAAGCAAATAAATAAACTCTGGGCTCATCTCTAATGAATATCGAGTATCTTAGGCAACCATGACTTTAAAGATTGGCCATTTTTTTCATTCAGATTTTTTCAGAGATGAGAGTGTAGGCCACCCACATCATACCCAGACTAGCATAGGTGGTAGCCCAGATGAAGGGAGCATGCAGCGGGTAATAGAGGATGAGCATAATGAGTATCAGTATGGCCTCAGGACTACATGCATACTAACCGAATCTTCCCTCTTATAGCTCTCACCAGGAAAGAGACCAGCCACTCCTGTGGGAACCATTCCCAGGTAAATCCATGCAGTGCAGGGGGTGTGGACTGTAATGGATCCTGTAGTGTGCGGCCCACATCTTCTCTTCAGGAATGAGGCAGCTGTCCTCCCATCTGCTGGGGTTACTGGTGGCTGATGACTCTCAGCTTCATCACCCTTTGTTCAAAGACTGCTATCTCAGCCAAGGTCAGGCCCTCCCCGGGAGGCCGCCTGCATCCAAAGACTGGCAATGAGAGCAAACAGGCTCTGTTTTCTCGGGGCAGGACAACCCCAAGGGTCACCTCAGATCCAAAGCTCCCTATGGGATTAGCTGAGGTGTTTGTTATGGTTCAGTGACAATTTAATTCCTCCATTTGCCGAATTCTACTTCCTTTATTTCCTCACAGATGTTGACTATGAAAGCACTCCTCAAAAAACTGTCTGTGTGCAAATCTATGTCTCTGAGTCTTTTTCCTGGGAAACTTGAAGACTCTGTCCAAGGATGAACTTGTTATAATCACCTTAAGAAGGCATTTCCACTATCATATGTACAAGAGAGTGCAAATGATAAATATTAGAAGAAAAGGGGAAATGTATATATTACATGATATATTTCTTTGCATTTCACTCAGAATTCTGGATGGTGAGAAAAAGCAGTAGCTAAGAGATTTTAGGAGTGTTACGGATAAGCAAGCAGTGTTTCACACCAAAATGTCAAACAGACTTGAGTATTAGTATTGTTTACACATAGCAGGAAAGGATTATGGGAAATAAACAGAAATACACTTGCCATTCTCCTTAAGGTTCAGGTAAATTCCAGTTCATTAGTGTTATCTTGGCATAATGAAAAATTGTGAAACTGCTAGAAATAGCTAAACTGACTGGTATCAAATCTGTCTTTTAAAATATAATCATAAAATAGATATTTAGATCCTGAATTTCCTTTACTATTGTTAAGATAAGAGTTTCATGAATTGGACTATCATGTGGTTACTGGAAGTATCCGATAATCATTATGCTACCTATTATTGCTCATTTTAAAAGCAATGAAATGGTATAATCAATGAAATTATAGCCTCATTTAGCTGGTGCAGGTGATATACCAGTGTGTGTCTAGTTTAATTCCTCTTTAGAATGAGGATGAAGAAGTTAAAAAAAAATGCTATTATGAAGAATGGCTAAATGTTAAAGTTATGCTTGCCAAGAACATCCAACATTCATCTGAGATGAAGGGAAGAATTAATCTTTTTGCTTTGGAAAAACAAAGAGGATTATTGCTTGGGAGACACAGCTGTTGAAAAATACTTTGGTTCTTCAACAAATATGAAGAATTCTGTATGTGTCCTAACCTGGGTTTTTTAGTGTTGTAAACGTCTAAACTGTAGGCAAAAGTTTGTGTGCACATTTCTGGGGAGAAGGTGTGTAGCTTTTACCAGATTCTCAATGGGGTCACGTCCTTTATCATCTTAACAATCACTGTTCCAAAGGCTTACCAACATCCTTTTACACTAACGTAAGCAGGTTAGAAGTGAGGCCTGTTGTTAGTTTGTAACAGTCTTACTGAAGTATAATTGACATATAATAAACTGCACAATTAAAGTGTACCATTTGATCAATTCTAACATATGTCCACACTAGTGAAACCATCACCACAAGCAAGATAATGAACATATCCATCACATTCAAACATTTCCTCACGTCCTTTGTAAATCCCCTCACCTTCTCCTGCCTGCCCTTCTTTCTCCTCTCTCCAGGAAATTGCTTTATAGATTAGTTTGCATTGTCTAAAATTTTATACAAATGGAGCCATACAGTGTATATTCATTTTGTCTGGCTTTTCTCACACATAATTATTTTGAAATCCATCGATGCGGTATCATGCATCAATAATTCATTCCTGTTTATTGCTAAGTAGCATTCCGTTGTGTGGATGCACACTACAGTCTGTTTATATATTCACCTCTTGACGGATATGGGTGGTTTTGGGCTTTTGTTATTACCAACGTCAGGTGCAAGTCTTCATATAGACATACATTTTCCTTTCACTTGGGTAGGTACCTAGGAGTAGAATGACTGGATCACATGGTAAATGTATGTCTATTTTTTTTTTTAAATTGCTGAAATGTTTTCTAGAGTTGGAGCATTTTTATATTTCCACCAGCATTGTATCCAAGTTTCAGTTTTTTACATACTTGTGAACACCTAGTCTCATCAGCCATTTTAATTTGAGCCTTCTAATTAATGTGTAGTGCTATCTCATTGTAGTTTTAATTTGCATTTCCCTAACAGAGTGTCTTTCCACATGCATATTTTGGTGGAGTCTTTTTATGGCTGCTTTTTGATGAGAAAAGTAAAAGAGTATTGAAAAATGTTAAGTAAAGGGTATATGAAAGTATTAAGGATTTCCATAAATCTAAGTGTGGTTTTGCTGGGTTACTTAAAAGGCTTTCTCTAAAAACCCAAATACCTTTGTTTAAGGAACTATAGGTGTCACTTCATCCGAGAGGTAACATATTCAGAGCGTGCCTATCAGATCTTCTACCTCATCTAGGATATGAATAAACACATACACACACACACACACACACACACACACGTGCGCCCCAGATAGAGCTCAAGCAGCTTCAGCGCATATGCTGGAAGAACATCTAGAGCTTCCTGTACAGTTCAGAAACCTCCACCCTCTTCTACGAGGGCTTTTTAAATGTATAGGTTGTGAGTTTGACTAGAATTAAGAGAAGGAAATGATCATATCATGGAAGGTACAAGAGATAAGACACAAGAAATCCACCCAACTTTGATTCTAGAGGCACAAAGAAAGCCTTTGCAGGTCTTTGCTGTGTACAGCAATAAGGTCTTCTTTCATTAAACTAGGTGTCTAGATTCCAAGAAGAACCTTACACCCAGGAGCACATTCTGGAAATATTAACAAGACTGTTTGCATATAAGGCATGAAGGTAAAACATACTCTGGGATTCTAGTGACAATCTTACAACCATTGTTGAGGGAAGACTGACAGGCAGCAAGTGCTACAAACTAAGGCAACAGGCCACTGTTCTCCGGTATTCTCTGTACAAGACAGAAGACAATTTGTGTCTCCTTTAATGTGTCTCCTCTAACCACTTGACTAAAAACACATTTTGTTTTTATTTGGCTTTAAGCTGTCTTTATGACCTTGTCAAATCATACACATTCTAGAAAATTTATAATCAGTCAGAGAAAATATGCCAAAGGGAAATGGCACACTTAATTTCATAGGATCAATTTTTCTTCCTGTCACTCTTGCTATATGCCTTGATCTGTTTTATAGAGGTTTTTTAATAGTCACATATTAATAGGACACACATAGTTTGAGATTGAACCTAGTGGCTTCTGGACTGGCAGAAGCTTTGGAAAAGTTAAAATTAATGAGACAGTAAACACATTGATATGAGGAATGCTACTTAAATTACGGGCCAATGCAGCCGACTAAGGCAGAGCCATCTGGCATAAGCACAGAGAGCAGAGAAACCTGAAGGACACTAAGCCCAGCACTTGCTGGCAAGCTTCCAAAGAGAAGCATCTCTCAGGCATGGGGCCAGCCCAAGTGGAGGAGAAGAGAGCGGGGCATTTATTTACATTATATGGCAACGCCCCAGAGGACATCTATTTTGTCCTCATTTCTCGAGCTATTTTTTTTTCTCTTGTAGTATATTGCAAAGCATTTAAAGTCAGGTTTCAGTAGCCTATGACAGATACAGAGCAAGGGTGAATAACTCACTTCTTTAATAATAGTAAGTCAGGTCAATTCAAGGGTTGACTGGGACTTCACTCTAGGTTAGGATACAGCCTAAAAAGTAAAGGACTTGAAATCTAATCCCGTTTATAATACTTCATATGAAACTTGAAAACCACCTTCCCTGTGGCTTAGACCAGTGAAACTCAAGGTAGCCAGTTGCAAACATGTCTACCTGTCCACATGAGGTATGGAGTGTGCATCAGGATTGAAGTCAACCATTGCTTCCTTTACTGAGAAAGTCTTGCTACCAAAAACAAAACAAAACAAAACAAACCCCAAACAAGTCAACTGTGCTACACAATGTGCTTAATAATGTAGTTTGGTTGACACTGCAGCACGAAATAGTACGTAGATTATACTTTAAATAGTCCTATTGAAACTGTTTCCAAAATAATAGTAACCTGCCCTTCCCTCTTATTACAATCCTTGATGGATTGCTTTGGATCCAGTGTGAGAAAACTGGCTGACTGTGTTATATAGTATCTCTAACAACAAAGTAAAATATTTAAATGGAACTTATTGCAGAAACTTTACAATCAATGGTAGAATGAGAGATGAAGGAAAATTATAGAAATGCA
This sequence comes from Rhinolophus hipposideros, assembly GCF_964194185.1. Classification (NCBI taxonomy): domain Eukaryota; kingdom Metazoa; phylum Chordata; class Mammalia; order Chiroptera; family Rhinolophidae; genus Rhinolophus; species Rhinolophus hipposideros. The sequence continues at coordinate 45,336,930 of NC_138052.1, forward strand.
GAAAAGAGCTTATGGAATACAAAAATTAAACACTTCATAAAGAAGTTTCTTGTTCTGGCGTCATTCAATTTAACACTTGTCCTGTATTTTTTTTTAAAATAAATTATTGTTAATCCTTGTATTAAAATAAGCTGGGATGGGTTTGGCAGACTTTTCCTTTGTACCTGAAGCTTTGATCTGCTAAAGTAAAATGTGAGACATAATTGCACTGAATAAAGGTCTCACTTTAACACATGGTTAAATCTGAAAGGCCATTTCCACAACCTCCTTCTCCTCTACTCTGGCCCCCACCTTCCCCTATGCGAGGTGACTCTCCACCTCTATTTGAAGGATAGCAGGCAGAGCTTACTAATAACATAAAAGGATGGCCAGGGATAGCTAACTGCTCTGTGTAAGGTGGTGGTGGAAGCAATAGTAAATGTTGATGCCGCTGCCAGAAATTGAGGTGCCAGCTAGTTGTGCTGAGGTCCACTGGGTAGCCCACAAAATACCAAAAGCTCATAAGCCAACAGTTGGTGGAGTCATCAGGAAATTAGACGTTAATGAACATAAAATATGTGCAGAAATGAAAGGCTGATCAGTCCTGCCATAGAGCATAGAGAATAGTTTGAACATTGTTATAATGGTTCTGAGATTTGTTGTATGAGATCAGTCTACAACTGTTTATTTTCTTCTTTAGTAACCTTTTCTATTTTGTATTAAACCCCTCTCACACCAATGAGCTTTTTCAAACGCGCATGTGTAGTAAAAAGTTAAGTATGGAATTTGTTTCTCCAGTCAGCCATGTAACCCACAGAAAATGTCTGTCAATATAGTTCTATCACTATAGAACTATAGTGATAGTTCTATACCCCCTGGGGGCCATAGTTCTACCACCGACCTCAAGAACAGCAGGAGACACAGTTGGCTGAAAAAGCATAAGGCTCTCCTTCAAGAGACGGTAATTACTTTTAAAGGCTGTTCCTGAAGAAAATGACTTAATAGGGCCAGCTGCAGGAGGTATTACCCTGTGAGGAGTGCCTTTTCACTGGTAAGGTCAGAAACGTCCTGGTCTGCATGATACACTGACACGGTCATCCTACCGGCTCCTGAAAGGATACACCACCTGTCACCCCTAGATGCCCAGTAAGTATCCAACACTGAGACTGGCACCCAGTAGGTGCTAAATTAATAACAGAAAGAGCTGCAAGTACCTGGTTGCCAAGAATAGGCGGTACTTTTTCAGAAGCTGTTTTTTTTCCCTCCACACAGAGGAAGGTAAGTAGAGCTGATCAGAGTGAAGTTATAAGATCTTGTCTTTTCAGACCTCCAGCTTCCAGTTTACATTACTTTCCCCACCCCATAGAAGTAAACTTTAACTTATTAGATGCTTGTAAAACTCTTTCCCTCTCCCACTGGCATAGGCCAAAGTAGCACGAAGACAGAGACAAGGTCTGTTTAGCTCACTACTGTACACCAATACCCAGCACAGGGTCTGGCTGACAGAAGGTGCACATAAATAATAATGGAATGAATGAATGAATGTAAACTAGCAATACATTTTGTTAAAGATACTATGTTAATTCATCCAGGTATCTGTAATTAAATCTGAGCGTTGATCTCTCATTATATATAAAAGGATGGATTCCACAGTAAAGAAATTTTAGGCAAATTAGAAACTAGTAGAGATGGAATTATTCTCCTTTAAAGTGAAAGGAAGGGTGGAACCTCCCTTGGCTCCTAAAATTCACCTAACCCTACAAGGAGAGCTCAGGCATTCAGGTATACTTGGTTACAGTACCTTGAGCCTAAGGCATCCTCATCATTCCCTTCTACACCAAGTCTCTCAGATGCTGGAAGCTGGGTATGGAGCATTTACTCTTATAAGATTATCCCTTCTTATCCCTTCCACCCTGACGACATGCCCTGGGTTTTCTCTCCCTAAATTATAATACAGGGTATGGGTTGTGTTCTCTTACCTTCCTGTGCCTGCTCCTATCCCAACTTGAAAACTCAAAGCCTTCTGGATGCTAATTTCTGCTGTTTCCAACCCTCCAGAGTCTCCAGGGATGGTTGACAGTGGTACTTATTTTTGCAGATCTTTCAGATGTATATTTTATTATGATAAAGTAGCTCATGAGGAGACTGCAGAGAACTTGGTCCCTCCATGTTATGGGCCAAAGGTTGAGGGTTAGGAGGGATAGAGTGTTGAGAAGCTGTGTACAAGGAAATTCAAGCAGTTGCCTATTCAGATCCATGACTTTTTGTTAAAGCAGATGTATGTTCCAATATGTGTACTATGATCATTCAGCTATTAAACAAATTCTTACAAAAGTATGTACCCTAAGCTGGTGTTCCTACTAGATGCTGGGGAGACACAAACAGAAGTAATATGTGGGAAGATTCATAAACAATTGATTACAGCCCAATCCCGTAAGTGCTGTTTGAGGTAAGGTGCAAGGACAGCACGGAGGCAAACTGCCTGGAGACTTCTGGGTAAGATTCTGGGAAGAGGTGATACTTCATCTACGTCCTGAAAGAAGAGTAGGAGTTTGCCAGGTGACCGGAAGCACAGCAGGTAGAGGAAGAGCTGAGAGACTGAAGCAGAGCAAGGCTGAGAGTGGCACTGAAGGATTTCAGCACCCTGGAGCCAGACTGGAGCGGTGGGATCATGGGAGATACAGCTCAGGAAGCTGGCAGGGCCCTGTCATCTAGGCCTTGTCACCAAGGAGCTTGGACTCTAGCTTGTATGAAAAGGTTTTAAATAAAACGCCAGTTAATAATGATGTAACCTGTACACACTGGAAAACATTATCATTGTTTATAAAATGTTGGAGACAGTGTACACCTGAAGCTGAAGCTGAGGAATAATGAATGGCAATTATAATAGTCACAGGATGTGGAGCACAGCATAAGGAATAGAGTCAGTGGAACTGTAACAGCTATATACGACGTCAGAGGGGTCACAGATTGGAGGAGGGGGGGTTATCACTTTGTGAGGGATATAAATGTCTAACTATTACATGGTTTTGTACACCTGAAACTAATAATAATAATAAAAAACAAACTTTGGAGAAAGAAATCTAAAATTTCAATTTGGTTTTATAAAAATATTTTAAGTCGTGTGATTGTCGATTACAATTGAACATATTAAATAGGCCAATATTTTTATACATTATAAAATGGAAGTTTTATACATGTACAGTCAGTGTTTATATTTACTGCCCCTTTAAAATTATGTTTTCCCATAGAATGTGAAAAAGATACAGAAATAATAAAGTACACTGCCTGTACTAAGATAAAGTAGGCATTACAACACCTGACTTTAGTATTCTATGTAGGCAGACCTGCCTCATATATTCTAAGCTGCCTGTGTGCATGGGGTGTGGGTTTTAACACAACTAACCTTATATAGAGAAGCTTTTCTCCCCAGATGATTCATTAATTGAGAAATCACTGTATCTCACCTAATTAAACCTCCTATCAGGGAATTCATTTTTCTTTCCTGATACTATTCCCTTACCACTAGGGTAATGGAGAAAGAAGAGCTATTATTACAAAGAAGCAAAAACGACACTGGGGAAAAAACATCTTCAGTGGAAGAACTCCTGAATTGATTTTTTTGTTTGTACATTTACTTGTTTTCCCACAACATGCATGAATAAAATTAGCAATGGAAAAGCAGCTTATACTGTGTCCTGATGTTAGAAGGGACATCCAGAAGTTAGGACATCCTTTCTTCTTCAGGCAGGGGTGTCTGAACATCACTCAAGACTAAGAGGAAGTGTTTAGCCTACATTTGAGATTGTGTATAGAAGGAAGTTCCAATATTCCTTCATTACCCATTTCTGTAACACATTGGTTACATCTTATTACCCGGTAGTGCATCTTAACGAAACCACTAGCCTTATTCAACTCTTAGTGGATACATGACATTAATTTAGGGAGAAAATCGGTTCTCTAAACAGTAAAACATAGGCTTAAAAACTCCACGTATGCATTACTATCATTACTAATACTAAATGCTAACTTGCATGTTTTAGGGCATTAAGACATTCATTCAGCACCTACTACCAAGCCATAAAATGGTATTTTTGGGAAATAAATATCCTAAAAATTCAATAGCTTCAAAATAACCTCCTATTTAAAACTCTTAGAAACCTAACATTCCCTGCTATTATGGGCCTGCACTTCTTTCCATCCTATTCATGAAATAAAACGCAGTATTCTGGGAAGAAAGGAAATACTGAGTATGCCAAATACTTAGATCACAGAGTCCACAGTTGCAGCTTTTTAAGTTTTTATCCCACTAACATTTCTCTGTATTGGAATTCACCAGTTCTATGTGCTTAGCCAGCTCGGTCAGCTTGCACAGTAAACTGATTTATTGGAAATTCCAATCTTGTTTGGGGTGGGGAAAGCAGAGATGATCTTAAATGAACGCTTCAAGAACATTGATCTTAATGCCAAACAGTCAAGATAATGATCAATAAGATTTTCTTGTTACCATTATCAGAAATTATTTGAAAGGATGCCAGGGGAAATAAGACAGCCTGCAGTGAGGATGTGCTGGGTCTCTCAGGACTATCAGGGACCAAATCATTCTGATGCTTAAAAATATCAACCTAAAGCAATCTGGGGAACAACTACTGTAATTTTTGCTTCGGTCCTTGCAATGATATTGGAATTTCTGAACTAGAAGATTACCAAACTTTCAGAAATGTTATGTATTTCTAAGGAAATCAGATATCACAAGTTCCTTGCAAGTATGTGAAACATTAAAAAAAACTATTTGAATTTCAGATTTCCAGTCCCTCCCTCATAGTAGATACAGAGAGAAGATACCAATTTGCTGTCTTTCAGCCTTAGATACTTGAGCACAACACATGGATTTAGGCTTTTTATAACAAGTAGTAGGTGAAAAAAAAAAATAAGTGGAATAGATGTCACATTGATTTGGGGAATAAAAAAAAGCAGGAGACAAACAAAACACTTCTGGCGAGGGAAGAGACGAAAGGAACAACGTGCGGTTATTAGGAGACACAGGTCATTTGCTAGCCATGCAAATAAAGCTGCTGATTATCTGAGGGAAGGGAGCCGTTTGTAGGAGGATGTGGACAAGGGGCTCATGCCGTGTGCAGTAATGAGATTGAGGACGAAGAGGAGTCACAGGTAATCAAAATACAGAAGAGAAACCAGAAAAGAGATGTGGACTCGGGGATGATCATCAATAATGCACCAAGGAATAAAAATCAGACGAACGCTTGACAGCAGTGAAAAGGGCAAACAAGACTGTGGGCTGTATACGTAGCCTCAGAGAGAACAACTCAGCACTGCTTCTTCCGATGCTATTTAAGGCAACACGATCTCATTAACTCTGGGCAGATCTGCCTTTTCCTACCCATTGGAAGAAATCGAATTAAAAGCTGTGAGTTGCAACTAAAGTTGATTCCTGGTTCAAAAGACGGGGCACAAGCAAAGACAATGCAGATCCCAGGCCCACTGTAGTTCCACTACAAAACCAACACCCTCCTTTCTCTTTCCCCTTCCCCAGGCTTATCGTAATCCTATACTTGTAGGGTATTAAGAAAAGGATTAGCAGACTTAGATCAGCTTCCTAAGAGTGAGAAGAGGGAGGATGTATAGACTCTGCAGCCTTTTTAAACTCTGTGATAACATCACCGTCTTCATAAAAACCTCTATGGCAGCGGAGTTAACTATGGAAGGCTGTAGAGTATTTATGAGAAAAATAAAGATATGCTTATCCTGAGACAAAAGACAAACGTTTCTCTTTTTCATTGATGTATTTTGTTCATGGCTGTCCAATCATTTAATAAAACAGATCATTAAGGAGATGATCCCTGAAATTCTAATCAGACCCTAGGAATGGCATGAGAGAGGTGACCGAGATTCTGATGTTTTCACAAAGATCATTATGCACTAAACCACCCAGGGATTAGTGAAACCTCCAAATAACCCCCAAATAATTATGTCTTTTTGTGTTCCTTTTAATGAGATTTTAATTTTATTGATGGCTAATGACCACTGGTTGAGCAAGTCCCTAAGTTGAAACTTCCTCATTTTGACTTTGAAGAATTCTGCAAACTGGAATAATGAAATAATTCTGAATAAATAAAACTATTATTACTGACTAAAATGATAAAATATTGAGTGAGACTTACTGTGCTTTATATGTCTCACCTGTAACCCTTACAGCCACGCTAGAAGTTAGAACTAGCATGTGCCCCATTTTACAGTGGAAACTGAGGCACAGAGAGATGAAGCACTCTGCCCAAAGCTACACAGCTGGCAGGGGCTGAGGTGGGATCTGAACGCAGGCAGTTTGGCTCTCCAGAGCTCGTATACATAACCTCTCAGATAGCTACCATCTTAGAACAGATGGTTACTGCTGTAAGGCAGGTACTTAAAATAAAAATCAGGAATTAAGAGGCAGTATTGGTGCCCCTCATGTTTGGGGTTCCCTCCCCTACATCAAAGAGCAGGTGCCAGTGGGGCTTCCCTCTCATCTAAAAGCTAATTTTGCTCCTGCAAAATAGTCATGAGGCTTACATAAAGATTCCCTTGGGGACCCAAAGAGTGAATGAATCAAGAAAGGAAGTGAAACACACATCAACTAGCCCTCCATGTTCTCTAGCATGACCATTTTAAAAAGAATCAGGGCTAATACTGTCCAACATAAAATACCATCTTTTTTTTTCTAAATTTAATATTAGTGCCTTTTAGGCAAGATTTTTCAAACACCTCAACACTCAAAAACTTGACAGCTGGTCCCAGGTAAAGCTATCGAAAAGTAAAGCTGTTTTGAGGATTATTTTGTTGTTGATGCTTCTATGTCTTTATTCCTGCTTTAAAAAAAAAAAAAAAAAAAAAAAAAAAAAAAAGCAACATATTTTTCCTTAGGTGAAAGCTTCATCTTGTTCATATAAGGAAAAAAAAAAGTGTTACTGGAAGAAGATGGTGACAGAGCTGGTTGAGCATACATTAAATGATGTTTTTATTCACACGGAAAAACATCTGAGAGATCACGAGCATGTTTAAAATCACCTGAAAAAAATCCAACTATGTATCTGGATTTATTCAGAAAACAAAATGCCCCTAGCAGGTAAAAGGGGTATGAAGATGGGCAGCTTAACGCTGGCTTATGCTTTCAGCGTGGTGTGAAGGGCAGTCACAGTGATAAACAGGGCGCAAACCAACGATCTCTGGCTTTAACCAAGAGCGGTACTGAAGACGCCCGCCAGGCGCAGACCAGAGCGCTCAGGCCCCACAGAACTAGGATGAGCAGCACTCCCAGAGGTTCCTTTCCTTCCTCAGCACTCACATAGATAGTAAGCTGGTACAGTTGAGACCCGGTTAGAGGAGGGCTGAGGAGTGTGATAAATGTTCCATCAATCCATCAGCTGCTTTGGGGCTCTAAACCCACTCCCAGTCATCTTAAGGAACCACCTTGTAGCTCATCCTCTAAGCAGTAAAGCTAGTCATTCCCCCAAACAAGGAATAATAAAACTGTGGTGAACGGGGGACCATACATGTGGTTTTAAAAGTCCAATGCTTGGTAATAACTTCAAGAAATTGGTCCTTAGGGCAAATCATCACATATATTGTCTTCACTAAATATCTCTTCTCAGGTGGAATTCCCTTTGCTACCCAATGCATTCCCATCCACTGGCCTCAAAGAACCAACAGTACCTGGTTCAGGCAATCCATTTGATTTTTATGCAAATCAAAAAGCTAACTCTCCAACTACTTCTGGAAGAGAGGAAGTAAATTTGACACCTAAGAGGTCCCAGGGTGATGGAGTTAATGGGGCTGAGTTGAAGATTTGGACCCTAGGTAAGAAATAATTATTCAAGAAATTTAAAAAAGATATTGTTTGTAAGTTTTCATCCGACTGTATATATCCAGAAACAGGGATGTTTTTCTAAGAGTAAAAATGAAATAGTCACTTAGTCTAATTAAGTGTTATTTACATCATACACATTACAGACAGGAAATTTTTTTAATTGCAGGAAATTCTGAACCAAAAAAGAAAAACAACAGCGTATCAGCCACCCATTAGAAGTATAGCTAAATAAACAAGGTGCTAAGAAATGGGAAATCATGATCAAAGTTGTCCACCCAGATGCATAAGAGAACTTATTTTTAAACCTAGTGAAGGTAGATTAAAATCTCCAGTTGCCACAAGACTAGAACTTAATATAATATATACTACCAGGGCTAGCTGAGAAGAAGCAATCAGTTGAAAGTTGGAGAACAAATTAGAAACATGGTGAAACACCAACTAAATGGTTATTAGAAACTAAACTAAAAAAAAAAAAAATCCTATCGAACAGATGTTTCAATAAGGTAAGAATGCAACTAATGACAAAGTAAAAGATGACGGTTATATTTCTTCACCTTATCAAAGACACAACTGCCTGGGAGGACAAAAGAGAAGCAGAAAAGCCTGCAGCGGCCTGGCACTTGGTATGCAGGCTCTCACAAGACACCCGAGGGGCCCTGGACAACCAAATGACATTTTGGCGAGATTATGCAGAGGATTTATTTCTGACGTGCTGGAAGTCAGTCAAATATATATATATATATATATATATATTTTTTTTTTTTTTTTTTTTTCTATTTCCAATTAGTTAATCTGCCATAGGCCCACAGTGTGCTGTTCAAACATACATTCACTTCTTAGTTTAGCAGAATGCAAAATTTGGCACTATTCTGGATGAGATATTGGCATTAGGCTGTTAATAAGAAATGGTGAGATAAAAATGATGAATTCATTCTTGCCTGGGTAATGTAGTAAAAAACGATTACATTCCAGCTTCTGGTTTCTGAGATATAATTCTGGAAGACAGAAGCCTCTGGAATGGCCATCCTGCTTAATCTATAAATCTGAACAGTTTAAATATGGACCCCTAATTTTGCAGCTAACACATGTCCGCTATTTGCTTAAGACCAACAAAACCTGGTAGGAAAAAGTATGTCACACATTTTTATAGTATGTACAATGGTATGTTTTAAGTTAACTCGATCATTCATTCACTCAACAAATATTTATTGAGTAGTTACTAAGCACTCAATATTATTCTATTCCATTCTAGTGTTCCAGGACATACCAGTCAACAACGCAGACCAAAAGAAAAAGAAAAGAAAACATCAACAATGGAAACCCTGTGTGCATAGAGCTTAGTCCAGTGATTAGTAAACTCTCAGCAAAACCATTGAAAGGCCAGCATTTTCCAGAAATCACATTTTACCAGGCATTACCTGCCACAGTGCTCAAACAGAGTCCCAAGCGACATCAACCTGCTAGGAACCTGGAGGAGGAGGGAATGCCATGGGGAAATGGCGCAGAGTAATTTAAAGGACAATTTAAATTTAAATTTAAAGCTCCAATTTAAAGGACAACCCAAATTAGTTTGTTGAGTAAAGGAACAAATACTTGCTATATGCGTATGCTTAGCAGATGTTAATGAACAACTGTTTAAAACTTGCTAGTCTGCAAAATGCTGTTTATCATAAAAATGTTACAATGGCCAACTAAGTCACTCCTGAGAGAATCTTAAGTGTTTCTCCCAAACTGCACACTTCCCCAAGGATGGGACTTCCCATGACAAGCATCTAAGTCAGATTAGAAAAACTAAGTCCAGAACAGAACATTACTTGAAGTTGAGGACCTGGTCTGAGGTGGTTATTAGTGCTGGAATATTCAACCCTGGGCAGCACCCTGATATTCATTCTGAAGAGGAGGCGAGGGGGGAACGGTGACATAAGGAGTGATAGTCTGCCTACAAAAACATAATGAGATGTGAGTTAGCTGTAAAATGACTTTGTCTGATGAGGATGGAAGAGGGCTTGGAGTTAGGTCAAAATTATAATCTTCAAGAAGTGAAGGGCATGTTAGGGTGACAAGTAATCATCTTGAGCAGACCATGTATTGTTGCTGCTGCTGGTTCATTATCCAGTCATCTGAACATGGCCTGTACGTTAATGCTGCAGTGTTACTTGGTAGGTGGGGAGCACATACTGATGGAGTTTAGCACTAATGAGCTTTATCATAAACTATTAATAAATGACCAGGGGATGTGTAGAGGAGACAGAAAATCAGCAGGAGTGACCCTCACAGCAGGTGTTGTTAGGGGCCTGGCTCCTTGAGAAGTCTGTGTCTCCTAGGCTACGATGACCAGTCCCTGTGGGGACATATGACTTCTCCTTCCTTACAGGAAACGGTTAAGGATGTCATGGTCTATTGGTCTGGTATCAAATCTCTACCAAACTGGAGAAGTAGGTGCACACTGAATTCTTCTGGTCCAAGATCTGGTCTAAGGATGCTGGTGATTTCCAATAAGTTATGAGGGGGACGGAGTCTTTAAAAAGCTGTAGAGCCTTATTCACATTAATAGCCTCACCAAAGGGGGAACAATTGTACGTGTGTTTTGCTTAGAAAAATATTCTTTAACTTTATCTAGGTATGCCGAGACGACGTGCTGTGTACTTAAGAATAAAACAGAATGGTACCAGTTAGCACCAATGTACTCTACAGGAGTCAGATATGCAAATGCCTTCAGCGGTCAGGGGGATAATGTAAATCAGAGAAGTAGGGTCAGAATTTTTGCCATTTAGGATTTTATGTCCAATGTTTTTCAGATCTTCTGGTTTTTCTAAGACAAGCCAGAACTGGATTCTATGTCAACTCTCTCACCTTTTAAATGGTGGTAACTAATTCCAAAATCTAAAAACATTGTCCAAGCCAAACAAAATACATTTGTAAGCAAGATACAAGCCTTGGGCTACTGGGTTACAACTTCTGCACTATAGCAAAAAAAAAAAAGAAGGCACTGTTGGGAACTGTTGGGAGTCAAAACAGGAAAAAAGGTGTGGGATGGATTATTGACTAAAATGTGATTCAGAGGCTTTGCAGTAAAAACTTAAGAAGCTAAACACACTTCAATTTTGGTATGCCAACAGAAAAAGAATTCCATAGGCATAGAGATGGGCAATTACGACTGCATAGGTTCATTGCCTTTAGAACTGTGATTAAATTAACACTGAGATAGAAAATGTGGGCTGAAGTAATTTTGAAAATCAGTTTTCCACAGTTTGGGATTTATTGTTTTTTAACATATTCAAACAAAAGTAGTCATGCCTTAAAGTCAGGGAAAAGTCCACAATATATAATTAAGGTTGAATTTTTGCATACCAAATACAGTTAAGAAAATGGAACAAAACAACACAATCAGCAATACAGCACCAAGTGTATACCAACTTTAAAAGAGGGTTGGTCTATTAAAAACAAACCTACATAGCTTGCAAAATCCAAAAAAAGGGGGCATGAACGAACTAAATTTTGCTCTTTTGTCAAGTATGAGACAATCATCAGTGAAATACGAGCACAAATGAAGGCACATGTTGGCTTTTCCTCCTCTTTAATATTCCTCTCTTTTGAAAATGGGCTGCAAATAGCCCATCTCAATAGCACATTTGAAAGATACATTACACTACAATGGCGTAACCTGAAAACAACATAATATTCTGAAGACCTGTCTATACCTAAGATGCAGATAATTTAAAAAGAAGACCATTTAAAAAGCAAATCTAAGACTATTTAACAAGAATATTAAATATGGGGCCAGCAGTGGATATTGTGGCTGATGCCCCACAATGAGTTCATGGGGATGTCACCCCCCCAAAAAAAAAAAACTGGGCCTGTTAGGGAGGGGCACTAAGCCAAATGGTGCAATGGCAGAAGAGGAAAGGCCTATTGGCTTGTAAGAGAGAATCTTTCTTGCTCCTCAGAAAGGACCAGGAAAAGCCACATGTGAATTACGAAACATGCAGCAGTGTTTGCCACCAGCAGCCTTTGAGGACAACGAAGGGAATCAGCCTAGGTCTAAAGTCAAAACTGTGGAGAACTGGGCTCTGAGAGGAAAGACTCCAGGTCCTGACTGATGTCTGAGATGTACGACAACCCTGAAACCTTCCCTTCCTCTGGATTTCCAGTTTTGTAAGCTAACAGCCCTTTTTGTTTAAATAGGGCTATTACTTGTAGCTTAAATCATTCCAACTGAAAATGCACTTTCTCCTGCACAATCATTCAAATTTTCCAAACTGTTGAGGGTCAATTTTTACCCACTGTCTCTTTCTCATAGGCATTGTGTTCAAAGACAAAATACTGAATGAGAAGATTCCCTTTGTCTTACCTCCTTATCAGTTTCTTAAAACACCATAATCTGCTAAGAATGATATATTTTATTTGGAAATGAATATTAATAGGCTAAATACAAATGGAACAGTATTTACAATTCTGTCCAAGGGACATTCCTTTGGAGTCTCCCCAAAGGAAAACTTTCTGGGTTTGACCTAGCCACTTTCATTTGCCTTTCGGGAATACAGTCTTAACCAACCAGTGAGCAGTTTAGGTGAATCCCAAGGGAGTACATACCAGTAACTAAGACATCACTCAATTACAGAACTACCACTGCTGTGAACACAATGAAGCCACAATCTCAAACTCTGGGACTATATGGACTTAATTTAGGTTCTTAAAACACTGTTTATCTGCAAGCATTGCTCCACGGTTGATAACCACCTTCCCACCCACCAAGAAAAAGTAACAGTACTGATACACAGTTACTATTCGGTTGGTGTAAAAGTCATTGCGGTTTTTGCAATTATTTTAACCTTTTGAATCGCAATTACTTTTGCACCAACCTATCAACATTACTAATTCCAATATTTATATATAATGCTAAATTTCAAATATTTGGATATGATTTCATAGAACATTTATTTTGAGATGAAATGTACGTAACATAAAACTAACTCTTTCAAAGAGAACAATTCAGTGGCATTTAGTATATTCAAAACGTTGTGCAACCACCACCTCTACCTAGTTCCAAAACCTTCTCATCACTCCCAAAGGAAAGCCCATTAGGCAGTCACGCCCCATTCCCACCTTCCCCCAGCTCCCAGCAACCACTAATCTGCTTTCTGTCTCTACAGATTTATCTATTCTGGATATTTCATCTAAGTGGAATCATACGATATGTGACCTTTTGTGTCTCGCTTCTTTCACTTAGCATTAATGCGTTTGAGGCTCGTTTCAAAGAATTTTAATAAACTTAAAAATTACGCCAGAAATACTCCAGGTCACAAAACTCAACTATACAAATACGGAATTAAGAGTACAGAGTAAGTGGCAGCCATTTGGAAAAACGTTTTAAAAGGGTATGTGGGAAAGAGAGAGTGGTCCACAGCAAAAGTGTCAATAACAATAAAATCTCAACGCTAAGTGGAAGTCTACTATTTTACATACTTCCCTGTGAATTTGAATTATTTCATAATGAAACATCAAACGTGGTTTTTTTTTTTCACAAAGTGGTTTTCTTTGCTAATACGTTCAAGATAAAATATGGTGTCTCCATGACCTGACATTCTAAGGATACTATTTGATGCCATTAGTGGGAATGTAGCACTCACACCATGAATTAGAAGTCCCTGTGCTTTGCAAACCCCGTATCGTGTGAGGACTTTGGAGTTTGTACACGATAACGATGGGCACTCTTCTTCAGGAGGATATAGGACAACTAGAGAGTATCAGGGAGAGATGAGAGGAAGGAGGTTTAAAAAACTATATTGCCACCCAAGAAAGTTCAGGAAGAGTTAAAAATAAGGGGAAGCTTCGGCAAGGTGCCAGTATTTGAATATTTGATAAAGAGATTATGTATGGTGTGCATTGTTTCAGAGGACAGTATCAAAGGAGAGTACAGGCTCATTACAAAGACCTCCTAACCAGCAATTCACCAGTGGCAGGTACTGCCCACAGGGGAAGCTCCTTGGCACTAGAAACAGTCAGAAGCTGGGTAACAGCCCAACAGCCTCTCCCTCCCAGACCCTTCGTCTGTTGTCAGGGGCGGCTTCATGGGCTTTAACCTGTGCGGACACACAGGGCCCCAGGATTACAGGGCTTGGCACTTGTTCTAATGCTCTGCCACAACTATTTTGAACTTAATTTAGGACCAGAGCCCCTGCATTCTCATCTTGCACTGGGCCCTGCAGATTATGTAGCCAGTCCTGTGTGCAGGTAGGGATAGAAGAAATACCCTTATCTGATGAAGCTGGCAGTATTTGATTGGTTAATGAAAAAAGGTAGTTTAAGCAAAGAAACAGAAAACTGTGCCTTAACATAAAAACATAAAAATAAGCCTTAAATTTGATGTTGTAAGTTAGATCATTAATTTACACTGATTTACCAATCTTGTGATGCACAGTCAAAGCCATTTAAAATCTTGGATTTTTTTAAATCTCTCTGCTTTAGTTGTCTTTTCCGTATCTAATTTAACAAGTTTGTGTTTATTTCAATAACCAGCCTTTACCATTAGATTTCCCAAAGCATCCCAATTGTTTTTTAAAGAAACATATTTTTTTCCTCTGAACTCATGCTTTCTCAATTACTTAAATGATATAATTTGAATACGATGTAAGCGGCATAAACCAGTTTGGGGACAAACTCTTGTTTAACATAGAACATACCTAGGGAGCAGACATGGGGGTGAGGGGCACACGAGAGTGTCGTCCCCCACCAGTACACATCCAGCATTCTCTGAGCTTCACCAGTGCAGTTTACAGAGGGAACTGAAACTTAATTCAGTGGGTCAAGTTCATGGAGGTTGGCTATTCTTCTACAGAAATATTTGGCTTACTGCAGTGCCTTCTGTTTGGGTTGTCTGGACATAGCCACACCCCCTTGGCCAACTGCGAGCTTCCTGGAAATAGGGGTGTAAACTCCCGCTGAAGCTGGTGGACAATTCCTGTTGCTGAGTACCAGAGAAAGACGGAGGTCTTTGGTGAGGGAACTGACACTCAAAAGGTGAGAGAGAAAGACGCAGATCATTGGCTATGGAACCAGAGCTCCGGAGGACAAAGAAATTCCCATTTCTCCCCAGACCTCTCTTCTTAGGCCAAGCAGTACACACATGCTTGACATCCTCTCTGGCAGTAGGAAAGGGTAACTGCAGCCACAGGGAAGCAGGTGGAAGACGAAGCACGGACGTGCCCCTGGTCACCTCCAGGCTGACCACAAGTAAACTATTTGACAGGACCTACTTGCCTATTCCTGAGTGTCCATTTTCATTTTGTTGTTTTTACACCACTTCCAAGCACTGCTTGGGCCAGAGCAGTAACAAAAGAAAGTGACTCCCCTTGCTAGCACAGAGGGGACAGAGGCAAAATCTGTAGATGTCATGGACTATTGTGCTTTGGTTATTCTTCCTCACGAGGAGTTTCCAACTCCGCTCCTGCCTGCCACGGACTAGAGTCTCATTTTATTTGGGAAAACTGGAGGCTGCCTTCCATTCTCCGATAGGTATTTCATAAGAGAAGTCTTACATTGAGTCCAAATGAATTGACTCCAAAATAAAAAGAAGGAAGAACTACCACTACTGAGTGCCTCTTAAGGACCCGCTATCACACCAACCACTCCATGGAACCAATAGGCTCAAAACAACTCTATGAGTTAAGTGGGTCACTCCATGGCAAAGAAGAAATTGAGGACTGGAGAGATGAAGTAACTTCCCACAGTCACAGCTATGAACTGGCAGAGCTGGGATCTGAGCCTGTGTCTTTCTCATTCGAAAGCCAGAACTCTTTTCCTACATCACAAAGTCTCCACGTATTTCAGATTTTCAGAGTCTAAGAAATAAGAAGGGGATGTTTTATCAATGTAATCACAAAAAAGCAGTATCCAATGTGGAAAGCCACGCAGCGGCTGCTCAAGAGACAGACAAAAACTGCCGTTAAAATTTACCAATAACCACTCAATCTGAAATCAGTTATTTAAATAATTACAGGAATAGTACAGAATAGGGAAGATAGTCAATAATATGGTAATAACTATGTATAGTGCCAGGTGCATATTAGACGAATTGGGGGGAATCACTTGGTAAATTATATAAATGACTAACCACGATGCTGCACACCTGGAACTAATAAAATAACAATGTCAACTATAATTGAAAATAGATAATTACAGATGTCAGTTAAGGGAACCTGTATAGGAATGGAGCTTATATAGATGGAGTCCTGTATAGTAACATCTACGCCACTCACTGTTTTTATTAACCTCTACCCCGCAGAAGTTTGGAAAGCTGCTTTTCCCCCTAGTAAGAGAGTACTGCACAGATAGTAAAGCCAATAAAGGAAGAGTATAAAAAGGAATGACCAGCACTATCGGAGAGCTTTAGTTGTTTATCAACCTCCAAAAATCACCACTGTGAGGAAGCACTGGCCCAGCTCTATACCTCGTTCACCAGAACAAAGATTAGCTAACCCAGACCTACTTTACTACGCCTACATGCTGAACACGGTGCCACGTGAATGCCTACCTTAATTTGGGTAATTAGGCTGTTAGGCCCTGAAAGAAAATTCACTAAATTCAACTGCAATTAATGGCCTTGAAATGGCAAGTTTGCTTTCACCTGATGAATATTAGTACTGTATGTCTTTGGTACTCTCTTTTAACGATAATTGTCCTATTGTATGTATGGTGCTACCTTAACCCACACCATAATTTGTGTGAGAATAAAGGCAATATTATGACATGGAAAATATACTTCATCCTCCTTGGGAATATATATGAAGGCTTTTTGGTTACCAATTAATATAAAGAAAACGCCTGCAATCCACATCCACATGTTTGCCTTTTCTAGGAATCCTAACTTCCTTTTGATAGAGTAATTGGATTCAGAATTACTGGGGGGTATCTCTGAAGCTCTCCTGGTCCCCAAACATTAAATTACAAGTCACTTTTCCACGCCCTGGAGCGTAAATGAACCTGAATGTTGGAACATCATTTCCGTTTTTATTTCTCCAGACCCCCAGTCCTACTGTCCGGTCACCTCAGCCAGTCGGGAATCAAGTCCAGGCAGCAAAGCGGTCTGGGCCATATAAACTGTGAGCTGAGACTCTGCAGGATGAATGAGGCTGAAGGGGAGTGTTTCCTTGCCCTGTCTGATAGGAAAAAGGCAGGGAAGGTGCACGATTTATACTTGACCTACACAGAGACTCAACTGACGCTGAATTACTAGGACTTAGCTTTCACGAGGCATTATAACAAATGGCAACTTCCAAGGTCCTGCACTATTTGGTCCTTGCTGCCCATGGGGGCCTTATTTCATGTCACCCTCTCGTCACTCACCACACTGGTCACCTTTTACAGACCTCACTCTCTTTGCGCAAGCTGTGTCTCTGCCCAGCATGGCCAGGCTACATCTAAGACTTCACTCAGATGTTTCTCCCTCAGAGGGGCTTACCTCACTGTTGAATCCACTGAGGACCCCCTGTTTATTACTACTGTCTTTCTTTAAAGTGCATTGTTTTTCCTTCAGAGTACCTCCTACAAGTTGTAATTTCCCCTATACCTCTGTACGGACATAACTGATGTCTGCCTCTCCTGCTAGACTGGAAGCTTCGGGGAGGCAAGAACTCCGTCTGCTTTGTTCACCAGGTGTGCCCAGCACAGAGAAGATTCGATGCCTTTTTTATTAAATGACGCAAGGCTGCTTCGGGGCCTGGGTGACAAAGTGTGGCAGAAGGCCGTTCTCCCCACTCCGGCATGGAAGCAGGTACCACCGTGGCTCAATAACAGAGAGTGCCCTCAGACTTTCTAGAAGCATCATCCCTGTTGTAGGCACTGGGTCCTTCATGCTGTCTGGGAACTAGTGAGGATTCTTCAGGCAGCCTCTTGGGCAGGGAACAAGAACGAGGCTGGGAGCCCACCACATGGTAACCAGCAATGACAAAGTGATTTAAGGACCCTGAGACATATCCCTTTGGGTACGGTCAGTAATACCAGAGGGGAGCACCTGTTATTATTGGCTAAGAACTATTTAGTCTGCATACATTTGAATTATATATTTCAGATTATGCCTAGAAGCCTGAGCTGTTATATTTAATTATTGCTAATTAACCATATAAAGCCACTGTTCAGAGTTATTTTAAATGCAGAGTTCTGTATTTTTGACATTAAAAACTCCTTCCTGAAAACAAATAACAAAAATTAATTTCTTATACCCATTCCTTACCTAACAACAATTTTCACAAGCACTAAATAAAAAAGCCAAGGTTTTTTATGTTTTGTTTTGTTTTTAAAGAAATCCTAAGAGCTCCAGCAAGCCTACTGTGCCAGCAGCCGAGAAGCCCATTAGTTGGAATAATCTAGAGCATCTTTATGCTTCCCAAGAGTAGTGCTGTCTAAATCAAGTCCCCTAATATGTACCCTACCTTTCTATTAGATGTTAAATTTCCATTACATGCCATTCCTACCTTATCTCTCAGTGCCATTGACAACTACAAGTATTAGAACCAAAACAGTGAGAAGGATATGTAAGGAATTAATAGTCATCTCACAGGGAAGGAAAACAAGGCTGTGCCTAAGCAATTTGGAAGTCCTTTCCTGTCCTTCTGACCTTGCATATCACAGACAGACTAGAAGCGGGTACACACACACACACACACACACACACACACACACACACACAGTAACTACAGCCAAAGACAGATCAGTCTACCAATGGAGCAGACTATTCAGGAAGAAAGCTATTTAATTTAAATCCTACACACCTGGTCGTGTTAGACAAATGTATACTATCAGAATGGCTAGGTTTCCTGAACCGGAGTAAACCTACTTCCAGTGGAAAGATGTTCTCTTATTACAAATAGGGACTAGTAATTTGGGGCTGATTGTAATTCTGAAGTCAGAAAGTTTGGCTGGATTGAGTGTCATCTTCAGGCATATCTGATTCTAGAGTTAAAAGATAGGTTAATATAAATTAAAACAGGAGAATTTAAAGTAATTGATAAAAGCAAGATTCTACTGACTTAGTGAATATCTAAGACAAATCCACTAGCTAGCTCTAGTTTCACGTCAGTGAAATTAAGTATATAGATCTTAACTAGAGTCTATTTATAGCAATGGTTTTAAAGAGGATCCACAACTCCTAACTAAATAAAAAGGACAAAGTTAATTAGAAAATCAGAGCTTACCATGTGTTCACTGCTGCAAGGATTCATAATCATGTAACACAGAAACTGGGGACATCTTTGGGGACATTACACATGTTATTTTCTACTTTTTTAGAACTTCCTGGAAATAACATTTGCCCACCTTTTGAAAGGTAATTTTAAATTGCTACTACCCCCCCTCCCCACCCCCAATCAGAATGTCTTTATAAACAATTCTGCCAACTCTTATCTGGATAGTCTATCATTTTCCATTAGAATTGGCAGATAAGTAAGCACAAGGGGTGGCTGGGGCTGGCAGCAGATTCAACCACAAGAGTGGGCAGTTTATTTTAGCTTCTGATGCGGTTTGTTAGGAAACTGTTTCTTTTGTTTAATTCCCTTGAATTTTGGGGGGCCAGTGGAGTGTGGTCACCAGGTTACAAAAATGATACTCTTTTAAAACAAGAATTATATTTGACTTTAGTCCACCTGTTGTAATTGAATTAACTTTAACATACATTCACCCTCAGGCTGTTAGCTTCAAAATTAATGCTGAGAGAGCGGGAGAGAGTGAGCGAGTGTGCCCTCTGCACATTTTTTCAGGCCTTGTTCCCAGCATTCCACAGGGCCAACTGCTCTTTGGATATTTAAACAACACCGCTGTGGTTCTACCATCTCGCCAACGAGTTCTACTGATGAATATTTTAATTCATCTACAAATGGCAGTCATGCGTGGTATTTTTATATTAGTCCGGGCTATCACTTGTAAATATTTAAAAGTAATTTTGTATACTAATTTTAATATTAAAATTAATATTAAACTCTCCTGTTTAGGGAATAAATATATCAATAAAGATTTTTTTTTTTTTTTAAAGAAGATACTTGGGAAACCAGGGACAATGATCTACAATTAAATTGGCAGTGGCACATTTTTGAAAACAGTAACCCTATGCCATATTAAACTGGTCAGCATTTATTTCTGCAAGAAATATACAAGTAATCAGTACAGTACTCCCAAGCCATTTCTAGCTCCTAGTTCCTTAGACTATTAAAATTAACATACAGACAACTTTTAATCAGGAATCACTCGACTGTATTTATTGATATCATTCAACTAACCCTGAGCCTGTCTAAACCCAGAAAGGGCTTATGGAGTTTTCTTCTCTTTTTAAATTATCTTTCGCCATTTTAAAATCATAGCACGGTTGTGTAACAGAGACCCTATTTTCTGAACAAAAGTTTTCCTTCAGTGAATTTCAACATCAGAGCACAATCATTGAACTGAATATAAGAGAGAATATGAACTTTCATTGCAAAAGTGCACTGCTGGTCAATAAATCCCAGATCACTCGCAACAGACTTAAATGTCCCTGACTAGAGCTGGAGGACAAAGCACTTCACACATCCAACCTCATGCTCATGGATGAGCACAGGTTCTGTTGCCTGCATACTGTGGAGCTTAAAGATGTTTTGCTGTTATGCGGAAAAATAAAAGCCAAAGGCCACCTGGAGGATCCTACTGCACTCTGAGCCGCAGCAGTTGTTTTCATAAAAACCATAATGACTCATTATGGGAAAAATTTATACCAGTTGATGCTTTTCCACACATCTACACTGTTTATACACACACAATTTATCAAGTTGACTGGCACCTTTTTAAAATGGACTCCTAAAGAGAGAAAAGAATCAAGTATGGCAGAAAAGCAAAGGAAATTATTGAAATTAGAAAGAATATACAGATAATAAAATGAGCTCAACACTCTCCAAAGGTTACTGCTAACAGAAACTAGAGAAGTGGCCATGAAATTCTATTGTGCATAAGAATCACCTGGGTTGCTTGTTAAAAACACAAACTTCCACACTATATGTCCAAGACTCCAAATTCTGTAACTCTAGGCTGGAACCCAGAAATGTGCATTTTAGATGCAGGCATCTCACGGTCCATACTTTGAGACAAACAGTGTAATCTCAGTAAGCACTAGAGGCCTTCTAGACCAACCACATTTCCTTCCCAAGAGTCAAGACTCAAAAGTCATGTGGAAAATCAAGAAGGAAGAAAGGGAAAAAGGGAGGAAGGAAGGACAGATAGAAGGGAAGAGGGGCAGAGAGAGAAAAGAAAATTAATCATGGTGAGTTATTATTCAATTTTGAGATGGTACAACAATATTTGTATTGTCCAAATCAACTATTCCAGTATTCAATTTGTCAGAAGGAATTAAATGTATTCATTTATCCATGGGCATATTTATTAAGTGCCTAGTGTGGCAAAGATGGTAGAGATTCAATAAGATAGAAGACAGGCCTTTTTCTAAAGGTGCCCTCCATCTCCTCACAAAGAGAAGACAGGCACCAGCAGGATGAAAGCCACATGGCACTAAAAATGGTGAAAAGACAGTTCTCTGGCATGCAAGACCATGAAAAGCTGTCCTCCAGAATCTATGACGGAGGAGGTGAGCATCAGAGAAGGCGTCACAGAGGTGGCATTTATGGTGACTCTTGAAAGGCAGACAGGTGTTGAAAGGATTGTCCGTGTGCAGGAAAAGAACACTGCAGGGACATGAACAGTATGTCAAAAGTCCACTGAGAGAGCTCATGGGATGTATATATATGGTGAATTATCAGCTTCCAGTGCAGTGATAACTAGTCAGTGAGGCTCCAAATCCATTAAAGGAGAACTATACAAATGAACTATACAGCTCCCTTCTTAGGAAACAGAAATTCCAACATCTGGCACTTCTCCAGAAGGCAGCTGCCAAGTGGCTTCTTCTTCCATGTTCAGTAGTACCTTGGCCCCTGAAGGGGGCACTGCAGATGGGAGCTCAGCAGCTTTGTAGGAGCTGGTGAGCAGGCCAGGCAACTGAGAAACACCAACAGGTGTGCTTTCTGTTGCTAAGGCTCTAACATTCATTCAAGAGAGGCTCAAAAAAATCATGTATCATGAGGTCTGAAGAGAATTCAGAACTTTGTTGTCTTTTGCACATGAGTTGTTTTTTTTCTCTCCTGTGCTTCTAGTCCAGAGGAAACTTGCGATTGGTGTTTATTCACTAGGAGGCAAAGGAAACATGTTTCTGCTGCCTTACTCTGTCAGTCATGCTCAGGATTCCTCTTTGAAACAATTGGGATGGGGATTCAGGTCAGTCTATTGCCATTTGTCAGCCATCCCAGCCAGGTAAGATAAGCAAATTTATACATGCATACTATCAATGTGTGCATCTTGCAAAGTTAACTTATTTTTTTAAACCAACACTCACCCAGGAGGTCTTACCAATCTTACCAGTTTTCATTTTACACAAGGCCTAAAAATGTTTCCTGCTTGTTGCCTATGGTAGTAGTGCATTTAAGCACAAGTGAAGTGAGTTTATGACTTCAGTTGAAGTCGACCAGTTTCGCCTCCCCAAAATGTGCCTTTTGGAATATTGATTCTAAGCTGGGTATTAAGAAACAAAAGACTCAGAAAGAACCTTTGACCCTCTCCCTTTCCTAAAAGATTCAGATGGAAAAGCCTGCTCCAGGACAGGAATCTTAGCATCCTCATTTTAGTAGTAAATAGGAAGGATCTAAGCAGGGGCCTGCTAGCTAGATCCCCCTGGTGTCCCATTATTTCTGGGTTGCCTAGCAGGAATTTGTTTGCCAGGTGTTCAGCTATGCCTTGGCTACCTATAAATTGCTTATTACCCCTTCAAAATCCCAGACGCCTGCCTGCTCCCGTTTTCTCCTTTGTCCATAATAGCATATAAACCTCAACTGTGCAATGCGTTTCAGGTCTCATTCTTATGGCATCCTGAAGGTGCATTCGCATAATAAACTTTGGTTATTTTCTCTTGCTAATTTGTCTCTGTTAATTTGATTATTAGCCCAGTTATAAGAACTTAGAAGGTAGGAGGAAAATTATGTTTTTAGGCCCTCCGATAGTCTGTAAATACTGTATTTTTAATTTTTGCACTGCTCTGCTTCTGCACGAAAGCAATCACTCCATGTCACTACACTTGGTCCTTCTTCAATCTACACTCTGCTTTGTAAAGGTTCCCACAGGAAAGGAAGATTACCCTGAAGCTAGGTATGGAAGATTTTTTTGTAACATCTGCTACATTATTATAAGTCATAATATTCACTGCTCCAAAACATATACTGTTGCTTTTCTCAGGTTTTTCATGTTGCCCTAAGCATTTATTCCAATTGAAGCAAAAATTCTGATGGGAAAGAAAAATTTTTTTAATCTATTTAAATGTTAGTTGTTATGTATTATGAAAGCTGAAAAAATGCACACATAAGAAATCATTCAAATCTCTGCATGCCAATGTTCTAAGCTGAATTGGACTTTTTCATGTACCACTTTTGTCAGGTGAATTTCGTATTTATAAAATGATACTTCAATTCTGTACTCTCAAAAGATTCTTAAAATACTAAACTCAAAATAGTCTCCGTTTCTAAAGTTAATGTTACAAGCTACCTACCTGTGTATTTCAAAATGGAATGAGTTTATCTCTAACAAGTGTTTATGGAGCACCTATTATGGGAAATGCGCAGTTTGGAGGCACTGGGAACATAGTATTAAAACAGATGAAAATTTTGGCCTTCAAGGAACTTATTCTCAAGCAAAAACCTGATATAGTTAACAAAATAAATGAATGAAGCATATACCTATTAGATGGGGAGAGACTGGGTACTATAATAAAGGAAAGGGCATATGGATTTGGGAGTGGGTTGCAATTTTAACTAGCCTGGTCAGGGAAGGCCGCTTTGACAGGTAGTGTTTAAAGTCTAGGAGATAAACCCATGTACTTGGGGAAGGAGCATCCTGGGAGAAGGAAGAGGAAGTACAAACGCCAGTGCAGCCGGGGCAGAATGAGCAAGCGGGAAAGTACAAGAAAGAAAGGTCTGAGACGTGAAAGAGGACAGACCACGTAGGGGACTGCAGACCACCAACATGGAGATGGAACACCATCAGTTTTATCTACAGCATTAATACGATCTGGCTGACTCTTCCTGAGACCTGATTCACATGATAAAATTCACCCCTCTAAAGTGCACAATTCACTGTTTTTCAGTATAGTCAGAAGGTTGCGCAACCATTACCCATTTCTAATTCTAGAGCATTTTCATTACCCCCCAAAGAAACTCATATCCATTATCAGTCACTTTCCTTTCCCCATCTGACCCTAAGGCCCTGGCAAACCCTAATCTATTTTCTGATTTTATGGGTTCGCATATTCTGGTCATTTCATATAAATGGAATCACACTTTATGTGGCCTTGTGCATATGACTTACTTTTTACTCGGATTGCTCTGGCTGCTGAGATGAGAATAGGCCGAAGGGAGACAAAAACAGAAGAAAAGGGAGACCAGCGAAGAGATGAATGCAATCATTCAGCTGAGATGAGAAACCGGATGGTAAGCAAGATGGTGAGTAGTGGCCAGATCATGGGTACACATTCAGACATACTGGATGTTGGGCATGAGAGAAAGAAAAGTTAAGGAGAACTCTTAGGTTTGTGGCTCGAGTACCTGAAAAGATGGAGCTGACATCATCTTAGAATGTAAGGCTACTGGACGGGCAGGTTGGGAGGAAAGTCCAGGGGCTGGATTTTGGAGGTGTTAATTAAATCTGGGATGCCTATTAGCCTTCTTAGTGAAGACACCAAAAGGGGAGCTGGGTATGAGTCTGGGATTCAAAGGAGAGGTCTGAGCTGGAGATACTAATTTGGGAGAGAGAGAATAGAAGGCATCAATACCATGAAACTATATGAGAAGTGATTAAAGGGAAGAGATCCAAGGAAAGAGTCTGTGGACATGTCAATATTCACAGGTCAGAGAAATGAGGAGAAAACAAAAAAGACCGAGAAGGGAACACCAGTAAGATGGGGGAATCGAGAGAGAATAATCTTAAAAACCAAATGAAAGAAGCTTATCATGGAGGAAAGCATTGTCAACTGTGCCCAATGCTGCTGACAGGTCAAGTAAGATGAAGACTAAGAATTAAGCACTGGATTGAGGATCACGGCAGTCATTCACGGACCACTTATCTTCCCCCTCCACTCCAGCCTCCACACCTTTGCATAGGCCATTTCATCTGCCAGGCATGGGCTTTACCCAGATATGGCTTTGAAAAGAAAGGTTTGCATGAAGACAAGAGGTCAAAGGTCTGGTTGGAGTGGGTTTGAGAGATAGTGGTAGGAAAGGAATTGAAGTCAGGGGGCAATTCTTTTGAGGAGTTTAGCTCTAATGGGTAGGAAGGGGGTTTTTTAAGACGAGAGAAAAATATAACCATATGTTAGTGGGACAAATTCAGTAAGAGGGAAACAGGTGATAAGGGAGGGAGCAGAGAAGTGCTGAGATAGGTTAGAGGGGACACAAACACATTTTATCTGTCAAGTAGTCAACAATTAAAATAGAAATCATCTACTGATGCAGAAAAATAGAATAATCTATTTTGCAGGAAAATCAGAAAAATCAATGAGAAAAGCTTTTTTTCCCTCCCTGAGACACAAAAACCACCATTGTTTAAATTTATGTATGTCTACTTTTCAAGGCTGAAGATATAGATTCACTGCACACAGAGTGTCAGGGTTGAACTCTGGGTTTGGAGTCACAAGAGCCAAATTAAAGGACCACGACAAGTTGCAATATCCAGAAACATCTTTTCATCTCCTTTTTTCGTCTATAAGATACTGTCCTTTCTACCTTATAAAACTGATGCAATGATCAGATAAAATATGCAAATGTTGTTTGTAACTCTAAGGTGTGATATCCCTATAAGGCATTTTTAATGCTACTAGATAAAGAAGAATTGCACATGCATTGTCTTACTCCAATATGCTACACTTAGCTCTTAGGGGGAAAAAGACAAAACTAAAAAAAATAAATAAAAATAATTGTAAGAATGATTAATTAAACCGTGGAAAAATATGAGCTTTCTGGTTACGTACTATCTTGAAAACACATTCAATAAGCTGTCCATGAAATATGCCTTAATCTATTCCTTTAAAAAAACTCAACCACCAATTTGGTTTTTTTTGCTTGTTGCCCTTGCCCTGTGAGACACATCTAAAAAAATGTTAAGACTGATATCAAAGAGTTTACTGCCTATGTTTTTGTCTAGTTTTATGGTTTCAGGTCTTACATGTAAGTCTAATCCATTTTGAGTTTATTTTTGTATATAGTCCAAGAAAGTGGTCCAGTTTCATTTTGTCTTTGCATGTACCTGTTCAGTTTTCCCAACATTGTTTACTGAAGAGACTGTCATTTCCCCATTGTATATTCTTGCTTCCTCTGTCATAGATTCACTGACCATATAAATGTGGGTTAATTTCTGGGCTCTCTATTCTGTTCCACTGATCTACTGTATTTCCCCAAAAATAAGACCTAGCTGGACAATCAGCTCTAATGCATCTTTTGGAGCAAAAATTAATATAAGACGCAGTCTTATAATAAAATAAGACTGCGTCTTATATAACACAATACAATACAATATAATGTCATATCATGTCATGTCAGGTCATATAATATAATAGTATAATACCCAGTCTTATAGTAAAATAAGACTGGGTCTTATATTAATTTTTGCTCCAAAAGATGCATTAGAGCTGATTGTCCAGCTAGGTCTTATTTTTGGGGAAACACAGTATGTGTCTGTTTTTGTGCTGGTACCATATTGTTTTAATTTCTATAGATTTGTGGCCTAGTTTGAAATCAAAGAGCATGATACTCGAACTTTGTTCTTTCTCAAGATTACTTTGAATATCTGGGGTCTTTTGTAGTTCATATAAATTTTAATATTGTTTGTTCTAGTTCTGTGAAAAATGCCATTGGTGTTTTGATAGGGATTGCACTGAATGTGTAGATTAGATTGTTTTGCGCAACATGGACATTTTAATGATGTGAATCCTCCCAATCCATGAGCTAGTATATCCTTCCATTTATTTGTGTTGTCTTCAATTTCTTTCATTAGTATCTTATAGTTTTTAGAGTACAGGTCATTCACCTCCTTGGTTAAATTTATTCATAGGTATTTTATTCTTTATGATGCAGTTGTAAATGGAACTGTTTTCTTAATTTCTCTTTCTGATAGTTCGTACTGTATATAGAAATGCAACAGATTCCTGTATCAAACTTTTTCACAGTGAAGGAAACCCTCAATAAAACAAAAAAGACAACCTACTGAAAATATTTGTAAATCATATATCCAATAAGGGGTTAATATCCAAAGTATATAAAAAGTTCATATAACTCAATAGAAAAAAAATCAAAAAATCAAAAACAAACAATCCAATTGAAAAATGGGAAGAAGACCTTAACAGATATTTATTCAAAGACATACAGATGGCCAAACAGACACATGAAAAGATGTTCTACATCATTAATCATCAGGGAAATGCAAACCAAAACCACAATGAGATATCACCTCATACCTATGAGAATGGCTATTATGAAAAAAGTCAACAAATAACAAATGTTGGCGAGAATGTGGAGCAAAGGGAACCTTAATGAACTGTTGGTGGGCTTGTAAACTGTGGCAGACACTATGAAAAACAGTATGGAGGTTTCTCAAAAATTAAAAACAAACAAACAAAAAAACATTACTGTATGACTCATCAATTCCAGTCCTAAAAATTTAACCAAGGAAAACAAAACCACTAATTCAAAAAGATGTACACAAGTATGCACCACTATGGTCATTGCAGCATTATTTATACTAACTCAAATAGGGAAGCAACCTAGGTATTCATCGACAGATGAATGGATAAAGAAGATGTGGTGTGTGTGTGTGTGTGTGTGTGTGTGTGTGTGTGTGTGTGTGTGTACACACCCACATATACACATAATGGAATATTACTCAGCCATAAAAAAGAATGAAACCATGCCATTTGTGACATAGATGAATCTAGAGGGTATTATGCTAAAAGTTAAGTCAGACAGAGACAGACAAATACCATATGACTTCACTTATATGTGGAATCCAAAAAAAAAAAAACCAAAAAAAAACCAAAAAAACCAAAATGAACAAACAAAATAGTAACAGGCTCATAGACAAAGAGAACAAACTGATGGTCGCCAGAGGGAAACGGGGTTGGGGGAATGGGTGAACGGGTGAAGGAGAGTAAGAGGTACAAACTTCCAGTTATAAATAAGTAAATCATGGGGATGTAATGTGCAGCATAAGGAATATAATCAATACTATCATAATAACTTTGTATGGTGACGGATGGTTAGTAGACTTGTGATCACAACATAATATGATAAACATTGAATCATTATCTTGTGTACTTGAAACTAATATTATGTCAACTCTAATAAGAAAACAACCACCACCACCACCACAACAAAAAAACTTAGGAACCAAAAAATCTTCTAGTTTAGAGTCCGCTAAGCATGGGGCAGAAAACAAAGTACACTAAATCTAGTCGACTATATCTGAAGGAAGACTGCACTTAAATAAAGATGTCACCTAGTATCTTTTCATGAATCCCTTTTATTCTCCACGTTCCCTGCCACATGCCAGGATCAACTCAAATCAAGACTATTTGATCTTTGACTTCTTGCTCACTAGGAGACATTATTCAGTGTTTTAAAAAAGTGTTTTTGATTATTATTTTCCTCAGGAACTATTAACATAAAAACTCTGATATGGAATTTACAGTAGATACCAAAGTTGAACTGACCTTTTTACTCATCTCCCACTCACATTTAATCAGAAAACTTAGCTAAAAACTCTACTGGCCATCAGATCTCACAAGATTTTAAAGGAAAGTGTGAAAGACAGGATATATAGGGAGATGCACACAAATACTTTTCTTTAAAATGTCTCTATTTACTTGTATATGCACCATTTGGCAGAGGAATCAGAGCTTCCTCATGAAATCAATGTGTACACGTACAATTAATCGAAAAAAGAGGTTTTTTTCTAATTATGAAGATAGTTTTGTATTTTTACGTTTATGAAATATTGTTTGTATATCAATAATATTAGATACTGATTCTTTAGTCAGAATTCTCATATCCCACTAAAAACTCAGTTACTCAAATTTAAACAAAATAATTCACTTTACAATGATCTATATTATAGAATTTCTAGGAACAAATTATTCTCATGGGTCAGTATATTTGCCTCAAGCTCGCTCTGGGTCACACACTCCAGCATTATTAGGTAGAACTTACTTTGAGTAAGTGATATTTCTTAGTTCAAACATATCAGTTAAGAGACTCAAGCATTGGTTTTGATTTGAATATTTCTGAAGAAATTTTTATCATAAGACATTTCTCTAACATATTATTATTATAATTAACAATATATTTATTATGTCATAATTAACATTAGTATAATGTTAATGAATCTTGATTACCGACAGTCATTATTATGAATATCCAATAATAAACTAAATTATAAAATCTTCATAACTAAGAATTTGCCAAGTAATGTGGAGCTATCCACCCTCACCCTAGGTAGAATGAGGCCACACTTTCTCTTAAATGGCATTGTCTGCCTCCTACAGCTTTTCTGCCTCCTTTGCCTTGTCAGGAGGCCACCAGTCACTTCTTGCTCCAATCGGTATGCCTGTTATCTAGCAGCCTCCCTGTCTCCAGGCAGCTATCTTTTGATTACAAAAGTGGTAGAAAGAGCTGTGTCCAAAGAACTGTGTCCAAAGAAAAACCAGAGAAAATGATCGTAAAGGACCTCAAAGGTCCCCATACTTTGGCGCATAGAATTTACAGCATCTTAATTTTTGCCTTGTCGTGGACTTTTGGGTCTTACTTCCAGGTTCTTTGTTACATTTCTAACAAGTGAGATTCCTTATTGGATAAATCACCTCCAGACTAATAGGATGAATTACATTAAGAGCTTTTTTAAAAAGAAAATTAAATATGACTCTTGAATTTACTTCCTTCACATAAAACATGAAAATTCAAAAAGAAATTTTCAAAAATCCATAGAATACATTATTCTTTTATGAAAATTCTGTTTCTAAGTGCATTTCCATTTGCTATATCAAAAAAATGACATTGCATACTAAAAAATGATTTACCTATAACTACATCGTGACCGTCAACCAAGCCAGCAGAGAAGAGCTCCTGAGAAACACCATCTGCCGTATCTGTCCAAATGTGAAATGAATATGTATTAGCAACAAAAAATAAAAATCAGCAGTCCAGTACAACGTAAAATATATATTTTTCAATTATAAAAATTACTCACATGTGTTTTAATTCAACAATTCAGATTCCATCAGGAGGGAAAAACAGAAGCAACGTGCAATACATTATGCCACGTACAATTTGCATCTTGCTATTTATTCAACAGATGTTATACAAAATTATTGTTTCATTTTTGGTGAACCAAGAAGCTTTAGCTCTTGGGCTACTTTCTAAATTAATCCTCAAATGTATCTCTAGAAGTTACCTCATAACTGGTCCCTATCACAATGCTTTTCTTTCTTTCCAAGGTCAATCACTTCTAGCCATCATCAATCCTTTTCTATCATTAGCTACTGAGTCAGAATTTACGGGAAAGGTTGAATAGGCAGCACGTGGTACAATCTTATATTTGGTACAAACAGCCTATGAGATTGTTGGGTTATTAAGATGAGCTATTTAAATGTATGCTATTAAGAAACTCCTTTAACACGGCATTGGTTATTTGATATCAACAGATTCATTTCCTTAGAAAATGTGGCTAAATAAAAGAATGTATTTCTCAATGATAAGGAATAGGAATTAGCAATCCCACAAAGATGGGACTGAACAAGCTGCAGTGAGTAAATACGGCTGAAATTACTCAATTGAAAGATTACGAATGAATATGGTAAGAGTGAGAAGCCTGAAGATCTTGTAAAGAGAAACTGATAAACTGCAATGTGCTCAAAAAGAATGATTATGAACCCCTAAGCTTTTACAGGGAAGATGACGTGGTCCCCATGGCCTTCTGATAGTCACACCAACATCCGGAACTGTAACTAGATAAGAAGAAAAAGGCTCAGTAGCTGGTAACAACCAAGATGGATGTTTGACTTTAAATGTTTCCCAAAGTCTGGGAGTACTTGAAAATATAGCTGCTGAATAAAATAAGCACCTAAACAGAACTGCCATTTGTTATGCAAGGCTGCCTTCAACATGGAGTGGGTTTCCTTGCTTACTCTGTGTCTCGGATGTGGTGACTAGGCGAGAGAGAGAGAGAGAAAGAGAGAGAGAGAGAGAGAGAATTTAACTGGAGGTACAATTATCTTTCATAATTTTGGGGTTTTAAAGGGCTTAGCCCAGTGCCTAACACATAGTAATTATTCAGTAACTGGTAACTGTGGTGATGACGAAGCAGCCAAGATCATCTGAGAGGCATCTTACACTCTTGTTCACTCTCTCCCTTTCATACATGGCCCAAGTTCCCAAATCTCCAATAAAAATTTGAGAGCCAATGTATATTCTATGTACTTCCAAGAAACAGTGGTACTTTACCATTTTACTCATTCCACAGATGATTTACCTATAACTACATCATGGACAGTAAATACATAGGAATCTTACTAAACTATAAAAATCCACATGAGGTAGGCTTATCTTGGGCCATGTCCTCACTGCTAGAAGTACAAAAACACCTGATAAAATTCTGTTAGGATTGAAATGATCCTCTGACATGAAACCTAGAGTAGTGTGATGTGAGGTTCTATTCTGAATGTGAGTTAGCTTTATGAAGTTGGCTAGAACATTCAGCCTCACAATCTCCATCTTCCTGAAGACCCCCACAAACTTCAGGAAAAGAAGCTTATTAAATTAAAAGACCTACTAGGGCACCCACCAGGCAGTCATTATATTTCTATTGATTGATCGTCTGTTAAAGCATCTGAATGAATTACCATTATCTCTAAAGTATCAGTAAGATCTTACACTTAAGGAGCTACAATCACAGAATGTAACTGAAAATGGAATAATCAAATGCAGCCACATTGAGGGCTACCACTCAAACAGTACCAAAGCATATGACATTCACAAACAATTAAAGTGTATAGCATCTCCTACCATTTCCAGGACTCCTGGTACCAGATGAGTCATATTAAAACAGTGAAAAGGTCATGCTGGCTGGCCAAAAATGGAAATAGTCCAGGCGCGCACCCACGCAATTAAACAGTTACTTTGTATGCATGCACCCAAGTAATAAATGCATCAGTAATAGTTTAGAACAGAAACATGAAGGTAATTGGTAATTTATTTTTCTTTAAGCTGCTTAACATTCCAAATGTGCAAACAAGTTAAATAATCCTATGTGCTCTGCTTTCCAGAGCACACCACAACATAACAAACACAAAGGGTTTGCGCTCAAATGAGGACAGAGAATACTGGGTCTGTATTCTCAGTATTCTCAGAGAATAGTGTTACACAGAGAATAATGTGTAACACGTTTGTGTTACACATTCTAGCCATATGTGCCTATTTATATGTACATACAACACAGACAAAGTACACCTGTGGTGCGCATGCACCGAGTAGCGCAGACAAGGCCCGAAACGCAGACAGCCTCAGTAATCACAGAGGTACGGAACAGCGATATATCCATGTTGTTTCCCTTACTAACGGGCCTGTGCTCACTGCCCAAGGAAGGTCAGTTATCATCTAGAAGCCAATGCTATGGTTTCTGTCTGGGCAACAAAAGCCGAGACTCTTGATCTAACTGTGACAAACGAGGTTGCCAAAGCCAGCACAAAGGGCCAGATAATGCTGATAGGGCCATCTTATCCCCCGAAATCCTCCACGCAGAAATTTATTTCTTTGTTAGCTATTTACATTAAAATTGATTTTCATTGCCATCGCCAATTTTAAACAATCAGATGAAAAGAACAAACCTGAAAATAAGAATATGTTATTTTACTTACTTTACTTGAAACATTTATTATATAATTACTAGACTTTATCATATCATTGACCGGTCAATATTTTTATGACAAAATAGGTAGCTTTTTGATCACAGTAACTGGTGCTGTACAATTCCACACTGACTAAACGGTCAAACATGATGTTCCCAGAAAGAAAGATCAGTTAACAAACTTATTAGGGCCTTATTTGCATTACTTTGTAAAAGGTACTTAACATGTTAGATTAATTCAAATATACAGGGAATCATTAAATCCTTGCACCTACTGGGTACTAGAGATCAAAGCCAGGGAGCGCACGAACATGTGTGGCCCAGGAACGCATTTTCTTTGGCTGACAGTGTTTTTGAAAAACTGAACCTAAATGTAAGTACTTAGACTAGTTTCTCTAGTTGCCTGATATCCGCACCATTAATGTTGGCTCCTATGAGCATCTAAGTTTGTGTTTTATTACAAATGATAATAGCAGAGATGTCAAAGTAGTTAACTGAACGACCAGATATCAAACTTCAGCGTTTGCAAAAGTTAGCAAATACAACTTATTTAATCAAATTAAAATTTACATGGAGCTCTAATACATAAAATACACTGTTATTAGCTTATATATTAATACATTCAAATATAGTTTAGAAAGGTATTCAGTATAGACATCAAAGCTATTTTCATGTACATAAAAATCTGAAACCAGAGGTTAGGGAAAACAATTATAGTCTTAGTGTTAGCATGTGATTTTCACTTCTCTAGGTTGTTTTGGTTATAAACTAAATAACATAAATAGTAATTTTTGTTGAACAACTAGTCTTGGGGTCTCCAAAGTCTATTCATAAATGTACTTATCCATTAATTAACCAAAATCACTTCAAATTCTCCTGCATACCAGGCTCTTGCCAGGTGATAGAGATACCAAGAAATATAACATGGTTCTATGACTTCCAGTCATCCAGGAGCTGAAAAAGCAACCAGTCTAATCTTTCAGCTGTTATAATAGGTATTTAAATCACTAAAATTGTGTTCAGCTGCAAGACTGGCATTATTCCTACCCAGCTTACCAGTGGTGCCTACAGCAAATGGAGGCCACAAATACTCCCCGACATAGGCTCATGTAATCTGACCTGAGTACAGAGGCAAAGTACGTTACCTCTCGCATGGTATCACGTTTGCTGCTGAGCCCTCATTAGGAGTGCTGTGTGCTTCTCACCACACTCATCATAATATCCCTACATAATGGCCCTACATCACCACTCCAGGGCACTGGAATTCATGTAGTCAGTTGTGGTTCAGTTTGGATTCTCTACAACTATCTGAAATATTCTTTGTATCAATAACATAATAATTTCAATGAAAACTCACCTCTTCCTGGAGTAAACTCAAATCGTATGTCATTAAGTTCTTTCCTGGAGTTTCTGAAATACATGACATAGAGCACATTAAAATCTAATGAAGCAGAGTTTAATCAAACTAAATGTATTCCAATTTTCACACGATACTACCAACATGTAGATAGCATTTTATAGTTTTGGGTTACATCCAAATACTTCCTCAACTAGAAGTGATAGTTATGACAATAATAAAGGGCAATATTTGTTTAACTAATTGAATTTACATTATATAAACATGCTCATATCACAAAATACCAAAAATAGAAAGCTCATTTTATAAATCTACACTAAATCAGTAACCTTAAATATAATTTCATAATTAAACATTTTAGAAGCTTCTGGTTTAGAATAAATGATATTAAATACATTTTCTTATTTTTCCTGAGAAAATAGTATTTTATCAAATTATATTTTGAAGTTTAACAAACAGGGATGATAGTTGCAACAATGAAGTGCATGACAGAATTATACATTAAATCACACAACAAAATGACCAGAATGAGGTGCATATTTTGTAGTTAAAAATTTTATCTAGAGGTGGAACTCTGAATGTTGTGAAATTACCCATTGAATACATAAAACTTTATTTAAGTAAATGTAAAATGCTTATGTAAAACTATAATATGTACATATATATGTATATTCAATCAAATTAAGTGGTACTGGGGAAATATGGAAAAAGTAAATATTTAAGATATTAGTTTTCCATTCATATTAATTCCAAGAAATGATAATATGAGGCAGTGAGCTATAATTAGAATGGTTTTAAATTTTCAGTAAGAACACTTAAATATTATGACTAACTCAACAGATGCTAAATAAAGTTAATAAAAACACCTTAAGAAACTGCAGCAGGAAACAAGAAATAGTAATTTCTATAAGCACTCAACTACTTGCTCGGTGTCCAAGACAGAGACAGAAATACCTGAATACACATCCCTGAATATCATCCTTCCGGAGTCTGATCAAATCCTGAGTAGTGCTCCGGCTTTGGGGCTCTAAAACTGGGTACTATCTCCTGGTTGCTATGTACAGTGCCCAAATCATGATGGCTCCTGCCAGTCTCTGGGCCCTTTTTGGTGTATTGCCTGACCTTAGTTCTTTATGTTCTATTACATCCTGCCACACTAAGTATGAGGAGGCCCAGAAAGATATCAAAGGATGGTACCGGCTGAGAGAAAGCCCATCTCCCCAGCGCCTATAGGAGCTAGCCCAAGTCTAAAACCTTTCCACAAGCAGAGAAGTAAAGAGTCAAGAAATCAAGGCATGCCCAAGCCTAGGCAACAGACATAAAAGCTTTGAACCACTCTGCATCTTCTCAGGTGTCCCCACCTTAACTTTACCACTCTCTTCTCAGAGATAGAGTGGGACTAGGGGACATCAGCAGTTTCTATTGCTGTGCTTCTTTTAGAACCTTCTCAGAATCTGAAAACTGAAAATTCTGAACTCTCATTCTAAAAAGCAGACACATGACTAACATACGAAATTGCAGGTAATTGTAGATGGTTCAGAGGTCATCTTTACCCTAAAATAAGTAACCCAACACTGGAGATGGAGTGTGTGCCATGAACAATCAGTGTTTGCAGTAGAAATACTGTTTGCATGTTGGATTGTTTAAACAGCCTAAATTTTCTTAATCTCTCCAATGTCATCACACATTTATATAGTGTTTTCATTTACAGAGGGTGCCAAAAAAAGTATACACATTTTAAGAAAGGGAAAAACTATTAAAATTGTAATACTCGATATATACTGATAACAAAAAAGATTAATACAAGTCACATTTGACTTCTGCAATTACAAGAGGTGCTCAAAATGGTTACCATCAGTGTAACTGTAATACAGATTTTTTCCTTTCTTAAAATGTGTATTCTCTTTTTGGCACCCTCTGTATATCAGTAGTGCTTAGACTTTTTAGTCTTAGGACCACTTTCCACTCTTAAAAAGCATTAAGGTGTTCTAAGGAGCTTTTGTTTATTTTGGTACATCTATCAATATCTATTGTATTGAAAATTAAAACTGATACATTTTAAAACATATTTTATTTGAAAATGACTATAATTAACCTATCACATGTTAATGTAGATTTTTTAAATGAAAATTACTTTCCAAAAGAAAAACTAATCAGTGAAAAGCATGCATTGTTTTTTATTTTTGTAAACCTCTGTAATGTCTGGCTTAACATAGGTGGATTCTTGTATTTGCTTCTGTACTCAACCTGCTGCAATATCATGTATCATGTAGCCAGCCACTGGAAAATTCCACTGTACATGTGTGAAAGAATCAGAATGAAAAAAAGCAAATAATTTCTTAAAATTATTATAAAAATAGTTTGGACCTCATGGGCTCCCTGAAAGGGTCTTAAGGACCCCTATGGGTCACAGGACCACTCTTTGAGAACCAGTGATATCAAATCTCATGGATCAAATCTCATTTTATCCAACAATCAATCTTAGCGGTATACAAAGTAGGTATTACTTATTTTCCATGTTTTAGGTGAGTATGCTCAAGGCTTTTCCAAGTTTACAAATTTGATGAGTGGCAGAGTGAGGACCAAGAATTCTATATTTGGAAATACCTAAGACAAATAGAAATGCTCAATTCCTTTCACTTTTAGGAGAAAACACATTCCCCAAGATTTTACATATTACCATAAAAAGATCAGCAAGCATTCATTTACCTAATAATCTTGGTTTTGTGTGCTGTGTATCAGCAAAGGTTGAATTAGAACTAAAGTAATCCAATAAGAAAAAAGAATCACTAGGAAAGCAAGTATTTAAAGTGATTTAATAATGAAATGACAAAAGGATAAAAAGATGAAAAGGAACTTGGTTTGATACTAATTTACGTCATTGTTCCTTTCCGCTTTCCTTTGATCAGTCTTATCTAAATTATTTTGTTCTACTGAAGGCCATAAGAAGAGAGGTATAAGAACCGTAACCAGAATATCATCATACACACCCTGATTCTTTAAAATGTTAATATTGCAGAAGTAATATCCAACACCCATAGTCTCTCATCTATATCAGCTGTGGCTCAAGTTATAAAGGTTGCCTAGTCAAGTCATTCTTTTATGACTCTGAACCTAAAATACCTGCTTTTGAAAAGATCACAGTGATTGATTGTGAGTGGTACACTTGTCCCATTGGGATGAAATATAGTTGAGAAAATGCCTAATTGGATCTAACTACTGAAGGTCATCCTTTTATAAAGAATTAATCTTTTCAGACTCATACTTAACACCCTTAATTGAAAGTACATTTACTTTAATTGATATGGCACAGGGTACCCTTACTTCAGGGAAACTCAAAATAGGTATGATTTAAGGCCAGAAACTTAAGTCTGTGTAATTTTACAGAGGAAACATTAAAAACTTCAGAGCAACAGCTTCAAGACCCAGGCCACCTTTGGAACTTTTACTAAAAACTCTTTAAACCTTAGAGGAAAAAACAAAACACACTTAAACTCTTAATTTTGGTAAGGCCCAACCCCTTATTTCTCACTGTATGTATATATTGCATCACAAATGTGCATGCCTACAGGGCTCAGGCAAGAAATTTATTATAAATGTGAGATACAACTAAATGGCTTAAAAATCAAAAAGTACAACAGGCCATTATGTAAAAACTAGCCCCTCCCACTCTTGTCACTCAACTGCCTGGCTCCCCTCACAGAGATAATCAAAAGTGTGCATCCTTCCTGAGATGTTTCACGCATAGAAGAGCAAACGTACACATACAGTTCCCTCTAACCTGTTTAATACAAACGGTAGCGTACTATGTCCACTGTTCTGCAACCTGCTTTTTTTTTAATCTTAGTAATATACCTTGGAATTTCTCCATATTGGTTCATAGATTTTTTTTTCTTTTTTTATTAGTTTTTTTATTAGTTTCAACAGTGATTAGACATTTATATACCTTACAAAGGTGATAACCCCAATACGTTTATTACCCATCTGACACTGTACATAGTTATTAAAATATTATTGACTATATTCCCTATGCTGTACTTTACATCCTCATGACTGTATTTTTTAAAATTATAGTCGACATTCAATATTATTTTATATTATTTACAGATAAACAGTGTAGTGGTTAGATAGCTTTCTCATGCATTTTTTTTTTACTGCCACGTAGTATTCCATTGTGTATCTTTTTTTAACCAGTTCCCATTCTATGAACAGACTGTTTCTAGCCTTTAACTATTATAAACAACACTTCAATGAATAACCTTGTTCTTACGTCATTTTGCAAATATGAGTATAAAAATAAATTTCTAGAAGCAAATTGCTTAATCAAAGTATATATGCATTTGCAATGTGATAGATATTGTCACATTTCCCCTTCATTTAAGTTGTACTAATTTGCACTTTCATAAGCTATTTGTAAGCACCATTGTAGGAACTTTAAATAAGTAGAGCAGAAAGTGTATTAAAAAAAAAAAAGATAGGGCAATGTGGGGACTCTGTCAGCTAGAAAGCTTATTAGTCATTTAAAGCGGCAACCACATTACTCAGGACTAGCTAATTAGGCCAGGCGGGAATTTAGGTTCAATTTTATTAACTATATTATATATGTATGTATGTATGTATGTATATGTGTGTGTGTGTGTATTTTGCTATGTCTATTCAAAGTGAGGAATTCAGAGATACAGATTGTCACGCGTAAGGTTTTCTTTCTTGCTCTTTCATTCATTTGCAAGGGACACAGTGAACAGTCAAACACGGCAGCTGGCTAAGAAGGTGATGATGGCAAACACATGAGTGAACACATAACCCTTCCAGGTGGCAGAGGTGCAGAAGGCCGGTGCATTTGAAGTACATATTTTACACGATGCAGCGTGTTTCTACACCTCTTAATATACCATGTCAGGACAATCTGGCGAGTTATTGCTCCTGGAGGGCTCCAAAGCCAAAATGCTAGCTCAGGACTATTTGCATTCCTCAGCTTCGCATTAGTTGCCCATGCCAACCAATGCATGGGGGCACACACACCCTAAGAACCAGATGTGATCAAAAGTCTTAGGAGTCCAAAGCCCACTCATTGTCAAAGGGTATCATAAAGTGTACCATTCGCACGGCGCACCCTCCACCACAGGGGTGCTCTGGAGTGAGGCTGAAAGTCATCCACTTTCCCAAGCTCTGGGGTGGAAGGATGCAATTGGGGTAACACCACCCAGGTCCCTGTAAAACTAGTAGGTACAGTGTTCCCCAGGCAGTCAGAGGCAGCCCTGCCCTCCTAAGCAGCTCAGGATTTTCTTAGCCAACAGCCCTTTTCTTCTTTATTTGAACCTGAGATTCCAGGTCAAGGTGAAGCGGCTGGTGTCCAAGGAAATCCAGAGGGACTCCCATACACTCCTGGGATGTCCCCCCAGCAGGAGCTGGATGGGGACCTTTCAAACAGGCTGGGCCAGGAATCAGTTAGGACATCACTGTTAATTCAGCAGGCTTCTTTCCTACTTTTGGCACTAAACTGAAGTGCTGATTTAGGAACAGAAATGGACTACATTTCTCTTCACACCAGGAGGCAGCCAAGCACAGAACGAGAAGAAGAGTGAGCCATAGAGAAAGAGGTCTGTGCTCAAATCCACTCGCCACTTGTTTGGCCTCTATAATCTGTTTCCTCCACTGTGCGATGGGGAAATAATTATTAATAGCATTTACTATCTGCAGATATGTGCTCAGTGCTTCACATATGTTATCTCATTCCATGCTCAAAACAACTTGGAAATAGGGATGACTGTGATCCCCTATTATTTTACAGATGAGGAAACGGAGGCTTAGGAAAAGTAAAGATGTATCCAAAATCATGCAGCAAATCTGAAGGAAAGCTAGAACTTAATAAATGCTACTCATTGTCTTCTTCAGTGCACAACCCTTACCCGAGGCACCACTGGCCTCGCCCTGACATCTGTAGAAGCTCCTAACTGGTCTCTCCATGTTCAAGCTCATAATCTGCAGAGAAGACAGTTAGCTTGTTTGTTTGGAAATCTGATCATGTCACTCACTTGCTGAAGGATCCCATCGCCTCCTCCCCTTCTTAAAACAAAATTCAAAATCCTTAGCATGACCCTCCAAGACTTGCTTCTGCCCTGTATACCTTGCTGCCGTCTTCCCTCAGTTCCCAGATACAACTTTGCAAAGAACACTTTGAATGGAGCGGGGAGGTCAAAAGCCCGACAGTAGTAGGTTCAGGAGACCATGGTAGGAAAGGAAATGAAGTCAGGGGCAATTCTTTTGAGCAGTTCAGTTACAAGGGGATGGAGAGAAATAACTCTAATGGCAGGTGAGGTAAAGAGAAGGCTTTTTCAAGATGGGAAAGAATAAACATATCTGTGTGCCAGTAGGACATGTCTAGTAAAGAGGGAAACAGATGAAGAGGGAGGTAAGGGAGGATTGCTCCTGGAGGCTACAGCATCTGGAGGAGCCAGCTTCTCCTCCTGCTTGGAAATTTGTCACTCATTCTCCCTCCACCTGACTGATCCAATCACGCTCTGGGGCTTGGCTGTGTTTTTCTGGGGAGAACTGGAAAGGAAGGTCAGGGTGGACAGATAGGGGTAAGCCCGTTTCCTGTTTGCTCTCCTAGCTTACAGATCTGTGCTCGGTACTGTACATTTTACATAGACGTAACCATATGGTTATCACTTTAACATCTATCTCAGCCACTAGAAAATAAATTCCAAAAGAGAAAAGACCCTCATCTGGCCTGTTCACTCTTCTTCCTCTCAGCACTCAGCAAAGTGCCCATGGAGCGCACAAATAGTATTTATTCAATGAATCAACACATAAGTAAATGAATGAATGAAGAATTTACAAGTCTAGCTTTCATGAAGCGCCTCTCCCTTGGCCTGTGTGAAATCACCTCCTTCCAGTCTTCCTAGCTGCCCTTTCTCTGTGTGTCCCAATCATTCCTCTGTTTGTGTATGCCTCGCCTCCAATGTTAATGTCCCATCTTACAACCATCTTCTCTCCTCATTCTTTCCCTGGATGACCAATTCTAAATCCATAACTCAAACCCAAGCACTACCCCACAGTTATAAACCCATTATCCAACTGCCCATACAACACTTCTCCATGCAATGTCCAAACAGACACAGGAACTCTTGGCATATCCAAAATGGAATGCATCATTTTTCCTTTCAAATTAACTTCTGTTTCTCCACTCCCTGTGGTAGTAGATGGTGTTGACAGCCAACTACCATGACCTGTGGGTTATCCCCCCTTAAGATATCTCAAATCATCCATTTCTCTAAAACTCCACTACTACTGACCAAGGACAGGTCACCAATTATCTGCTACAGACAAGAATAAATGGCTTAATGAACAAAGGCTATTTTAACCACACTCACGCATATTCACATAGAGAACGCTGTTGCT
Source organism: Rhinolophus hipposideros (assembly GCF_964194185.1). Taxonomy (NCBI): domain Eukaryota; kingdom Metazoa; phylum Chordata; class Mammalia; order Chiroptera; family Rhinolophidae; genus Rhinolophus; species Rhinolophus hipposideros. Next base: position 45,378,530 of record NC_138052.1, read on the forward strand.
AAAGTTAAAGATATACAGCAAAAGGGGAAAAAGCCATAAAATGTTGAGGGTGCTATTGTTCAGGGTGTAATCGTCGATAGATGAATGTGTTGTAGCCCAGGAAGAAAACTGTTGGGCTTAATGAGAGGTGAAAAATGATGCCAACGTAACGATCAGTTGAAGGACACCTACCATGTAAGGCCAGAAACAAAAGAATGAGGAACAGAAAACAGAAGCTTCCCGTGGCCAGGCCAATGATTGCTCTCACAAAGTGTTTATGTTCACCTCTGGGCTTCCCGAGAGCCAAGCTAACTAGACTGCCTTACGAACTGGAGGCTCTCGGCTGGAGCCTGGTCATCTGAGGTCAACTGCAGTGCAGCCATTTGCCAGCCATGACATTTAGTTAGCCATTCCATCCCTCTAACCTTCAGTTTCCTCGGCAGCAAAGGGGAAATAATGCTTCCCTGACAGATTAGCTGAGCTGTGTGAAAACACCATGCGGAACCCCTCACACTGCTCTACCGTGTTTCTCTGAAAATAAGACCGAGACTTATATTCATTTTTGCTCCAGGGCTTATGCTCAGGGGATGTCATTCTGAAAAATCATTCTAGGGCTTATTTTCCCGTTAGGTCTTATTTTTGGGAAAACACAGTATGGCATTATGATGGCTTGTATTTTGAGGCACACAGAAGTAGGGAGAGAAAGTAATGGTTCCAGTCCTTAAAGAGATTACTGTCTTCCCAGAGTGTGATTGCTGACTTATGAAAAACAACCAGGAAAGCCCCAAGTTAAGTAAGTGCTTAATTAATAGTAATCGAGAAGGAAACATTAGACTAAGTCAGAAAAAGGAGCATTTCCCCTCTCTTGGCTCTCATTTTATCCATCCTTCACATTCCTGTCAAGTTAATCTTTTCTGAGGCAAAGGTCCAATCAAAGAATCACGTAATTTCACAACTGAAAGGGGCTCTAGAGGTCACCTAATCCATTGCCTTTGTTCCACAGGTTAAGACACTGAAGCTTGCTTAAGATTACACAGCTGGTTAATTTATGCTACACTCCATAACTACGTACTATCACCTACTAGGTGTCAGACCTATCCTAAGCGCCAGGGTGGCAGGAATGACACCCAAACCTGGGATGGAGACTTCTCGAAGACTGCTTTTTATTCTCAGTTGATGGTTCCCAAAGTGCAGGCAGGGTGAGCTGAGGTGCAAGCTCCAAAGAGAGAATTTTCCCCCCAGTGACAGCACTGCCCCTAGTTCATAAGTACTGTATGTTGTGAGAGATGTTACAAATGAGAATGTGTTTCACATATGATTAATGTGATGACCAAAATAAAGATTGATAGCCACTGCTGTACCCATCAGCACCATGTCCCAAAGCCCTGCCTGAAATGGAAGCTCTCCAAAAAGTATGTATCTCCATATACCATGAGACACATGCTCCAGGAGTGTGAGAATAACTGAGTCATATACCCCTCCCCACAACCCAGGGCCTTGCATTTGACTTGCCTTGAAGGAGGTTTTTGGATCAGTGAATCTCCTAAAACGTGTAAGTGAAAATTCTTTTCAGTGTTGTATTTTCAGACACCAAAAAGTACGCCTACGGCCTAGAAATTATAAATTGGTAGCATCCGAAAGTCTAATCTACTCCAAGCCATGCAGCATCACACAGCCCATGATCAATGTCAAATACATGAGGAAGTCCTACTGTTCCCTTCAATAAACAAACAAAAAACAAAACTGAGCAGTGACTAAAAAATGTGCGCACACACATACACACACAGATATTGATACTCCATAAAATGTTGACACCTGTGAATAAATCAAATGCAAATATATTACCATAAATAACTACCTTCACTGTCTACAAAAAATAGTTTTCATCTAGAAATAATCTAAACTAAATTAAGGTTTTTGCCTTTAACAGAAACCTCTTGAAAATATCCATGCCTATCAAGTAGAGGACATGGCTGTTTTCTCTCACTCACTTTACCCACTCTCCAACCTAAACAAATGTATTTCTTTTTTTCTCCAGAACATACGTCAGAAAGTCAGGAGAAAATTTCAACACACAGGAAAGTGCAAAGAATAATAAAACAAATACAAATGACCAACCATCCAGAACTTCTAAATGGTAACATTTTGTCATATTTAGCTCAGAGCTTAATACATAAAATTTTAATATTGTTTTACCTACATAATATAAAATTGATGGTATTACATCCTATCTGTGGTAAATCACACGTGAACAGGTTATTGTATGGGCTCTGCTTCCTATAAAGATTATATACCTATATTTTCATGGGAGCAGTCCTTTTCAGCATTTAGGATGTCTAGTGAGATTTCTGCTCAAGATGACCATGAAGGTAAATGCTGTGCTCACTTTCTCTCATGACCACATCAAAATTACAACTGAACTACAGAAAAACCATTACTGAGCATCACCTTAAGTGTAGTCAGACAAAATGCCTATAACAAAGGATATACGGAAGAAGCTGCATTAAGACTGGTAGGAGGGGCGTAGATGTGGAATGGGCTGGTCCCACACCCATATGTTGCGGTTAAAAATTGGCAGGGATATCTTAGCTATGGAAGTCCCATCTGAGGAGCAAGGGGTCCCAATCCCACAGCAGGCTCCCCAGCCCAGGAATCCAGTGCCAGGAAGAAAAATCCCCACAACTTCTGGCTGTGAAAACCAGGAGAGGTTGTGGCTGAGTGAGATGGAGGGCCACTGCAGTCCCAGGCATTCCTCTTAAAGGGCCCATGCACAGACCTCCTATTTAATGGATTCACTCACTCTGAGCTCCAATGCTTGGGCAGCAGTTTGAAAGGGAACAGCGACATATCGGGAGGAACTGAATTGTCTGGCTTCAGGGCAATGGCAGGAGGGGCAACTTTCTCCCAGACAGAAGTGCTGGCAAAATTGATTGTTTCTTTGTTGAGCCCTGTGTACAGATGCAGATGGACACCATATCTGAGTCTCCATCAACCTAGCTAGCATAACATCATTCGCCCTGCCTTGGTGATTCCCTGAGACCCTTCCCCACCCAAATTGTGGACCCACGCAAGCTGCTACCAGTATCTTTTCCATACAAATTGCCTGTCTTGGCTCATGCTTCGGACTTTCGTAAAATCTCTCAAATGTTCACAAACACTAAACAAGTAGCATCTGGCCTCAGTGTGCCCTATACTTCTTGCTAAGCAGCCCCAAGCCCAGAACTGGTGGCCAACAGCCTCAGTTCACAGCTTAAGATTCTTCAAGGCACCACCAAAGCCAGCAAAAGTGGCAACCATCTGCAGATCACTTTGTAGCTCATACCAAGTGGCCCCAGGCAGGATACAGGCAGTGGTTGAACTTGGACAGCAACAGAGTCCCTCCCAAGAGGCCCCAGAACTAACACATCTGCTGCCAGCTTACCAACACCAGAGCACGACCCAACCACCTCCACAAAAAGATACTACCAAAGAGCAGACTTGACAGGCACCAGAGCCCTGCTAAAGCAAACCCTGGTCCAAAGGGTCAGCCCCTGTACAACAGCTCCTTCACTGTAGTCACAGCCAGTACTCACAACCAAACAGCCAGAGGATCTATCCCTCCCAATGATGTGCAAACAGAAACCAAGGCTCAACTACAACAGGAGGGCACATACAACCCACAAAAAGTGTAGGTGACTAGGGAGACAGTGTCGCTGGGTCTCACAGGACACCTATTACATAAGGCCACTCTACCAAGACAGGGAGATATAGCAGCTCTACCTCATCTGGTAGAAACAAACACAGGGAGGCAGCAAAAATGAGGAGACAAAGAAACATGTCCCAACTAAAAGAACAGAACAAAGCTCCATAAAAATGAACTAAACAAAATGGAGACAAGCAATCTACCAGATGCAAAGTTCAAAACACTGGTTACAAGGATGCTCAATGATCTCAGGGAGAACTTCAACAAAGAGATAGTAAACATAAAAAAGAACCAGTCAGAAATAAAAGAATACAATAACTGAAATCAATAGTACTTTAGATGAAGCAGAGGATCAAATCAGTGATTTGGAAGATATGGTAACAGAAAACAAAAAGAAAAAAAAAATCCAAAAAAATGAGGATAGTTTATGGAGTCTCTGGGACAACATCAAGCATAACAACATTCACATTATATGGGTACCAGAGGAGAAGAGAAGGAGCAAGGAATTGAAAGACTGTTTGAAGAAATAATGATGGAAAACTTCTGTAACCTGGAGAAGGAAATAAGACATAGAAGTCCAGGAAATATCAAGAGTCTCAAACAATATGAAACCACACAGGCCCACATGAAGACACATCATAATTAAAAAGTCAAAGGTTAAACACAAAGAAAGAATCTTAAAAGCAAGAGAAAGCAATTAGTTACCTACAAGGTAACCAAGACTGTCAGCTGATTTCTCAACAGAAATTGTACAGGCCAGAAGGCACTGGCATGAAATATTCAAAGTGATGAAAACCAAGGATCTACAACCAAGACTATTCTACCCAGCAAAGCCATCATTTAGAATCGAAAAACAGATAAAGAGCTTCCCAGACAAGAAAATCTAAAGGAACATATCACCACCAAACCAGTATTACAAGAAATGTTAGACTTCTTTAAGAAGATAAAAAATATGAATTATAAAATGGCCATATAGATAGACAGATATAGGTAGATAAATAGACAGATAGCCATTTAACATATGTACTTTAAATGTAAATGGATTAAATGCTCCAATCAAAAGCCATAGGGTGGCTAAATGGGTAAGACAACAACACCCTTACATTTGTAGCCTACAAGAGACTCACTTCAGATTGAAAGACATGCAACATAAACTGAAAGGGATGGTGAAAAGATATTTCATGAAAATGGAAATGACACAAGAAGTTGGGCAGCAATACTTATACCACACAAAGTAGACTTTAAGGCAAAGACTATAACAAGAGACAAAGAAGAACCCCGTTACTCCACTTCTGGGTATTTATCCGAAGAAATCCAAAATGCTACTTAGAAAGGACATGTGCAGTCATATGTTCACTGTAACATTATTTATAATAGCCGAGATATGGAGGCAACCTGGGTGTCCATCAACAGATGAATGAATAAAGAGGAGGTACATATATACACTGTAATATTACTCAGCTATCGAAAAGAATGAAATCTTGTCACCTGCAACAAGCTGGATGGACCTAGAGGGTATTTTATTGAAGGTAGTAAGTCAGAGAAAGAAAAATGTCATACAATTTCACTTATATGTGGAATCTAGAGAACATGACAAATGAACAATCAAAACAGAAACAAGTTCGTTGAAACAGAGAGCATTTTGATGTTTGGCAGATGGGGGCATTTGGAGAGATGGGTGAGGTAGGGGAGGAGATCAAGAAGTACAAAATGTTCATGGGAAATATAGTCGGTAGTATTATAATAACTATGTATGGTGTCTGATGGGTACTGGATTTATCAGGGAGATCACTTCATAAATTACATAAATGTCTAATCACTATGTTGTACACCTGAAACTAATATAATATTGCATGTCAATTGTCATTGAAAAGTAAAAAATTAAGGAAAAAAAACAAAGAGCCTATGTAGATGAAAAAAATGTACACTGAATGTATTTATTGAGCTGAATTTTTTACCTATAGTGCAAAAAGGAAATGAAGTGACCACATAAAAACTAGAATCATGTGTATAGCTGATTGGAGCAGAAACATTATAGTTCAGTCAAAGTTCAAATTTTTTAGTAGTATGAAAATTGTTAAGTTCATTTATTAGTTAGGGGCTTTTGTTTATGCCTTGATAGAAATCCAATGATGGAAAATAACTAAGAGATGACGTCATAAAAATGGTGGCATGAGATGAGCCTCTTGAACTCTCCCCTGGAATTTACAACAAATTGAACAACTATAACTCCACAAAGGACTCCCTGCGTAGCAGACAGGCAAGACTAAGAGGCGCACTACTGAAATCATATAAAGGTGGGCAAATTGCGTGGGTGAAGGAAGAGGGAAAGGAGAAGTGCAGAGATGGGGTCGCACCGACGTAGCTCAGTGCTCCGAGTTCACTGCATTCTGGAATTATTGCACCTGCAGGAGAGGGAAGAACTCGGACTGCTAGGGCTCCGCTTATGGCAAACAGGGCTGAGGCGACAGCACATAACACAGCTGAACCCAAAGCTCATGGCAGAGACCTCGGAGCAAAGACTGAGAGAAGAAGGCTTAAAGTGGTGGTTTAAGCCCTCACTGCTGAGCAGAGAACGGAAGCCTTAGGCACTGAGCCTAGACGCCCCCTCCTTACCCACCCAGAACTCGCCGCACCTCCACCTTCCAAGTGCTAGAAGCAGAACAGTAGCAGTGTCAGATCAAAAGAATATTTGCAATTCTGAGAACTGTGGTCCATAGACACAAACTCACAGCTCAACTAGTTGAAGCAAAGGGGAGGGAGCCGTGGAAGTGGGACTGGCAGTGGTGGTGGTTGCCACTATTGCTCCAGGCCACCTCTCTCAACCCACCCTGTCCCTGTCCCCACCTATCTGGGCAGATCCCCACAGGAGTAAACAGAGCTGCAGAAACACACGGGCTCTGAATCTGATGCAGGGAGAGCTTTGGAACTTCAGAAAATTTCTACATCCCCCCCCACGGAGGCAGCATTCTATGACCCAGGTGAACTGTTCACAGTGGAGAAGCCCATCTTCCAGGGATCCCCCTTCTGTGAGAAGCCGGAATAGTGCAGAGAAAATATAACACTACAGTGTGTGAAAGAATAAAAGGCTGCAGTCAGAGAGAAAATAAAACATTCTACCAACACCTACTGGAAAATGAAAGAAAGACCTCTTTCTATCAAACCTGTTGCAAAACCCACTCCTGCAGATGTCTAGGAAGAGAAATAATAAATCATTAATAGCCATAAATAACCAAGGTAATAAGACAGCTAAGAAAGAAAATGAAAAGTCTCCAGAAAATGAACTTAACGACATGGAAATATGTGACTTAAATGACAGAGAATTCAATCTTGTCGTTCTGAAAAAACTCAATGAGATGCAAGAAAACACAGAAAGGAAGTTTAATGAACTCAGAAACACAATCAAAGAACAAAATGAACATTTTACGAAAGAGATTTAAATTTTAAAAAAGAACCAAATAGAATTCCTGGAGATTAAGAACTCAATAAAAGAAATGAAGAATGAAATAGTCACCTTAAGTAAGTAGTAGAGTTGACCAGATGGAGGAAAGAATCAGTGACATTGAAGATAGAAATCTGGAAATGACATGGATGGAAGAAGAGAGAAACTTGAGATTCAAAAGAAATGAAAAGAACTCTACAAGAACTTTCTGACTCCATCAGAAAGAGCAATATAAGAATAATGGGCAGACCAGAAGGAGAAGAAAGAAAGAAGGGAACAGAGAGTATATTCAAACAACTAGTCGATGAAAACTTCCCAAACTTGTGGAAAGAACTGGAGCCTCAAATCCAAGAAGCAAATAGAACACCTAATTACCTCAACCTCAACAGGTCTTCCAAGGTACACTGCATTGAACCTGCAAAAATTAATGACAAAGAGAATACTCAAGGCAGCCAGGGAAAAGAAGATGGTAACCTACAAAGGAAAGCCCATTAGATCGTCATCAGATTTTTCTGCAGAAACTCTACAAACCAGGAGGGAATGGAATCAAATATTCAAACTACTGAAAGAGAGAGATCATGAGCCAAGAATAATACATCCAGCAAAGATATCCTTTAGATATGAAGGAGGAATAAAGACCTTTCCAGACATACAGAAGCAGAGGGAATTTTCTAATAAATGACCTGCATGACAAGAAATGCTGAAGGAGGCTATTCGACCAGAATAAATAGGGATAACTTGTGACAACCAAAATATAAAACAGGAGAGACTAAAGGCCTGAACCGGAATTTGGGACTGGAGAAAGTAAGCGTGCTAAAGAAAATGGAATACTCTAAATATCAAACTTTCTTTTACATAAACTTAATGGTACCCACTCAAAAAAAAAAAAATCCAGAACTGAAATATATACTGTAATAAAAGAAGAAACAGAGGAAAAAATCATAGAATACCACCACTCAGAAATAACAGACAACAAAAAGGCAAAGAAACAATGGAGACACAGTTTACCAGAAAACCAAAGATAGAATGATAGGAAATCCTCACATATCAATAATCACCCTAAATGTAAATGGACTAAACTCACCAATAACAAGGCACAGAGTAGCAGACTGGATCAAAAAACTAAACCCAACCATATGCTGTCTCCAAGAAACACATCTCAGCTACAAGGACAAACACGGGCTCAAAGTAAAAGGGTAGAAATTGATACTCCAAGCAAATGGAGAAAAATCAGATGTAGGCATACTACTATCAGATGAAACAGACTTCAGGATATAAAAGGTAACAAGAGACAAAGATGGACATTTCATAATGATAAAGTGGACTGTACAATAAGAAGACATACAGTCATCAATACATATGCCCCCAATCAGGGAGCACTGACATATACCAAGAGAGTACTAACAGAACTAAAGGGAGAAATTGAACCAAACACAATTATACTAGGGGACCTAAATACATCATCGACGGCTATGGATAGATCATCCAAACAGAAAATAAAGAAATAGCAGCCCTAAATGACATATTAGATGAAACGGACATAATTGACATTTATAGAGCACTTCATCCTAGAACAGCAGACTATACATTTTTTACTAATGTACGTGGAACATTCTCAAGGACAGACCACATATTGGGATATAAAACTAGCCTCAGCAAGCTAAAGAAGATTGAAATCATATCAAGCATATTCTCTGATTACAAGGCTTTGAAATTGGATACCAACTGCAAACAGAGAGCAGGAAAACCACAGATAGGTGGAGATTAAACAACCTACTTTTAAAGAACGACCGGGTCAAAGAAGAAATTAGAGGAGAGGTCAAAAGATACATAGAAACAAATGACGATGAAAATACATCCTACCAAAATTTTTAGGATGCAGCGAAAGTAGTTTTAAGAGGGAAATTTATATCATTACAGGCCTATCTCAAGAAACAAAAAAAATCCCACATAAATAACCTCACATTACACCTCAAAGAACTAGAAAAAGAAGAACAAGTGAAACCCAAGGTCAGCAGAAGAAAGGAAATAATAAAAATCAGAGCAGAACTAAATGAAATAGAGAACAAAAAGACAACAGAAAAAATCTGACAATAGACAAAATTAATGTGACAAAGAGCTGGTTCTTTGAAAAGATTAATAAAATTGACAAACCCTTGGCTAGACTCACTAAAATAAAAAGAAAAAAGACACTAATAAACAAAATCAGAAATAAAAGAGGAGAAGTTATCACGGATGCCACAGAAATACAATAGATCATCCTACAATACTATAAAGAACTATATGCCACCAAATTTGATAACCTGGAAGAAATGGACAAGTTCTTAGAAACATATAGCCTTCCTAGGCTGAATCACGAAGAATTGGAAAATCTAAACAGACTGATCACCAGTAAGGAAATTGAATCAGTCATCTGAAATCTTCCCAAACAAAGTCTGGGACCAGATGGCTTCTCTAGTGCATTCTACCGAACCTTCAAAGAGGATCTAATGCCAATCCTACTCAAACTCTTCCAAAAAATTGAAGAAGAGTCAGTACTCCCTAACTCATTTTATGAGGCCAACATTACCCTGATACCAAAACCTGGTAAGGATAACACAAAACAAGAAAAGTACAGACCAGTATCTGTGATGAATACAGATGCAAAAATCCTAAACAAAATTCTAGCAAATCGTATGTAACAATGTGTTAAAAAGATTTTTCATCATGACCAAGTGGGGTTCATCCCAGAAGCACAAGGATGGTTCAACATATGCAAATCCATCAATGTGATATACCATAAACAAAATAAAGGACAAAAATCATATGATTGTATCAATTGATGCAGAAAAAGTGTTTGACAAGATACAACATCCATTTATGATTAAAACACTTAATAAAATGGGTATAGAAGGAAAATACCTTCACATAGTAAAGGCCATATACGACAAACCCTCAGCTAATCTCATAATTAATGGTGAAAACCTGAAGCCCTTTGCTCTACGTTCAGGAGCACGACAGGGCTGTCCCCTATCACCTCTGCTTTTCAACATAGTGTTGGAAGTCCTTGCCAGAGCAATCAAGCAAGAGAAAGAAATAAAAGGCATCCAAATTGGGATTGAGGAAGTTAAATTGTCACTCTTTGCAGATGACATGATGCTATATATAGAAAACCCTAAAGACCCCACCAAAAAGCTACTAGAAACAATAAACGAACACAGTGAAGTTGCTGGCTACAAAATTAATGTACAAAAATCCATTGCATTCCTATATACTAACAATGAAATCTCAGAAAAAGAAATTGAAAAATACAATTCCTTTTGAAATTGCAATTGCAATTAAAAAGAATAAAATACCTAGGAATAAATTTAACCAAGGATGTGGAAGGTCTATATGCTGAAAACTATACAACATTTTTAAAAGAAATTGAAGAAGACACAAAGAAATGGAAAGACATTCTGTGCTCAGGGATTGGAAGAATCAACATAATTAAAATGGCCATATTACCCAAAGCAATATACAGATTTAATGAAATCCCCATCAAAATCCCAATGATATTTTTTTCTCCTTTTTTAAAAAAAATTTATTGGGGTTACAATTGTTAGTGAAATTACATAGATTTCAGGTGTACAATTCTGTATTACATCATCTATAAAACCAATGGTATCTTTTAAAGAAATTGAACAAAAAAATCATCAGATTTGTATGGAACCACAAAAGACCCCGTATAGCCAAAGCAATTCAAAGAAAAACGAACAATGCTGGAGCTATCACACTCACTGACTTCAGCTTGTACTACAGGGCAACAATAATCAAAACAGCATGGTACTGGCAAAAAAAAAAAAAAAAAAAAAAAGCAGACACACAGACCAATGGAATAGAATTCAGAACCAGAAATAAATCCACATAAATATGGATATATATATATATATATTTTTAATTGGGGAAGGGAAACAGGACTTTATTGGAAAACAGTGTGTACTTCCAGGACTTTTTTCCAAGTCAAGTTGTTGTCCTTTCAATCTTAGTTGTGGAGGATGTGGACAGATAATTTTTGACAACGAAGCAAAAACATACAATGGAGAAAAGACAGCCTCTTCAATAAATGATGCTAGAAGAACTGGAAAGTCACGTGCAAAAGAATGAAACTGGACTGCTATCTGTCACCATGTACCAAAATTAATTCAAAATGGATCAAAGACCTAAATATAAGACCTGACACAATAAACTGCATAGAAGAAAACAGGTACTAAACTTAGGGACCTCAGGTTCAAAGAGCATTTTATGAATTTGACTCCAAAGGCAAGGGAAGTAAAAGCTAAAATAAATAAATAGGACTATATCAAACTTAAAAGCTTCTGCACAGCAAAAGAAACCATCAACAAAATAAAGAGGCAACCAACTGGATGGGAGAAGATTTTTACAAACAGTGCCTCTGATAATGGGCTAATATCCAAAATATACAAGGAACTCAGACAACTCAATAGCAAAAAAACAAACAACCCAATTGAAAAATGGGCAGAGGACCTGAAGAGACATTTCTCCAAAGAGGACATACAAATGGCCAATGGACATGAAAAAATGCTCAACATCAGTAATCATTAGAGAAATGCAAATAAAAACCACAATGAGATATCACCTCACCCCAGTCAGAATGGCTATCATCAAGACAAATAAGAGAAGTGACTCTGGGTGGTGAGCATACAATGTGAGCTATAGATCATCTATTACAGAATTGTACACCTGAAATCTATGTAACTTCACTAAAAATTGTGACCCCAATAAACTTTAAACAACACCAAAAAAAGAAATCCACTGATGTAAGCATAGAGACCTCCTTCATTAATATGATTTGTGCTTGAAAGTTGGAGTGAATTAGGGTTTCCTGCAGAAAACCTAGACTCATTAATATTTCCGTGATGGGTACCTCTCTTCAACACATCAGGCTCCCAAATGAACACGCCAAGTCCATTATTCTAAAAATGTAAAAGAACCTCTAAGACATGAATTCAATAAGTGTGCATTTGGGCTCTAGACATGGGGTCATGGTGGCTGTATTTATGCAGATCAGCACAGTATATGAGGAGGAGGCTGGTGGGTGTTGCACATATTTGCAGATTCCAGGATCAGTCAATTTTCAAGATAATGGAAGTTTACTTGTTTATGGTACAAACTGTTACAAACTAATTATTATGGGCAATTGTCACTTTTCTTGCCAATGACTTGCTTCATTTAAGACCTGCAAAAAGTAAGTAGTTTCAAAATTAAACCAAATACAGAAATAAACATTTGATTATCCGAAACAACAGAAATTAGTTAAAGGGAAGGGAGAAAAAGATACTACATATACTGGAGATGTCAGTTACTCCCACAGAGCACTGCATTTAGCTTTGTTTGCTTGTAGCTAAGGAAAAAAGGGGGGAAAGTGTTGCATGATACCGTTCTTACTTTATCAAAAAAGAAAAATGCTCGGCAGATATTTTTTCCCCTTGGCATTTAATACCAAGGAGAAACTTTTTATGGAAGCTGCTTTCTAAGAGACACTGAGTAATGTCTTCAACTCTGTGTAGCAAAAAACAGAAACTTTTTTTTCCCCATATAAATGTCTGCAACTATGTAGTGCAAAAGATGGGGATTTTTTTCTCCTATGTGCTGAAGGCACAATATTAAATCTTACCTGAGTGATGGAATTTCTGCTGGGACTGGAAATAATATAGCTGAGCCACATTTTTTCCTGATGATTTACCTTAATAGAGGAAGCTCAAAGAACCTGGAGAAATGAATGGCCTATATGGACCACTTCCTGATGACCCAGAAGTATCTTTGTCAAGTTCTGGAATGGGCAATTTCATGACTGAACTCTGGCAAGTATTCGAAGACGCCTGATAGTCTGTGTGTTGATTAAACATAGATATTTCCACCTTAGCTAAATACATGAGAAGCAGAGGTATAATATTCTGCTATGAACATGTAGGAGACTGACTTATGTTATGCCCTCCCCTAGGGAGTTGAGTTAAAGTTCAGATACCCTGCTAAGGGAGGTGGGCTGCAGGAAGTCTGAACTTCAAAAGGAAGCTCTGCCATCTGGCTAAGAACTTGAATACATGCTCAGCTGGACACCAAAGCTGTAGCTTCAGAACGGAGAAAGGATAACTTTTTGCTTTAAAGTTTTAAAGAATGTGTGCTACTAATCAAGAGTTAGCCATAACAGAACTTTAGTATAGGTGCAAATATATAAAGGGAGCAGACAACAGTAAAAGTCTTTACATTTTAGCCAGGTTATCACAAAAGTAACAAGAACCAGGCTTTATTTTAACTTTCCTATGCCTGTGGTTTTCCTACTCAGTTTACATCTATAATCAAACCCAGGGAAAGCTATATTAAGGATCAGTAAATATAAAGGAAAAATGATCACTTCCAACTAGGTTTAAAATACCCACCCAACAAAGGAGAAAACTATGAAGGACCTATGAACAATCAGTGTCCTCTAGGTTAGAAATGTAAGCAGAATCTGCCCTGGTTTTTCACAGGTGGTATCGTTTTTTTGTTTGTTTGTTTGTTTGTTTTTTGCTTCCAATTGTATTAGTCTCTTTTTAATCTTTTGATGATCTCTTCCAGAGTTCACTACTTCCATTTGTAGGTGATGAAAAGTCCAAGGAATGCACTTCAAATGTCAGCATGGTCTTTCTCGTCACTTCAACTCAGAATTGAGACTTGATCCTTGTTTTTTTATAGTCCAGTCCCAGAAATAGGTTTTTTTAAATAAATTTTATTGGGGGATATTGGGCGACAGTGTGTTGTTTCTCCAGGGCCCATCAGCTCCAAGTCATTGTCCTTCAATCTAGGTGTGGAGGGCGCAGCTAAGCTCCAAGTCCAGTTGCCATTTTCAATCTTTAGTTGCAGGGGACACAGCCCAGCATCCCCTGCGGGAACTGAACCTGCAACCCTGTTGTTTAGAGCTCACACTCTAACCAACTGAGCCATCCGTCCGCCCCCATAGAAATAGTTTTCACTGTAGAAATTATCTGTAGGCAGTCTTACGCTTTATGGTGGTGGTCTACAACCAGGCTTAGCTTCCCCAGGAACACCACACAGGATGGATTTAACTATGTATTAAACTAAGAGGCATTCTCTCAAATGAGTTTAAATGCATTTTATTTTCAGACAATATACATGACATGTTTTCTTAAAAACAGTGCCTCTGCTCCAAGTAAGTCAAGGTCAAGGTCAACGCAGATCTCAAGGTGACATCAGTCCCATCTGTCCTAGTCCTGGTGTGTGGATGAAAAGCAGCAGCCAGTTACGATAATGACAGGTAATGGATCCCAACAGCCAACTGTGTTAACATATTCCATTTCTAAACCTCCTTAAGGAAAATCATATATGGCGTCACACCATCCTCACAGTAGTTCAGCAGAACAACCATGCCATCTGGATTCCTGTTTTCACCAATAAAGAACTGGTAGGTTTTGAAATTTGCAAAGATGTGCTTGATTTGTTCTGCAGCCCCGTCATAAAAGTTTTTACTCTTTCTGGTCTCTGTTCCTCAAGTTTCCTTTGACTGATTACATATAATCTTTGATGCACTTCTTGTAGGCTTCTTTTGGGAAGCTGGTTTCCTCCTAATGATGGTTCATGACAATATCGACACCAGTGACTACTGTGCTTCCGGTACGTTTGCCCTCGGAGACTTCAGGGGAGATATTTCCACCAGTGAGCGAGTCATCAATGTTACCCTCTCTCCTACTGACCACCTTCAGCACAGCCCGTCTGCGATCTCCTGGACCTTGCAGATGTCGGAGAACTTCTCATCATGGCTGATGAGGTCCCGGAAGAGGTCATGGTGGCTGCCGAAAGGAGAGCACCGCAGCGCTGGCTTAGCAGGAGCTCAGGGTGAGTGCTTTGCAGTTTGCAGGTGGAGCAGTAATGGGGGGTCGGGGAGGGGGGAGCGGGCGGAAAAGCCACAGGTGGTATCTAATTGTAAGACAATTAAATCTAAATGAGAACAAGCAAGTATTTTTCCCTTTTGATCCACTTCAGAGAAATGACCTCTAAGTAAATGTAGGTAACAGTCTAGTGTGGATGACCCTTTGGCAAAGACATCATAAATCCTCAATGGCTATAAAGTACACAGTTGTACAGAAAATAACATTGTTACTGGGCATTTGTTATGCTGTTGATGGGCATCAGAAGGAAATATACACATGTTAGAATACATCAGGTAAGATTAGAACAGGACTTTTATTAAGAATAATGTAAAAACAAAAATTAAAAAATCCCAAAACTTTCTCGAGGCACAAACAAACAAAACCCATCCACTTGCTTCAAGTTATGTGATTCTCCAGTACTGACCGGTAACTGATACTATGAGGGCTAAAAAAGCAGACAGCAGGAGGGCGGGCACCTGAGAGCGAAGTAGGAAGCTTGCTTTGGGTCAACACATCCCAGAAAAGCAAGGGGATATAAAGGCGTTCATTACTTGCATGTTATTATTTAAAGTAAGGGCTAATATCCGAAAACGTTTCCAGATGTTTTTACAACACTGATTTTCTTTTTCATAAATGAAGATTGCCACAAGTAAGAGAAGGGAAACCTGAATTTCGATCTTATCTGCTTCTCCTGGATACTCTTTTGAAAGCCTCACTGCTGACCTCAGTGCACAACTCTTCTTATTACTGTAAAGTGGTCCTTAAAATGCAACCATCGTGTGATGCCTTCTACCTTCTCATCTGATCCTGGCAAGTTTTTAAAAGTCAGCCTTTATCCATTCAGCAAACACTATGTTCATTCTCAGTCTCTGGAGCACTAATTTATAGCACTCATTATTACAATGCTGTGGGAAGAAACCATCCCTTCAACAGTTCCAGGTAAAGTAAATAAAATGGCATTGATCACTTGGAATAGAAATCAAATCATCCTGCCTGGAAAATGCCAAGTGCCTATAGTTCACCAACATTGGAAAAAACCCTTGGCTTAATCATGAAGCTAACTGTAATGGTGCAATACCACCACACCATGAATGGCACAGCTGAGGACAAGACCAAAGCAGAGAGTGTAATATGTGATCTGATTCCAAATGCTCAAAATAAACTGCCTGCCTGTGTCCAAACACATGCTGTATGACTGTCAAATAAAGAAACTGACATTCATGTGTGAGCCATGGAATCCATATTTTAGAGCCACACGAACAATTTGATGATTTTGAAAAACATGCGTGAGATTGTTTAATAAGCGACTCCCATATTTGTAACTGCACCACCAAGAGAAGGCCTTACCAAGGCTGCCGGGATCCTGTGTTTTTCTTAGCTGAGAATCACTAATAAAAAAAATATACCCAACACCTTCCTTCAAGATGGAGGTCTCAGTGACTGACCTTTACACCCAGTCCCTTGATCTCTGACAAGTTTTAAGACTAAGCTTTCCAGATCTCTTGATTTAAGTAAAAATTTAATAGAGGAGGTTAGGCTAGATAAAGAAGAGTTATTCTACAGAAATATTTATACAGTTCATCCTACAAACTACTTTCTATTTGCTTCTTTACTGTAAATAGGTAGATGTGCTTTTCTACCTAAAGGAAGCACAAAAAAACAATGCTGCTAGAATAGGGAGGAGAAAGGGGTTCAGAAGGAAAAGTCAAAGGGCTCCTTCCGAAATGATTCAAGTAACAGTAGAGCATTTCTCTATTGATTTAAGGCAAAAATAAAATAACCACTGATAATTTGTCAAGCGTAAGAGAATTAGTTGATAAAAATTAAACTCACCACTGAATATCCACAAGATAAAAAGGGGTGACTAAGGTGAACAAGTATGAGCATTCTAAGTAAGTATACAGAATTCAAAATATGGACCAACACAGCTACAATGCTATGTTGTATAATGCTATATAATACTTTTCCCCAGAGTGCTTAGCATAGGGTCTCTCTCAATAAATATTCAAGAAATCAAATTGGATCAGCAATACATTATTCCCCCGTACCTGTTGCACGACATTATAGTAAATGTAAGCACATGTGACAAAACTCCTAGGTATGGAGATAACCAACCCTATATAAATACCTAAATAACAACAACAACAAAATGAGTTTCTGGGATGAGGGCATTTAAGTTGCTATGCAGGCCAGTATGATCAACAGATGTCACATTAGGAATGAATCTGGGAGAGGTAAACAGGGTCTGTTATACTGAAGAGATATCTAGCCAAAAGCTATTCCTCACGAGCAGGGAGCTAGCTGTCAACATCTGGGGGTGAGGGGTGGTAGTTTCGAGCTGAACAAGACTCGCATTAAATATAAGCTGTGGACTTGTCTGCCTTACACCAAGGCTCTGGGTGGCCGCAAAGCCTTCATATCTACAGGTAGGAAATGCTGCTGCTAGGCCACCTGTGCACTGAGCTCCAGGCTATTCTAATCTCCACAACACACTTAGTTTTAAGCACAGAAGGCAAGGGAACATGTCTCCATGTAACATACGTCTTTTCTCCCTCCTCTCCCCTGCCCTCTACCTCTAATCTTTGAGTTGGTTTTATGGGGAGTCATAGGAGAAAAAAACATACTTTTTTGTTAGGTCCATTCTGCCTGTCAGACCCCAGTTCCTTGAGTTTAAATATCAATTGTAACCCTGACTAGCTATGAGACCTTCTGGCAATTTACTTAACTTTCCAAGTCTTAATCTCTCTCTCTGTAAAATCAGGTGGGAACTGTAACTACTGCATAGGCAGCTAAGAGGATTAGGTGAGAGAAGGCCTGGATAGTGCCTGGCACACAGCAAGCATGCAGTCAGCATTAGTTCAATAACAACAGGAAGAATAAACATGACCTTTAACCTTTGAGTTCTCCTTGTCAGATAACGGCCTCTGCCCTGAGAGCCGTTCCTTCTCATCCCTTCACCTAACCCGAGCATCCAGTCCTCCATCGGATCCTATAAGAGCTTCTAACCATAAACCCCAACAAACATAACAAGATTTCAGGGGGTACAGGTCTCTATGTCTCATTAGGAATCTCAATAATGCTTGAAGAAATGGAGCCTGATCATTTGGAGTTGGAGAATAGCACTCTCCAGCCGAGAAGTTTGAAGAAAAACAGTCTGGAAACGGGCTACTTTGGAATCCTTGATGATCTTCAGAGAGTATAATAAACCCATGAGGATCGGAGAATCCTCCTGGTAAACTAAACCATCCCTACCTCTTTCCCTGATGAATAATTTAAATTCTCTGCTTTGTTTGGTCAAATCAAAGGTCATTGTTTACGGGAAGGTCGAAAGGTACCAGTTAAGACTGAAACATGCTTAAGGTACGTAATCCCATCTTCCAGATTAGGGGAATTCCCTGAGAAAAGAGACACAAGAATAGCACATGTTGTCAGTAATTCAGCCAGCATTTCTGGCAACCTTCTTCCTTTGCACCAGACGACAGCACAGCGCACACATGTTATTTGTATTATATCCTCTCCACCATCCAGGGCCTCTCTGGACTTGGGAAGGCCTGAAGGAACAGTACTCCAAGCTCAGAGTGCTATTTAATTGTGGCTCTCATCATCATCACTGTTATTACGGGTCTGTCATTCCGAAATACTCTCGGCTATCAGTGACAGCGTGGAGTGTTATGAAGATGACATTTCCATGTTTTGTATTCTGACATTAAAAACCAGTTTGGCTCACCAAATGAGCAGCGGGTGCCATGCTAATTATATAACATTTTAGAACACTAATAGGATCTCCCGCTGAGCCAACTGGGAGGAAAAAAAATATGATAGTCATTTTTATCTGTGCCTCAGCACACTGACCTCCTTTAGCTTGTTGATGTGGCCATTAATAAAATATTGTAAAATGACCTGAAAAGGCTTTTTACGCACTAGAGACTGGACTGCTGCTGAACAGCTGTGTACTTGAGAGACTTGGAGTTGGTATCAAAGTTGGCTGCTGATGATTCAAGCTTGTTCTGGGAACCTCCCGTATCCAGAATGTTCTCACTTTTGATGTGTTCCACTGTTGAGGAGTTTTCAAAGCCAGGAATAAGGATACCTGTGATAATGGCCCTGCTTTGTTTGGGACACATCCAGACTTGATTTAGTTCACTTCAGTGCCTGCTATAAAACCAATATTTCTTTCATACAAGCTCCTTTCAATTTTGGAATAATAGTTCAAAATAAAAATTTTGCTACTCTTGAAATTCTAAAATACCCTAATGGGTAGTTCTTAAAAGCATATCAGAGAGGAGTGATATTTTCTTACTTTGCCTCCCTTTTCTTCTGGAAAAAAATAACACAAGTAAAAATATGCATTAAATATCATTCTTTATACTTCACACAAAGCATGTATTAGGCCATTTAACTGAGCAGATGTGATCAAATCTGGGAACTGAGCTATATGTTAGACTGCGTTAAAAATAAGGTAAGCCAAGAAACTGACTCATTCAGCTCAGCTACAGGTTGGCCATGTGTAAGACTCGGGAGGAGAGAACATAAAGAGATGAACTAATGCACAGACTGCTATATGAGCTTACGGCCAATCACAGAATTCAGAGCTGAAACGAAATTCTACAGGTGAACAGCTGAGGTGCATTAAAGGTATATGGTGTGCTATGCTTAGGAGAATTCTCATCTCAGACGTTGGGACCATGAAGTCCTCTTTTTTTACCTTTGAAATATCTACTCTATCACACCCTGCTACTCCCCATCCCGACCATCCTCTCCTAAGTAAACACACATACTTAGTGAGCAAGGGAACTACTTGCTCATTAATCCTGTGAAGGAAGCGCTAACATATCCAGACTCCACGGTTCCTAAAATGAACTTGTACATATATGCTTAGCATAGAGAATTTTCAAGTCTCTAAAACTGGGGGACAATGACTACAGAATTTCAGTGGCACTCTACAGGTTTCTTACATTAAGACATATGAGAACAGGTTTACCAAGAAATAACAAATAAATCAGAATATTTTTTCTGTGGGGTTATCCCAAATCCATGTGGCTACTCTACCAACACCAAAACTGTAGTACTGCGAGCTGTACAGGGAAAGGATTTGCTGCTTTGGTAGAAAGACAATAAAGCTGGTGAAGAGGGCTCACGTCCTTACCCATTCTGGTAACTATTTTTTTAATTAAAGTTTATTGGGATTGATGATGGTAAGTAAAGTTACATTCTGGTAATTTTTAATCATCAGAAGGTTATACTATAGGACTCCAGAGTCAGAAACATGTCCCCATGTACTTTTGGGAGAAAACAGGTGCCATATTATTGGTTTCTTCCTGGCATCTGGCAAGCCAAATGATTCTGGCCCTGGAGTTGAGGAAAACAGGATTGGCCCAATAGCTCTACTAAGTTCTCACTCTAAAAATGGGCTTTCCTGTTCTTAAGTGGAGCAAAAATGTTGACTGATACAATTAGACAACAGGTTCGGAGGCAGAGATTTTAAGGGGAGACCACCATCTCCAGACTTACTTGGATCTCTCTTACTACGACCAGACTTACTTGGATCTCTCTCTGCTGGTGGAGCTCTCAGAAGAGCCGAATCCACTGGATACGCCTAAATCTAGGGTTTCCCTCAGATGCCCTGCTTCTGCTTTCTACAAGCCAGTGAGAAAACCTAGCAACAGGACTCCTATTGGCCACTGATGGAGCAAGAATAAAGTCAAGATCATGCACGCAATCTTTTGAGGGAAAAGATGGGAAAGAAGAAACAATGAGACAGCTATGACAAGGCTGCTCCTTATTAAAGCAGCATCTCCTTATTAAAGGGACCATCTGAGAACACTCAGCAGAGGGAAGAATGATTACTGGACTTCAGCGGGTAATTGCTAAGAACACGTAAGTTCGGAATAACCTAATTTCTCTCTTTGCTATTATGATAAACTTTCAATTTCAAGAGAAAGCCTTAGGCTTGGTTTGTTAAGACTAATGCACATTTTGGGACATGGTGTGAATTCTTTCAGAGTAATAATAGAAATATCAATTTCTTCTTACATAGGGGTTTATTGTACTGGGCTTGGAAACCCTCTAACAATCCAAGGGTCTTTAAATGCCCCCTCTGACTCTGTCCACATGGGGATTTTGAAATTTGTCTCAGCAGAAATGCAAGCTAAAAAATCGAATCACTACTTTTTAATCTACCAAATAAAATTAGCAAAGATAAAAAATGACGGTAGGAAATGTGAAATGCTTGCAAGGATACAGTCTATCAGACCTTCCTTCACTGCTATTGGAAGTATAAACTGATACTACCTTTAGGGAGGGTTCTTTGGCAGTATGTTTCCAGAATTTTAAGAGTCATATTGCTTGATATACTAATTCTACATCTATAAATCTAACATGAAAAATAAATTAAACACCTGAGTTTTCTGTATAAGACCAGTCTTTTGAGCATTTCTTTTATAGCAAAAATCAGGAACCAAATTAAATCTTCAGTGATAGAGAGATGGTTAAATAAATTGCAGTGGAATAACTACAGAATGCAATATTACATAGCTATTAAAATGTTATTTATTTATAAAAGATTTTTAACAACATGAGAAAATGATTACAATGTAATACTAGGTGTAAAAAGGAGGGTACAAAACTGCATCTGTAATGTAATTGGAACAATAAAAAAATATGCAGAGTAAAAGAAACAGAAGAAAACACACCAAATATTAAATGTGCTTATCCCTGAATGGTGGTCAGATGGCTAAATTTCTTTTTCACAACTGTCAGTGTTTTTCAGATTTCCACTAACAAATGTCCCTATAACTTTCATAATGCAGGGGAATAAAAAGTTCCTTTAAAAAGATCCACTAAGATTTGAAAGAGAGGCTGTGCTACAATGACTCATCAGCATTGGAGTAAAAGACTTGAAAAGGCAGAAAATTGAGCTAAAACTTAAAAAAATAAAAGCAACACTAAGTAAGTGTTTTTGGTCACCACTGGTGTGGGGTGGGTAGTGAAATAGGGATCACTTGGGTGAGGTTGAGATAATAAAACGAAACATTTAGAGAAATGTTACCTGAAGTTAGCTAGACTTGGTTACAAAGCCTTGTCTGTGGTGTATTTACAAACACACATGCAAGCATGGAGAAAGTGCTCGAAAAAACGACACCAAAATGTTAATAGATGTATTGCTTAGGTGGGAGACTCTCTCACGAGTTTATACTTTTGAACTCCTCCCCCAACTCTAGCAAAAAAACAAAAACAAAACCAAACAAACCAGAAAAACCTCATTATTTTTATTATGACAAACTTATTTCAAATGTTCAGCTCATTGAACAAATGAGGCCAGAATCTGAATATAAGGAAAAACAATGGACGTTGACTTGTGCCTTACCACCTCCCACACGCACACATTAACTTAGGATATCCACAGACTTACATGTAAAAGCTAAAATGATAAAACTTCTAGAATAAAAACGCAGGGAAAATAGGAGGAAGTCACTGTAACCTTGAGGTAGGTAATTTTTCTTAAAGAGTATACAAAAAGTACACACTACAAAAAATTAAGTCAAACTATTTATCAAGATTTAAAACTTTTGTTATTCAAAGGACACCATTAAGAAAGCAAAATACAAGTCATAGCATGAAAGAAAATATTTTATATATATATGTTTTACAAGTATATTCAGAATACATAAAGAATTCCTACAATTCAGTAATAAGACAAAAATTTGATAAGATATTGCAGAAGATTTGAATGGCTATTAAACACATGAGAAAATGCTCAATGTCACTAATCAGAGAAACAAAAGTTAAAACCATAATGAGATACCACTACGCACCTATTAGAATGGCTGAAATTAAAAAGAATACCAAGTCCTGGCATGGATGTGGTAGAATTAAAACTCTCATACACTGCTGGGTGGGAGTATAAAATAGAAAATCCCCTTTTGAATACTATTTGATAGTTTCTTAAGAAGTTAAACACAAACCTACCATCTAACTCAGCTGTTTCACAACTAGGTATTTTCCCAAGAGAAATCAAAATATAGTCTATATAAAGACTTGTACATGAATGTTCATAGCAGCAATATTCGTAATAGTAAAACATTTGGGAAAAGAAACAAACAAATGTCCATCAACAGGTGAAAGAAGCAACAAGACATGGTAAATCCATACAATGAAATACTACTCAGTAATACACAGTAACGAGCTATTCATACATGCAACAACATGGGTGAATCTCAAAATAATAAAGTTGAGTGAAAAGAGCTCTCTTTTAGTTCATAAAAACTAACAAAACTGCACAAGTCCCAGGCATACGCCCCCTTAAATTTTATGTATTATGGGAGTTGAGGGCATAATGCATCTTCTAATATATCCTAAAAAAAAAAAAGTGGAATATATCAATTCCACTTTCTCTTTCATTGATACATCTAAATAATGTCTTGGTTTTTAAATTACTTGGTGTTATGCCTGTTTAACACAGCATATAGAAAGGGAAGAATGCACTTCATTTATTTTTTTTTACCAGGTGTTTACTAAGCTCTTCTGTGGCAGGAACTGTGTAGCCACAGGGCTGATCTTACTAGGAGCATTGATCTTTTTTACTTTGTTTTAAACAAGTGAAATATTAGCATGCTAACACCAACATTGTGGTTTGTGATAAACACTAAAATGAAAAATGTCCAATCCTTCCAACTCTTGATGCCAAACTCTTGGAGATGTATTTAGAAGGCAGCATTTAATATAATCAAAGTTTCCAACGGTATACCTTAGGCATATGGAAGAGGAAGCCATTGATCACATCTACTTGAAAAGTGACTTGCCCAAGCTAAAAGCACTTCTATATTGTACAGTTTAGAATTATGGGTATAAACTGAAAACCTGAAAAAAAGTACTAGAGGCTCATTTAGAAAAAAAAAATGCATGATCTATCACAATTCCTCTCTGCAGCACTTTTGCAAAGGAGGGCTCTTCTGGATGACATACAAATCAGCTTCTTGAACGTTCCTATAAGGATGGCAATATTAGTTGCTCATCTAATATCTACCCATAAGATTTCCCTTAGATCAACACACTGCAAAAGGGGACTTTGGTTGTCTGAACTCTTAATTTGGACTAACTACTATCCTCTCCCTGCCAAAAGCATTTCCTTAATTTCTCTAAGCTCAGCCACTCTCTCAGAGTAGACCAGCGGAAAGAAAACAAATGTAAACCTAGTTTAGTCCCTAAAGAAATAACTTGATGCTGTTAATTCAATGAGAACAAGCCCTAGACTTCTAAGGACGGTCATTCTAAGAAAAAACAATTCAAGAACATTTTTGCAAACATATAGTAGGTCAAATTTTCTACTGTGTTATCCAAGGTTCTCTAGAAAGAACCATGAGATAAATTTCTCTTGAATTTAGTTTCAAGCAAAAGCTTGCCACTCTATATAGTTTTTTAATTGTACATGTTTACTTTTATCAGGAGAGGAGAACTATATAGACAACTATAATTTCCTGGTTGCTAAGAAGCTGAGAGCTAAATTTACTTTTGTGATTTTATCACTCTGGGTTCCTGGTCCAGTTCTTTATTCACTCTCAAAATAGTTTTAAAATCCCATTTTGGTTTCATTTTCCTTCTCTTACGTTACCCATTTGGTATTGTAATTTACCTCAAATCTTCTCTAGAAAGAGGCCAGGTAGAAAGAATACATAATTCATTTACATCATGTGGTTAAGTCAATGTTTACTTAAGTTTTGGTTCCTCTAAATATCGTTAAAGTATAACGATACTTTATATCGTATCGTTATATGTAAGGGAGAGGGGGTGTAGACCCTGGGCAAAGACTTAAGATAGAGACTGCTGGCTGTAGCTTGTGGGGCTTCAGTGTGTGCCTGAGTTAAATGCATGGGTTTTATTAGAGGTTGTTTGTTTGTTTGTTTGTTTGTTTGTTTGTTTGTTTAAATCTCCCTTTGTGACTCCTAGCTTGAATCAGTGCTTACCTCTTTCCTAGCTCCATTTTTTACAAATACGTAATTATTTCAATGACCAATAAGCAGAAGTTAAAACTGCAAAAAGGTCAAATGCATGGAAATAATTTTTTGACCATTTAACGCAGTTTTCATCCCTCTGCTCTGCCACTGGATTAGCATCAGCTCCATCTATCCATGAAAGAGTTCTCCCTTCAGAAATCATCTTTGCACATAACCTACACTACTGTAGACACAAGAAATCATCCCTTTGCATGTTTAAAACATCAAATATGTGACAACATAAATTCATATTTCAAGTCAGATTTTAATTGTTTCACAGCTGTTTTTGTAGTCCCTCTCCATTCCTTTCTTCTCTTGCTCTCTTTGTGGATTGATGACTTTCTTTAGGGATACGGTTACAGTCCCTTATCTTTATATTTTATGTATTAATTACAGATTTTTGCTTTGTGTTTTCCATGAGGTTTCCATATAACTTATATGTATAACGTGTATTTTAAGTTAATAAGTACCTAAGTTTGATCCCATTCTAAAGCTCACTTTTACTCTCCTATTTTGTTTTTGATGTCACATTTTTATCCTGTGTGTCCCTTAATTACATACTGTAAATACAGTTAGTTTCACTATTTTTGTCTTTTAACCTTCATCGTAGCTTTATAAGTAATACATTATTTTTACTATACATTTACTTTTCCTGTGAGATTTATTCTCTCATATGTGTTCTTGTTACTATTATACTTAGCACTCTTTCTTTTCAGCTTAAAGAAGTCCTATTACCATTTCTTGTAAGGCAAGTTTAGTGGTGATGAACTCCTTTAGCTTTCGCTTGTCTGAAAAGCTCTTTCTTTCTCCTTTAATACTAAATAATAGCTTTGCTGGGTAGAGTATTGTTGGTAGGAAGTTTTTTTCTTTCAGAACTTTAAGCATATATATCATGCCACTCCCTTCTGGCCTGTAAAGTCTGTGCTGAAAATCCACTCACAGTCTTATGGGGGTTCCCTTGTACATAACAAGTTGTTTTTCTCTTGATGTTTTTAATTTTCTCCTCGTCTTTAACTTTTTAATTATAATGTCTTGGTGTGGGTTGCTTTGGGTTCATTTTCTTTGGAATTCTCTGGACTTCCTGGATCTGGATGTCAGTTTTTTTCCCCAACTTAGAGAAGTTTTCAGCCATTATTTCTTCAAATAAGATTTCTGCCCCTTTCCCTTTCTTCTCCTTCTAGGATCTCTATAATTCAAGTGTTAGTCCCTTTGATGTTTCCCATAAGTCCTCCAAGTTATCTTTACATTTATAAATTCTTTTTTTGTAATTTTTGCTGCTCTGATTGGGTGACTTCTACTGCTTTTTCTTCATATTGACTGATCCTTTCTTCTGCTTCATCTAGTCTGCTGCTGGATCCATTCTTGACCTCAGTTTGGTGAGCATCTTCATGACGACTACTTTGAACTCTTTACCAGGTAAATTACTTATCTCCATTTCATTAAGAATTTTTTCTGAGGTTTTATTTTATTTTTTCATTTGGAACATACTTCTCTTTCTTTATTTTGCTTGACTCTCTGTGTTGGTTACTTTATAGTAGATAAAACAACCCCCTCTCCCAGTCTTGAAGGAGTGCCTCATGTAGGAGATGAACCTTTTGGAGCAGCCCTGCGCCAACTCTTGTCTTCTCTCAAACCTCTGTGTTTGTCCAAGCCATCCTATTATATTTTTTAATAGCTCCAAGTAGTTGAGAATGTGCCAAGACCTGCCAGTGTCCCAAAGGGGAAGATCTCAGCATCTAGATTTAGGCTGACTGGAAGCCAGACCCTCAGGCAGCAGCTTTTAACAGTATGCAAATATATATAGTCCTGAGGGGCCACAGTGGCCACCGGTACCAGGTGAATTGGACTGGTACCAGTTGCTATGTGGCAACTGCAAAAATCTGGCTCCAGATGAGTGTATCAGCTCCTTTTTTGAGAGATTCCAGCAAGCTGGACCAACGCAGAAGGAGAGTGCCAAGATGGATCCACATCCTAACAGGCCACTAAATGTATCTATAAGCCATTTAAAATGTATCGTCTTTATGTGGCTCCTTTTTCTGTGTTATACAGGGACGTCATTACCAACAACAGCTGACTTTTGAGGGACAAAATAGTTCCTACAATACTGTTGAGCATATCAGGGGTGCTGTCAATTGAATGGCAGAGATAGTCTCCCCTTTAAGGTAACCTTAGGATTAATGGACCTTTCCACAGTTTCAACATTAATAATATAGTAGAGAATAAAAGGAAAAAAAAAGAATTTTCTTTACCACTCAATATGCAACTTGAAGTCCAAGGCTACTATGAAAGTTTTGGAGTCCTCAAACATGGTGATTTAATGAACATTACAAAGTCTATTCTAGCCTTAGAGAAGTTACTGAGCATCAGCTTGATTTGTTATTAAATTAATCTTAATAAAACTGAAATATGACCCCAAGTCTGTTTATAGATAAGATGAAAAATGACGAAAAAAATTAGCCTTTAGTAATTCTTTAAGAAACACAAAAGAAAGTATAAAAAGACCAGGAGTTTACAAAAAGAGAAGAAAGCAGACGATTAAACTGTACTCACCACCAAATCTACTAACACCCAAATTCACATACTGCCTGTTGCACTCAGGTGGGGCAGCCCCAGTGAAGTCAATGATAGCTTTCTGGGATTGTGAGTAAGGACTTGTAGAGCGTAAGGAGAGGGTAACGAGCATGCTGGGCATGGGGCATGGCAGACACATACGACTGAGGAAGCGAGGCTGAGAACGCGGCCCGCAGCCAACACGGGGCGACCTAACCAACCACATCTAAAAGCCCAAACTCAGTAACAATTCTAACAGGACCATTACCAAAGGTGATTATTTTAAATTCTCCTTTCAAATCAATATAGGAAAATAAAGAGTTGAGGACACTGAAGAGTAATAAACCTGGTAACAGAGATGAGAAAAAAAGCCGTTTTAGTAAATAGCAAGCTCCTCAGAACTTCTAATTAATACTTAAAGAAACGTATAATTCTCAAATATCCATTGCTCATTTAAACCTTAGAAATTATGACATAGCCCCCACAAAAAGTTATAAACAAGAATATAACGATGTAATTTCATAATTCAATCTGATTTAAAAAAAAAGTCAGTCCTAAAACTGCGCATTAGTGCCTTTTCACATTTCCTCCTCCAGTCCCCCGATTCCTATATTCTACAGAGCACAGCTGGGAGCTGCATAGCAGAGCTGGAAAACACCACACTTGCCTCATGACTCACCCACTCCCACAGCCCTCACAACAGGTCAGAGAAAGTCGCACAGAAAGGGGACAGTGGAAAAGGGTGAAAGAGCTGACTGTGTCACCTCTTCAGCAAGAGGAGGCCAGCGGAGGAGAGAAGAGAATAAAGGCTAAACTGAATATAACATTGAATTTAGGCTAGACTTGACTCTTTTGTATCCTAACTGACAGAAAAATGATGGCCTCATGCACAAGAAAAATGATGGCCTAATGCCATTAAAAGACGGCAAAGGAAGATTCAACAATGCTCTTTGAAGGCAATGACTAAAGAAAAACAAAACTTTCATTTTTTACGCCAGAAAGTATAGATTATTCAATAAACTGATCACAAGAGAATGAAGGATTGTTAAATATCTTCTAGTCCTGACTTTTTTTCAGTTCCTCGTTTTCTTTTAGATCTTCTGGGATGAGAGAGGTGAAGGAGATGGAATATTTTGAGAAACTAAAAAGGTTCATCTTAGCTACCTGGATATTGCTGACAATGCTCTAAGCAAATACTATTACTTCCCTGCAACAGAGCAGTTAGCCTAATGCAGTCAAAAGGCCAACGTGATGAGGATCCTTGGTGTGATTTATAATGTAAGAGTTTACAATGATATAGGCCATGCTGTGGTAATAAATGTTCATTTTAAGCCTTTTGAAAGACTAACACTTCATTTGAACATTCTCAGAGAAAGCTTTCTCTTTGTAGGAGGGACAAAATGGTACAATCAAGCCATAAAAAGAGAATGTATCAAAGTACAACAACCCAACAGTTTTTGCACTGAGGTGACCCCGTCGTATCCACTCTACTGCACAAAAATCTAGAACCAACTCCAGACAAATGGGCAGAGTTTAATTTTACTGAATCTCCAAAGCTTCTATATTACGATAACAAAGGCAACCAGCTGGAACACTGACAAATTCTGCATGTAGGGAACTGAAAAGTCATCTAAAAGTACCCACCACAGCGTGCTCTGACTTACACAATCAGTGCAGACACCCGGCCCCATATTGATGGGTGTGGGAGAGAAACCCCAGCTCCCCAGGGCTTCCTGGAGTGTCAGAGAAAGTGGTTGGCTTCTTACTCAGGCTTAGAAACCCTGCAGCACTTCCTTGAAATAAGAAGTATTTCTGCAAATAAAAATGAGCTAAAGGGTTTTGAGGAAGACTTACATAAATATTTTGTGGCCAGGTATGCTTGCTTTACATCATCTCCAGTATCCAAACACATTAAAAAACTGCACCAAAAACTTTTGGAGATTAAAATTACTTAACTACTTACTTCACTGGGGAAACTCACTGAAATAAGCAGATTACCAGAGAGTGTAGAGTTCTATTTTCTGAAAAATTTTAAAAAGGTGGTTCTCGTATTTGTGTGATAGTCTGATTTCCACGTGGCACAGAGGCTGGGAGCTCAGAAGATAATCTCTAGGTACTCTATGCAGCCAAATTTTGAGGTAAGAGTCTTATCAAGTAATAGGTTTATATTTTGCTACGGTTCCCTAAAGTATAATGGATATTTTCTACCTATTCTTCATCCTATGCTTTTAAGGTTAGGTAAGTTAATGATAAAAATACTCTCAGGAAACTAGGAATAGAGGGGAACTTCCTGAACTTGATAGAGAATATCTATAAAACCTATAGTAAATATCATAATGATGCGAAACTTGAAGCTTTCTCAGTAAGATCAGGTAGCAGGCTTGGATGTCCCCTCTCACCAACTCTTTTCAACATCATACTGGAAATACTAGCTAATGCATTAAGACAAGAAAAGGACATAATATACAGATTGTGAAGAAAGAAAGAAAACTGTCCTTCACAGATGACATGATCATCTGTGTAGAATCTTTTTTTTTTTTTTAAGTAGAACATAAAACCCCGCCTGGAACTAATAAGTAATAATAACAAGATTACAGGATTAATATACAAAAGTCGACTGTTTTCCTCTCTACTAGCAATGAACAAGTAAAACTGGAAATTAAAAACATAGTGTCATTTATATTAGCAACCACCCCCACAAATGGAACCCTTAGGTATAAATCTAGCAAAATATGTATAAGATCCATCTGAGGGCAACTAAAAAACTCTGATGAAATAAATCAAGAAAGAACTAAATAAAATGGAGAGACATTCAATTTTAACACACAGGAAGACCCATATTGTCAGGATGTCAGTTCTTCCCAACATGACTATAGATTCAATCTTGATCAAAATTCCAGCAAGTTATTTTGTGGATATCAACAAACTTACTCTATAGTTTACATGGAGGACAAAAGACCCAGAATAGACAACGCCGTACTGAAGGAGAAGAACAAAGTTGGAGGACTGTCACTACCCAACTTTAAGACTTATTATAAAGCTGTATAGTCAAGACAGTGTGGTATTGGTGAAAGAATACAAAAATAGATCAATGGAATAGAAAAGAGAACCCAGAAAAACACTCTATAAATACAGTAAGCCAATTTTTCACAAAGGAGCAAAGATAATAGAATGAAGCAAAAGAGTCTTCCAACAAATGGTGCTTGAACAACAGGGTGTCCACATGTAAGAGAATGAATCTAGATACAGACCTTACATCCTTCATAAAAAGGAACTTAAAATAGATTACAGACCTAAATGTAAAATGTAAAACTATAAAACTGCTAGGAGAAAACATAGATGATATTGGGAATGGTAATGCCTTTTTAAATACAACACCAAAGGCACAGTCCATTAAATAATTGATAAGCTGGACTTTATTAAATTTAAAAACTTCTGCCCTGCAAAATGCAGTATCAAGTGAATGAGAAGATAAGCCACAGACCAAGAGAAAACATTTGAAAAATATACATATGATAAAGGACTGCTGTCCAAAATATATTAAAAAAACTCCTGAAACTCAACAATAAGATAACATATGAGAAGAAAACAAAGAAAAATGAAAAGAAAATTGGGCCCAAAACTTTAAGACACCTCACCAAAGAATATAGACAGATGGTAAACAAGCACATGAAAAGATGCTCCACATCATGTATCATCAGGGAAATGCGAATTAAAATAACAATGAGATACCACTATATACCTCTTAGAAGGGCCAAAATCTGGAACACTGACAACGCCAACACCAACATCAAATGCTGACAAGGACATGGAGCAACTGGAACTCTCATTCATTGCTTGTGGGAATGCAAAATGCTACCGCCACATTGAAAGACAGTTACCAATTTCTTAACAAAATGAAACACACTCTTACCACACAATCCAACAATCGTGCTCCTTGGCCTTGGTATTTACTCAAAGGAACTGAAAATTTGTATCCACACAAAAACCTGCGCATGGACGTTTATAACAGATTTATGCATACCTGCCCAAACTTGGAAGCAACCAGGTTTCACCTTCAGAGGTGAATGGAGGAGCAACAAAAACAAAAACAAAAAACTCAAAAAACTGTGGAACATACAAACAATGCATATTATTCATAGCTAAAAAGAAATGAGCTATCAAGACATGAAAAGGCAGGGAGGAACCTTAAAGGCATATTACTAAGTGAAAGAAGCCCATCTGAAAAGGCCACATGTTGTATGATTCCAACTATGTGACATTCTGGGAAAAAGCAAAACTATGGAGACTATAAAAGAGATCAGAGGTTGCCAGGCGTATGGGAGAACACAGAGGATTTTTAGGGCAGTAAAAACACCGTATGACACTATTAAATTGGATACATTTCGTTACACATTTGTCCAAACCCATAGAACATACAAAACCAAGAGTGAACCATAACTGTAAACTACGTAAACTAGGGACTTTGGGTAATAAAGATGTATCAACATAGGTTCATAGATTGTGACAAACCAAACATACCACGCTGTTGGGGATATTGATAACAGGAAGTCTATGAATGTGTGAGGTCAGGGGGTAAATGAGAAATCTCTGTACCTTTCTCTTAATTTTGTTGTGAAACTAAAACTGCTCTAAAATAAAGTCTTTAGAAAGAAGTGAAGGAAACATTCTCCACAGAAAGGGACACAGCTCTGCCAACATCTTGATTTTAGCCCAGTGGGACCCATATTAGACTTCTGACTTTAGAACTGCAAGATCATAATTTTTTGCTGTTTTAAGCCACTAAGTGTGTGGTAATCTCTTACAGCAGAGATAGAAAACTAATACAAAGGCCAACCAATGAAATTTACTGAGCAGCACAGATTTCCCACTACATCACCAGTTAAGAACTGTAAAAAGAACAAAGTTTTCCAGTACTCTGAGAATTGCAAAATAACGTTGAATGTATATTCCAGGAAGCCTGGTTTCAATGGGGAAAGAAAAGTTAATGCAAAGAAAGCCCCCAAACTGAAATATGCTTGTTACCATCAACATTTCGAGGAAGAAATTTTACCACTCATTATCTCCAGGGATATGGTAAGTGAGAACTGAAATAACACTGCAAACGGTCCTCAGAATTATTCAGCTCTGATCAAGAGGACACATCCTAAGAGATACCCTTCCCCCAGTAAAGCTGGAGAGGAGAATTTTTAGAATGCTAAGAGCAGCAGGTTACTTCATCAGGAGCCAGGAAAGGTGGAATATAAAAAAAGGGAAATGGAGACAGCCTCTGCATAGTGACAGAAAGGATAACTTGAAAACACTAAGGCATCCGTTAAAATTTCAGGCTATTACCAGCCAAGGAATCAGGTAATTAATATTGACTTAAATGCCACCAAAGCTTGTTAAGGTACTCACTATTTTTAACACATTTCCTCTTCATGCATATCTGTGCAATGGTATTAAAAAGCTCACGAGAAAGAAGCAGGAGTTCAAGGAAGATGAGAAAGTTCTAGAAATGTGACCAAACAATTAGTTCAGCAAAGACGACCAGCAGGCCAGAGCACTGGGGAACTTACAATGAGAGAGAGGAGAGCAAGGAGGCTACCTCTGTGGGGTTGGTATCGGGGAACTGTTCTTGGCACTGACAGTAACTGTTCATGTGACATTGCACAATTCACTGCAGTTCTCTGAGGTCAGATGAGAACTCCCCTGAAAACACTCTGAGCTGCAGTTATGAATAAGCTCCAAAAGAGCATGCCAGCTTGCACCCTTAAATGGCCTAAAGAGGCAGGATGAATTTTTTTTTTATTTCTTTTCTTTTTTTTCTTTTTCTTTTTTTTTTACTAGGGAGCCTTCTACCAGAGAGGGGTCTGGAGGAGGAAACATAGCGACACTTCAAAACTCACATGTTGAGACTTGGTCCTGAGACCCTGAGATAGGTACAGCCAATGGATAGCCTAGGAGAAGTAACCTAAGCTGGGTATATAGAAGGGAAGAGAATGCTTCCATAAGGATCCTT
Source organism: Rhinolophus hipposideros (assembly GCF_964194185.1). NCBI lineage: Eukaryota > Metazoa > Chordata > Mammalia > Chiroptera > Rhinolophidae > Rhinolophus > Rhinolophus hipposideros. Next base: position 45,412,083 of record NC_138052.1, read on the forward strand.
GTTCACCATGACTTCCCTTTATATCTCTGCCACAGAAATTATGTCTGGCAGTTCTTATAGCATGAATCCATATAGGTTTTAAAAAATAACATATAATATTATATCAAAAGTATTACCTTGGGAGTTTTTGTAAAGGACATCTAGTAAAGAGTAATTTTTGTACACATTTCAGTATAACATCAAAAATAAAGAGCCGTACACATAAAAAAAATGTCTTGCGCAGCACCTTGATATTAAAAGTGTGTGCAACATGCCTTTAGCTAAGAATCCTTCAGTCCGCACTTGTGTAATATACACTTATTAAAGGTCTGTCACATGTTAGGCATTGTGTACCGTTCTAAAAGAATGAAGAAAATCTCTCCTCTCTCCAATTGTTATGTCCCACACATCACTTCCTCTAACCCCAGCAAGCAGACGAGGGAGGATTTCCTAAAGAATAGGTATGCACTAAAAGGAAGAATCCAAAAGAACAGCAGCAAAATGGAATCCTATGTTTGTATTCTATCACTGGCGAGCATGTTACACTGAGGAATCATGCATTTTTGTGGCTTCTCAGTGCAGTGTCTTAGTGAAAATGCTGCTGTAAGAACTCAGGCCTAACACAGCGTGAGGAAGCAGCGTCAGCTGCTACAGGGGTAGTGACATCCCCCGCTGACCCAAAGCCACAACCAGTCCTTATAACCCCCATGCACTTTGATACTACGCTTACTCAATTATGTATCTCCAGGTTTCTTAAACTCTAAAAAGAACATTTCACCAACATCAAAAAGATTTTTTTTACTGGCCACTTTTCAAACATCATTTTTGCATGTATAAGCTTTTATATGCTGCTATACTTAAAACTGGGAACTCCATATATATCAAACAATACTTTTTAAGTAATGTTTTGGCACAGTTAGTCAAAATATAAGGCAGCCACTTAAAAGAACTGTGTAGACTTATACTCATTGATAAGATATCAAGGACATGTACAAACAAAGCAGATTATAAAACAACTATGTTTCATAAAAATAAGCAAAATATTTATATAATAACATTTAAAAAATTTAAAGTATACATTAACAAAGGTAGAAAAAAGACTAGAAGAATATTTATTAACAGGCTAATACTAATGTATCTCTGGGTAGAATTATGGATGATTTTATTTCTTGTTCTTTCTTTTAATTGAGATTCTAAATTTCTAAAATGACCATGTATCATTCAAAAATAAAGAACTTTATACAATCCCTATTGCTGAAAGTATTTATACTCACAAACATCATGCTCCATTGTCAGAAAAAAAAAATGACATCTCATAATCAATGATTTTTAATTTGTCTATTTTGCTTCCCTTCCTTACAGTACCACATTTTTCTGAATATACATGTGACTTAATTTAGCATGTTTACTAGCAGGAAAATTTTGTATATGCAAAAGCCCTTTACCCTACACTACTGTATATCATGTATATTTATACAATCTCCATGGACCATATGATCAATAACACTGAATTAACATCAGAAGATGCAGTCTCCAGCCTGGCTCCGTGACTGTAGGAAAGCAACAAACATAGAATGAAATGAAAAATTATACCGGGCAAGGGATGTAACAGGGCTTTCAAAATTATAAAAGACTACAACTGTTGGCTGCTATTTGCATCATTATCTTCAGCATCTCCTCCAAAACATTTTCAAGTATTCCTGTCACAATATTTCGTGATGAGTTTATCAGGAACCATTGTTAAAAGAATATTTATGTGAAATGTTAAAGAAAAGAGGGATAAAGGTAATAATCCTGGGTGTGTATGAGTTTCTTATTGCATTCAAAATGGAACTGGAGAGAGCTCGGCCACAGGGCCAAGCGGAGAAGAGCAAGAACAGACCCAGGTTCAAGCCCTATTTCTGCGTCTTCTGAGCTGTGCAGCATTGGGCAAACTACTGCCATGATTTTACACCTTACTCTCCTCAGCTATGAAATGTCAGTCACAGGATTGATGCCGTGGAGGTTTCATGATGATTACAATAGACAAAGCACGCACAGTGCTTATCACCATGCCTGGCACATAGGAGGAACGTCATCATTGAAAGGACCTCGCGGACGATAAAGCAAAGATGTGCAACAATGAGTCCCATTCTCAGAGAAATGGAAAGAACCAAAAGAGAACATTTTAAAAAATTGAGTAAAATGTCAAATACTTTTCATTTTAAAGAACTGCATTTCTAATAAGTTGCTGCCTACATATTTACACATACCACTACTGGAAAACAAACAGGGTCTTGTCAGAAATAATTGAAGTCTCAGGAGGTCCGCATCAAAGACCACAGCCTGACACTGCACCTGGATTCAACCTAACCATCACTCTCCTCGAAATTTGGATGTTGAAAAAAAATAAACACTGGTTACTATGGAAACTAGTAACCCAAAGGTAACATTCAGACAAAAGGGTTCTCACCTTCCTTTAATTACCCATAGCTCTTCTTTTCATCTGTCTTCTGAGTGCATTTTTCACTTTCTACTTTGTATTATAGGCATTTGTGCAGGGTCTGATCTCTCCACCTACACAGTAAGCTCTTTTGACTACAGAAACTCTGTCTTACTCATTTTTGGATTTTCAACAAAGACTTGCACAAAGAAAGCCATAAATAAGTAGTTTGTTGAGAAAAAAAAAAAAAAAGAACATGTACTAAAAAGCATTGCCGCAATTGAACACTATGCCTACACTATTTAACCTTCTGGGATAAATTAATCAAGCTTCTAAACCACTTGACTAGTAAGAATTATGCAATTAGCCTGATTTTACAGGCCAGGGAACGATTTAAGAATTCTGATCCCTCCAGAATACAGAATTATAATTCAGGCATGCAGATGCTAAAACAGTGATCAACATTGTTTTTATCAACTTCAACTTTCTTTATGAAATTATAATTTTCTAAAGTCTATACCAATAGCTAAGTTCACCATTTAATACATTAAATTAATAAATCAAATTAGACAATATTGTCATGCTAAAGGATTTGTGTTAAAATAAATATCCTACCCTAGAGATCATTTTTCCCTACAAGCAGGAAAGCTCTTTTGCTGGCCTCCGGTCTTTAAGTGGCCCATCAAGATATAATGATACTACTACGTAATAACAAGGTAAATTCATTATAAGCAAATTGATGGGCTATATCAGATCAGAGCATCTCTGAATAACGACTGCCATGGTTGCCTTTAGTGAAACCATAACTACAATCCACTGGGCTGAACTGTCAAAAAGTATGAATTGTACCCGGCACAAAGGAATTCGCAATTTAATCGATAAATTCATCATTTTTCCAAACTACTGATCCTGATTGTGAAAAACATGTTTTGTGTCAAATACATGACTATTCTGTTTTATGAAAAATATACTAATGGCAAATATTTGTACAATGTTTAGCTCAAACCAGAAATTGCTCTGCCATTCATTGGCAGTATATAAACTATGAGATCACCTACTTGGTGTTTTCCTCCTGAAATGTGTTTAAGAGGATTTCTTTATCTTGTGCCTAACTTTATGATAGTCAGGGTTTTGTTTTTTTTAAATAACATAGATGACATCACCATATACACAATGGACAAGGGAACATTTGCAGAAAAGTACATATAGGAAAAAAAGAAAAAACTACACTTTAACTATCTCCATACAGCATTTGATTTTTGAGACCTAAAGTCTAATCCTTTATCTCCAAGCTTACAAAACAACAAGTCAGTTTTAAAAGTATGTTAAAGCAATATTACATTTTTTTCAAGGAAGGTATTAGCCTTTGCCATCTCAGTCTTTTGCCTATGATCACCAGAAATGAATAATAGAAAAATAAATATACTACTTCTAGTCACAAATGTCTTTTTTTACAGAATGTGACATTTTGAAAAGTGAAATATTCCCAGTTTCCTACTCACAGAATGAAGGTGAGGTTTATCTGGCAACTGGGAGTGAGGTGGGGGTGGGGGAGCCACACTCCTAGGAGGTAGGTCTATAAAATGCTATGTCAAAAAGTAAGTCAGAATGACCTTTCCGAGAGGTGGAGAAGGCAGCCATCCACAGAGCACTAGTTAAGAACTGATGAAAGGCCGGCTTGAACGGAAGTCTCTACCCAGTAGCCTGTAGAGCACAACACACATAAATATCATGCCCAGATGACCTCAGAGGATAAGAAAGGCAAGCGTACTGTTTCCCAGTACCCAATAGCCACACATTGTCTAGACCAGTGATTCGCAAAGAGAGAGTAAGGATGTGTGTGTGTGTGTGTGTGTGTGTGTGTGTGTGTGTGTATGTGTACATGTGTGTGCTTACTTACGTATATGTATTGCAATTTTGATGTGGGAAAAGGAATGAGAAGGGTACAAACGAGGGCATGGATCTTATAAAATCTGATAAACACTAAATTATTGTCTGTGTCTATGAGTTTTTGTTTCTCATTTGTTTGTCTTGTTCTTTTGGGTAAGGGGGTGGGTGGTGGGTGATGAGGGTAAAGGGGATCAAATATATGGTGATGGAAGGAGAACTGACTCTGGGTGGTGAACACACAATGGGATTTATAGACGATGTAATACAGAATTGTACACCTGAAATCTATGTAAATTTACTAACAATTGTCACCCCAATAAAATTAAAAAAAAAAAAAAAAAAATCTAAAGTAAATCTGATAAACACTGGCCAGAACCTTCCAGATTCCTCTCACACAGAATGGTTTAGGAAATAACTTCTCTGGGCCCGGAGGGGATACAAGTGATCTGGAGTAAATTTCAAATGGGGAATGTAGTATGAAGAAATTATATGACAGGGCCAACACTGGATGACAGGTTTCTGATACTCAACAAGCATGTAACTTTGAGGGTTCTAAGGCAAGGGAGTCAGACCTATGAGGGGGGTGTTGGTGGTTAGAGAAAAAGGCAGGAGACTGCCACCCTGCACACAGGAGATCACTGAGGGTAGTTCTATGATCCATATTTGTTTACGATTTAAACAGTGATTCTAAAACTGGGACCCGTGAATGTTCTCACAGAATCTTCTATGAATGTTTTAAAATGTTTCCGTTTCAATTACATTCACACTCACATACATATTTATATTCTGGGACATCAGGATAATCTCCTTAAATTCAGCCACTAACATGGTAAATTTACTCTGCAGCTCTCCTACATGATTATCACCTCATTTCTCAAACCTTGAACATATTTTCCTTCCTCACTCTCAACAGATGACACACCTTATTTTACTGAGAAAATAGAAATGAGAAGAGGACTTCTACCTGCCCCGGCCCAAATCCACTAGTCTCCTTGAAACTCTGCCTGCCCTTCACGATGGTGGCTACACTGTCCAACAGTGAACTCTCTGTTCTCCTAAGTCTGACCTACGTGGATGCCTGGGCATCATCCCTTTCCACCCATCTGAGGACATCAGTCTCACAATGTCCCCGCTTTTATTCCATTTTTCCTTCTCAATGGGATCATTCCCGTTAACCTATATAAATAATGCTTCTAAAAAAGAACTCCCTTCACTCCATATTCTCATTGAGCTATCACCCCATTTCTTTCTTTGCTCCCCTGTATATTGCAAATTTCTAGCAAGAGTTATCTGTGCTAACAAGTTATCTTTCCTTGCTACCTCATGTTCTCTCTTGCCACTCTGTCCTGAGCCCAATTCAATCAAGCTTTTGTCTCTATCACTCCACTGAAATAATTCTTGCCAAGGTCAAAAACATGCTGCATTTTGCCAAATACAATGGTGAATTCTTAGTTTCCATTTTACTTGCTCTATGAATAGCAATCGATAACAGCTTTTCACTCCTTTCTTGAGACACTTCCTCTGGTTTACCAGACCACCATTCCCTCCTGTGCTGCACCCGCCTCTCCTTATCAATCAGGTCATTGTTCCTCATCCACAACCCACCTGAGAGTGTACCAGACCACTTCTCTTCTTTTCCTTCATCACTCCCTAGGTGATCTCATATAATTGCATGGCTTTAAATACCATATGTGCCAACAGTTCTCAAATTTACATCTCTAGCTCAGAAATCCATTTCCTTTGAAATCTAGACTGATGCACCCTACTTGTCCTCCTGAATTGATATCCACCAGACAAGCCAAACTTAACATGTCTGAAACTGAACTCTTGATTCCACAACTCCCACTCTCCTCCCCATCTCAGGAAACAGCAATTCCATTCACCCATATTTTCAGGCCCAGTCCTTGAAAAATCGTTGATTTCTCACACCTCCAACTAGAGTCCAATAATTGCTTGTCACCTCCATTACTCCCCACCCTGGTCCAGGTCCCATCATCACTCTCTGCATCTCTGTGATAGTCTGCCAGTGGGCTGTCTGCTTCCACCTAAGTGGTGTCTCTATGGTTTATTCTCCATAAAGCAATCAGTGCTCTTTTTAAAACATAACTCACATCATATCACTCACAAACCTTCAATGGTTCCCGCCCACTAACAGTGAAATCCAAAGTCTTTACCACAGGCCACATGGCCCTATGTGATTCAGCCTGTGGTAGCTCTCCAACCTCATCCTTCACCACTCTGTCCACACGGGTCCCCCGCTGGTTTTTTATAACTGCTTATAACATGCTTCTCACCAAGTATCTTTGTAGTCACTATTTGTTCTGTCTAGAACTCTCTCCTTCCAAAAACCCTCATGGTTTGAATCCTTACTCCATCAATGGTCTGCTCTCTCTTTATTTAGAGAGCCCTCTGTGGTAGGCAGCATTTTATGTCTGCCTCCAAAATTCTTGTCCCTTGGTGTACATGTCCTGCATTATCCTCGCCTCTGAGTGTGAAGAGGATCTTTAAACATGATGGGTTGTCACTCCCATGATTAAGTTATGTTATATGGGAAAGGTGAACGGATTTTGCAGTTGTAATGAAAGTTCCAAATCAGTGGATTTTGACTTAATCAAAAAGGAGGTTATCATAATGGGACTGGCTTAATCAGGTAAAAAAAAACCTTTAACAGAGGGACTGAGCTCTTGGAGGAGAGAGGAGGGCAGATGGTGTCCTGTTGCCCTTGAATAAAGCAGAGTCATGTTGTGAACTGTCTGTGGAGTGGGATGGTCTGAAGGAGCAGAGGACCTCGGTCCACAATCGCAAGGAACTGAATTCTGACAACATCCAAATAAGCTTGGAAGATAACCTCGAGCTCCAGGTAAGCATGCCTTACTTGCAGACTTGTAAGACACAGCAGAGAACCCTCCTAAGTGGTGCCCAGACTTCTGACCTAAAGCAACCGTGAGATAGTAAATCTAGGTTGTCTTAAGCCGCTAAGTTTGTGGAAACTTGTTACACAGCAGTTGAAAACTAATATGCTTTCCTTAATACAGAATAGCACCCCCTATACTTTCTAGCTTCCTGATGTAGCTTTTCCTTCGGAGAACTTGGATGTATCATATCATATAAGTAATATGAATATTTGAATTGTTCTCCCTGCCTCTAGAATATAAGTTGCTGGAGGGCAAGAAATGTGTCTTCTTTTCTTTCCCCATCGCATCACAAATGCACATAGTAGGTGCTCAATAAATATTTACAAAATGAATGAATATATTGGCTTTTTACATTTACATCAGCACAGAGTGATCACAAAAATTTAAAAGCATTTAACTTTTAACTTTCAAAACCTGTTTCTCAAATTAAAGTATAAGGTTTGCCCTTTGAAGAGTCCAACATTATATTCTGAGAAATTCACAAGTTCTCAAATATGAAAAACATTAGCTTAAAAAAACCCTGTAAAAAATATAGGGGAAAAACGTATACAAACAATTGGGCATCAACATATGTTCACTAAAATAAGTTATACTAAAAACCATTTCCATATTTTCTAGGCTGTTAGATTCAGGAAAATACCATTGTTATAATATGTCTTAATTTCAGCAAGACTTTCAATGAATTCTTTTATGATATCCTTCTGAATGGTTAATGTCCACTAAAAGGCAGGGGAGTCGATAGGATTTGGTTTTGGTTGAACAACTATATCATAAAATACCAGTTAATTATTGAAAGCCATTCAAAAAGTGAGCAATTTCTAACAGAGCCAGAGGCTCTGTCATACTTGGAATTGTTGAACATGTTAATCAATGTTTTGGAAAAAGATGTCAAAAATAGGTTCATCAAATTGGCAAGTGATATATATTCAAACACTGTAACTAATATGACACATTGACAAACAAGAGTGAAATGTATGGTGGGCAAGCAATGAGTCAAAAGCAAGTTCTTTATTATAGTAGTAAAGGTTAAGACAGAGAGTGAGTTTTAAAACATACATTGCAATTCAGAATTAGGCTTGGTAGTCTGTCAAATAGAAAAAACAAAATCAAGTTTAGTTTGACTGTTAGGTCATGCTACATTTGCCACCATGGTACATGGATGTTGCAGAAGGCAATGAAACCGGCTGATTTAGGAGAAATACAGAGCATGATTTGCAAAAATCACATGATTTTCCTACTGTATTCCAGCCTGCTCAGACCACATCTGGAGGCCTGCATTTAAATATGGGTGTTAGCTTATATTTAAAAGGAATACTGTTAAAATGGAAAATAATTCCAAGAAAAGAGTTCTGAGGTCAAATAGGTTTTAGAGTAAACAACTTCCTTTCCTGCAGGACTTCTTTGAACATTTAATGTTAATGCTCCTTGTATTTCCAAAATAGGTGTGTGTATCTGTACACAATAGATGGATACCATGCACCACTGTTTCTTAACTTATCTGAAAATGGAACCCTTTCTTTTTAAAGCATCCTGTAAGGACTAGTGATCTAAGCCACAAACTCAGGAAAACCACCGCTTAGACCCATGAGCAAAAGGAAACAAAAGTAGGTGCAGACTAAATGTCAACAAAGGTGAACAACCAGGATTATGAGTGGGATATAGAACTGTATTATGAGAAGCACAGCTAAAGTTATTTGAACTGCTTTGCCTAGGAAAATAGAAGAACAAGCCTTGCAAATATATAAATGGCTCTCAGAAAAATGAGGAAATGCATTTGTATTGTATTGTTTTATTACCTAGAGCAAGACAATAATGAAAAGCAAGGTTCAAAATATACATGTTAACACCCTTCAGGAGACTTTTATCCAGGGAGCCTGATATTTGCTCTGAGGGCCAGAATTTGAGCCCATAGGAACCCAGAATAGGCAGGTCAGTAGAATCTTCAGGAGAAGATGAACTATAACAATTAAAGCTTTTCAATATCATAGGGGTCATCATGGAAAAAGAGTGAGCTGAAGTATGCACAGAGGCTTGGTAAATACCCAGCAGGGAGACTATAGAAAAGATCCCTGTATATATAAAGTAGATTAGATGACTGGATTCTAAAGCTTACTTCCAACACTGCACACTCAGTGGACTAGACTATAACCTCCATAGTTTCGCTCACACCTGCATCTCAATGACAAACACCGGGCCAGGCACAGAGTGGGTTTCTCAGAAATACTGGTGAATTGAATGTATAAACAAACAAGTGAAAAATAAATGAAAGGAGCACCTGGTTCCAAAGTCAAATGAGAAGGGACTAGGCAATTTCATTCTTTGGAGATTGTGAAATATGCTAAGTGTAACTCATAATTAAGGCTTCCTTCAAATATAAGGAAACCAGTCTTGTAATAATTTCACTTCTTGACTGGGAAATCAACTCTGAACTAAATCACACCAAGGGTTGTTGTGAGGGTCCCTGGTAAGCATGTGAAAATGCACTGCAGATTGTAAATGGCCATCAGAAGGAAGGGGTGATTACCACAATGATAATCTGCTCTGACAGACTATGATAACTCAGAGGGCTGGAAACTAACCTTGAACATGAACCTTCTTATAGCCACAGCCCTGAAAACGGTCCATTCGCCATGTGTTTTACTTGTTTAATTGTCAAAGGAGAACATGTATAACTTGTTTTAAAACACCTTAAAAAATGTGACCATATTCTGATTGACCTGGTAAATTAAGCTGTCTATAATTAAGTTTAAGCAAAATTTCTTTTGTCTTGAGTTATCAAATTCTTAACAAAGAATATACATTAAGGTGGACATTAAAATTTAAGAATCCTTTGGTAGAAAGAGCTCTCATTCCTTAGATACAAAGACTATACTGCCAGGCACCATATTTGTGTCCATTTCCTAGAAGACTGAGGGTTCTTTCAAAATACATCTGTCATCTCTCCATAGCGGCTGATCAAACCTGCCACTGAAAAATGTTCTGAACAGGCAACTTGTAGCACAAGCATGGTTTATTTCTGACAGAGACCGACTGCTGAAGTGTGAAAGAAACTCATTAAAAATCTCTTACTGTGATCTCACATTGTAAAAAACGAAAAGGGAAAACCCAAGAATGAAATGGCAAGGCACGCTTGCACGGGGCTTTTCTTTCTGACTCTTCTTTAGTAAGCAGCCCAGAGAGAGCAGTTAGTCCTAGCAACACAGCATACACTGGCTCTTTCGGGAAATCAAGTAAGTTACCAATGTTAATTTATGCTAATCTTATTAAAAGTTAATGAATGCGATCAGAATATTGTACTATAGGAAAAGTGATAGAAAATAAACAACAATATTATTTACCTTAATCTTAAAACGAGGTTCACAGCGCAAGAAGCTTCTCTATAGTCCTCACTAGCATTGGGTAGGGCCTTTGAAAACAAAACAGCAAACAGTGTTATAAACTCAGGAAACAAACAAAATCATGATATCCCTTGATTCATAGAGCCCTTTCTTTCCGGAAATTTCAAAACTTTGTCTTTACACATGCTGGTCTTATTTAGCCACATATCACCTGTGTGTGAAGGTTGGAATGATGCCTAATTTCCATCACAATTGGGAATATGAATATTTCACACAGGAAGCCTCATCCTAGGATGAGCCTATGAACAACTGGTATAAACTGCAATAAGTCCAGGGAAGAAGGCTCAGCCATCTAAACAGACACCTTGCAACCAGAGCCATTGGGCTTTGGTGATGCACAGAGGTTTTGGTGATGCAGAGGTTTGTTTGGGAACCTTAAACTGAAACCTCAGGATGCAGAGGAAAGTGGAACCCAGTAGATTAGGCCACTGTTTTATCTTGCCTGCCTTTCTCACCTAGAGCCTATTTCCTTGACTACATATCATCAACCATGACCGCTACTACACAGCCCTTTCCTATACCTATGAATCCCTGAACATGAGCAGACCTTCCTGTTGGAGTAGGACAATGAGAGATTTCAGGTCAAGCCTTGGTTCTGCCACCGACCAGCTATACAACTATAGGCTAGTCATTTTCTGAACCTATTTTCCCATTCACAACATGGGGATAATACCTGCCTCAAAATGTTGCTGGGAGAACAAAATAATATATATGAAAATGAGTTATAAACTATATGTTATACAACACTAGTTCTCCTAATCCCTTTCCCTGTTTACTCTCTTTGCCTTCTGACCCATTATTATTCCTAACTTGCCTTTAATCATTCAACCAATCCCTACAGTCTATGTCCAGGTATTTTACTGAGTTGCCTGACACAGTGTAAAAACCTAAACCGAACCCTGCCTCTGCCTCAAACCAGTTGTGTGACCTTGGGTGAGCCACTGAACCTTTGCAAATCTTTGCTTCCTCAGCCTAACATAAGGGCCAAGGACTAAATATCTGACCTCAAATAGGTTTCCGGCAACCATGAATTCCCACTCTGTTTCCTATACAGCTGTTTCATAAAATATAGATCAGGAAGGATGGAAATGAATTTAAATGGAATATGCCGATTTGATTTAAAAAAAAAAAAAAACCCAAAAGCAAACAAACAAACAATGATCTAAAGGCTTCATAGTATAGCTACTTTGAGAGCGGAGGGCTTGCCTATCAATTATGCAGCAAAACCAGAATGGCAGCCTCCACTTTGGCTCCATGTTCATCGTTTCTCCCATGCACTGCTCATCACCCTTCCTCAGCACCCTACATGACTCTGCTCACACGCACACGTCTTCTGTCATATAACTTCTAATATAAATGCATTTCACAGTCACTGAATTATTATTTTTTACAAGGCAAGTTGTAAAGATAAATTGGCCCATAAAATTCAATGATAAAAGAATTATGAAAAAAAAAAAGTATCATTTAACTATTACTACAATGTTTTGTGGCCAGAATCTAACAGAATGGTCAGTCATTTTCTTTCCTTTTCTTATTTCACACAGTACCAGCAATTTCAGAAGCAGTCTGGTAATCAATTCTTGCTCTTGAACCCATCATTTAAAGGTTGGAGGTCCTGAAAATCATGATCAATAGTGACAACACTCTTGTCCTCCATGCCCATTAAAAAAGAATTTACAAGCCTCTGATTTGGAAGCACTACCCTGAAATTGTCCATCTTTCTAAGATGTTAGTTTTTCTAAAAATCTGTCTACCAAGCATTTTGGAAATAAGTGACTGGTAGAGAAACATACCTGAGAGTCCTGCACAGAAAGAGACTGTATTTGCTCGGGTATGTTGCTGGCATTCACCGCTATCTGTTAAGAGAGCCACTGTTATAGCACTTTAGGAAACCAAAATGAGACATCAGGGTCAGTGTGGTTACATTAAGTCTCAATTATGAGACGCAAAAATTTTCAATAATTTAAGTAATATTAAAGCAGTATTTCCCAAAGTGTCCTTTGACTCTGCATCGGACTCACTTAGGACACGTGTTAAAGACTCCTGGGCCCCACCTAGCCTAATCAGAAGTCATGGAGATGGGAGAGAATCTGCATCGTTAACAAGTGGTGTGGGTGATCTTTATGCTTTTAGAGAACCACTGAGCTACAGTGAAAGGCTTGGATTATTTGGTGTTTTAAACTTATAACAGGAAGATGCCCTAGGACCATTTTTTCTTATCCCATGATTTCATCTAAAGTTAAGGGCCTCCTAATGAAAGGATGTTAGGATTAATAAAACCTGCCCCTTTCATAATTATTTTGAACAATTTATTCACTGGATTTCAAAAACATGATAGAGCAGTGGGTTTTTAAAACATTTTCTCAAACAGAAATGCCAGAGTGATAGGTTATATTTGTCTAAGTTGGAAACCCGACCCTAGTGATACCCCAAATATTTTTGCCTCACATCCTACTTTGGTGAACTCTCCCTTGAATAAAAATTGAAAGACAAACTCAAAAAGGAACAGCAATGAAAAAGAATGAAAAGGACTTTCCTTTCCTAGAGTTACTATCAATTCTAACATAATCAGAAGTCATCAGAAATTCTTTGTGGCAAGAGTTTTCTATTGTTAAAGAGCATAAAATTCTTACTCTGTGCTTCCTCAAAAATAACTGTGTCAGCAATGAAGTAATAGGGGTAAGTATAGATGTCCACAATGTACTTTGAAAGGCATCAAACAATGAAGATGGACTGATGGATGAATAGATGGCTGTGTTTTTGATAAAGCAAACACAGCCATGGCAGGATCTAGGAGATAGGTACGTGGGTGTCCACCATGACATGCTTTCAACATTCTTATATTTTTGAAAATTTTCATACTAAGTTGTTGGGGTGAAATGACTAGGCTAGAGGAAGAAACAACCTGTGTTCCTTAACCAGCCAGAGGTCTGGCCGGGGGCCTACAAGAAACGACCTCTCTTGTAAACAATCTTTCAGGCTGATTTTACAATCTTAATTAAGGTTTGAGACACAACCAAAAGCCAAGACAGCACTTACAGAACATCCTGCCTTTCAGCCAAAGAACCACTATAATCAGAAAGACCTTCATGGCAGTGACTAGAGGTGATAACTTCTCTTTCCCTTGGGGAGCCCTCTTATTCCTTGCACATATCAGGATGGAGAGCTAGCTAACTAGTGGGGGCTGGGACCTCACGCACCCCGCAACCTCACTGTGTAAGTTTAACCCTGCAGGTGACGGAGGCAGCAGCCTCAGCCTCTCACTGGTTCATAAGCAATACGGGTGATTCCTCAGAAAATGTGCAGAAATGCACAGCAGTGGAGGAAAGGGAGTTTCTCTGTACAAAACAGCTCCCTTGACAACCAACTGTAGTCCCGCAAATTTCACCGTTAGGGACTCCATTCTCTCCATTTAGGGCATGAATTTTGGGCACACATTTTTGCCTGTCAAAACTTACAAGAAAGCTAACACATCCAAGTAGCTGCCATTCATCAATAGTATACGTAAATTTGTTGTTTGGAATGTTTTTGCTGTTAAACAGTTTGCTGTAAGAAGAACAGTTGACAGAATGCTATTTTGATAGGGGAGGGACAGAAAAAATTAATAGATAAATGTTGGATGCCACCCTGGAAATTGGCTTCTGGGACTGGGTGAAAGAAAGGAGAAGATTTTAGACTGGAGAGAAGAAAGGAACAGCATCCGCTTTCCAATTTTTCATAAGAGCTCTGTCTAATCCTCTCATTTACTATTTTTAAATTAGTGTGGCTAAAAGCAATATGTTATCCTGGATTGGATCCTGGAACAGAAGAAGGATGTTAGTGGGCAAACCAGTGAAATATGAAGAGAGTCTGAGGGTTGCTTGGTAGTGATGTACTGCTGTGGGTTTCTTAGTTGTGACAAACGTACCAGGGTTACATAAGAAATTAATGCGGCAGAGCAACCTGGGTGAAGAATGTATGGAAAATCTACTATCTTTGCAACTTTTCCATAAATCTAAAATTATTCCAAAATTTCAGAAATACAGAAGATTTCTGATCACAAATCTAACTTTTATCACAACTAGTCAGAAAGCCAGTCACTTGCCATAAGAATACCTTTTAAAAAGAGGTATCATAAAAGTATCAAGTTAAAGCCATCTGTGATGACTAAGGCTAAGTATAATAAATTTGGAGGGAGAAATCAAATCTTTCCCTTTATCAACAAATGGATATAAAACATGTATGAGAGCTAGCAGGCATTTGGAAAACTCAATGTCATCAGAAATACTTTTTAAAAGCTAAAGGCAGTTTTAATAATTATCAAGAAATAGCAATAAAGTTAGCTTTCATATTGTGACCAATCTCTACTAAAATTAACTCAACCTAAATCCACACCAAATGTATTTCTCTCCTCAGAACAAAATATCAGAGTTAGGAAACAGAACATTTGCACAATTAACTTAGTTTAGATTTTGTAACAAAATTCTTCAATATATCTATTGGGCGTGCCCATCACTGGTGTCTCCTGTGTGTCCAAATTTCCTCTTATAAGCACACTGGTCAGATTCTGTTAGGCCCCATCTTAAGGGCCTATGTTTTAAGCCCCATTTTTTTTTTTTTTTTTGAAGCACTCACAGAAGAAAGACCATGTGAGGACACCGTGAGAAGATAGCAATCTGCAAACTGAGCAGAGAAGCCTCAGAAAAAATCAAACCTGCTGACACCTTGATTTTGGACTTCTATCCTCCAGAACTGTGAGAAAATAAATTTCTGTTTGTGAGAAACTCAACTCCGCTTCCCCACTCCTCAAAATATATACACCTCTTGTGAATCTTACAGGGCTTCAGTCAACAACAAACCTTCCAACTTGGCTTCATTACACTTCATTACATAAGGACAACTTTTCCAAGGGATTTTTGAAACATCTTTCTTAACTTTTTTCCCTCTTTACTTTTCTTTTACTTCCTTCCTTCCTTCCTTCCTTCCTTCCTTCCTTCCTTCCCTTTTTTCTTTCTTTCTTTCTTTCTTTCAAATTTCTGATAGATATATTTAAAACAAATCTTCAGGAATTTTGAGCACACAATGTAACTGGATTCCAATCTGGACTTTGGGATTCAGAGCAACTGTTGTGGTATTCCTAGGCAGTGGTCCTGGATCCTAGCCATGTATCAGAATCACGTGAGCAGCTTTTTAAAAATCAGAATTGCCTGGACATCACCCTAAACCATCAAATCATAATTTCAGGGCTGGATCTAGGCATCCACATTTTTAAAGCGTTCCATCTTTCTGATGTGGAGCCAGACTTTGAACCAGGTGTTTTCATGCCACCTGCGGAGGGGCTGCCGTAAAAAGAATGCGTTTTTAAAGAAGTCTTAGCAAATGTCCTCCTCCTCAGTTAAATGAAACCAAAAGAAACTGAGAATTTAAAGATAAAATCAGTTTCACTTTTATATAGAACATTAGGGTATAAAGCAAAATTGACGGGCCAAAAAAATCATAAAACTTGTACTGATCATTTCAGTGTCTGAAAAAAATTCCAAAATCACAGGCCAAAAGTAAGATCAATAATGGGGTAATAATTGAAGGGTTTTATATAGGTTAGGATGATATATGAGTGTAACCAGGAAACCTCCCCTAAGGAAGCCAGTCCTTGCAAATACCATCTCCAACCCCCGCTTGTAAAAAGATGAGAAGCTTCCAGAGAGCAGGCTCTGTTCTTTGCTTGTGTATAATTCCCACAATACTAGTGCCTAACACAGCTCCATGTGAAAATCAGGCACAGATTAATAAATATTCAATTAACTAACTTTATTGTTAATGTTATACTATTAACCTTTAGTCTCCACTGGCTTCCACCATCCACGGGGAGTAAGATAATAAATGAAATGCACACGAATTACCTACTTGTTAGAAACTATTAATTACTAGTAGGTGACTAATACTTGGCAAGGCTATTTCTAAAAAATCAGGTTGGGAACACAGGACCAGTTTTTCCAATGGGTTTGGCTATGAATCGCTAGATAAGTGGGGTCACTCTGCAACTTTCCAGTTTACACTGGAAATTCTCTTAGACTTCAGGGGGTCTCCAAATAGGGTCTAGTACCAGGCACGTCTACCTGATGTCCCTCTGACAAACCCCCTACTCCGGCCTTCCCAATCTTCTCTGACTAATGCTGTATTACCTGGAGAAAAATTCTACCGCATACTTCCCAGGAAGCCAAATAGCCCCTCACAAGGCAGGCACTGCTAAAATACCCCTCCTCTACTGAAACATCTTACTCTGTCTAAACATGGAACTACTAAGGCGACTACTTTTCCTGAACTTCACTTCAATTACAATATATAAAGTCTCCTGATTTTTCCCTCCACTTCTGATCTACTCATAAATTCCATATGCCTAGTCATGCACTCGGTTTAATGTATATCTTTCATTGTGTGGGCATTCATGTCTCCAACAAACATGTATAAAATGTCTATTAGATGCTAAGGAAACACAAACATGAACACCCCCACCCAGTTGGGGTATAACCGACAAATAAAATTTTATGACATTTAAAATGTAACGATTTTTATATTTGACAGCAACTATAAAAAATTTGATATAGGCAAACGCTTCAAACAAAACAAACACAGTTTTATGAACCTATACTTCAGTTCTATGTGTGCCCCTCAAAGTGCATATACAAAAACATTAATGGACTGAAGTTTGTAATAATAACTCAAATGCTTACCAAGAAGGCGATTAAATAAACCATTTCAATCCATTCATCATACTATGTGGCAGTTAAAAATAGAGGCAGATCTATAGCAACTAATGTGGAAACTTTTCCAAGACAGAAGGTAAGTTGAAAAAAAAATTTTTTAGCTTATATAATCCCATTCATGTTTTAAAAATAATATTCTAGGCTGCTTTATGTACATATTTGTATATGAATGAGCAGAAAAATGTCTGGAAGAAAACACCGCAAACTGATAACCTCTGTGGAGGAAGTGACAGTCACGGGGTGAGAAGGGTAGCAAGATAAAAATGATCTTTCAGTATTTATTCTACTTAACTACTTCATAACTTCTACAGGTCTTTAAGCCCCTTCTCAATAAGGCCTATGCTGACCAATGCATTTAAAAATATAAACCCTGTGACACTTGTACCTTCCACCCATTCTATTTTTTTTTCCATTACTCCTATTCCATTGTAGCAAACCACATAATTTATTAACTTATGAAGGCTATTGTATATTGTTTATGTACGCCCTTTAAATGTGAACTCCATAAGAATAGGGATTTCACTCTGCTTTTCTCACTAATACATCCCCAATACCTACTAAAACGGTGCTCATAATAGTAGGCATGCATATATATATATATACATATATGCATACACATACATATACATATGCACATATATACATATTTGTTGAATATTTACATGTTCAATAATTTTACTTCCCTTTGTAATAGGTAAATATTTTCTGCTTCACTTACAAAAGTGATTTGGCGTGGTTGGCAGATGAAAGAACTACTTTACTAAAAAGCTGAAAGGACACAGGAACCATCATCACAGCTGCTCTTAACATAGCTCAAGACACTGAAATGCCAGCCTTGCGAAAAAACGGGCCTAAGAAGCTGTGCAATAGCAGGTGGGCTGGTTATTCCTAAAATTTGGTAGGAGTGTTTACATTCAATTAAACACATGCAGGCTTTCACAAAAACAAGAAACATGTCTACATGCTTCCTTAATAATAAGCTAGTGTGGGAACAGACATAGGCCACTGGGAAATCAATTGAGTCTAGATATAGTGAAGTGTTTAAGACTTCCAAACCCCTCTCAAGAAGGTCAATAGTGATACCTGATGATTAACTGACAGCATGCTACACATTACTCTCTTTCCTGTCTAGGCAGAAAATATTCTTGCCGAAAAGATACTCCTATAATACGTCAGAGCAATTTTGACAAGCACATGGTGAGATATTGTCACAGTAAACTGAAATCCTCATGAGGAAAGCTCTACACCTGTCATAGAAGGAGTCAGTGAACATTACCCATGGAAGATACTCTGTAGTGGGCCAATAATGAATGACTTCTGAGTCAATGATGCTACTTCAATCATGTTATTTTGCTCTATTTCTAAGCAGAACTGACAATTTTAGTTAGAAATACTCTTAGAAATAGATGAAAAACCTTGACTCTGTACTTTACTCTAGATAAAATAGGAAAGTGGGCAATAAGAGGGCAGAGTTCATGATACTTGGTTAAGATCATTCTAAACAACCAGCATGACATCTGTGTGGTCAACGTGTCCTACTGTGAAGTTCATCACCATCATTCCTAACACAGACAGATAACTTCCTTGACCAAAGTTTATATTTTATGTATGAAATGGAAAGATTAATTCATAAGATAAACATAGGAGGACACAGGATCTGAAAGAGAGCTGCCCATGGGAGGCAGACAGACTCAAAAATCCCTTGGAAAGGCCTATCAACATGGCATGAAGGATGAAAAGAAAACAAGAGAGGGGACAGTAACGGGAAGGAGTGGCTTGTAGCTCTGACGCTGCCTTTTTAGAAGGTCCAGCTGGCTAGTGCCACTGATAGCAGAATAAGATTTACACCATGTAATCAAAAGAAAATGTCTGTTAATTCATAAAAAGTTGGAATGGATATCATTTATAACCCAAAGTCTTCTGTTTCCTTAATGAGAATTTATCAAGGTATACATTAATTACTAGGTCCATAAAATATTTGGAGCTATTTAAATATGCTCAAATTTCCTCTAGGAGAATTAGCAAGTCCTTTGAACTATAATCATCATTAGTCATTCGATATTAGGATAATGAACCAGATGGAAGAAGTAAAGTTAATCAAAAGATGACCAGCTCTCAAAGGGAAGCTGATAAAAGAGTGTTCCTTGCCTACTTAGTTACCACGATCTAAAAATCAAGACCAACAAATTCAACACAGATTTGCTAACCATTTAAATATCTTGCTTTATTGAAAGCCATAAATCTAAAATGAATTTTTCTTATATGTCGACTATGTTTTCTAAATGACAGTATTATTAAAAGTTAAGACTAATTGTCTAACTAGTGTCCTAAGGCTCCCAATGAGTGCTCTGTGTAGGTGATTTCATCAATCCTCAGGGCAACTTTACAAGCATTGTAACCATGCTCGTTTGACACAGGAGGAAACTGAGGCTCAGAGAGTAAGGCAACCTGCCCCAATTTATACAGCTCAAAAGTAACTGAGACAGAATTGGGACCTGCAAAGTCTATGTCCATTTTTATTTTTCTACACATGAAGTCTCTTCCCCAAATGGATCAGAGTCTGATACCTCGAGGGGTGACAGGAAAGAAAATGAAGTGGAAAAAAATTATAAAAATCAATAAATAACTACCACTCACCTCTGGGTTTTCTTCTTTTACTCTTCGTGACTGTAAAACAATTATGTATCCATTAATACACACACACCATACACATACACACACACACAAAATAACACAAAAATAAAATTTACACAGGCTAGCTAATCATCATCAACGTCATTTACCTTTTCTTGAGAAAAGGCTGCTTTCCCTTCTTCACTCTTTTCATCCATCTCGTCGTCACTCCACTCCCAGTCACCGTCTTCGGTTTTATGAAGGTGACCACTTGACCCAGGAACTCTTCTTACCTGAATCAAAACAAACCCAACCAATTCTTCACTAGTCGAATGTGAACGGTGCTCGCTGGTGCTGCTACTTGGGTTACACAGCACACACCTATACTGAAAATAACCTAAGTGGTTATGAATTCAGGGATAACTAGTAGTTAATACCAAAACACACTACAAAGCCTCCAGACTCCCATACTCATCCTCTTTCCAAAGATAGTGTGTTCTTGAAATGCATTACTATACAGGTAGAGCAAAATATTTTGGAAGAATATTACATGTATCAGCCATTAAGCTCATCTTTCACTTTGCTTCAATTAACTTTATTAATTACTATACATAAAGGGTCACGTGGTAAGCTTCAACATTGCCTAAAAAAGGCATGCAAGCAACAGACGGCTGATTGAGAGAAGGCAGGAGAATCAGGCAGCCTAATGAAGCATACAAGACTAGTGGTATCAGCGATCTCAAACCTAAATCAAAACAGCAAATACCCTTTTGTTGCCACCTTGCTCTTTTTCAGAACCTGACATCATGTTTGTTTTCCCAGGATTCTGCTCAACCTACTTGAGCAAAACAAAACAGTATCAGACTATTCTTAACAAATCTTGTAGCACTTTGAGACTCGTGAGATTGCTGGGAATACAGCAAGATAATAAGCAGTCATGCCAGATAATCTAGAAATTATAATCAGTCTTCTGGAATTATTTCAATTTTTTTAAACTAGGGTAGAGACGCAATCCACGGGCATACTTTCCAAATGTCTTCATGATTGAAAAAGCAGCAAAACTTTTTAAAAGATAGGATGATGGAGAGTGATGAGCTTCTGACCAAAGTAATTTGCCTTAAAAAAAATGGACTGAGACATAATTAAGCAAAGCAATGTACCAGATGACCATGATGTGAATGTAACAGCTAGTGATCTACTGATTCCGAGAAATATCAATTGGAAAGGGACCTTGGAGACTGTCTTGTTCAATCCCCTCATTTTACTGAAGAGACGAAGGCCCAGAAAGTGACCCAAGACCACGGCTATAAAATTAAGGCAAGAAAAAAAAAACCCCTCAGACTCCCATTCAAATCTGAGAGTCTTCTTAATACCATTGAATAATAACTGAAAAAGAAGTTGTCCAAAGATGTCCTATGAAGACTTTGAAAGACTGTGATGTGAAGAAAGGCTATGTTCCATAACAGAAACTACTTAGTTCTATCACAAGTACTTCATTAACCCCAAGGGAAATACCACAGAACTTAATTGTTTAGAAAGTAAGCATTTACACATGTCAATCAATGTGAAGTCACAAACAATACAGGCTTAGACTGGGTTTGATTTGCAGGCATTACCATATAACACCTGTAAACATAAGCCTGACCACTTGTCTAGAAGATCTGAGGTCCAACATGGAAAGTTTAAAGGTAAGTAAAAAGTTCTTATTCATAATTGCAAACAGTTATGCTCAATTCAAAAAGGAAATAAAAAAAGTTTTCTTTCCACTCCAAAAAAATTTTTTTAGACTAATTCTTCTTTGAAACACTTAGCATTTAGTAAAACCCCTTCTGTGCTTAGTGTAAGTTATTTTTTCCACTTGCATTCTGAGTCACTGGAAAGACCTATTCTAACAACAGTGATTTTAATGGTGCTTATAGATGCAGGCAAAGTACGGTAGAAAAAATGCTGAGATGCACTTCTGGATTTTCAGAACAGATTGATCCTTTTAAAGCTACAAAGAAAGGGGCAAGAGAATAGACAAAATATTTTTTCTTGATGTATGCAATAAAATTATTTTCTTAACAACACTAATTATGATAGCAACATAGAGAAAAATCTGTTAATGACTACATTTAAAAGAAAGAATTTAAAGCTACATCTATCACAAAACATATTAACTAAGAACTGAGAAAACAAGAAACAAGTAAAATTGTGCATTAGAAACAGAACAAAACTACTTTTAATGAAATTATAAACCCAAGCATTGGTTGATGAATTAGTATTCTTTAAGTACTTATGCAAAAGATTATACGAAGGAAAAGGCTCTTTCTGAAAATAGTCAGAGATAATGCAGCCTCACGCCCTAACATTTAAATTATGATCTTTTTCCTCTCATTCTCTGTTTACAAGATCTGTCAGTAACGTTTATAAAAAGCAGGATCCAACTACAGACAATAAAATGGCGATTTTCTATTTCTATTTTAGAATGCTTGCTGTCTCCCTCTTGGTTTTGTTTGCTGGAAGAGAGAAAGATAAAGCAAAATGTCTAGGATTTGTAAGCTTGGACATTGAACGAAATGGCGGGATGGACCTATAAGTAATAAATATCAGTTGAACAAATACATGTAGAAATTAAGACAAAGAAGATTCAAAAACTTACATAGCATAAAATATTGGTATAAGAGTAGCAAGAATAAGAATACAAATTTGTTCATTAAGAATGTCCTCTCAGTTTACTGGAAGGGAAAAAAGTTGCTGCATAATTTGAAACCCAGATTTCATAGTGTATTTAGATGACACTGACCTCTACTGAAGAGACCAGAAAGCACTTTACAGTTAACATCCTTGCAGGGAGTTTTGTAGGGATGACAGAAAACGACTTCTACTTTTTAGAGCAGAGACAACTAAGTTTCACATAGTTTAAGAAATGGGGTCCTTATCTAGGAACTTCTATTTAGGAACACTATATCCGATGAAAACTTCAAAAAAAATTAAAAAACCTGTGTGAAAGCTTCTATCGTCCCCCAACTCCTACAAGGACGAGAATGGAGGTTATTCACCCTCAAGACTCTGCATTACTGTTACATTACTCTTACTCTGTTAAATAATAATTTACTCACTTAGTAAAAGCCAAAAAAGAAGTGATATCATGATTTTTTTTTCTCTACCATGGGTTTAAAAATATAATCCAATGATTCTCAGAGAAATGAGTTCAATTTAAGCAACAGCTAGAGATATTCATAAGCCCATAAACTCCTCAGGTCAGAGCTGGCAATAGGGAGGTTAGAAAAGTTTTATGTGCAGTAACATTTATTCCTAAGACTGGGAATAAAATGCAATTGAGCAGTTCTATGCACACCATACCTCTAAAAAGGAAGTAACATTTTCTTCTTTTTCTCAAAACAGCATCTTTATGAAAATCCACTACAGAAATGAAGTCCTGATTTCCACAAGTAAAGAAGTCAGGCTCAGTCAGAGAGGAACAGAATGGTTCCTTGACTGGTTCTGGTGGCTGCAGGGTCAGATGTCAGAGGCAGAGCTAGGACGGAGCAGTCAGAAACGGGGAATGACAGCAAGTAGGCAAAGTCACCGGAGCGGTCTGACTAGTCTTCCCCAGTGCTGCCCCTCTGAACAGGAGCTTTTTATAAATATCAGGACCCGGGGTCTCTATACAACATCTCAAGCTACCATCTGACCCCTGACTCCAGAACAGGAAGAAGGGTATGAAGGAGAGTATAAAAGAGCCAATGGATGAACTATCTATGCAGGGTGTGAAATATGTTAAAAATTGAAATGTGTTTCTCTAACACACTCTAAACAAGGGATAAATGTGATTTCTTTGTTGTTATTTGTGTAAAGATTTTAGTGCTCGCCCGGGCAGACAGAAAACTAACACTGACCAAAATTTAGTACCTTTTGTCCCATCATTCATGGCCCCTCCTTCCAAGCACGTGCCAGCTGTTCTCCCGGGACATGGGATTTCGGAATCTCCCTGGAAGGATTTTCCCCATCAGTGGGAATCCTGCACTCTACTTCCCCTCTGCTGGTTGAACACACTGCATTCCTGACTGCAGCCTGAGCCCCAGTAACCCGGGAAGCCCACCCACCTCACGTCTGCCCACTGAAGATGGACTGGACATGGCACAAAACAACACCCAGTAATTTTTCTCTTATCAGGCATTCTGCTGACCAAAAGTATAAAAAAATGTTTCCAATCAATTGTTGTTTATAATGTCCTTGAGACACCGCCAAACGAAAAGCCTTCTAAATCATCAAACATTTAAAAATAAAATTAGACTTGGTAAGGTTTCAGTAGTAAATATTTCACTGTGCCAAGCCAGATCTTATACTCTGACATTACCACTGCGACCACACCTCTCTGACACCTCTGTCCCACACCTCCTGCCTGGCCTCCCTCAGCTCTGTGGATCTCGGTCCTCTCCTGCCTCTTCCATCAGCCCCTCCTGGCTTTAACCCTGTTATTTAATGCCTGGAGCCCACAGCTGACTCACTTGATGCTGCACTGATTAGTACCCCAAACCCTTGAACAAATGGAGAACAAACCATGCTGCCTGGTGACGTTACAGGTGACCACTAGCCACTCTTAGTCGGGGCATGAGCACTGCTATACCCTGTTATTTAAAGTGTGCTCTTTGGACCAGCGACAAGAGATCACCTGGGAGCTTATTACAAATGCTAAATCTTGCCCCCAACTCCAGACTCACTAAATCTGAATCTGCCACTAAGCAAGCTCCCCAGGTGACTCCTATTCTTACGCAGGTTTGAGAAGCACTGTGCTAGATAACACTTCAGCTCTGTGTTAGCCTATTTCCTCTCCTCAGGCCATATTGTGTTTCCCCAGAAATAAGATCTCACCGGAAAATCAGCCCCAGCACGATTTTTCAGGGTGACATCCCCTGAACATAAGCCCTAATGCGTCTTTTGGAGCAAAACTTAATATAAGATCCGGTCTTATTTTCGGGGAAACACGGTAATAGTACCAGGTGCTACCTACATAACGATAGTTCACATGCTCAGATCACTTGAAATGCATTATCTAATTTAATCTCCACAGTAGCCCTGTCAGCTGAGAATCATTTTATCCCAACATTGTTCAGAAGAAAAACTAAGGTGTAGCTCATATGGGCTCAAGCTCATAGAGCTGGGAGAGAGAGTGCTAGGATGTGTGCCCAGGAGTCTGGCCCCAGGTCTCCACTGCTGGCCTCTGCTCCTGCCACTCACAGGAGAGCCCCATCTCACCCAGCCCCAATCACTTCAAATATGATAACATGCTACTCTGAGAGCACCAACTTATACACAACCCTTCTATTCCTAATCAACTTCTTCATGCTGTCCTCGCTCTTAGCCTCTTTCCCTCCTTGTGTAAGGAAAATGGATTCCTTTTCCTTTAAAGACCAACACTGCTGTGCTCGTCATTTATCTATTCTCTTATTTATTCCTTCAAGACAGTGACAGCCAGGTTCCGGCTTTCTACATCCATCATGAACATGTTTAATTCTCTCCTATACTGCTACTCACAAAACGGGGCGGTTGGATTCTGCTACTTCCTTAAGCAGTCACTCCATCACTCTCCCCTTTCACTGTCAACGTTTTTCTAAAGATCAGTTCTAATTGCTGCCCTCACTTCCTCAGCCCATCCTCACTCTCATACAAAATGTTATCTGTCCCCCATAAGTCACCAAAACTGTTCTCTCTCCCCAAGATTTAATGAATTCACAATTGTGTAGTTCAATGCTCCTCTGTTACCACAATGCTCTCTTGTAGACACAACTGAATCCCCTTGGTTTACTTCACGCTCTCTCCAGACCTGTGCTCATAACGTTTCTCCTTCCACTTCACTCATCCTTCGCTAGCTCCTTCTGTTCTTTCTTCTCTGTCTTGACCATACAGCCTAAGCTGCTCTTAGGCTACTACATGCTTTTAGCTCACTAGGAATTATCTCCCCGAGTGAACACATATTCTCCAGGGCCTCTCCTCTCTCATTTAAGCTGATGACCTTAGAAACTTCATCTCTTAGTCTCATTTTCCAAATGCTTTTGTATATGAACATCTGATTAAATTCTAGTTTGCCATCTCCCACCCATTTGTGAAGGCGCCCCCCGCCCCCCCAGCCTCATCCTGACACTTCTGCATTGTTGTCCTGTCTTAGTCAACACCTCCGTGCTGGAGTGAGTTCACATTGGCTTGGGAGAGCACATTGCTAAAATTTCAGAAAGTTTGCCAGACTTCACATTGGCCGCCTAAAATTGGCCAGAGTAGGGGTATTGACACAATGGAAATTAGAAAATGCTGTAGTACAAATTATGATTTGTTTCACCCTCACTGACAGAGCGCCAGTTTTCAATGTTTACCAGTACAATGCTGATGATAAGACTCGGCTCATGGAAACATTGTAAAATTTGACAAACACATTGAAGGTGAATTCAGTAGTTATTCAGGGAACAACTACTTTACTTTACAATGGGAAATATCTCAATTTTATTGTACAAGCCTCTCAAATTTCGCCTTTAAAAGCAAAACACTAATTGATTTTTACTCATATGCACCAAACATATACCAATATAAATACTGGAGGGAACTATATTAATATTACTCAAATTGATACATACGGTGTCGTGCAGGGCGGCCTGCTCGTTGCGCCATTTGTCGTGCAGGGCGTCCGGCGGGGTCTCTGCTCCCGCTCCCCACATAAAAACGCAGGGCACGGTGAGGCCAAAAAAAAACACCCACGGAGCCATAAGTAGGGGAGTCATATCACTATATTCTCGCCGGCGGCATCCGTCTCTCTGCAATCCGCTCTTGCTAGCCCCCATTTTTTTCTGCTAGCGTAGCCACAGCAGTTATATTAGTGGCCAATGGCTTACGGGTTACAGCTGACGGCCAACTAGCCACAGCTGATGGCCATCTGATCACAGTTGATGGCCATTTACTACCCGAGCCAGCACCTTTCTATGTGAGGCCGAGAGCCTGGAAACTGTTTTTTGGGGCTCTGTCCCCACATACGGCTTGGGACAACATTTCTTACAAAAGCATCATGAGAAAACAGTGCTATGTCTGTACATATATTTAATGCATATGAAAGTGAAAAGGGTATCCTCTGAAAAACTGCATTAGATGATGCAAAAATTGGCTCGATGATGATTGATGCCAATATTGCAAGTCAAGAGCCTAAATAATACTGCTTAATACAAAGTAAGAAAGAAAAGCCAATGATGTATTTCTAAATAAAAATGTTTTGAGATATTATTTAACCTAGTTACACATAATTATACTAATAAATTATAATCAGTAAATATTTTATTTTAGCTATATCCCTAAATGTTCATAATGTTCAAAATGACCAGAAAACTTTTTTTTTGTAATCTGTAGATTTAGAAAACAAAATATCACATTATTTTCAAGTTTCTTTTATTTATAGGAAAACAATATACATTCCGCAAACTGGATCAAGAGTTTTACACCTGATAATTTTTCTGTACAATGGCAATATAGATCCTTACCAGTTACAGCATGAAATTAGTTTCTCAAACTTCCTGTAAATATTAATATGACCATGTATTGATGGTAAACATAAATGTCATTGAAAATTATTCATTTTGTTTATAACAATTTGGAACATTGATTATTTGATCAAATATTTAGGAGAAGTGAAATGTAAAAGATGGAGAACTACTGGCCTAGCTGACATGGCTGTTTGTTCTTTCTAATCCCAGAAAAACAGAAACACATAAATGTGTTATTCCTGCTCAGCATGTCACTATACGTACATACAGGGTTGTAGAAACCGTCTGAATGTAGCAGTCACTGAGTATTGGCTTCACAAGGCACATATTTCCTATAAATTGTTTTAATTACAAAGCATTTAAAATAAAATTCCATTTTGGGTTAAAAAAAAAATGTCTCTGAACTCCCGCTCCCCCCACACACCTGTCATCTTGGCAAAGGGCACAGTCATATAAAGTCCTTAACATGGCACCTGGCACACAATAAACACTCGAGGCATGACAAGTGCTATTATCACACGTTTCATCTTTCTCACAACCCAAATCTATCAAATGTTATATTCTGCACATTTTTCCTCCTCAGCTGCCACTGCGCTAAGTCACATCCCCTCCAATGTTGATCTCCTGTCTCTCCTCTTAAAATAAACTTCTAATCAATCTTTTGGCTTCTAATCTCTTTCCTAGTTTATCCTTCCAACTGCCACTGGTCACACATTAGCACTTTCTCTAAAAAACCAACAAGAGTTCACTACCACCTACCGAAAGAGCCCGGCTTCCTTCATGTTCAAGTCTCTCCACACCCGGCTCGTCCTTTTGTGCCCAGCCCCTGGCACGGAGCTACATGGGCACTCGTAATGGCGGATGAAGGAGCGAAGGAGTGAATGAACCCGGGAATGAACAAACTCCATAGGAGGCGCCAAGGAAGGCAAGATCCAGTTGCGTGCGAGTGACATACTTTCACAGCTCTATCTTTTTACATATGAATTACAAATATACCTCGGCCTGATCTGCCCTTCCTCATTCTCTACTTTTCTAATCGAAGAGGCTTTTTTTGCCTACGGCTTTATATCATCCTAGTCTGTATTAGTTACCGAATGACATACAGAACTGTATATACCTTCAGGGCAGAGAGCTCGCTTTGCCTTTTTAAAGAATCAATCACCTTTTTATTCTTTCAGTCAACAAAGTTATATTTAGTGCCTACCTTGGTGACATGTTCTAGACAAAAGACTAATAAAATAAAAGCTTACACCTTGGAACAGTTCACAATCCAGGAAGGTGGGCAGACATTTAAGCTAATAATTTCAATAAAATGTGAATGCAACATTAGAAGAGAGATACAAACACTGTGAGATCTCAGGAAAGAGGATGACCATCTATCACGGACAGCATGGAAGGCTGGATGTTGAGGGATAGCAAGAGCTCACCAGGCAGAGAAAGCAGAGAGGTTTTCCCACCCAGACAGAAGGTAAGAACTTACGGAGATCTGCGGACTCATGGAACATGGCTGGGTCACAAGGTACTAGGGTCTAGAGGTTAGGTTTAAGGAAATGGCTGAGAATAAGGCTGGAAAAGCTGTGTGAAGAGCCTGCACAAAAGGAGAGAGGACCTGGGTGGTCTAAAGAGGAGGGTCCCACCTAAAGGGAGTGCCCAGCATTAGCTCACTGCGGCCACAGAAAGGCAACCCCAGTGCTGCCAGGTCCTGATTCTTCCCAAGAGGTGGATAATTTGGATTATTTATGGGAATGCTCTTGATTTGTTGTTGTTGTTGTTGTTGTTGTTGTTGTTAACAAGTATGGCAAGATAAAAAGAATTCGTCTGCACAGCCAAAAAAACGACGTGTCTGTGGGGCAAACTTGGCCTGTCAGTTTGCACCCTCGGCTGTACACCAAGTCAGAGGGCTTAGACTTCAGACAATAGAAAAACACAGAAAGGGAATGATTATATTTGGATTCCTGCAAGCAGAACTGAGCATGTACTAGGGCTTGAGGGTGACAAAGGCCAGAACGGAAACAGCATTATTCATTGTCCCGGTTACTATTGACATATAACTAATCACCCCCAAACTGAGCCACTAAAAGCAACAACAATCCAGAAGCCCCGTGGCAGTCAGACTTGCTTCCTCAGTGGCTCAGGGCCCCAGCACAGGGAATGCAAGAGGACCCCGAGTCAGGACAAGCCCTTCCCAAATTCCTGACACACAAAAACCATGCAAGATAATTCAAAGGACTGTTGTTTTGAGAAGGTTGTCAGTGAGGGCTCAAGTGAAAGTGAGGAGAATGTTACTGGAAGCTAGAGGACAAGAGGAGCCCCCAGGCAGCGGCAGTTTGGCAACACTGATATCCACGGTAAAGTGGGAAAGTGAAATGTACACGATGATCTAGCTCAAGAGATTTCCAGGCAGGATACTTAAAGTGACACCTGGTTTCTGTTTGCTGCCTATGATAAAATGTGAGCAGAGAGAGAAAAGCTAAAGAGCACAGTGTTACCTATAAAACTGTTTCTCATTTCCAGCCTCGCCAGATTATCAAGCAATTCTCAAATGAAGAAATGACTTCAGAGCAAGGACCAGATCCTGGGCGTGAGGGTGCGACACTGTTAAGACTTCAGAACGATTTAAGGCAGTGCCTCCTAGACACTTTCAAACTGACCGAAGGCCTTCTAACAAGCTTAAGTTGAATAATAAAGCGTTTAAGGATCTTAAGGGTGCTGTCCCCTCAGTAGTCTCACATGTAGCCCACGGTAGACAAAGCATCACAGGGTCATGGCTCTTGTCAAATGGCATGAGCCCATCAAGATTCACAGAAAACCCACAAGTTTCTTGGATATTTGTATTGTGAAATTATAACTGGGCTAGAATAAAAGAAACAGAATACAAAATGAAAAGGGCCTTCAGATACCCAAACTTTCATAGGCAGGAAGGTGTCTGAAAAAGCTCCCCAACTGCAAATGCTGGCTCTTTGTTATGGAAAAATGACTTAAAGAGCAGAACCCAGAGTCCAGAGAGTAGAAGCAAGAGCCACAGAGAAAGGCGAACAGGACCTGACAGTGAGGACCTGGTTGGAATCCAGAACTGCCATGTATCTGTGTGCCTCCCCTTTTCCCACGCTGGGAAAGGCGTTTAAAGGGCCTGTGCTCCTGTGGTGTGGTGGGTGTGCGTCGGGCAGATCACTGAGAATAACACTCAAGGAGCTACACCCAAGGAACTGATTCCGAGGAACCTCCTTTGTACCCAGACCTGATTTAGATGACAGGTCCTTTACTTTGAGCCTGAGCCTGAAGCCGTAATGGGATGAGACTTCTGGAGGGTCTTGGAAGTCCAAAAATATATTTTGCACATGGGAGAGACGTGAATGAATTATTGTGGCCAAATGGTAGACCATGGCAGACTGTTTCTTCCAAAGTTGACCATATCTCCTTTCCCATGTGTTCTTTCAGAATCTTGCCACTCCACTATCAAAAGATGGGAGTCCAGTGCCCTCTCCATAAATCTGGGTGGGTTTGTGACTCGCCTCTAACCAATAAAACTAAGTAAGCAATGTGGCTTCCGGGGCCAGGCCAGGAAAGGTGATGCAACTTCCACCTTGCTCATTGGAATACTGGCAATTGATGCCTTCAGCCATCACAGAAGCAGTCTGACTGCCCCGAGGCTCCCTGCTGTCAAGCAGCCCAGACTGGACCCCATGAAGACAAGGCCTGACCATCTGATTGCAGCTACATGAAACTAAAAAGCGGCCTTCCAAAGTTCTTCTGAAACCCTGACCCACAGAAACTTAATAAAATGTCTGTTGTTTTACGCTGCTAAATTTAGGGTGATTTGTCACACAGTGATAAATTATCAAAATAAAGATGGTGATAAGGTGATTTATTGAATTTCATTTTTATTTGTGTATAGTTAGTAATTCTTTGAAAATGAGCAGGTCATATTTGATACCCCTTACCATGAAACTTAACAGATTCTACCACACTTTGCTTCTTGGTCAGTGTTTTCTGACTATGGACCTTCTGGGCCTCTGAACGATTTATACTTAAAATTTTTCCATCTGACCATGTTATTACTCATTAAAATACCAAGAAGTAAAAAGTCCATTTCTATTAATCATAGATAAGTGGCTACGACTAAATCCTAGACCTTTTTGCCCGTGATTCAAATTAATACTTTTTGACCTCTTGGAATTCAATGCTTATCTAGTCCTGCTAAAAGCTGACATTTCCTTTTTCTAGAATGTAAAAGGGCAAAATAAAAGAATGAAGATATTAAAATGTTCTGTAGGCAATTAGAAAAAATTCTAGAGAAACAAAGACTTTTATAATAATAACAACTCAAAATACTGGGCTAAGTTTAGTGAAGGGCACACTTATAGCAACTTCCTCATAATACTTTAACATTTTATACTGTGAAAAGAATCAAATTTTGATAAATGTTGCTCTTCAGATAATGATAATGGAATTTTGTAACTCTGAAAATCCAACAGGAAAGGGCAATGTCTTGAAAGAGAGAATGTGCTGGAAGCTAGAAGGGAGTTATTCTGAAGCAGCAGCATAAAACACAGAGAAGCAATTAGATTCCTCATTCTGTTTTAGTCCTATCAAACCTCCAGTATGGAATTTCCCCAAGTTAGGGTGACAAAGAACAATGACAACAACTAGGAGCCAAGAAAGCAGCATCCAATTTTGCAACTATTGTCTCTGAGAGCTAAAACTCCTGCTGGAATGGGTGCCAAGCTGATCTGTAACTTTAGCTAATAAAGAAAACAATGGGAACGTTCAGTCCTGGTTAGACAAATAACAGAAATGAGAAAACAAACTTCATGTAAAACCAAAGGAAGAAAAGAGAAAATAAATGTTTGGCACTGGAGCAGAGTGGAAGCTGCTCTGGATACAGCAATAAATTACAAAGTTAACTTAATTGCAGGAAAAGGAGGGGGGGTGGTATGAGAAAGAAAAGCATATAGCCAACTGAATGCAACTCTAGGCAGGCCACAGAAATAAGTACTAGAACCAGAATAATTCTAACAAACAACAGAGAAACACATTGTGCTGGTCAGTGTTAGGTGTCAACTTGGCTATGCTACAGTCCAAATTATTCCACCAAACACTAATCTCAACATTGCTGAGAAGGCACTTAGAAGAAATGATTGAAATCCATAATTGACTTTAAACACAGAAATCATCCTTGATAATCTGGGTGGGCCTAATTAAATCACTTTAAATGGTTTAAGGCTTCTCTGGAGAAGAAGAAATTCCACGTGTGGACAAGAGCTTCAGCCATGCCCTAGACTTCCTGACCGCCTGCCCTATGGATTTCAGACGTGCCTAGCCTGCCCCCCAAATCATGTAAACCAATTCCTTGTAATAAATCTTTTTATATATCTCCCACTGATTCAGTTTCTCTGGTGGAAGCCTGACTGACACACTAAATCCAGCAGCCTCACTGTTGGTATTGGAAAACAAAAGGCAAATTCACTAGCAGAAGAGCAATACCAGTAACAGCATGCACTGATTTTTGGTAATGGAACATATTAATGTCCCCAAATGAAATATAAAGAGAGTTGAACAGAAAGGACAATAAAACAAAACAAAAAAATAACTAAGAAAATATGAAATACCATAACTTAATACAAACTCAATTCTTACGTTGCAGAAACACCCAACATAAAGACTAGGGGTTACTGGTTCAACATCATTCATGTTAACTCTGAGTAATGCAATCAACACCACCACCTTGGAAAACATTCTGGCAAAAACTAAACCTGCTTAGGGAATAATGACCCATGAAAGGTATTTAAATGCATTGAGTTTTGTAGAATGAAAACTGCATTTAGATTCTGCAATTCTTACATAGACCGGAATAACAGAAAATACCTATAAATGTTGTAATTTCACTAAGCTATCTGCTTTTTAAAATACACACATTTATATAAACATTTTATTGTTTGAAATATTTTAGAACAACTTTTACCATGTTTCCCCCAAAATAATACCAGGTCTTATATTAAGGTTTGCTCCAAAATATGCATTAGGGCTTATGTTCAGGGGATGTCATCCTGAAAAATCATGCTAGGGCTTATTTTCCAGTTAGGTCTTACTTTCCGGTTAGGTGTCAGTACCAAGGAGTTCCTTCATAAAAAAATTACTTCTAACTGCCTTAAAGATACATTCTAACTATTACTCAGCTTATATAGTTCCCAGGTAAATGTCTGCCATAGTTTCTCTGAAAATGTAGGTCCCTCCATAAAAGATTTTCTGCATGCTCTCTATTACGAAGGAACAAGTTTTTCCACCTTGAGATACATACTATGCCTCTACCGTGTGAAAAAGAAATCATTGAAAGCAGTTGCTATCCCTGTTGGCCAGCAGCAGAGCGTTGCAATTTCTCACTATTCATCAGGGTTTAGGGCTCAAACAGAGGCACGCTTATTCTTTCTGGTTGTAAAATCAATACAACATCGACATTATGGAATAGTATGCAGCCAATAATAAGTATCAAATCATCAAAATATAGGATGAGGAAAAAGCTGGTAGAGAACAGAATATTCAGCATTCTTTAACATAAAAAAGGGAGGTACACATACATATT
This sequence comes from Rhinolophus hipposideros, assembly GCF_964194185.1. Classification (NCBI taxonomy): domain Eukaryota; kingdom Metazoa; phylum Chordata; class Mammalia; order Chiroptera; family Rhinolophidae; genus Rhinolophus; species Rhinolophus hipposideros. The sequence goes on from NC_138052.1 coordinate 45,446,128, forward strand.
TCTGGATACATTTGTATATGCACAAAGCATTTCTGGAAGGATTTACAGGACTTGGTAATGGGTTCTGGGTTGAGGGGGGATTACTTTCTCACTATGTTATGCACTTTAAGGAACCCCAATAAATAACACCCATTTTCCCCTCTCTAGTTCTGAACTAATTTAGAAATAAGACCAATAAGCATAGAGGGGTCAAAACATTACCCTTATTCTTTATAAAGGTGATATTTGAGAATGGGGCTTAAATGCTGAGCCAGCAGCCTTCCTTGATGAACTGATCCCTGGATTAAGACAAGACTTACCTATCCAGTCCTCGGCAAGGATGACCAGCACATTCCTCCCTCATACATGCAGGGCCACAGTGACCAAGAGCACCTCCCTCTACAAGCAGGCTGGCTCCAGGAGGAGGGGAGAGAAGGGGCCGGACTGCACGAACCCTATTTCTCCCTCCAAACTCACCAATCAGATAAGTCACTGGGCAGAGCTAGGCCAAGAATGTTTCACTAAAGAAACATCACCTGCGGAGAAGAAACATTCCCTCTGCCTTTTCACCCAATATATCTTTTCCATCATTTGAGCTTTTATTATTATATATAATGCAGTCAGTCAAAAAACAAGTATTTAAAAATTAAATACACACATACATACCTCTTAAAATGTTCAGACAACATAGTATTATATAAGACAGCAAGTAAAAGCAATCACTTCCTGCTTCTAAACAATGTTCAAAGATTGTGACTTTTCCTAGAGGGGAGGGAGTGATGGAAAGATGAGTTGCCCAACATATTATAAAGAGAAAAAAAAAATCTTCTAAAATCTTCACATGACACTGGGGGTCAAAACAAGAACAACTTCTATTCACCTACATTTATTACAACAAATGTTAACAATTTAGGATTTCCAACGTTTTTTAATATTTTATTTTTAAGCAACAAATTCTGGAATGAAGACTCATCATCACAATAAACTATTGGTCCAGTCAATGAAACTATCGTCACATTTCTGAACACAGAACAAATGTAATGATAGGAGTTCATGATTATTAATGCCCTGCCTTTATGTTTTTCTTGGTCAAGTAGATGAGTTTGTGTTGTTCTCTATTATGTCTACAGAATAATGGACGCTGTTGTTTTTTTAATCTGGTATTTGCTACAAAATTCCAAAGATGTTAAAATATTCTGGCATATAAGAAAATCTGAAGCTGGGAGGGTAAAATGTAGTTAAATCTATTCTGAGTTCTTTTATTTAGAGTAGCTTGTATTTGGCAGGAAGTAAATATATATTTGTTGAATGAATGAATAACATTGTTTCTGCTTTTTTTCCAAAAAATGCTATGCCAAAAGCAAACCCTGCACCAGGAGGGAACTTCTCCCCTTCCTTCTCCCACTGTTCCCCCTTGGAGAGGCACGTCCGGGGCAGGAAACAAAGCATCATAGTTTCTGAAGGGATATGAGGGGAAAGGCAAGTTAAGACCCCATTACTTCCTGAAACCCTTTAGCTCATGTTCATACTCCACAGATCCAGATAATAACTGAAATTTTCTGCCATGAATAGAAAACCTTGCGCTGTGAACCAGCACCCAACAGACTATTAGTGCATAATAGATACCTAAAAACTGTTAGCTGTACAAATGAATGGTTAGTTGGACAAATGTTAGTTGGACAAATAAGCAATCCTAGGCTTAAACATGAAGACACAGGAAAGTTCTGGGTCAAGATATCTCAACTCAAAAGGCATTTTATCACGTCCTCAGAAAACTACCACCCTTAGCCATCATGGATCATGTCATTGTAGTGACATGATTGGCAGAGATGAGTACAGGGAGACCAAAGGGCTTAATTTATTCTATCTGCTTAAGCAAAGCAGCAGCTGGTGTCTGGAAAACTCTGGGCCTTCCTCTAAGCCTCTGAAGATCCTGAGAGGAAAGGCAGAGTTCTAAATGCCAAAGAACAGCAAAGATGATGATCAAAATGGATGGGCCCATATGCCTCTGAGATGACATATTAACATCCTACAGTGTTGGGAATAATTCAAAGAAGCAAACAAGTTCATGCTGGTTTGCTGAAATCACGTTCCCTTTGTAGCCAGCTCATTTCACTACCCTGCTGTCTGCAACGGGCAGAGACTTCAGACGGGAGTTTAGTTCAAAACAAAACAAAACAAAACAAAAACCACACACGCAGCACAGACTTACACCTTGGCTTGAAAGAGTGAAGGGTTAGTGAGGTTGAGCATTTCTTCATATGTCTTCTTGCCTTCTGTATGTCCTTTTTAGAAAAATGTCTCCTCAAGTCCTCTGCCCATTTTTTAATTGGGTTGTTTGTTTTTTTGGAGTTGAGCTGAGTAAGTTTTTTATAGATTTGTGATATTAATCCCTTATCAGATATATCATTGGCAAATATCTTTTCCCATACAGAAGGATCCCTTTTTGTTTTATTGATGGTTTCCTTTGCTGTGAAAAAACTTTTAGTTGGGTATCCGATGGACATGCGTCCTATTTGGGAGACCACCTCAGGGATACTGTGGATACCTGATCATGGCATTGTACACCAGAAGCTAAACATTAATGAATGCCAACTATAATTTTATATATATAATGTGATGGTTCAGTGTGAGGTTGGAGGGATAGTGGATGGGGGGAGGGGGGTTCACAGTGTGAGGGATATAAATGATGAACGTCTAAGTATTACCTTGTCTTGTACACCTGAAATTAATAAATAATTAAAAAAAAAAAGAGTGAAGGGGCTGATTCCAGCACAGGTTTGAACGAATAAGAAGAGCCGTGATTACATCATGAGGTCTACATGTGGAAACATGACTCATATTTAAATTTCTACCCTCTCCTACTTTACCTCTCTTTTCAGATCATCCCATGTCTCACTCAATCAAAAGTCTCAAAAGTGTAAGGAAACCAGTAATCCCCTACATGGTCATATCCACTGGAGTCTCAAACCTCTGAAGAGGATGAGATAGGAACTGCCAAGAACACTACCCAAATCCTGGATGTACGGTGTTATCATCACAGAAACCCAATCCAGTTGTGGTGACATATTCCTCAATTTGTGGGTCAGAAAGATATGAGGAGTATCGCTCTACATGCAGAAAGAGTGGCATACATACCATAGAAGTGTCGAAAAACAGGTGAGAACAGACCTTCATCTCCCTCCTGTTCTTGGCTACCACACATACTGCATTCACTTTTGTTAAAGCTTTCTAAAATGGAAAGCTTTTTATACAGGCATATAATGTGAGAATGGTATCATGAATCCGATTCACCCACCTTCAACAACTATCAACGTTCTGCCATTGAGATGTCATCTCTACACCCCAACACATCTTGCTTCAGAGTTTTGTAAGCAAATAATAGACACCATACCATTTTGCCCGTAAATACTTCAGCACACCTCTCTAATTGATAAGAACATTTTAAAAGATGATCAGAGTGCCATTTTACCAAACAACAAAATCACCCATAATTCCTCAGTAGAATTTAACACCAGCCTACGTTCACTCTTGTCCCACTGACTCAAAAATATATATTTCAGTTTATTTATTCAAAACATGATCTAAAGAAGATCCACATGTGGTTCACACTTTTAAATCTGTAACAGTTCTTTTTAGTCTCTCTTAAGAAGCGGGCCATCATAGCCACTTAAGCAAGCTCCGATTTAGATGTTATTTTTTCAACTAACAAGGTAGTCTAAGAGCTTCATTGTTTCCCTGTTGCTAAGAGGAAACACCGCCTCCACAGGGATAACCCTCATTTCCTTACCATCATTGGACAAATTAATCCTCAGTAATAAATCAAAGCTATGATGAAGGCTCCAATTTAAAATTGCTCCAGATAGGAGTTTTATTTCTGGGGCAATGTCTCAATTGTGATTCAATTCGATACTGAAAAGGGCCTTAAATTCTATTTTTGTTAGTGTATTTAGTACTAAAAAGAGATCGCTGGAGCAGCAAAATAAGTAACATAGAGATCCCTGTAAAAGATTCTTAAAAACTATGTATTCTAATTCATATATTTTCCAAACAAAGACAATATCTGTCCCTCCACTGATTTTAAAAAGAAACCAAGAAATAGCCTACTTGTATATTTTCACTGGGGTTAATTTACTTTTTTTAATTGGAGCTTCAGAGTCCTTGGCAGGGGACAGGGGAGAGCAAGTGTTGACACACAAAGGAGTTTCACAAGTAATCCAAGCCTCAAGGTGGGATATGATCCTCTTCTTCTAAGGCTCTCATCACATCTGCTAATCAGTAGTAAAACTAAGCATATTTGTGTATTATCACTTTCTTTTTTTCTGCCCGATCCCAATAAGAGTCCAATGGCTAACTTGTAGATAGCTAAGAACGGAAAGGCAGAGGGCATCCAGAAAATATAGAAAATGGATCATTAGTTCTTCAGTGAAGGGCGTGTGTGTGTGTGTGTGCATGTGTGTGTATACAGGCTCCGCACTCCCAGGAATCTTTTGCACACACTGATCTTTACTATCACTCTTGTGCTGAGGGCGTCCATGTTTTTCTCTTCAGGCCACACCGTCCCGTTATTTATATATGTCATGCACACTTGTCTGCTCTACATCTCCATTTGAGATGAGGCATACCATGAGCATCTCAAGTCCAAGACATTTAAAACATTCAGCATCTACCCCAGTAAGTGTTTCTTTCTGCCTTCCAGTCTGAGAAAGCAGGAAGTCAACCGCAGCTTTTCCCGAAATCTCCTATCTGCATGAAAAGCTTTCAAAACCTATGTCGACTCTGTTTCCCAACCACCTCTTCCACCTATTCTCTGCTTGTTCTACCTAAAGTCTCCACCAATCCTCATCTGGAATAACCAGCAGCCTACCTACATGGCTGCTTCTTCCAGTCTTGCCTCTCTCAACCATCCTTCACACCGCTGCCAGCCTAGTCTTTCTAAAGGCAAACTAGCTCACTGCACATCTCTGCTAAAATCCTTATCATAGTTCCCCCAGAGCTTTCAGGAAAAACAAAAACAAAAAGTGAAAACACCCAAACTCCTCATCAAGAGACATAAGACATTTTGTGTTCTGGCTCCTGCCCACACCACCGATAGACTCACCTCTGAATATCTCCCCTGTGCTTCAATCATACAAACAATTGTTCTTCCAATACGTTTCTGAGTATTTGCCCACGCTGTTGTCCCTACTTGAGATAAGCTTCCTTGCCTCTGGTGAGGGAAGATCCCCACATATCCTGCACAGGACAACCAAAGCACCTGTCCTCGATGGAGTCCTTGTCCCCTCCCCCTCTGCCCTCTACATGCCCCAGGACTCTGTGCGCCATTTCATCATTGTATTTACCCTGATGCTCCGCTGTAGCTTTCAAGTCCTCCCCTCGTCTGTGGGGCCTCCACCACTGAGACATCCAGGCTCAATTCCACACCGTCCACCGTCATTCTTCTCTGGGTTACTTACAGAATAAGACCGAGCCTTATCTCTGTAGCCCTAGCACAATCCTGGAACTGGACACATGAGGAGTAGATATGCACCAAATGAGTAATTGTCTTTAAACCACTGCCCTCTAGAATCCTCCATGACGCATATCCTACTTCACTCATCTTTCTCCTCCCCCACACTGAGCTTCTGAATACACACAAGTCTCCGATGACCTCAAAAACCGTCTCACATCCCAAGCTATGAAGGTCTCTTCCTGTCCTACACCATCAAACTGAAAGATTACCCACCAGCCCTTCCTCATCATCTCTTTATCATTAACTCTGACTGTCCAGCTTCTCCCCTTGTTATTAAAACTGAGCAAACTCCAATGTCCTTTTGTAAGACCTCATTTTCCTTACTCTCTCTGCAAAATTCAGAATTGCTCACTACTTCCACCTTCTCAGTTTCTGTAATAGCTCTTTGTTTTTGCCCTCAAACAGCTCTCTCTTCTCCACCTGTCCCATAACTGTTCCCCCACGACTTCTCCATACTCTCTGTAACATCCTCCTTGGCAACCTCATCTGATCACATGATTTCCACAATCGTATCCATGGAGAATACTGCTAAATGCAGCTCTCTTCAGTCATTGTCTCTCCTGAGCTACACATTTCCGTTGGCCTACAGGACACTTCAAATGAAAGTCGCAGTGGAACTTCAAACTCAAATAGATGCCAACAAACGTGGATCCATCTTCCCTCCTAAATTCTCCCCTACTACCATCCTCCTATGCATACAGCCTCAGACTCTCTGCTGTCTCCTTTCTGGGTTTCTGCCTTCCACATGCAATCACTTACTAGGCTCTTTCAAGTCCAGCATTTCAACAGCACTTATATTCTTTCCTTCCTACACCTCTGCCAATGAAGTTCAGACTTTCATCACTTCATGCCTACATGTCTCTAACAAGTTCGGCCAGCCCACATCTACTCCTTCAAGCTGCCCCTTACTCTCCACTCCTTCCAATCCAACTTCTACAGTTGTTTCCCTGCTTACAGGGTGCTCATCACCGGCTACCCACAGCTTCTAGCACCACGTCCCAAACCCATGGCTTACAATCTAAGGCTCTTTACATTCTGGACCAATCCAGCTTTAAAATCTCATTTTCTACTGTTTCTCTTCATTCATGTTTTATTCTAGCCCAGGAGTTTTCAAATATGTCTGATCATACAACTTGACTAGCTCATCTGTTAAAAATTCAGATTTCCAGGTCTTACCCAAGACCCACTGAAGTAAACCCTCAAGCGATCTTTGGGACAAGCTCACGGCCAAAAAGGAAGGAGCTTTGGGGAATAGGTATCTGGGGCAGGGCAGAGGAGAGATAGGGAGAACTAAGGAAACAGACTAAAATTAGTTGATTTAATTATCTAAATTAATTTGTCTTCTGCAGTGCAAATAGCTGAGCCTGAAATCAAATTATGGTGGGGGAGGTGGAAGAAAAGATGGGGGGAAATGCTCAAATCTCCACTATCAGCAGAAACCTTTACTGAGTCTTCTAGACCCTCAAGTATCTCCTTATTCCTTTAATCACCAAATTTCATCAAAAATCACCTATAACCTTTCTATTGCCATAAATGCCTACAACGGGAAGAGTATGCTTTTCTTGTCCTTGTCAAAAGACAATTCCACAATTATGTTGACAATGAAATAAAATCAATTTAGAATCTGGGACTAAATATCTTAAATCAATAGGTGTTATTTTCCTAAGAAAAATAACTGAAGTAGAAACCTTAATACTTATGGTATATGTCTATTGCATTTCATTTTAAACATTAATTACAGTATCTGATTGCTAAACAGGGTTATAGTGTTCAGGTTCATGTAGTTTTATATTTTTCACACTACCCCAAAAAATGTTTGTTTGTTTTTAAATTTAACTGTATCAAAACACATTTTAAATTACAGTGGTTGATATTTTTGGAATATAAAATTGATTCATATTTATTATAGAAAAATTAGGAACTAAAAGAGAGAACAAGGAAAAGTTAGAATCCTTCTACAGTACAACATAGCAAGTACCAATAATGACTTTGGCATCAGACAGATCTGATGCTCAATTCCAGCTTGACCACTCACTGGACATCATTACTTAGCCAAAGTCTCCGTTTCTTCATCTGTAAAACTGAGTGATAATACCTACCTCAACAAGTTATGAGGACAAACAAGATAATGAATGTAAAACATTTAGTCCAGTACGCAAAATTTAGAAAGGTGTTCAAAAAATACTGATTTGTATTGACTTCTCCTCTGAAAGCAAAACAAAACAACAACAACAAAAAAACTGGGTATGTCCTCAGCTTCAAGAACCCAGAGAATGAATCACTGTGGGCTACATCTAATTATGTGGAGTTTAAAAACCTGCTGCAGACTTACCTATTTTCTTAGAAATATGTGACCTAATATAGCTATTTTTGGATATTTGGTATCTCATTAGAACACTGATAATAAATGAATGGATGAAGATGGCATCAGGCTACAATTTTTCTCCAAGGTCTCCATACAGGAAGAAGGATGTAGCATTCAGGCTATCATGTTATAATGAGATTTAAAGTATTAATGATATAATGTCTGAGTTAAAGATAAACTTCCTCATGAGAACTTTTCCATATTTATATTCTGACTTATGCTCTTATACACACACACACACACACACACACACACACACACACACAGGGTGCCAAAAAATGTATTTACATTTTAAGAAAGGAAAAAGCTGTATTAAAATTGTAATAATCTACACTGATAATAAAAGATGAGTACAAGTCATGTGTATATATGTTTTTGGCACTCCTGGTATATAGGTAAAATCAGTGAGCATAGAAAAAAAAACTGCAACAGATATAATTACATCCAAAATGCCGCATGGAAGAGGGAAGAACAAGCTATTGACTTATTATTCTAGGACCCTTTCTTAATACATGCATATCCTGTGCAACTAAAGGTGATTTCCTAATACCAGCCTGGGTTAAAGTTGACAAATATTACCAAGTAGAGCATTTCCTCCAGCACTCTGAAACTATTCAGGCAATGCACTGCACTCAGAGATTCCTTCTTTGAAAATGCCAGTTCTACTGCATATTTGCTGACTGCTTTTTAGCCACTCAAAACCATTTCCACAGCGCATCTATCTGGAATATAAGTACCCTTTCTGAGAATGCACACAGGTGACTATATTTCTTTATGTATGCATTTTACCTGTTCACTAAGTCTTAAACGCATTTTCAAATCTTTTCCACAGAGGAACTCTTCTCATATAGGTTCCACAGATCAGAAACTTTGTCCAGCTTTTTCATCTCTGAATCCCAGAGCCTGGTACACTAATTAGCATATTCCAGGTATTAAACCAAGATTAGTGGGACAAATGAGTGCACATAATCATTAAATGCTTGAACTTACACCACTATGCCACACAACTCTGCTTTAGAACATCTGATTGAGTCACAGTCAATAAAGGTACTGAGATTCAGTGTTTATGAAGTGCTTCCCATCTGTTTTCTTATTTTACAAACATGTCTCCACTACCTACAAGAGCTGTACAAATGGGTATTACAGATAGTGTGAAAAATTGAGTCTTTTCAAAGCTAAATGATTTACTGGATGCCTCATAGCAAGCTAATCCTAGCCCTTTCTAGAATTCATAACAGGTAAATGAAACAATTGTATAAAACAATACTCAGTAATCACTTGATTTATTCTTCTTTAGCCAAATAACTCAACCTTGAACAGTGCCTAGAATATTGTAAGCACTCAATAAACATATTTTTTATCAAGTGTACATATTTTAATAATCGAAATAAATATTTGTTGCAAGGGAAGGAGGAAGTGAGAAAGGACAACTGAAAGTGCCCATTTTCTCATTCAAAGTCTACACAATCATTTTACACTAGTATCTTTTACTTCCTCTCTAGGAAGACTAGAAATCCACTTCAATCACAAGGTGATTTTGATACTTTACCTAGTCTACAACACCGATTGTACTTTTACCATCTGCTGCCATGGCCAGTTTATTAGGGCCACTAGAGAGTGACTCTACTGTGTCCCAGATGCTAAAAGTCATTGGTCATATGCCTTGTACTTCTCCCCAGAATACTGACAAGGGCACACGCTCAGGCATAATTCCTGTGACTGTGACCCCATAAGCATCCTGGACACCCTTCACTAGGGGATGTCTGTCCTGCCTCCCCGACAGCTCCATCTGTGCTGTTTTCTCTCCTGCCTTTATCTCCTGCTCTCATTTTTGCTGGCTGCAACTCTCACTATTGCCACTCCACCACCAACCCCTGGGGTTCTTTTCCTCCTTATTTCTTGTCTCCTCCTCCCATTATTACCTTTTACTCAAAGAGTGAGTACACAGATTATAACCACAAGATTTCCCATCCCACACTCTCGTTACAATGGTACAGTGACACCCATCCCATTGATTTGGTCAGAGTCTATGTTCCTTCTTCCTGAATGGGGGTAAGCCTGTAACCACAGAAAGAAGTGATGCTATGCAGCTTCCAAGGCTAGGTCATAAAAGGTCATAGAGGTTTTGCCTGGTCCATTGGGGAAACTCACTCTTGGAACCTAGTCACTATGATGTGAGAAGGAGAAACCACATGGCAAGGCCGTATGTAGGCGTCTAGGTAACTTTCCCCATTGTCCCCATCCAGGACAACAGCCATATTCAATTGCCTCCAGCCATGTGAGTGGGCTAGTTAGTCACTCATGGAGGCAACTGCGTGAGACAACTCAAGCAAGATGCACCTAGCTGAGCCCAGTCATGCTCTAGAACCATGAGAGATAATAATAAAATGACTGCTGCGGAGCTAAGCCACCAAGTTTTGGGGTGATTTCTTACACAGCGATAAAAAAACCAACAGATAATAATCCATATGACCTAATACATCAGAGTGTGCCTTCACATCTACAGAGTGGAATTACCAATCCAAACACAAGTGGGGCTGTTCCTGTGAAGAGTTAACGTCTTCATTAAATTCGTATTAATTTTTACTACTTGGTGACTAATTTTATGCTCCAAAGAGGGATCTTATTACTTTATTCCCCAACCATTTCTAAAGAGAGAGCTATTCTGGAAACCCGACTATACCTCATATCCAATTTTCAGAAACCTCCCTAAATTTTACTGCAATATTTGTCAAACCCTCAGGTATACCTTTTAAGGCACTAACTTTTATATAAAGTTAAATATACACATTGTACAAGTCATTGAAATGTATGTGTTTTTTAACACCAACGTATAACAAACTAATATAATTCAAATCATCTAAAACCCTATCAGTTTCACTGCATTGAGAATAACAGGCTGATACTGCCCTCATATTTTATTCATTCACAATGTTTTGGCAATGCCCAGAGGCAGTAGCCAAAGTCATTTTTTAAAAAAAACACCATAACATAAACATACACACAAAAAATTGTAATAGGAAACCCAAATTCACTTCATACCAGTACTAGGAATTCAAAAGTTATAAACTGCTTTTGAGATTTGCTTCTGAGAAAACTCAAGATATAAGGGTCTCCATTGCTTTCGACTGCCCTGCCTATTTCAAGTAGAAAAGTTTGAAAAGTGAAATGTCCATAGATAGGCCCTCTGGAGAAAAAGGAAAAAAGCAAAGCACCTGGTTAATTCTTAGATGGGCTAATCAGTCTCTGAAAAGTCAATAGCAGGCAGGGCCACACATCAATTTTTCTGTTTATCATGGCTAATTCAAAATTTTACTACTTCAAGGTTTATATTGGATCCAGGATTGAGAAACTTGAAAATCTTTACAGCAAGAAGGTTTAAAACAAAAATGAAAGTCAAGATAACCGAGGACCATGTTAGAAGGGAATGCGAGCCAGTGTTTCCCGAGTGGCCATGAGCAAGTAGAGCCACGTGTCGTACGTGAGGCCAGCCGAGCCGGCGTTCTAGGCCAGCTTCAAGGAACAGGTCGGCTACAGGGAAGGACTCACCGTAGAGACCAAGAGAATCCAGCCCCAGCTCCCAGATGAAGATGGTGACCACAGTGACAAAGAAGATGAACAGCCCCAAGTGGTGGTTTTAAGAAAGGGAGACCTGTCAGCTGAAGAAGTCATGAAAATTAAAGAAGAAATAAAGGCTGCCAAATCAGATGAAGAACCAGCTTCCGCTGATGGAAGAATCATGTATCGAAAACCAGTCAAGCGTTCCCCAGATGAAAAATATTTAGGTATAACAGCAAGCTCAAAAAAGAAGAAGACAAATGAAGATAAAATAAATAAGCAGGACTCGGTTAAAAAGAACTCACAAAAGCAAATCAAAAACAGTAGCCTCCTTTCTTTTGACAGAGGAGATGAAAATTAGTAAGTGTAAACATTTTGGACTTGGTCTTTAAGAGTATATAGAGTGTTTTTAAAAATAATATTTTTTTCCTATTATAAAGATAATACAAGTTTATCATAGAAAATACAGAAAAAATTTAGTAGGATGAAAACTATAGCCATCCCTCAATACACCTTTGATATGAAATGCTAACTCTGTAGACGTTAACTACTAACATGTTATTTCCCATGTGGGTGTGTATGTATGTAAGTTACATTTTTTTTAACAAAATTGAGATTGTATTATTTATGTTCTCTATACTGCTTCTCACTTGACATTATACTGTGAGCATTTTTCCAGGTCAATAAAATTTCTGACATTAATAGCTAAAAAAAAAAAAAAAACAAAGAAGGGAATGCAAGTACAGTGCCGCCTTTGCAGCTGTCCTCCTGCAGGGAAGCGCCTGCTGATTTCGTCTTCCGGAGAACTAGGGCCTAGTTTAGGTAACAGAGCCCCATGATCAGGATAAGGCATTTCACCTCTCTGGGCCTCAGTTTCATCATTTGATTAAAAAAGAAAAAAAAAATTAACCTACATTTATTGAGCCCTTATATAGTAATACTTACTGCTTACTGCATTATGCAAACAACTTTGCGATATAGTATCTTTATATATATACATGGCTTTATTGAGATAATTCACCTGCCATACAATTCTCCTATTTAAAGTGCACAAGTCAATGGTTTTTAGTATATTCACAGAATTGTTCAACAACCACCATAATTAATGTTAGAAAAAAATTTATCACCTAAAAAAGAAACCCCTGCCCATTAGCAATTACTCCCCATTTTCCCCTCATCTCTGGCCCTAGGCAAACACTAATCTACTTGCTGTAGATTTGCTTAGTCTGGACATTTTATATAAATAGAATCATGCAACATAGCATCCTTTTTCCCTTTCTTAGTCGATGACATTTGAGTTGTTTCCACTTTGGGCTCTTATGAATAATTCTGCTATGAACACTCATGTACAAGTTTTGCTGTTTTCTCCTCAGTATGCATGTAGCAGTGGAATTTCTGGGTCACATGTTAACCTTTTGAGGAACTGCCAGACTTTTTTCCAAAGCAGATGCATCATTTTACATTCCCACCAGCAACGTGTGCTCTTTCCAATTTCTCCACATCCTCACCAACACTTGTTATTGTCTGTCTTTTTGATTATGGCCAACCTAGTGAGTATGAAGTAGTATCTCATTGTGGTTTTGATTTGCATTCCCCTCCCTTGTGTTCTTATTTAAACCTCATGACGACATTATGAGCTAAGAACCAATCCTTATTTCTATTTGGTACACAAGGAAACTGTGGATTGGCGAGGTTAAGCAACTGACTCAAGGTCAGTCATGCAGACTCTGCACCCCGCAGAAGCCCCTCTAACATGCTGCACAAGAACAAGGCCTCACACAATCCTAAGAAGGCAGAATAGGATGGCCCCTCGAGGCCCTTCCAGCAGTGACCTTCTGGGATTATGAGTTCATGCTGTTTAAAAACCTCTTTCCTAGGTGAATTTTCTCTTTGGCCTCAATATTAGGGATATTTGGACTTCTTCTGAGTCAGGGTTCTAATCATAACGATAATGAGGCTACTACCCCATCACGCTGGCTCAGAGCCAGACTTTAGGTTCACCTCAAACGAGTACAAAGGACTTAATGTTGTGGTTAAACCATAGAAAGTTGTCCATATTCAATATTTTTGGAACTCCAAAGATGCCAATTATATGTGTCATGTGCATTTTCATGAACTAACCTTACTCCTGCTTTTCTCTTACTTTCCTATCCTTATTTTCCCTTTATCTCCTTTTCTCATCTATCAGATAAATTTTATCCTGCCCATTGTTTGCATCTTTGTAAATTATCGCAAATCTTTTCTGAAATAAAGTGGAGTAAAGAAACGAACACACCAAAATGTCTTCAAGTGAGCGTCAAAATAGCTCCCCAGATGGAGGCCGTTTCATTAGTGTGTACTTTCCTAAGCAAACTGTTCTCCAAGAAGCAGAAAACATTGCTCTTCTCTGTGCTTTGGCAGGAGAGAAAATGCTGTTATAATATTCTAAATTAGACAAACTTTCCAAAATTGTTTTGGGAAGGAAAAATACAGGTAGCAAGATAAAAGGAAGAAAGTAATGATTCATTTGTACACTCATGAATACATGCAAATGTTATTATCTCTCCTAGAGTATCTCTTTGAGATTTTTTTTCCTTTTATTTATGTAATAAAATTTCTTGGTAGTTTCTGATGCATTGATTCATAAAAACTATAAACCACAAATGTCAATCAGTTCATCACTGGTTAAATAAACTATGGTTTGTGTATAGAAACAACTACTATGTCGCCATTAAAAATTATATAGACTCATACCTGTTGATATGGGGAAAGATCTAAATCTTTTATTGAAGAAAAACAAGGTACCTGACAGTCGGAACAGTGTGAGGTCATGTGTAAAACTGTACACATCTATCTGAATATATATATATATACATATATATATATATATGTATATATATATATATTCATAAAGAGATAATGGGAAGGACATGTAACAGAATGTCAAGAGTAATTATCTCTGGACAGTGATATTTTGAGGAGTTTTTACATATCTGGCACTATTCTATATCATTTTTTTCTCATAATCATATATTTTTTTACCAAAACAATGAATCTATTTTCGTCACAAGATTAAGAAAGAATCTTACAAAGTACAAAGCATTGTCCTAGACATTAAGAAGGAATACAAAATGAGAAAAAGAAAGCGAAGAGTTTTCAAACAGCTGATAATCCTGATGGGAAGGCCAGACATTGCAAAAGAAACAATTAAATTGCAAGTAGTACAAGATGGAGTTTCCACATGAGTACAGTATGTACAGGCCATAAAAATTCAGAAAAGAAAAGCAACATAAACTGTGAAGCTGTGAGCCCATAAGAGAGAGGAGTTTCCCATGTGTCTGGGAAGGATTTGTGAAGGTGTAGAACGGACTAGAAGGAAGTAATGTTTTCAAAAATTCAGAAAACAAGTGAAAATCTGTATCATATTTTCCAGAGCCACTAATTAGGATTCCTAATTAGTGTAGCTGAAGTTTAGCATTCTGACTGAAGAGTAGTGGGAGATGAGGGTTCAAAAAACCATATTTTAGAAGACAATTGGGCAAAAATCTTTTGAAATTATATACTCACACACCCTTTGATCCTGTAGTACTGTTAATAGTTTGACTATTCATCTTACAGAAAAACTGAAACACATGCAAAATGAGAAATGTACAAGAACAATTAAGAAACAATGCTTGTGAGTGAAAAAGCTTGGAAATATCCAGATGCCCAACAGTAGAGAACTGGTGAAATACATTATAATCAATAGAATATTAGGTAGCAAAAAAAAAAAAAAGAATGGAGAAAGTTGTATCAGATGTGGAAATACATTCAATGACAAGAAGCAAGGCAAACTGACTGCACAATATGTTGCCTTTTAGGGTTAAAATGAGTAACACTAAGACTGTATGTTCATACTTGGCAGACAAACATGTGAAAAACAATTTCAAAAAGGCCATTCTGGCAGTGGCAAGCAAGTTGGACTTTCAAAGTGCTTCTTCATTATAACCTCTAGTTTCTGCCAGAAAATGCGTTAATATGAGAATGAAAGAGAACTCAGGCCACCCTACTGATTCTGATGAACTTCACAGCTTCCCCACACTCTTGCAACCTGACATTCACTGGAAACCAAACAAGACCTGTGCTCCATGAGGTACAGCATAACTCAATGATTCAGCAAACCGCAGATCAGCTTGGGCCCACGCAGGCCCGAGTCATTTTATACAACAAAGTCAGCAGATCAGGCCTCCGAAAAGCAGGCCTTCTTTCAGTGGGCATACTTCACAAAATCCCCACCATGTAATGTGATCTACCTGGCATAGAAATAAAGGGTCTCGGGAAAGGGAGTCTGGGGTTGTAAATCAATTTCAAATGCAAGCTCAGACTGACAAGGTACAGCCATAAAACCTGGAAAATTAAAGTGAACATTTTAAATAAGCAAACACCATTTCTTAGAGGAGCTTACATCTGCAGGAAATACCAATCGAGTATTTGAGAAGAATTGTGTGGAGCTGTGCACATTTAATTGAGATTTTTTAAAGCCAGGGTTTGCAGGATTCATAACCAAAAGGGCAAGCAAGACCTTATTCGAGTAATGACTCCAATTCTGGGAGATTTGAGATCGGCTGTGTCCTATACTATTCTAGAACCTCATTTTAGCATGGGAATGTAAGATAAGAATTCTGTTTAAAGAACAATGAAGGTTTTTTTCAAGGTAGTCTTGCCTTGTAGTTCTAGTGTATAGATTCTGAGAACACTAATACACCAAGACTCCAATATATTTTTAAAGTAATGATACTCAGTGTGGAGGCAGGACTGCATAGTATTTTAAAACATTAGCTTTACAATCAGACTGCCTCTGTACATATCCCCAGTCTAATACAGACCAGATGTGAGACTCCAGATAAATTACTGACACTCTATGCACCTTAGTTTTCTTACCTGCACCATGGAGATATACTAGTACCTGTTTGATAAGGATCTTGTGATAATTCAATGAGAAAATACCAAGCACGGCCTTAGCACAGAATTTGGCCTATTATTGTTATTATTCTTGTTACCGTTATTGTTGTTATTACTACTTCCTGTCTTACTGACTACACGTATGTTAGAACTAAAATTTAACAGAATTCTATTCCAGATTAAATTGCACCTGGGTTAAAGCTTAAACTATAGTCCAGAATTAGGTGAAATACATGGTAATATAAAACTCACTCAAAAATAATCAAGGAATTGTCTTAATGATCTGCTGCTTTTATAATAGATGAGTCACCTGGAGAATGACAATTGTTTCACATGGAATGGCTTTAAATATTAAAAATTACCTCAGTTGCTTACTTTACCATAAGCATCTATTTAGTATTAATGGCACTGTTTACAAAATATTTCTAAAATAATCATTAGTTAACTGTATAGCTATTAAACTGAAAATCAGAGGGTGACTACAATTTTATCCTTAGGCTTTATTCTCAAATATTGTAAACTGTGCTTTTTTCTGATTCTAATTCCCAGATGAATAACTTTACAACATGATGAATTGGTCTTTCAAAAACCCTTAGGTCTTGAACTTTGGGGTTCTTCTGTAATACAGCTTGCCATAGGAAACCTTTGGGGAATCTGGAGCTTTCCAGAACAGTGTCTCACGTCACTTACCACATACCTGCTAGAAAGAAGAAATCATCTGCCCTAAAAGACATTAGAATAATTATACTTAGTGTACAGCAAGAACCATCTCTGTTTGTCAGCCTCTGTAAAGCACTTACATGTGGAATTAGCTAGAACATTTCTTATCAGGGAGTTGCCATCAAATAAAGGATTTGGATTCACTGACTTACTACTTGACCTTCAGAAGAAAAGCCATTTCACATCTATGTACCTATGTTCAACTTTGTAACACACAGACTGCCCCATGAAGTATCTATCTGGCCTTTCAATTGCCTCCCCGTTACACTGAATAGTAAAATTAAAATACATGTGAATAAAACCCAAATTGTGCGGCATTATTGGGAATTCTACCCATTTTCACATTCTTCATCAATCCACCGTAATTGGTAATGGCTACAGTACCACTGTTCATAGGGACTATGCTCTTTGACCTAAAGAAAGTTTGATCCTTTCCTAAGCTTTTGGTAAAGGGCTAAAGAACCACTCACTTTATAGTGAACTCCTTTTGAACCAATAATACCATCCATTATTGACAAATCCAGTTAGTGTTTCCCAAGGTGTGCATTCAAAACTTTCAAACCAACCAAATTTTAAATGTTTTCTTCCTAATTCCAATACAACTGTTGTTTCAACAACCCTGGGAAAATCCTCCTGACTATAGAATGTGTTGAAGGAGGTATTAAAGAAGATGTGACCACCAGTTGACCTGTGAGCTGGACCAGGGCAATCAGAGGCTCTCCACCACCTCCCCTGTGCTCAGCACGTACGCTTTCCCCACTGTTCCCACAGTGGGAGCAGTTTTCAGGGACATAACCTTGAAAGAGCAATGTGTTGTTGAGACTATGTAGATGGTATACATACCTGGACCCCAGTAAGGTCTCTTAACGTAAACTTTTAAGATTCTGGCAGGGAGAGGTACAAAACTACTCGTCATGTGGCCTCCCGCGACAAGCCTCAGAAGTAAGTTCCCTTCCTTATTAAAACTGCCACCCACCAATTTGGAATGGTCTGCCTGTTCCTTCTGGAATGGTCAATCTGGAATGGTCTGCCTGTTCCCTGCCCACTGAGTCTAGGGGCTGGTTTTCTAGTATACCCGGGAAGCCTCCAGAAGCAACAACACACACACCACTTTCAATTATCCACAGCACATTTTCTAAAGTGTCTTCTGGGTTACTGAGCTGCATTCATAACTGCTGAATTAAATGGGATTATGTCTAAGTCAAAGCACCAACATTTTGGGGATGTCTGCGCCCCATGGTGTAGCAACCTGTGACCCACTTTTAGAAAACTGCCTTTCTCCAGTGTTCCCTCGCTATAGTCTAGCAAAGATGGGGCATCCTTGCTAACATTCCAGAATTTGAAAGACATAGGAAGGCATAAAGGCTGCTCTTCCCTCCAGAAGGCCTCTTCTTTGGTCTGTCAGAGGAAGGAATCTCTGCTAAACTCATGAACCCTTCAGAGTAATTCAGTATGTATTATTTATGCACATTGAAATGCATTTGTGAACATCTCATCTCTATTGTACACAGAGTCAGGACAGCAGTGCACTGTGTGTAGGAGCACTACCGCTTTTAATTCTAGTTGAAGTACATAGCTTCACACATCATGTGCTAAGGTGAAAAAGTATGAAATAACAAACGCTAAAGACGCTGTACGCTTACTCTGTATTAGACATTAAGCTAAGTCTTGCGGAGTGTCCCCCTTATGACTCAGGACAACTCAGTGATGCAGGTACTACTGCTATCATCCCATTTTTCCCATAAGGAAGTTGAGCTTTGAAGAGGTTAGGTAATGAACGGGTCCATTATCGAACCGTTAGTGAACAGAGGTGCCATGACTGACTCTTTATGTTCATGTCATGTGATACTGGCTACATCCAAATGAATATATGCACCATATATGTAAGTTATTAAACCTAATACTAATACCTAACATTAAACAGTGCTGCATTGACACGTGCTCCTCCCTTGTCCCAGTACCATGCATTTCCTGTTTGTCATTTACCTCTTTTTAAAAGATATTATCTCAGATACATATCCCTAAAGATTTTATCATCAGTACTAGAAAACTGCGTTTCTCCAGTGTTCCCTCGCTATAGTCAAGGGGTTAGGTAATGAAAACTAGTAAAGCTGTTTTCAGCATTATAAAAATGGTATCGCTCTGATTATAGTCTTCTGCAGTTTGCTTATTTTCCCGCAATACTAAATTTCTAAGACTTACCTGTTATTTTTCTCTACTGTCTAATATTCTAATGTGGATGTACACAACATTTAAGCATTCTCCTGTGTAAAGATAGCTGCGTTGTTTTCTTAACATTTACAATTACAAACATTGATGTTCTGAACATTCTCATCAATGTCTCCTGGCATGGTGTGCAAAAGCTTCTATGGGTATGGAGTTCTCTAAGTATAGAATTGCTGGGCTATAGGATATAGATATAGTTTTTATAAGAAGGTGCTACATTCTTTTCCAAATTGTTTCTAAACTTTTCACCCCACCAGCTATTTATAAGATGTGCAGGAGGCCTACATCTTGAACAAATATGGTTATTACCAGGCTTGTTAATTTTTGTTGATCTAATAGTGGTAAAATAGTATCATGTTGTTTTTCTGGTTTACATTTTGTGGATACTAATGATGTTGATATGTTTGAGACCATCTAGTTTCTTATTAATCTCTGATGAAACTGTTAATTTGTTTGCGATATCTTTTTGTTGTTTTAAATTACACTAATTTTTGCTCATAACTTTATCCATGCCTTTCTTCCAGTTTCTTCAGATTAACGTTGTTCTTTTTCTATGTCAAACACATCATTGATAGCATCTTTTAATATGTTTCTGGGCCAATTGTATTTCTTCATCTGAGAAATGCTTGTTTGTGTATTTATGTTCATTTTTCTATTGATCTGAAGAAATGCTTTATATATTGTAGATACCAATCACTTGTTTGTTATATATCTTAAAAATATGTTTTCCCAGTTCAAGTTTTACCTTTTTATCATATAAATGACATTCTCTGATACACAGCTGTCCTTAATTTTTATGCAGGTGACTTTAACAGTCATTTTTACAGAGAGATTTTTTTGAATCTTGTTTAAGAAAATCTTCCTTCCTCCAAAGTAATAGGTTTTCTTTTTCTAAAAGTTTAAAAATGTTGCCTTTACATTAAAATTTTCAATAGTCAGGGAGAAAGTTATATGTATGATGTAGGAGAGGAATTTTTTCCCATGTGGATATATATCTTATCCCAGAACTATTACTTAACACAATAGTCCCTCTTTCCACACAGATCTGCAATGTAATCGTATCTGTCCCATATAGGAAGGCTCTGTTTCTGGGGTCTTTATTTTATTCCATCGATCATTTGTCTATCCCCAAAATTACACTGTTTTATGGAGCAACACTGTGTATTCTTGAGCCTTTGTTCTTCAAATCAATTTTGGAATGAGCTTGTCAAGTTTCTGTAAAATCTGTAGAAAATCTGATTTGGAACAGCATTGGCTCCATCAACAAATCTGAAAGTAACTGACTTTCTTATACTGAGTCTTCTCATCAATGAGCACGGTTTTTCTCTCCAGTTACTAGGTTTTCT
Organism: Rhinolophus hipposideros; assembly: GCF_964194185.1. Classification (NCBI taxonomy): domain Eukaryota; kingdom Metazoa; phylum Chordata; class Mammalia; order Chiroptera; family Rhinolophidae; genus Rhinolophus; species Rhinolophus hipposideros. Next base: position 45,466,754 of record NC_138052.1, read on the forward strand.
TCAGTATCTTCTTAATAAGTTTTATGTTATTTCTACCTAAAATTCTTACACATGTTTTGTTAGATTTATTTCACAAGGTTCTAGAAATAATATATAATACCCTGTTCTGTCTGTTAACCTATAGGACTACTCAGATTTTTTTTTCTTGACTTAGTTTTGGTTAATTATATTTTTTTCAGAATTTGTCCATCTCCTCTAGATATATGGCATATAATAATTCATAGCATTATTATAGTTTCTTTTTAATCTCTGCTGAACCTGTAGTTTAATTTGTTTACATTATCTTCTTTGTGGTTTCAAATTTCACTGACTTTTGCTCACACCTTTATCAACTCCTTCCTCCAGTTTCTTCAGATTGACATTGTTCTTTTTCTAATTCAAGTTAGATGCTTAGCTTGTTAATTTTCACTTTCCTTCTTCCTGAAGGTTCCTTTAGTGTAGGTTCATTAGGTATACATTTTCTGGTTTTGTTAATCTTAAAATGTCTCTATTTCATCCTCAGGCTTGAAAATTTTAATTTTCTCTCAATACTTTGAAGATGCTATTATTCCTCTGTTTCAGGCTTTGATTGTTGCTACTGAGGTTTCTGTCTGCCGTCGGTCTGGTTAGTATTCCCTGATAGGTGATCTGTTCTGCTGCTCTACCTGATTTTACATCTTCCTTTTATCTCTGGGATCTGCAGTTTTACTTTAAAATACCAAAGTGCAGATTTCTTTTTATTTATCTTTATTGTTCACAATACTTTTCCTATTTTAGTGGACTCCTAGCCTTCATAACTTCTGGTAAATTATTCCAACATTACCTCACCTGTATTTTCTCTACTACGTTCTTCTAACACTATAATTAGATTTATATCACTTCTCATTCTGTCCTTTAGACTTCTCTCTCTCTCTCTCTCCCCCGGCCCCCCCACCTCCCGCCTGCCTTCTCGCCCTGCCTCCCTCATAATTTTCATCTTCCTGTCTCTCTATGCTGCATTCTTGGTAATTTTCTGTTCATCAATTCACCTGTAGCTAATCTGTATAATCAGTATAATCACCATTTTTGTTTTCCATGTAACTTCTTCCATTGAGGGCTTTTTTTTTTTTTTGGTTTGGTTTTATTTTTATTATGTTAACAGTTATAAGATTCATTTCTAAACGCTATTTATTTTTCAAATCTGCCTAGTCAGTTTAGATGTTTTGTCACTTATTCATTTTTATGATTCTATCCTTTCTTTAAACATTTCATATATGATGGTCTATATAGAATACATAATACAGATAATTCTGATGCCTGAATTTCTTGAGGGGGTACCTAAATTAGTTGTTTATTTCTAACGCTTTATTTATCTTTGGAGGTAAGTGTTCCTCCAAGCACAACAGTACTTGTGTTTGCTTCTGCCAAAAAGCAAGGGGCACCATCCACTTAGGGACATCTCAGCCATCTTTTGAATCAGCTTAATTCAGGAGTCGCAGGCTTACTTTTTAATTGTCAACTTTCAAAATGAATAAATAAAACATCAATGCATGAGTTCAGCACATGCATTGGTTAGACACAGCTCTGTTCCTTTGCTATTGCAAAGCTGAATTAAGCATTTACCCTCACATGTAACGCACCAATCACATTTCAGCTTCCATCTTTTTATTTTTTCTTTTGGATCTTTACATATTATCTCTACTTTCTATGAACTCAGAAATACAATGGTTTCTATGTTTAAGGCAGGATCTAGTTACTGAGAAGATCAACTTATTTTCTCACATATACACAGTGAAGGGAGAAAATACTCTAAAACAAACAAAATTCATTCCAAAAAAATGAGCAATTATCTCTTTCTAAATTCAAGGAGAAGTTTTCAATAACTATTTGAATTCCATTTCTTAATTCTTCTGCACTTCTTAAGGCTCTTGGAAGTTTAAATGTGACATGCAATGTAAGGGCTTCCACTATCAAGTTCAACAGAAAAAACCCTGCCCTCTTTCCATCCAAACACTAGTAAGAAATAAAAATATCATTGAATCTGTATTGTAGGATGGTTGAAAGACATCTAGCCAAACTTCCCAGTGGAGGAAAAAAATAAATCCCGTCATATTTATTCATTTGACCAACATCTACTGAGCACTTATTTTGTCACAGAACATGGTAAGCACTAAAGATAACCAAATAGGATGGTTCCTGCTCTTCAATGAACTTACAATCCATTAATTCTCATTTGTGTCATTTACCTTCAGCTTAAGCAATATAAAAAATAGCACTGAACCGGGAGCCAAAGGTAACGATCTAGATCTTGGTCACTGATTTAAAATCCATTCACTGTCCGCAGAACTCAGTATCCGCTTGCTACACCAGAAGGATAGGTTCAGATCAATAGTCTTCAAACTAAACTCTTCGAACTCCTAAGCATTCTCAAAATCTCCTGTAATCAAAGTTTTGGACTACCAGGTGACATCTTCTTTTGATGACTCACAGAATTTTAATACCAGTGGGTTGAAAGATTCTTTTACAAACCTGTGCACCTTGTCGCACTGGCACGTGTAGAAAATGACAATATTTACACAGTATATTGGGACCTGCTAAAATGAATCACAGCAACTGGCCCCACAGCTTGGAGAAGCCCTGTTTAATTGCCCTGAGGAATGAGGGGACCAATACTGTGGCTCACCTGTAACCCACTCACAATCCACCTGTGCACTCTGGCCACTGGTTGGGAAGCTCTGGTTGAGATGACAGCTCGGGTCTCTTCCAGTCTTGTAGGTCCCTATGATTTTTAATTCCTGTTTATTTAATCTTTGGACAATTTCCATTATTAGAAATTCTCCCACAGTACGAGCCCAAAGCTGTTTCCCAATCCTCTCTTCATTGTTCAAATATAAATTCTCCATCCACATCACCTTATGACCACTCTGCACGACCATAGGCTCAATGCATCTATCCTACCTCCTCAGCCTGTTATACTGCCCCACACCTTCCTACATTCATCATCAAACAAACTAGCATTATGGGAATGGTCAAAATGAGTGCCTATATTAATAATGCTAGTAAAGTCAGAGCACCCTGAAGACAGATGTGCCCACTTTAATACTGAATATAAGATCTTTTAAGCAATACCAAAAGAAGCCATGTTTTAAGCAGACACTGTAGCTGTACTTCATGTCTTACAGCTCACCTTGCAACTGGTGGAATGCAGATAAGGTAGATCTCACACGCAATTACTAGGAGGGGCTGCTCCAGTGGGGTTGAGTGTAAATGACAGAGAGGCGGGAATGGCATTGACCAAAGGCCAGTAGAAAAAGGGAGAAAAGCGGTAGATGAAATACATGCATTTTAGTTATGTCTAATATAATGATAAAGCAGGATTACTAAATGTTTTTTTGGTAAACTGAGCCTAGCAACATGGTTTTCTTCCAATCCTGAAGACAGACCCAAAGGTCTGTCTCAATCACCTGCCCCACTATCAACTGACCTGCTTCTTAAAAATGCAGAGTCCTGGGTTATGGCCGTAGATCTATTGAATGTGAATCTTTGGTTGAGAGGACTGGATATCTGCACAGTAAGTTTCAGAACATAGGCATTAAGCTTCTATGAGGAAAGGGGGCAGCAGAATATCTAAGTGGTGAATAACAGAAAAGCAGAGGTGTCCCATAGAAATGCCATCATAACACAGAAAATGCAGTGAGGGAAGGACTGGTTTAGAGGTCATTTATTTCAGAAAACTTTTACTTCATTCTAATAGATAAGTTCATTACAACTGTTAAAAAAATGCACTGAATAGGGAACTTGTCTAATTACAACTTAAAAATTCACAAATAAATAAAGAAATTGGAAATCTTACAATTAAAACAGAAGTAAACAATAGAGCTCTAAATAAACTCCAGTAATTTGCAGTCCTTAAGGAAACTAGCAAGACTGTATGTGTTGGCAGAAGAGTAAGAACAGTTTTATTTGAAGAACAAGGATTAGCTGCTGGGCCTCTAAAGAGACAGGAAGAAAGAAGCAGAGAGCGGGATAAAATTCACTAACCTTAGACATTAATTTCCTTAAGAAAATAAAAGACAATCCTCGCGTGACATTTAAACACTTCCTTATGCTCTCTTGTATAACACACAACTCCTTCCTTACAAAATGTTCCCTGATGAGCAATGAGGGAAGAGAGAAGACAAAAGCATTTATGGAAGCTCTGTTATGCTCCAGATGCTGCATACGCATATGATATAAACTGTCACATTTAAACTTCACAAAAAAACTCTCGGAGGTTAAGAAGGTGAAGAAATCGAGGTCGGGTGACTGACGCGTGGTTGCAAAGCCAGCCACGGGGCAATAAGGATGTAACATCAAGGTTGTATGTTTTAAAGACATCCTATGCAATAATTCAGAAAAATGGGGTTTCCAACTCTAAAAGCTATAAATGGTTAAGATCTTAGGGGTCTGAACCAAGACACTAGAATATGACAAAAGAAAATACAAGAGGAGAAGCTCGGCATGCGAACTGTGTGGTGCTGTCCTTGGACTGCAGATGCCTGGCGTGACCGGCACCTGGTCCAGCACAAATGGCTGACACCAATCTCTGTAACGAGCACTCTAAAACCGTAAACCAAGGGATGATGGAAATGCTTTCACTGTTACTCTCAGCCTGGCAGCTGGTGGATCATTTGTTTGTTCTGGACAGAAGATTGCAGTGACAAAATAATGAACAAAAACACCTCCGTAACACTGTACACTCAGCCCAGTCCCCACTCTAAAATCAATTCCTTATCCAAGAACAGGCTGCAGGACAATAGGGCTCCCCATATTTCTCATCACCAATGGCTCTCTCACGACCTTCAGTGGCCCTAAGAGTTCAGGACCCCAAGCTGGGACCTCCATGATAGGCTCTATATCGATCACCTTTTAGTGCTTGGTGAATTCTTCTCTCTCCTAAGGTTACTGAAAGTCTCAAGGTTACAGAACTGCCAGAAGACCTGGAATGTTTCCTACAAAATAGCTAACTGCCGACTAGAAAAAAATAAAAGAAAATAAAGGTACATGAATAACATTTCAATACCAAAAATAAATAATATTAAATAATACATGCTAGGCACTAAATGTGTGTGTGTGTGTGTGTGTGCGTGTGTGTGTGTGAGAGAGAGAGACAGAGAGACAGAGAGACAGAGAGAGAGAGAGAGAGATATTATTCTACAAGTGAAAGACCAGAGACTCAGGCTGGGATCTAAATACAGTGTCTCCCATTTTAAACATTAGTAAGCCAATATGCATCAATAATTACAAGGTACATATATTATTTGACCAAGCAATTCCATTCCTAGGAACATATCCTAACAAAATAAGTAACACTATTTGCAATATATGCATGCACAATGATGTTCATCCCAGTCTGGTTAACAATTTAAAAAATAGAAATAATCGAAATGTCCATAAGGAAAGCACTGATTATTAACTATAGTCATTCTTGCAATAGAATATTAGGCAGCCATTAAAAACGATTAAGTAAATCTATGTTTCTTGATGCAAAAAGATGTCTAGAGGTATCTTAAATGAAAATGCTCACAGAGCAATAAATACAGCATGATTCCAATTTTATTTTCTGGAGAAATGACTCTTTGAGCTGAAACTGAGGTCTGTTGAGGACGGAGGGGGCTGCCACTTCCATACAGAGGGAAGAGCAGCATGTGCAAGAACAATGGGCAAATAGAGACGAAGGGTGGGGAGTATGAGTCAGGTCTTAAAGATGAGGAAAGGGGGCGAATGGGTGGCTCAGTTGGTTAGAGCACAGGCTCTGGACAACAGGACTGCTGGTTCGATTTCCACATGGGTCAGCGAGCTGCACCCTCTGCAACTAGAATGAAATCAATGAGCTGCCGCTGAGCTCCCTGATGGCTTAGTTGGTTGGAGCGCATCCTTTCTTTTTTTCTTTTTTTTTTTTATTTTTAAATTAATTTTATTGGGGTGACAATTGTTAGTAAATTTACATAGATTTCAGGTGTACAATTCTGTATTACATCGTCTATAAATCCCATTGTGTGATCACCACCCAGAGTCAGTTCTCCTTCCATCACCATATATTTGATCCCCTTTACCCTCATCACCCACCCCCCACCCCTTTACCCTCTGGTAACCACTAAATTATTGTCTGTGTCTATGAGTTTTTGTTTCTCATTTCAACCACAAGGTTGCCGACTCAACTCCCACAAGGGATGGTGGGCTGCGCCCCCTGCAACTAACAACGGCAACAACGGCGACTGGACCTGGAGCTGAGCTGCACCCTCCATAACTAAGATTAAAAGGACAACAACTTGACTTGGATGGAGCTGATGAGAGTCCTGGGAAAAACACACCACTGTTCCCCAGTAAAAAGTCCTGGAAATACACATTGTTCCACAATAAAAGTCCTGTTCCCCTTCCCCAATAAAATCTTCAAAAAAAAAAAAAAAAAAAGAAAGAAAGAAAAAGATGAGGAAGGGACCAGACCATGCCAAGCACCTGAGGCCCAATTGCGGATTTGATTTTCACTCTAGAGGACCAATGAGAAGTCACCGAACAATCTGCATTTCACAGATGAGGCAAAGGGAGGATAGGGGTTCAGCTGATGCTCAAGGTTACCAGGTAAGTAAGTGGTACTTTTTTTTTCCTTTCTCTCCTTCCCCTATCCTACTACTTTCCACAAAGTCACAGAGAAAACCCATTTCTCAGTACTTTGTCCTTATCCCTGAAAGGGTCCTTCCAGTCTTGATAAAACAGGATCTTCCCAGTTCCTCCCCAATTGAATTATATCAGCTAACAAACTGATTGTATAACAACTAAAACAATTTCAAATGTCCTTTCAAATTGGGTTAAAGACTGTTTGAATTTCTTAGCTCTATTATTGCTTTGTAAGTTGTACAAGGGCTCCTTTCCCTTCTGTATATGAGAAAAAAATGAAAGTTATTATTCTTCTATTATTCTTTACTCTTCTAAATCAGTATTTGAAATTTTGTGAGAAGTAATTTAATGGGAAGCTTAGAAAATCCTGTAACAGAATAACCTTAACTAGGACTCTTTGAATTTTAATTTGTTTTAAAACTACCTAATTTCAAAGTAAAAAGAAATTTTTAAAAAATAGAGCCATGCATCTCTATTATAACAATCAAATTTGATTCACATTACACAAGCCCCCCAACACTCACATAATGTTTTTTTTAAGTATGTGTATCACGCCCTCTGCTGGCCTCACTACATTTCCTGAATGACCATATGGTAACCGACCAGGGAGGAAGGAGGGCAAAACGTCTGGATTCGTTCCACAGGCATGGACTTCCTTTCCCAGTTATGCACAAAAGTTCCCTTACTTTTTATCTCCTTTACCTTCCTTTTTCTAAAATGTCATACTCATTTTAAAGATTGAGAGGATCATGATAGAAAATTAAATTTAAAGAGTTAATTTTAAATTATTTCCCTTAAATGAAGGGATAAATAACAGGTAATCCAAAATTAGTGAGAACTAAAAAGTAATTTAAATCTGATTTCAAAATATCTTCCTAATTAGATGTGGCTTCAGGTAACAGGGAAACTTATGTGCATACTGGCTAGAAGAAAATGCCAATATAGAAAATGCTGAATGTTGGGGTCTAAATTTTTGCTGTCAAATAATCCAAAATAGATAATGCACAACTGTTAGGTAATGAAATCTAATTATTCTAGTTTATGATAAGGTGGCAAAGGGGAGCCAAACAAATTGGTTCACCCAAGACTCTTTGCAAGTTGGTGATAACAAAGGATTTTAAGCCTACACTCTGAGTCTTAGACGTGAAATACAAGACTACAGCACCAACTGAGAAACATCTTAACTCTTCTCCTTTGACACTAAAAGCGGATTTGCTTTGCCTCCCCTCTTGTTCTCCCATCAACTCCCATAAAGGAATCACCATGACTTTATAGTCTTGCTGGCTGAACTTCTGTTCCACAAGCAGGTACTGACTGACCAAGGTACTATGCTGGATATGGGGGACACAGGGAATATTACGACACCACTCCTGCACCCCAGGAGCTCACAGTCTGGCACAGAAGGCAAAAGAGTGAGGAAGTAAACCATATATGAAGATAAGTGCAACAGGGAATTATGTCCAGGGCACAGAAGCAGGACAGATGAAAGACTGATGAACTGTCTAGGGGGGGTGGGGGGAGACTATGAGAAAGCTTCACAGAAGACGTGCTAGACTTGCAAACATTCAAGTTCAGGTAGACACCTTCTGAACAGAGGGACTAGTACATGCACCTTCATGGAAAACAAATGTGGGAATTTCAGAAGTGTAACCGCACATGAACTTCATTTCCTTAGCATGCAATCTGCTTTTATCCAAGCTAGCTTGGTTTAGCCTGATAGAACTGTGACTCACTAGCATTCTTTCCCCCAGAGCCTCCTACCTGTACATATACTGTATATGCTCTCCTTTTAATCATAAAGCCCTTAGGACACTGGGTTCCGGTCAGAATCAAACTCACTTAAGAATAAAGCTTCAGGTCTGTCAACCATGACCAAGAACCAAACCTCAAACTAGAATAAGATTTTAGTCAAACAAAGATAACACCTTGGCCTCAGTTATGTTTCCGCTTGGGACTCATGAAAGCGGAACGGGCCCCACGGAGCACATCCCCTGGGAACCCGACAGAACAATGTCACGACTAACAGCAGGACCTGGAGCCATGATCTGCCGCTCCCTGCCTCAGCCCCGACCAATCAGGAGAGCCCACGACCCCAGCTCCCATAGTAACCATAGATAATGATTTTTTCCCCTTATATAACCTGGCTACGAGAGGCCATCGAAGAGCCAGGTTTTTGAGAGCAGTAGCTCACCTGTGTCTCCGGGCTGGGTGCCATTTCCTTAAACCTTTCCTTGCTGCAAACTCCTGCTTGTGTCTTACTTGGCTTGGATGTATGCAGGCAAACAGGCCCTTTGAGTCTGCAGGAGCAGGAGTGCATTGGTAGAAAAGCAGAATCAGTAATTCCATAAGGATGATGTTAAGGGTGAGGTGGTGAGTGGCTGAAGGAAAAGCTGGAGGCGTGGCCCAAACAAATGATGGGAGCCTTGCATGGTCCTTACCCTACAAGTGATGTGGACCCCATCCTCTAAGGGGCAGGAACGTGGGACTTCAATTTAATTAAAAAGAAGCCATGGTTTAAAGGTTTTAAACCAGGGAGAGGGCACAATCATATTAGAGTTTTTCACAAGATCAAAAGAGCATCTAACATGTTTTATTAGTTTTGCTGCAACTTTGGCCAATTTCCGTTCCATTATTCATGGTTCACATCCTTTTAAAAGAAATGGTATGCTCGTATTAGAGTGAGCTGGAAAGGAGAATAAAGGCAATCTGCCTTCATGGAGGCCAGTCCCTCAGTCATTACCAGTGATGCAGCTGAGGATTTCTCTGGACACACACGCCAATTAAATTTCAGAAAGTAAGCTACTGCACACGAGCTTTGGAAAGAGTTAGCAAACTTCCCAAAGGCAAAAGAAAAAAGAAAAAGAAGCACATAATGCATTTGAACAGGCAGATCTCAAAAATCTAACTGGATATGAAATAAGGCCATTGGTTTGGCCTATTCATTTCCATGAAAGAAAACAATCGGTTCTCTACAAACTAAGTTGTACAAATAGTACCTCTCATAATATTTGCAAAATGTGTGTCACCATTTTACACTTTCGAAAAATATATCTACAAGATCTGTAAAAGTTTAAAAAGCTCTCTTAAAAGATTGGTGTCTTTAAAAGATACCTCACAGGCCTTTTCCTAGCAATACATTACAATCTGAAAATACAGGTATTTCCCCTAAATGGGCAGACCAGGATTAGCAAATCACAATTTCCAGAGTGGATCCTTTTGGCTCACAGTCAAATGCCACCAGAAATATACGAAATATATGCTTTTTTTTTACTCAATTCACCAATTGACTTGTAAGTAATTTATGATGCTTTTTCCTCTTGCTGTTTCCTCTACCCCACCTCTGCCTAATTCACCCCAACACAAACCATTCAAGCTCTTTTACAGCAGGCACAGTGCAAAAGGAGAAATTCTACAACTGCAAGAGTTTTTATAGGCTGCCACCGTGTTTCCCTGAAAATAAGACCTAGCCGGACGATCAGCTCTAATGCGTCTTTACTTACTCTAATGAGTAAAATTTAATGTAAGACCCGGTATTATATTACATTATATTATATTATATTACACCCGGTCTTATAGTAAAATAAGTAAAATTATAAGTAAAATTATAATTTTACTTATAAAATTATAAGTATAAAGTAAGTAAAATTATAAAAAATAAGTAAAATAAGTAAAATTATATTAACTTTTGCTCTAAAAGACGCATTAGAGCTGATTGTCCAGTTAGGTCTTATTTTCTGGTAAACACGGTAAGCAATTCCTATCCAGATTCTTAGAGTAAATGAACTATTCTCATAGCACCCCCTAGTGTCCAAAAGCCCTTTTCTGCCCAAGTAAACTTGACATTCTCAACTGGCTAAAATAATACATTTAAAATAAGACTTAATGAAAATATCCATGAGCTTACACTCAGGAAACATCTGTCCCAGTTACAGATCCACTTAAACCAATAACTTGAACCTGTCTGGACAACTGTTCTCTCAGCTCTAAAATAGGAAAAATAACATCCTCAGCTACCATAGTCTTCCTTCCTCCCTTTGAGCATGTATGTGAGTTCCTCAAATAAGATATATTACCAATACAAATGGCTGTTTTTAAACAAGAGGATGGGGGAAAGAAACACAAAGCAATAAGAGAACATGCACCCTCAGGCCTACCTGAATAGTCAGGAGTATTTTATATTAAATCCATAATAAATGTGAGAGTTACAGAGGTCAGTTCACTTGTCCTTCAGAGGTATCATGCACTTTGATTCCATGTTCTATTTACTTGACCTTGAGAGAGAACTGCCGGAGAACTACAGGAACTAACAAACTTTCTGGAAATAGTCTGCCATCACCCAGAACTGCATTCATTTGACCACAAAATACTAGAAACTCTCTATCCCATTTTCAAAATTGTGATTTTCGGTTTTGACATAAATTACGTTAAAATACAAATGTTAGATTACTTTGATTTTTAATTTAAAATGAAAGTGGTAATAGTAAAACATACTTAAACCATCACCCTTCGACCTCCTGCCCAGTAAAAAAAACACCCCAACTGACTAAGTTGCCTAGTATTCAGGGCTCAACAGGGACCTAACACACCCTTGATACTTCTACTCCAAACCTGAGACCTTCAACAAAGCCCAAAACTGTTGGTCAGTTTGTTTACTTTGCACACCTCACGGAATTAAAATCCATCGTTGCCCTCTGCTGGGCAGACTTAGAACAAAACTAAAATCCATTTATAAGCATTTGAAATCACCGTATTTCCTCCCCAGTTTCTTGATAGTGTATAACCTTCTATGTCTTATATATTAATTATAAGATTTCAGGAGGGGAAAAAGGCATATTTTCAGAAATTCAGTATGATGTTTATTATCTCTTTATTGGCTAACGGGTAGCAAATGGGTATGTTGATCTGGACTCCGCCAGCACCAGACGTTGTGGCCTTGATCAAGACCCAGCCTCTCCAGGTCTCAATTTTCAGGAATTCAAATCTAAGGACCGTGAAGCAGGAGATATTTATGATCCTCGTTCTTTTCCACACAAAGTTCAAAATGTTTATAGCATTTTTTTTTAACCAGTCCTAATAACCTGACATATCTCATCCTCTGTCCTATCTCTCAGGACTTCATTGTTATAAGGCTGCAGAAATTGAGATAAGTATAAACCAAGTATGTAGCACAGTGCATGAAGGTGCACGGTTAGTAGGAGTTGTTCTCTCTCTCCCCTCCTCATCTAACAGCTCCATGACCGTTCCCAGGCCTGTAGTACATAATCTACATCCATACCCAAAGCATTTATTCTCTACGACTCTTTGAATTTCACATGTCTTATGATGCTTGCACCGTGCTCCCCACTGGAAGGTGAGCTTCGCTGCCTGGACCTGCCTGCATCTCAGGGCCCACTGTTAGTAGCAGTGACTGTAATGGTAGCAGTTGTTACAGCAGCAGCAGAAATGGGAACGGCAGCAGTGGTGTCGACAGCAGCAATTAAAACTGTTACAAAAAATAATAATGACATCACAATACCAAAACTGTAGTAATAAAGCAATATATGTGATTATGAAAAATAATAAAATGTTATAATTATTCTAATAACGAGTGGCATTTATTACTTTGTGCCAATCACTGCACTATACACTTACTATTCTTTACTTAATATAGTCCTCAAAAATACAGATAGGTATTATTACCTTCCCCATTTTAGGAATAAGAAGCTGAGCTTCTGGCAGATTTTAACAACTACTGATGCTACCAAACTCTCACTAGCCATCTCTCTCTTCCCATCAGAATCTTCAAAACCATTTTCTCACCTTATTCCCTTCACATATGCCAGAACGCTGGCAAACTTCCAGATTCCTACAGCGATACTCAGAGCATCTCCAAGTGTCTGTGAATGGCGCGGACACCCCATCATCTGTGCTAAGTGGCAGACTACTCGTTCTGAGAATGACAAATGTATCCCTCACATACCTTTTCCAACTGATGCCACTAAACTGAGCTTACGCCTCTCCATCAGTATTCCCTTCCTATCCTCACCCTTCTCTTCTTCCTTCTGAGGTATGATTTAGTGAAAAAAGCACGGACCAGAAGTAAGAATTGCCTCTTATTAGTCATGTGACTTTAGGCCAGTCGTTTCAGCTCTCACGTTTTCATCTATAGCATGTGATAGTACCTGCCCTACCTGTCTTCAAGGATTGAAGATTGTTTTATTCTAATTGTTTAGAATAAACAAGGAAGCATATATGAAAGTGTTCCAAAAGCTGTAAAAAAAAAATATCAGCTATGTGTGTATGTAATTCTTACTATTCTTTTGCTCTTCACAAACACACACCCAGCACTTGTCATGGTAGAGAGGATGGCTGCAGTGAGGAAAAGTCCTGGCTATTGCCCACTGACAGCACCTTGATGGGACAGAAAAGGAAACATGAAGACTGGTGAACAGGCAATAGCAACATCATTCTTTTCCTTCTTTTTGTTGGCTTCCATGGGCTTTTTCTCCATTCTATCCGAAACAACAACAAGAGAATCAACCTTCAGCACTCACCTCCACCCGCCCCACTGCCAGGACTCTGTACTTCTAAAATGCCTATCTTCTTGGACATGCGTCCTATTTGGGAGACCACCTCAGGGATACTGTGGATGCCTGATCATGGCATTGTACACCAGAAGCTAAACATTAATGAATGCCAACCATAATTTTATATATATAATGTGATGGCTCGGTGTGAGGTCGGAGGGATAGTGGATGGGGGGAGGGGGGTTCACAGTGTGAGGGATATAAATGATGAACGTCTAAGTATTACCTTGTCTTGTGCACCTGAAACTAATAAAAAAAAATAAAAAATAAAAAAAATAAAATGCCTATCTTCTGTAACCACAGCCTTTCTCCTCACTTACATGGCAGTCATGGCAGCCACTGTTGGACTGAGCATCCACTACGTGCCAAACACAGTGCCAGACATCCTGCGTGGGTCGTCTCTCATCCTCAGGGCAACACAATGAAAGTATCCATGGCTCCATTTGACAGTTTGGGCTCAGAAAGATTAGGCAGCTCACCCAGCGAAGGACACAGATCCAGCTCTTGCTGCTTCCAGAACAGATGCAGAGGCCATCTCCACTTCCTACCTAAACATCACACTCTAGCAAAGTGTTCCTTGCCCACAAGATGCTGAGAAATCAGAGACATCCTGTCATTATTAACCAGAATGACATGACACATAAACGTTTCTTCAGTAAAAGACTCATGATCCCGTACAGTAAGTACACTCACTTTACCTTTCCATGTTTGGTATCATGTAGGAATGTAATAATAATGTATCTCTCCCAAGAATTAATTGTGTTTACAATGGCAGGCACCACGTGAAATATGTGGTCAAAGCTAACATCACCAATAAAGGAATAAATCAACACCATGTATCTCTTAATGTGATGCACCAAGAACACATCACATTCCTGCCAAAGAATAAATAAACTGAATCTAATTATGAAGAAATACCAGACAAACCGAAACTGAGGGCCATTCTACAAAGTAATTTGCCTCTATTCTTCAAGTGTCAGTTGTGAAAGAAAAAGACTATTTCAGGGTAAAGGAGACATAACAACTAAAGGATTCTGGATTGGATCCTGAACTACATAAATGACTAGTGGCAAGACTGGCAAAATTTATACAAGATCTGAAAATTAAACACTAGTGTTGTGTCAATTTCCTGATTTTGATAATTACACTGTTATGTAACAGAATGTCCTTATTTTTAGGAAACATACACTTAAGTATATTTAAAAATAAAGGGGATAATATCGACCACTTTGAAATGTTTCAAAAAAAGGGGTGAAAGAAAAAAACATACACAGAAATTTTTTTGTACTATTTTTGTAACTTTTTTATAAGTCTGAAGTTGTTTCAAAATAAAAAGCAAAAATAGTAAGGACAAATATTGAACACATGTGAAGTACAGTCAGCCCTCCACATCCACCAATTCCCAACTACAAATGGAAAGTAAGTACTGTTTCAATCCAAGGTTGACTTCATTGATGTGAAACCTGTGGATAGGGCAGACTGACTGTACATTTATTGAAAAAAACATTTGTTATAAGTGGACCCACACAGTTCAAACCCACGTTCTTCAAGGATCAATTGGATTAAATAAATGTGAATTATAATATCTCTACCATGTATTCCTAAGCACATTGGAGGATCAAACGAAGAAGCCAACCCCTTGGGTCTTCAATAGGAAACCAATATTACAACCTGATATGAGAAAATCTGGGACCCACAAAAACTATCCCAGTTGTTCCAGTTCACAATGGTTCCAACTAAATGTAGCAGTGATATAATACCCCTTTCCTCTTTCTGATGATGACTAACCATTTCTAACTTATCAATTTCATGATTAAGAAAATTTAAACAAAACCCTTCCAATGATTCTACTTCCCATGAAAACATTGAAAACTGCAACAACAATAACAACAAAAAGAATTGTGTGTTATATTTCTTTACCTCATCCTTTCTCTAGCCAATGTGCTTGTTGGCTGAGCAACTGACATTTCAATATCTATGTAGCTACTAACCCTTCACTCCTGTCCTGCTGTTGGTGGGTTTTAGCAACATAAGGTTTATGAATATGAATGTGAATGTGGTGACTCAAGGTTCGTCTCACTAACACAGAGCGGAGACCTCCGCCAACGCTGAGGCTTAGATGCTCCAACAGAAAATGCACACAGCCCGAAGCATTTGATTTTAACAGAATGATGTATGTCTTTCCCTTCCCAGTGAATACAGTAGAGTAAATGGTGTAACACCACATGGTCAAGCTTTCGAACCCCCAAAGATGGCTGGAGACAGGTTCCTAAAAAATCCCATGAGAAAGAGTAATGGTTATGAAGCCTTTTTTTCTCATGCATAAGGGTAAGTGAAAAGTTGAAAAGAAGTTACATAGCTGCACTTAACCCTGTTCTCATGGGTCATTACTAGCATGTTCTCAGTTAGAATTTACAGTGTCTTATGGCTCATGAATATCACGTCTCTCACTACCTGCCCTTCACCACATTCCTGGGCTCAGACAAAATTTCCATTTTACAGACAGAAAACTTGGGGCAAAATAAAATCAAGATGATCTCTGTCAGCAAAAGTACCCAGGATGGACCAAATACTCTGTGTCTCCCAGGAGAAAACAGATAGCCCTAACTTCTGCAATTACCAGACATACAAAAATGATTTTACAAAATTACTGTTTCTATTTCTTATACTTTTTTTCCTGATTTAAAGGAGTCAATCTGGATGAAGAGAAGATCACCTTCGCAGATGGGGTTATGTGCTAACGTTGCACATTCCGGCCAAACATGAGCACGATAGGCGTCTGCCTCTCACACCAAAGGACGGCACTGGTGGGCTCCGTGGGACTTCCTGAGAACAGCTACAATACCAACCTTTCTCTCTTTTAAATATGAGAATTGTTCGTGGCAAAGAAAAATACATACTGAAAGTTATCTTTTAGTTACCGTAAGGGAAGAGAAGAGACTTGTTCATGACAACAAATTTCAAATCAACATGGTTGCTTAAATGTCCAGAGCTAGGTCAACAGGCCCAGCTATCGTGTAAACACTGGTATATCAATGGACTGTCTGTTTCTATTTTAGAAACAACAAACTGAGAAGACAAAAATCAAAGGACTAACATCAACAAGTAGTCTCTGAGGACCAAATCTACACCAGGAAACTAGAACACGATCAGCTTAAAGGCACCGTAGCAAACAGGAAAGTAAGCAGTGAGCAGATGTCAACGAAGAGAAGTCCAAAATCATTAAAAAACACGAAAGACTCCCCTGTACCAACTTTTAAATTAAATTTACTTAAACCCTGTGAAAACTTAAAACAAGCAAAGACACCCTATCACAAAGATTTTCAGTGCACATGGTGATTAAAATAATATTTACTTCCTAGTGGCCAAGCCTGCATGAGAAGTTTCAAATAAGGAACAGCATGGCTTCTTACCAACATCACGAGCCACGGAGAGGGAGGGAGGTTTGTCTGCTAGTAACAGCAATCAGAGGAACGAGTGTATGCCAAGCATTTTGGGAGTTCAAGTGAGTGAAAAACAGGGTTTCAAATGGCCTTTCCTTGGTACACTCAAGCACCTGTGTTCACCGAGTCAGCCAACATCTGTGGGTACTCACTCACTATGAACAAGATATGCACGGGGATCCATGCTGATGTAGTCAGCGCCCCTGTCACAGGACCTATGGGCAAGGGCCAGAGTGGAGCTGATAACCAAAGTGCACTTTAAAGTGAGAATTACGACAGGAAAACAGCCAACTTTATGAAGCTAGGCAGCCGGGATAACATTGCAATGGGCCACTCTCTTTTCTGTAAGATGTTTAAGGAACTAATTTACATTCTCCCTTTAGTCTTCTGTGTGACTCTGAAATGTGTGGCCATTTTCCATTTGAAGGGATGAATGACGAAACAAGCCCTGAGGTTTAAGTCTAAAATCAAAGAGCAAGGAAAATGGCAGAGGACATGGTTGAAAAAAATCACATCTCCCAAAACTTTAGCTGCTTTTTGTTTAAAATACATGCAAAATGGGATCTGCAATGCACAGCACACTAATATGTAATAAATCATTTAATTTTTTTTTTTAAGAAAGGAAATAAAGTCGCAGCCTAAACAGATTCTTCATTTTCTCAAGTTGATGGAGGAAGTTCCAAAGGAACGTATGGGTTATTCAGTGAGAACTCTAAGTGGTTCAGTTCTGCTGGAGTTGAGAATATACAGCTAGAATTTGAAATGGTGCCATGAATTCAAGGCTAAGGAGCTTGACCTTTATTTGATAGGAACCTTTTTTCCATTTATTTGCTTTAATTTTTGTTTAACTTTGGAAATCACTTTTGTGCAATTAAGTGACATGATCATAAAGTTAATCTTGCACAGATTATCTAAGAAGAAACAGAAAGGAGGAATGGAGGGAGAACAGTTAGAAATCTACTGCAATTGTCCAGTTAAAACCAGGAGGAAAACGTTCTGAGCCATGTTGCAGAGGGAAATGTGGAGAGATGCAGAGAGTGACTAGATGGGGAAGACAAGGAGGGAAGCAGGTCTCAGACATGAAAAGAATCCCAGTGTTTTGAGGTTGAGTGGCTCAGAATGAACATAGCACAGGGAGATTAGGTCTGGGAGGGGAGGTAGGCGAACCCTGTGAAAACACTGCCTGTGAGAGAACGGTCAGTCACTTAACAAGGAGCTGGAGGTGTGAGGCTAACGCTCTGCAGAGAACGCAGGCCTGGGAAACCCCTTCTCAGGGAACAGCTACAGGATGAGATCAGACAAATCTAACAAAAAAAACAAAGACCAAAAAAACAATCTTCTTTGTGGACACATACTGTACAAGCCAATGGCTTTCTAACAGCTTTTCTCCAACTCTGGCTGACATTTTAGATATCTGATCAAAAGAACTCATGCTCCACTCTAAACCCCCAGAGAATCTCTGCAGGATCCTCCTTCAGCCTTCTCTATGGAGCCCTCGGACTCTGGTCACGCGTGTCCAGTTTGTTTCCTCACACTGAAGCTCCAGCCCTCTCTGCTGCCCCTGAAGATGTACCACTCTGACGAACTATCTGCCAAACTTTCCCTTGTCCCTCAGACATGCCACAGGCCGACCTTGCTCAGGTCTCCGCTGTCAACACGGCAGCCCCCTACCCCTCACCCAGGCCCACAGCCTGAGAACCAGCCCCACCCACAGAAGTCTGCAGATACCTATACACAGCGGGTCGCTTCTTGAAGTCTATTTAAAATCTATTTTAAACAATTCTAAAGCATTAGCTAAATGCATTTCATACAAAATGTTCTAGAAAAGGCAATGTCTGAAAGTTAATATTCAAAGTTACTTACAGCTAGGCATGATGAGATACAATCATTAATGCATATTTCTTTGCCAATTTTTATTTACGGAGCAGACAACTTAGATTAATATCAGCTTTTCCTATAACTATCAACTGTAAAAAGGGGGGGATGGGAACTACCTTTCTAAATCTGTGACTATGTAAATATTTATCATTATACATATCTAATATAATTTTAAAACCAAACTAAACAAAACCAGAGGTTAAATTTTAGGTTTCATACCATAATGGAATCAGTAACTGTAGATAAGTAAATCTCTGGATAAAAAAATAAATACACTCACACATACATACCATTTTAAAAACCTCAAAGCTAGATGGAAAATTTTTCAAGTAATCATTAATATAATTTCATTAACATAAGGTAGACTACAAAAGGGACCACAGGACTTTTCTGAGGAAAGAACCTACATCCCACAGATATTCCAAATAACCATTAAAAAGAAAAGTTTTATTTTTCCTTTTGTCACTTCCAGCTGCTTAAAAAAAGATTGTTCATCTTCTGCAAAATCCAAAGGAAAGATACTCAAGGATATTTTACCTTTCCAGTATTCAAAACTCATGACTATCCCCTCCCTTCTGACCTTCTTTAAGTAAAGGGGATAAATGGAAACATGAAATCGTTTGAGCTGTGTCATATTGTTTCCACACCCAAACACATAAGAGCAAGCTGAGACAACCAAAAGTCAGAGTAGTTATCTAAGTAATCACTGATCAGATAACCCCTAAATAACCACATCCTGAGTAAGTGGAACTCTCTTTCCTCCTTTTCCTATGGGTTTCATTTTCCTACGTGGGGGATCGGTTCTTACTGGGTCAGCAGGGCTGATGGCACTTACCTTTTTGGCTCTTTGAGCTATGTCTGGTGTTCTTGTAAGCAGCTTCTCGATCAGGTACTCTCTGTTCTGCAAAACAAATATTCCCAACAGTTTAATATCAAATACGATACATAGAAATTCATAGTGATTTCAAAATAGCAGATTTACTTGGGTTTTTAAGCATGTTACCTTGGCTTTCTGGAAGAATTTGCATTTTAAAAGTTCTGCTGCTGTGGGCCTGAAAGATCAATAATAAATTAGAGTTGAAACAATGACCACTCGATACATACACTGCCTTGATGAAACAACTTAATCCTAGAGTATTTCTGGAACACTAGTTTTAGGAACAGCAAAACCAGATACTAAATTAATCACAAGCTGGCACCAAATAAAATAGTGCCGATTTTCCAGTTCTTTCCAAACTCCTCTACTGCAAAACACACAAACTCCTCTAAACTAAATATTTGGGGCATGATCAATTTTCCATCCTTCATCCTTACACTTCACTAAGTGAATTCAGTGTTTCGAAAAGGTGGCAGACTAACACATCTGTAAGCTAAATTCCTATATTTATTAAGAAACTGTACAAGCTGCAATACGACCCTGTCAAGAAACTACAGTCTACAGTGCTCTGTGATTCCCCAAGAGAGGCAGTGACTGCAAGAGGTCCGCACATCATGTGTACAAGCTCTGTCTGCCCACTGAGTAACCCTGTGTCAGGCGTACGCGGACTATTGCTTTTCAGGGGAAGGTAAATGTGATGGCGATTAATAAAATGCAAATTCACTTTAAAACATGACTGCATTGGTCTGATTCTTTCTTCATGGTGCCATTTAACTTGTTTCTCTATCTTATATTTCCTATTAACTGAAAGTTAGGTCTGAAGGCTTGACTAAGTTGAACCAAGCATTGGGGGCAAGAATACCGCGTAGACGACGCTATGCACGTCTTACTGCAGCACGTCAGAGGCATATAACGGTAGGTGATTTCACTGGGGTGATGCTAAATTTAACTGCTTGGTCCCCAGGCCTGAGATCTCTCCATTGTAAAGGTAGGTTTTCCCCACTGCAAATGGCAAGTATTCTGTTGGGTAATACTTTGGTATTATATGAATATCCTATTCCCAAAAAACTTTTACCTTATGGTTTTAGCATCTTTGCCTTAAATAATTATCATAGGAGGTGGCAAAATACAGTTTTCTACTTCTGTCATTCCTCCTACATTTATTAACTGGCATCCTTCTGTAAAGAATAGCTTCCTTCATTGATAGTTCCTTCTAAAACCAGCAGCAATGCAGAAAAAAAAAATTACATAAATCTAGAATATAGGACAGTTCAGTAAGACAACTGACTTGATCTCAAAAAGTCAGTGTCAAAGAGGAAAAGTGGAGATGTGAGGGGACTGTGCTAAATTTAAAAAGATGTAAAGAAACAAACCCAAATGCAACACGTGACCCTTGCCTGAATCTGTGTTTGAAAGTGAAGGAGAAGTCCCGAAAGACATTTAGAAATAATTAGAGATAAGTGAATATGCTAGGTATTAGACAATTTTAGAAAATTACTGTTCACTTTCTTAGGTGTGGAAAAGTACTGCGGTTATGTAGGAACAGGTCTCTATTTGTAGGGAATGCAAGCTGAAGTATTAAATCTGTTACTTATTTTCAAACTGTTCAGCAAATAAAATGTAGATAAAAAGATATAGCAAATATGAAGAATGTTAATAATTGTTGAATCTAGGTGGTGGTATCGAAGTAAACGTGTACTATTCTTTAACCTTTTCTGTATGTCTTAAATCTTTCATAATAAAAAAATGGGAGGAGGGAGAGAACTACTACTAAGTATCATTAGATATTCTCACAGGCAATGATTAGCAAAGGCACAAACAGTATTATGTTGAAAGGGATGCAAGTTCAAAAAGAGTCGTCATATTTGAAGAGATTAGAAACTACTTCTTTGGAACCAGGAAGCTCCATTAAAATGTTTCCAGGGACCAAACCCAAGTATATAAAAGAATTAGGAAACGTCACTAAGTGCAACTATATCCAAACTGTGTATGTCTACGGGGGCCCTAAACTGTATTTCTGTGCCAAGAAATTTGCTATTTAAATTGTTATTGCTTTTTACCTCAGTTTCAAGTGGAACACTGGTTACAGGTACCTGAAAAGAACCCTGAATGGCCATATCCATTGCAATAAACAGCCGCTAATTGCTAATTGCTTTGAATAAATAAAGGTCTAAAGAACAGGTGGGCCACGTTTTACATTTTGTATGCCATATCTCTGGGTGAACTCATTCAAATTCATGAATTTGTACCTGGTTAAACAGGCACAAGAAGTAAAAGCGATACTGTTCTTTTACATGATTTAACTTTGATTGTTATTTTAATGTATACTCTTACTGATCGTCT
This sequence comes from Rhinolophus hipposideros, assembly GCF_964194185.1. Classification (NCBI taxonomy): domain Eukaryota; kingdom Metazoa; phylum Chordata; class Mammalia; order Chiroptera; family Rhinolophidae; genus Rhinolophus; species Rhinolophus hipposideros. Next base: position 45,488,476 of record NC_138052.1, read on the forward strand.
GCAATGTTTTGGGGCCCCCAGCTACTCCAAATTCATCCTTTCATTCTCAGTAAATATTTATTGAGCATCTATTGCATTTGTCAGGCATTATGCTAGATGCTAGACATACTATAGTGAATATGGCAGATATAAATACTACATTTAGCAACTTACATCTAGTGGGAAGAGAGTGTGATGCTAGACTGCACGAGGAGCATCAGAACAAGCCAAACACTTCTGAATTGCGTTTGGGTGGAATTGTGTTCTCTCTAGTGAGAGAACATGTAGGAGAACCATTCATTATACAACAGACTGAGCAAGATTTGGTACCATGGTTGGTACCTCACAACATGAAACAAAACTTTTAAAACCCGAGAGGCATGCAAAATAATTTAGGTTACATTTTTTAAAAGTGAAAAGAAACCTAAGAAAAATCAAGATGATGAAGGAACTCAAGGCCACGGTTTTGGCTGAAACCCTCCCGGCGTCTGGGCAGTACAGTTACCACAGTCTCCCAGTTGGTCTCTCTGCCATTTCTCTCTTCTTCATTCCAACCCATCACCCACACCGCTCCCAAGCTGGTTTCTACAAAGTCCCAATTTCTTATCCATCCTAATGGATTTCAGTAGCCTAAGAGACCATGACTTCTCCATCCTGATTTCCCACCACATCCCACATGAACTCTATCCTCCAGCTACAATGATGTTCTCGCCTATGTCTTGTTCTCTCATGACAAAGCACGCACTGCTTTTCTTGCTTTAAAATTGTTTTGTAAATAACTGGCACACCCTTGTTCATAGGTCAAGAACCAATGAAGTGTCAATCATCTTCACAAATACTCCCCCCAGCTCCTACAAGTCTAATTCACTGCTCCGTACTTGGTGCTCAGACATCAATCCACCCCCTTCTGTGACTATCTGTTCCTCTGTCTCCCCGCCTCCACCTCACTAGGCTGTAAGGCCTTCCGAGACTGGGACAACACAGTATTCATGTTTATACACCCAATGCGGAGCACAGACCAGAAAATTGCTACAGCTCAATTTCATACCACAATCAAAATATGGGATAAAAGTGATGCCACTAGACATTTGGACACAGGACCATGACTCCTAGGCCTAGGTTTAGTCAGCACTTAAAGTCTAAGCATCTGTTCAATATAGTGAGGAAGAGCAGAATGACATAATGAAAATAAGACTCATGCCAGCCCTACCTCCACCCCACCCCACCGGCCAAAAAAAAAGGAAAGGGGGAAAGTCTGTGCACAGTGAATGCAATGAAATGGAGAGCCAAACACTCTGTCTCTCCTCTCGACCCCCTCCTCCCTCTCTGCCCACTAAGGGTCAAGTGTAAGACCAGTATAGAGAGAATCTGGGAAATGTCAGCTATACCTTGAGATTCAGGGCTGGGAAAATACTTTCCCTTCCCCAGCAAGGTCATTTCCATGGTAACCGAAATTATTGTAAGGGGGAAAGGCATGCTACAGAGAAAACTCCTTTCTCTGCACTCCACTCTTAGCCTTCATCAATAAATACAAAAACGCAATGACCTAAATAAAAATTGAGAAATTAGTCTAAGGAAGTCACATTCTTTTTCTATAGGCTTAATATTTATGTTAAATAATAGGTGATTTCTACTCCATACAGAGAAGAACTAAATAGCAGGTCCTTTTGAAGCTAAATTAAATCAAGGTCTGTAGCTTTGGAGTGGAATCCTACATGTGCCAAACTAACTCCTTAAGAAAATACGGAAAAATGGAACTGGAAAGAATGAGGAAGACGAGAGAGGGAAGAAAGTGACAGAAGGTATGAAAAAAGCTGAAGTGTGTACTGCCCACCTGACTTTTTGGGTTTTTTTTGTGTGTTTTGTGCGTTTGTTTTAATTTTATGCTCTAACCACCACCAGTATAGGGTTAATGTGGAACTACCGTGTTTCCCCCAAAAGAAGACCTAACCGGAAAATAAGCCGTAGCATAATTTTTCAGGATGCTCATAATATAAAATAAGCCCTAATGGGTCTTTTGGAGCAAAACTTGATATAAAACCCAGTCTTATTTTTGGGGAAACATGGGAGGGCTTAGTTTAGATTCCGAGCATCCTGAAAAATCATGCTATTTTTCCGGTTATGTCTTATTTTCAGGGAAACACGGTATCTGTACTGCCTGCTGCTTGGTTAAGAACTACAGGGGAAACACTTCTGAAAACACATGGCCTTACATGGCCACTATCAGCTATCAAGCAATACAGTGTAGTACAAATACAAACACTGTTTTACAAGAAATGTTACACCAGCAACCAAAGTTTGCTGGTCCCAGCTTTGAATGATGATTCCATTTTAAATCCTGAAAAACAATGCAGTAGTCTGCAAGTATCAACATTCTCAGAAGAAAATCTCTTAAAGGATTCAGTTAATACATATGGATGAAGCAAAGTCCACTGAGACTTAAAATAATTTTCAAAGGATTTAGGATGAAAATGACACAGTTTATATAGTTCTAACAATTTGCATTATAATTCCTAATTGTTCACTGACCTCAGGCAGAGCTGCATTTCTCACCCCACCTCTCCCCCAAAAGGAAATAAATATTCAAGTTTAATTCATTTCTAACGGATTTATCTATGCAACATCCACCCCCTTGTTACCCAAAGAAAATGTTGCTTCCTTTTATAGTTACCAACTATAAGAAGCATGTAATCTATAAGATTAAGGCTCATTTTTTTAAGAAATAGCAAAATGTTCTGCTGCTATGCAAATATAAGCAATCTTAGTCTGTGCAGAACACAGCCTTGAATGAAGCAAACAGCTCCAACACCCCAGCTCTCTTCTTTTGGGAAAGTTCCATGAGCTCTCCAGGTTGAAGGAAAGCATATCCCTTTCTCAACTAGCTTGAGGTATGCTGCACAGGAGTGAATCTGCCTGGTCACTGTTCCCCATGATATGCTTTCATTCATTCTAAACAGGTACTTCACAAGACCAGGGCTTTGGTACCACTGAATTGGTTTCAGATTGCAAGTGTATGCCCGCAACAGAAATAATTATAAATTACCAAAAGTCTTGCATTCGCTCCTCAATCCACTCGAATCCAGTTTGTTTCTGAAACTCTTTCCAATGAGATCAAATCATCCCCAAGTAGCTAGCACTCAACTGTCTCTGGTTATTCAAGAAATACCACTGAGTATATAAGACAGACTGGACACTATAGATAAAAAGATATAAGGATGAGTGTCTCTGGGTTCTCCTCCTAAAAAACTTACAAACTCACGAGGAAATTGGATATATAAGTAAATATACTTGTATATATACCATGTGATAAGTGCTACAAGAGACATGTATCCAACATAGGGCAGGAAAACTGAAATTTTTTTTTTTTAATTCCATTTGGCCAGGATGAATAATGAATAGTAATCCCAATTTCTTGAATATTTAGGATCCCCCAGGCACTGTGCTATCTGTTTTAAATGTATTATCTTATTCCGTCCTCATAGCAATCCTATGAAGTAGGTGTTATTAGGCCCATTTACAGAAAAGGAAACTGAGTCACGGAGATGGTGATAAAGTAGAGCTAGGACTCTCACCCAGAGGTATCTAACTTTAAGAAGATGGAGCCTTTGAACAAAGTGTTGAAGGAGAGGTGGAAAGGGGACAGAGGAAGAGGAAGAACAACATAAGCAAGGTAAAGAAGACAGGAAATAGTTGCGATTTCTTTCAAAATTGTGCAGCAATTAAACGTTTCCTTACTAATTCATTAATGAATACATATTTTACATAATTAAATAATTAAACAATATATTGCGTTTTCTTTCCATTCTCACATTTCATGAAGCCTTTTCCTCCACACTTTACCATCCATGTCTTTTCATTAAAAGAAAGAGTCAGGTGGGAAGTTTGTGCACCACTAACATTGTTATAAAGCATAACTGCACAAGAGTGAGAAAAGTTTATGTTACAGAGAAAATATCTAAAGGAAGTCTTTAAACTATTAATACTTTGTAGATCAATAATGTTACTAAAAGAGTAATCTGAGGGAAAGACTTTGTAAAAATCTGAGTGCATGCATGGCTCTTTGCTAAAGAAAGTTTTGGGGGTGGCGTAGTGGGAACCTGATATTTGAGCTCATACAATAAATAAAACCTGGAAAGACTTTCAAGATTATTAAGAAATAAGGATGGTTTGTTACATATAATATATGATAATCTAATCTAGTTTATTTTGACCCAATTACAACTGTCTTAAAGAAAGATATTGTTGCATCATTAACTACACTAACAATTCTACCTTACAGAATTGTTTTCTGAAAGAACTGCAACTGTATGACATTATGCATGACCACCACTAGGTGGGCTCTCAACTGGTTCAAGAATCACAAAGACCAGTGTAATAACCCTGCGCTAACTGAGAAGTCAAGTGCTTTTCTCAATGGGCTTTAGAGGATTAAATTCTGTTTCTCTGGTGATGCCAAAAATCTATGTTTGGAGATGATGCCAAATACAGGGGAAAGCAAGCAAGGGTTGCAGAACAGAATCAGACATCTAAGAGCACTTTCACCCAATAGGAAAGTGAAGACGTAATCTTAATGAAAGATCAGTAAAGCTTCAGAGGAAACAAACCCTATGTATCAAATATAAAAGGCAACAGAGATGTTCAAGCAGAAACAGTCTACAGGTGTGAAAACAATCATCCCTTTCAGAACAACAACAACATCAAATTTCAAAATTCTTAATAGCAAACAATCTTTAGACCTAGCTCTATGAGACAAATGGAAGATAAAGAAAGATTCTAGGCAAATTCAGTAAAATGTAAAGGAATGAAGAGAGTAGCTACAAAAAATGGTCAAAATAACGGAAACTCTTTAATGTTGAGAAGGATAGTCTACTCAAACAGTAGATGATGGTGTAAAGGTAAAAGGCTTAAGTTTCGTAAAGAATTTAAGATAAGAATAAAGGAATCCTTTGAAAAGCAGGGTTCTTCCCTGAAAAGGAAAGTTTTAGAGGAGAAGCAGATTTACATTTTAAAATACAAGTATCCAGTTGGACCCTAGGATGACGAAGGTTGCGGGTACCTTCTCAGAGTCCTCTCCAGGTCTGTAGTCTACGACCACTGTGTGTTAGGATGGTGTCACACACACAGGCAAGCTCTACGAAGGGACTCTCCCCCGGCCAGGCCTGTGTGTGGTTCACAGCATTAACATTCTCCTTTAAAGGATAAAGGACACCGGCTCTATTATCACCACCCAGGATATTTCAAAGTCACGGAAATTAAGACGGAAGAAACAAACTCAGAAAACAGACACACCACAGTGCAGGGCAACTGACCAAGAATACAGAGGAAATGCTAAAGTTAATTTAAAACAATTTGCTTCTGTTTATATGATTAATGTTTCTCATGTAAAAATCTTAATCTTCTTTACTGATAATCTTTTAAACAGTACAAACAACTGGCTCTGCAACTAAAAGGAAACTTATGCAAAATTCAATAGCTCTCCTTGGTTTAGACTGGAGCTAGCAGGATATTCAAATCCTGAGAGGTCAGCTCAACCTACACAGTGCAGAATATTAGCTGAGCTTCTGAATGCACCACTGCCAATTACTTTTGATCTCTGTTTCACTTCATTTCCTTTATGACAAAGCCCACACCTAACAAGCAAAGTGCATCTTATTAACACGAAAATTTTCCTCTGCCTCTCTCCCATCCTCAGTCACTCTTTTCCCTTACGGACCCATACTGTCTTCCCCTAACAGGCTGGCAATCTGGGGGCCAGAGCAGGATTTCCCTTGAACTACAAGTACTTCGCAGGTGTCCTCACACAGCCTTTCCCCATCCACAAGCAAAGCTTTGTCGTGTCTCAAACCAGGTCAATAACTCATCCACCAAGTTTGACATACCTTTTGGAAGGATCTTTCTGAAGACACAGTGAAAGTAATTTTCTAAAGGACTTGCCGTATTTTTTCATCATTTCCTTATCCTCTATTCCTGTTTCTAAAGTCGGTGGATCATTTTGCAAAGTCAACATTAACACCTGCAGCAGAAACAAACATAATGATTGACCATCTGTACAGCAATTGCTACAACTGAGTCTTTAATTTTTCACAAAAGTATCAAAGACCAACCTTGATTAGGTACAAATGTGTTTTCCCATGATTTTAACTTTCCAGAAGGTGTGTATTAAAAGTATTCATTTCCTTTTGCAAATTGGTTCAAGTGCCCTTTAACCTTTTTGTTATTCCATTGACAGAACTTACAAAATCTGTTCTATGTGTTAAGAATGATCTCCCAAAGCAATGAGGACAGAGCTCCCTGGGAACTGGCTCACACACAGCCTCGAGGAGCACGTAGCTCCAGCATGGGTTTAGTGAAGACTGGGGCTCTGCCTGGGAAAGAGGGTGGTGGAGGGGAGAGAAAGAGAGGGCCAGAGCAGTAGTGAATGTTCATGTGTACAGGTCATTCATAAGCAAGGAACCGCCTGTACTCAGGGTTCTGTAACATTACCAACCCCCAAAATAAATTCACAACATCCCAGGGGGTAACACATGATTTCCTTTTTTTTTTAATGAAAAAACATACAGAAAATTGCTTAAAGACGTGACAAAACTGAGAGAGTGAAAGACGCTGGAAGAGAGCCAGAATACAAGTGAGTTGTTAAAAACCATAACCAGAGCAAAAGGCCATGCTGCTCTTGGAGGGGGACAAAACAAAATCAAAATACAGCTTCAAATCAAAAAAGGCAAAAATTCCACTTTCACACTAACATTAAAATTATTTGCTTAAAAAAAAGAATTTGTAATAAATTATTGACCTAGAAGATGAATAAACTTTATTAATGCATAAATCCGCCTTAATTTATGCAAATGATATACATGCCAAGACTCTTTTCAAACACTTGCAGATGTGTGAATAGATGGAGGATTAAAGTGACAGTTTATTGTTTGTAGAGGATAATAGCAGACAGAAAAAAGGGGGAGAACTATAAAGTCTGAAGAAAAGTACTGCAGGACTTCAAGCTGGGATTAGCAACGTGTCTTTGGATTCAGGTGGGAAACAGTAGAAAAATAAAGAAAACAAGAAATAATAAAAAATAATAAAGAAAAAACAAATGGGAGAAAAAGTCCTGAGCTGCTTCAGTGCTCTTCCTCTGAAAGGTCACTTCGATTGTTTACACCTCAACTTACTAATAAACTGAGGTATGTATACACACACAAAACTTAATTATGTTTATATATATATATATATATATATATATACATATATACATACATATATATGTATATATGTATATATATACATATATACATACATATATATGTATATATGTATATATGTGTATATATATATATATATATAGAGAGAGAGAGAGAGAGAGAGAGAGAGAAAGAGAGAGAGAAACAATGTAATGAACTATACTAAAACCCTAATAGTGATTATCTGTGGTTGATGAGATTATGGATGGTTTTCTTCTTTATTCTTCTGTGTACTTCAGATTTTCAAAAATAAGAATGTATTAACTTTTTAATCAGTAAAATTATTTATATTTTTTATCCTCGGGTTTTTGTTTGTTTTTAAATCCTCCTAAATTTTTCCAGTATTTTCCTAGGAAAAAGTTGAAACGAACATGGACCATATTCTCTGTCAAAATACCTTCATAATTTCCACTCAACTATTTCAGCCTCAAAATAAAATCCAGTCGGGTAAATTAGCCCTGATACCACCATCTCAAAAACTAAGAGAAATAATGATTCAGGCCAGTTAAAAGAACAGCAAAAATCTTAAAATAGTATCCAAACGTATGTCATTTCCTAAAAATATGGGGCTCATTTATTCAGATGAGTCACCAACACGACACTATGAAAAGAGGGGTCAAATGTTATAAACCACTTAAAAAAAAAAAAGGCCAAAAAACTTGGGAAATCCATCTGCCAAAAAAAAAAAAAATCCATCTGCAAATCCATCTGCATTATCACTATAACGTACTTTCCGATTTTCCTTGGTGTGCTGGGGATATTCTGCTATCAAAAGCCAGTATTTGTCACAGCTATCAACCTCCATCGACCAATCTGATCATATTCTTTCGTCAGCTCTGTGCTAAGAATGTAAAGCAAGTTTCAAAGCTGGGCATTGTACTAGTGTTGTCCTATTCTGTCCCCTGAGAACATCAGAAAATATTTAACTTGGCTGCATTCCTCCATTAATTCTCCTCAGGTCTAAGAGAAAAATGACTATGTTTAAGAGAACTACAGAATAGATCCTGTTAAACCATATTTCAAACCCGGCATAGTGTTTTGAATAATAATTACTTTCATAGGAGGATATTTGTGGTAAGGCGCTGCTCCTGTTGCTAATTCAATGGCAGTTATTCCAAAACTCCACATGTCAGCCTTGAAGTCATAGCCTCTCACCTAAGAAAGGAACCAAGAAAAAACACAGTTACACAGCAGGCATGTTACATATCCTGAAGTCCATAGTATTCCAGAAGTTCACAGCTGTGTCTGCACAATTTGATATTAGTTTGCTAAGGCCCAGCAATCGGGAATAAAACCTTAATACGTGATGGATTCTAGTAAAATGAATGATTTGAATGAAATGTTAGTGTATTAATGATACGTGCTACGGTACTGTGCCAATGAAAACATCACTTCTTTTTTATTTTTTACCTGTTCCATGACTTCTGGGGCCATCCAACATGGGGTGCCAACAAATGTTTTTCTTACTTTATTCCGGGTGACATCACCCCCTGTTGCTAAGAATGCACTTACCCCAAAATCTGAAAGGAAAAGAAAACATCAGACTTATTTTATGGAAGACATTATTGCTTATAAATTTTGACTTTATCAACCTCTCTTTTCCTGGTGATTTTTACAAAGGCGATGAACTGTCCCAGACGCCATGGAGCTCTCTTAGGCATACACCAGGCAGTCCTGCCATCCATCCACCATCCCCTACACTCTAGAGAACACGGTCATGGGAATGTGTCAGCAAGCCCACCAGTCCAAAAGCTCAGCATACCAAATTATATTTCCCACCAAAAAGGTATCAAAAATCATAACTAACCACAAATGATTACATCAATGAAAATATAAACACATCCCCAAAGCTCAACATATAAAGGATCTTAGCTCTTAGCTAAGATTCATTTTAGAAAATAGTTCATAAGAAAAAGCACAGGAGGCAGTAAAATTAGTATATGATGTAGTTTCTTTTTATGTTTTTCTTTTATTATGATTATTTTCTAGCCTCTTTAATTCCATATCATCAATGTTTGGACAGTGGATTTTTTTTTTAAATGAGGGATGAATAACATCTATCTTCCACATTCCCGTGACTTTGCTTAAACAGTGTTCTCTAACACCTTAGCCAAAATCAGATTGGCAAATCCACAAACCCCAGTACACATAGCTGGCATGCCCAGATTTATTTACATGTAGCAATCAACACAAAGGAAAAGCTCAATCAACAAAGGTTGTTTATGTTTTCAATGTTTGCTTTCTGGATAATTTTCCTAGGTATAGATGGAATGGTTGGTAGAATGAAGTAAAACCGTTCTTAATATTTCATTTTATACCAGAAGTTCTTTTCGTGAGAAAATGAATTAATTAGGCATATTGTATAAACATACATTCAAATACACAAAAATGGTGTTTGTATGTGACAGTAGAGAAGGGGGGACACCCAATGATTATTAATGCATGCATTTCTCAAATTTTTACTGAAGGTTAAATTTAGTTAATAAGTACCAACTACTTAGGGCTAGTAAAGACCTACCAGTAAGCCAACTCAAGGACAGCTGGATAGTAAGCTGGTAAATACCGTGTTTCCCCGAAAATAAGACGTAGTTGGACCATCAGCTCTAATGCGTCTTTTGGAGCAGAAATTAATATGAGACTCCATCTTATTTTAATGTAATATAAGACTGGGTATAATATAATATAATATAATATAATATAATATAATATAATATAATATAATATAATATTATATAATATCAGAGCGGGTCTTATATTAATTTTTGCTCCAAAAGATGCATTAGAGCTGATGGTCCAGCTACATCTTATTTTCAGGGAAACACAGTAGTAATAAAAAAGGGTACACCTCAAAACGCTGCAGTATGAGCCCCTTCAAATTGCTTTCATATAACTTTCCTTTGTGGGTCCCCTTTGTTGACTGCCAGGATGACAGCAATTACTAAAGAACAACATCAAGTACAAGCCAAGGTCAAAATGTAGTAGCATTTCCTCTAGGTCTACAATATTAAGGTATATAATAACACTGTTGAAGTTGACTTTCATTTTATTTACGTTAAAATTTACTCAACTCTCAATCTACAAGCAAAAGGAATAAAAATTGACAAATGGAGTCTTCGTTTCAACTGTTACTCTCATACTAATATTGAGAAGTATATTTTGAAAATGCTATATAATTTAATTTGCACAAATGTGCCAAACTCTAAAACTCTTTGAGTTTTTATACTGTGGTCAGAAAAATGAAGCCTTGTGAAAAAAATCTCTGGAACCCATGAGCCAGTCTCCTGAAGGGAGAAGGAGATAAAATTCATTCTTATAAAAGAGCTAGATGAATTGAATCATTTGTTTGGCTGGGGAAAAGACAATATGATATGGTTTTCAAAAATATGAATTTCAACTTAATTTATATTTCTGAAAAGAAGCTCAACAATAAATCCGACATTCCATTTTTATTAAAATAATTTTGTAACATGATCATAATATATAAATACATATCTGTAAATAATTAAGGATACAGGTAAAAGTTGCTTTAAGGACAAATAGATTATTTTAAATGCAGTTGAAGCAAACCCAAAGTCTCTTCCTGAAAAATACAATCCAGATAAAAAATCCATATTTTATATTAGATTTTTTCAATTCCTTAAAAATAACATCTGATTACATTAGACTTTTTTAAAGTTGCAAAATAGCTGAGAAAGTGTATAGCAGCAATTCATTATTGACGATACCTCTTCAATGTATCTTTCATGATTCACATGTTAATTCATAGCCTCCACTTAGAACATTCAGTTTAAAGTCATAAACAAATGGTTAAACATCTTTAAAGCTCAAAACAAAAATTCCATAAGCAGAAAACACCCATCTTAATATCTACTTACCCTTATAACTACAGAATAAATGCACAATTTGCTCCTATTTATGGCTAATGTGTATACAGGAAGACTTATATGTACTGAGAAATAGAACATTTTGACCTAAGTACATAGTGTGCTGGTGTAAACAGGAAAATCGGTATATTCTGTGGAGACAGCTTACATATGACAGTGAGAAGGTGGCGGAGCAGAAGAGTGAAAAGCGTCCTTGTTTCCCAAGGGGTACATCTTATACAGCCAAAGGGCATGGAGCCAGATACACTTGAGTCAGAAACCATGAACATTTCTCTGGAAACATGGAATCAAAGGCTACACATAAAGTTAGCCAGCCCATCTTCCTGTCTCCAGGAATAACTGCATCTCACCCTAGAAAGAATACTGTCATCCTGGTAGCTTTTGAAAAGCGCTCATGTCTTTTGAATCCGTCCACTTCTCTCCATCCCCACGGCCCCTGCCTTGGGTTAAGCCAAGATTCCTGTGCAGCCTCCGAAGTCACCACCTCCCTGCCTTTCCCAGAGCCAAACTCCAGCTACCAGACCTGACTCCTCCTAAAAAGCCTTTAAAGGCACCTGCTTCTCGGAGAGAAGTCAAAATCCCCTAGCACAACATGCAAATCGGTCTGCCTTTCCCCTCCTGCCTCATCTACCACTACTCACAGATGCAGACCTTAAGCTTCTGCCCTGCTCAAGTGCTTCCTTTCCCCCGAGTCCATCACCATTGTTGCTTGCCCTCACCAGTGCTGCCTTTGCTCCAGTGCTCTGTCATTGTCCAGTCCAATCCACATTGCTCCCTCCACTAAGTGTATGGTCATCAGCAGAGGACATTCTGCTTGTCCTCATTAATGACAAAAGCAGCTTTGGCATCCTGACTTTTGGTGCCTTGGGGCTTTTGCACAGTCCTCTTTGTGCCAAGGTGTGATTAGTTTGATGTGCATCCACCATCTCCTTTGCCTAATTTGTGGTGTACTATTGAAGTAACTTTGGGACTTGTCTTATTTTCATATGTGAATACTAAGCCTTAAGAAGGATCTGCAGGGTTGTGCAGTGTAGCTACCTGATTTGGAGAGTGGCAAATCCTCTAGGAAATAGCACAGCCCTAACTGGCAAGGATAGACATCAGAGTGGTTAGACAAAGGCTAGACTATTCCCCAATCGTGTGACCCAGCAAGGCACTTAACCTTTCTGGGCCTCTGTTTCCTTATCAGGCTTCTTGGTTACGCCTATGTTTACATTACTTGCATATTTATAACACTTTCCTACTTCTTTTCACCATGTATGCTTTACAATAACTGTTAGGTAGATCAATAAGCTACTGTTCTCTGCCTTTTAAGAAAACGAGGTAAATGGGGTGGCCAGATGGCTCAGTTGGTTAGAGCGCGAGCTCTGAACAACAGGGCTGCCGGTTCGATTCCTACATGGGATGGTGGGCTGCGCCCCCTGCAACTAAAGATCGAAAATGGCGACTGGACTTGGAGCTGGGCTGCGCCTTCCACAACTAGACTGAAGGACAACGACTTGGAGCTGAAGGGCCCTGGAGAAACACCCTGTTCCCCAATATTCCCCAATAAAAAAAAAAAATTTTAAAAACGAGGTAACTAGGCTGTTAAATATAAAATATGAGAAAGATATGTTTCCTGACCTTAAGCATATTACCATCTAGGAGTGAGAATATCTGAAACAATAAACAATGTGTAAAATCAAATGCTACAGCATGCTGTCTGTGTAGAAACAGAAGAGGTAAGACGGTAACAGCCATGAGAGACTGCATCCAAGTGGGTCTTGGACTTGGCCTTGAAGACAAAGTTAGGATTTAGACAGGCAAGCCTAAGAGGAAATGACATTCCAAAGAAAGAGCATGAGTAAAGCACAGTGTTGAGCCAACAAGAAAAACTGACAGTTGCAAGGGTCAAAACTCAAGTATCGGGGCCAGCCCCGGTGACTCAGGGGATTGGAGATCCATGCTCCTAACTCCGAAGGCTGCCGGTTCGATTCCCACATGGGCCAGTGGGCTCTCAACCACAAGGTTGCTGGTTCAATTCCTCGAATCCCACAAGGGATGGTGGGCAGCACCCCCTGCAACTAAGATTGAACACGGCACCTTGAGCTGAGCTGCCACTGAGCTCCAAGATGGCTCAGTTGGTTGGAGCGCGTCCTCTCAACCACTAGGTTGCCGGTTTGACTCTCGCAAGGGATGGTGGACTGCACCCCCTGCAACTAGCAATGGCAACTGGACCTGGAGCTGAGCTGCGCCCTCCACAACTAAGACTGAAAGGACAACAACTTGAAGCTGAACGGCACACTCCACAACTAAGATTGAAAGGACAACAACTTGACTTGGAAAAAAAAAAAAAGTTCTGGAAGTACACACTGTTCCCCAATAAAGTCCTGTTCCCCTTAAAAAAAAAACAAAACAAAAAAACAACTCAAGTATCTACAGGGGCCAGGCAAGAATATAAAAGGTAGGGGGTTCTAATAAACAACAGCATGATCTCAATGATTAAGGGCACTTGATACTTCATCTCAGCACAGGGAGACATGAGGAAGTGCTAGGCCCTTCTCAGGAGCCCATTCTCTGTGCCCTCCCACCTGGGGCCTAAAGCTATCTTCCGCTATTCAGCTGGGAAAGAAAAGTTGCCATAAAGAAGACAGACCTGGTGTTGCTGATGTCCCACATTTCTCAGAGAAAGCCAAACATCAAGATCTTAACGTAAAACCTCTTTTTTTGTTGTTGTTATGGCTGAAATAAATTCATTTTTTCTAAAGTGGAAAAGCAAAATAAAGCAAGTCCACCTGCCTGAGTTAGCCTGCAAAACCAGTCTGCCAGCTGTGTTGTCATGAGGTTTAAAATTTACCTAAAATACTTTGACATATACCATGCGATACTATTGTGACACTACAACCCAGGTAGTCAACTGGCATTCCGACCCGAGCTGCCAGAGGCAGCTGCTGGAAGTATTTCTGTTCTCTGTATCTAAGTATAGATAAGTATGGGCCAGGTGAATGCCCCAAAGGGGCTGTTACCCGGGAAAAGAGTCACCTGTTGACAGGCATGATGCATATTATAAAGGGGCTTTCAATGGTGAAAGTAACGTTAGTTAGCACACAGAGTAGCTAAAATATTTTAGATATACTCCCCACTCTTGCATGAATAGAAAGAAAGAATCCAGCGATGCCCAAATGTAAGCTAAATCCCTGACCAGTTTTGTATCTATTCCGTTAGCTTCTAGATGCCAAGGACAAGTGTACAGGAAAACTGCATCTGCCATTTGGTGTGTCTGCTCCCAGTGAAGCTTGCATTCTTCTCGCAGCACAGAGAGCAGGGATTTCTTTGAGCTTACGGAACAAACTTGGAGACTTCGTTAGGGGTTTGCTGGCTAATGACTGGCAAAATTGGGTCTCAAACTTGACTTCCTTATATCCTGGGAATGATGTTATGGCTGAGCAGCCAACCCCGACCTACCTCAAACATCTACAACATCTACTAATATCTGTGACAAGGAATCTGAGTTGTACATGAAAAAAAACTGGCTTGAGTCAACTCAACACTTGATAGTTGAGAGCTCCCTAAAATGTATTCAGATTGGGTTACAGCAGATACTGATCCCTTCAGATCTCCAAGTGGTTGGCTGGGGCTGGGGCTGGGGCTGGGGCCCCAGGAGCCACCACAGCTGCAGGGGCTTCTGGGAGTCCCTTGCTGGCGGCAGCCTCTTCCCCAGAGGCCACGATCTAGAAAAGCAAGGAAGCACTTGAAACCGTTGAGAAGCTCAACCACACGAGTCCTGAGTACCAAGTATGGGACGTTGTACTCAGAACTAAACGTGTCAACATTCTGTCTGCTGGGAAGTCCTAGATGCCCTCCCTACCCACTCATTCTCTCCGTGAGAGAAGGAAAACGCAGACCAGGGAAAGTCAAGGCTTCCGCAGTCACAGAATCAGAGGCATGCCTCTTCCAACTGCAATCCAGACTCCTTATTCCATCCAAGTTAATCTTCCGAAAGTGCAGTTCCCATTAGCACCTTGGACTACTGTTGCTCTCTCTCTAGTGAAGAGGAAAATTGGGGAAAAGTAATGGTGCAGAAGTGTTCAGGAAAGGAGGAAGACTAGCGGAGGGCAAGATCACAGCTACAGCCCAGGAGTAAAATCAACAGGGCCTGTGTTTGAATAGGGACCCTGGAAATGGATAGACAATTGCTTAAGAAAATATGATGACTGCATGGATGTTGGAATTGAAAAAGAAAAGGGGGGGGGGGAGATTAAACGACTTGCCAAAGACCACACAGCGAGTTATTGAGGGTCGAAATAAAACCCACAGTCCTTCACAGAAGAGTTAGCCAGTTAGCCTCAGTCTCCTCCTTGGAAAAGGTCAGTGTATTTTTCTGTACTGAAAAGGAAATGCAAAATGCAATAATGGGGTTAATCCTCCACAGCTCCTAAGCTCTTCCCTGAGTAAAGATCAAGTTATGATTACCCAACACAGAAAAACTAGTTTGAGGTTCTCTCGTTAATCTTAAATGTCATATTTATATCATCAAAAAACAATCCCTTCATAATTTGGTTTGAGTCCCAGTTTTTTTGTTTGTTTTTTTTTTTTTTTTTCCCTCATAAGTGACTCTCAAGACTTTACTGGCAAAACTGAACTGTACTTCTAAACACTCAGGAACATTTTCAGGGCTACCAACACCTAGCTTTTCTGAGTCCCACAGGTTTCCTTAAAATGTTATATCACTAATGTTGGATGAGCAAAGAATCATGTAAAGAAGTACATTATTATTTAAATTATGCAAACTATGTGATAATGGTATATTTTCTTAATTCTGTTAGGAAACAACTATGGAAAGTTATTTCGTTTTAAGCAATGTATTTTGTTCTTTTTATGTTGTTTTTTATAGTACAATGCATGTCAGCACCCTACTTACCCTGAGCAAGCATGGGGTGTGTACAACAGCGTCTAAATGCCGTGGGTTTGCATACCATGGGGCTTATAGAGCTTTGATTTGGACACGATCTTGGCCTTTTGGTACGAGCTAACATGGGAAAATATTAATTTTAACAGAGTGATGATTACATGAGCTAGACAGCATGAATAGAACAAATATGCTAAGAGGATCAACATACTACCCTCAGAACTAAACATGTAAATCTTCTATTTGCTGGGAAGTCCTAGATGCCCTCCCTACGCCTTCATTCTCTCGGTGAAAGAAAGAAAACGCAGACCAGGGAAAGTCAAGGCTTCCGCAGTCACAGAATCAGAGGCATGCCTCTCCCAACTGCAATCCAGCCTCCTTATTCCATCAGATTAATCTTCCGAAAGTGCAGTTCTCATCAGAGCATTCTCTGGTCAAACTCTCTCTCCCCACATGGCTCTTGAAGAACAACAAGGCAGCCCATCCCTGGCCATGATTTGTCACATATATGGAAGCCAACAGGCCTCCAGTGCTGTTTCCTTCTCACTGCAATGATTACCCAGTTATCGCATTCGTTAGCAGACTGCTTTGAGCTTCTTTAACTGATCAAATCACCATTTCTCAACTTTATTTTTTTAATGTACAATCAAACCCAGCTTTTGCTACCAGGTTTTCTGTGTGTTTTTGTTTATAAATTAAGTAGGAACAACTCCTCACTCCCCTGGAGCTTTGCCATCTTCATAGTGTCATCAGACCTCTGAGCAAAAAGAGTCTGAGTAGAAACGGGGAGGGCTGTCCCTTGTGTCTGCTGGAAATTCCTGCAAACTGAGGCAGGGGAGAGCTCGGTGCAGCAGAGTTCGGAGGTGGCAGAAGGGACAGACACATCAAGTCCTCCAGGTGGATGCCACGCCTCGGGGTACCTGTCCCGTGCTCAGTGGAACTCAGCAAACACAGAGCAAGAAGCAGGGCCCAGAGCCCGAGAAGCCAAGTCAGGATGTGGCAACATGTAGGACAGCAGCTGCCAACACTCACTGGGCTCCTTTCCTCTTCAAATAATGCCACTCTGCTCATGGAAGCAGTTTTCTAATTAGTCTAATAGTGAGATTTCATTGCATCGTGCCTGTGAGCATAACTATCAGGAGACCAAGCAGTGACAGCCTTGGTGTGAGATGTGTAGCCCCTGTGCAGAGGCATATGCCACGGGGTCCTAATCTTTCCCAGTGAGGATCCCACCACCAATCCCTGAAACTAAAAGGAAGAGGAGAGGCAGTGAGGGGGGACGCAGAGAGTAGGAAGGAGCTGCATTTCCACCCCAAGAAGCACTCTGGAATCAAACAGGCCTGCGTGTGATCCCAATTACACTCCCTGCTGATTTACTTAACTTCTTGGAGCAAGTTTCACAAGCTATAAAATGGGGAGCTGAGGATATATATGGTAGGTTTTCCATATTAGTCCTTGTAGCACACAGTTGGTTGCCTACTCAATA
Source organism: Rhinolophus hipposideros (assembly GCF_964194185.1). Lineage (NCBI taxonomy): Eukaryota > Metazoa > Chordata > Mammalia > Chiroptera > Rhinolophidae > Rhinolophus > Rhinolophus hipposideros. The sequence continues at coordinate 45,505,945 of NC_138052.1, forward strand.
CGATATCCTGTTCTTCTCTACCAGAATCCTGATTCTGTTTGCAGGCCTCAGGGTATTAATTGTACTGATCTAAGCCAATCAAGGTGCTTGGTTTCTCCCAGGAGTGAATGGTCTGAGGGTCTGCCCCAGTTCTGGCTCATGAGCTCAAGGGAAATAGAGTGGAGGCTCTTTTGGGAAATTTTCCCCCTAGATATAAGAAACAATCTACAAGGTTCCTTTGCTCCCTTCTCACTTGTCCTGTTGGGGACACGGTCATGTGAGGATGTGATGCTGGCAGCAAGAGCATCACTTGACATGACTGAGGCGCAGACCAGGAAGTAGGAAAGAACCCATGACCTCTCTGATATCCCTGCATTTCTGCACCAACCTTGGAAACAAATGCCCCAGACTTCTGTTATGTGCGATAATGAAAGGTCTGCATTGCTTAATCACCTGCCAGTCAAGCACTCTAGTGTTTATACCCAAAGGCTTCTTAACTCTTACAGTCCCATCTTTCCCCAGCTCAGTCATGTTTATTCGTACTTCCTGACTGCTAAGTGTTAACCATTGCATCAGAGGCCAAAGCCGTTGCAATCTCCAAAAGGAGTTAGTAAAAAATCAGCAATTCACCGCACAGTGCAATTTTGCCATTTTAAACAGCTCCGATATTAAGCGTGGCTTTTAATGCCAGGGGCAAAATCAAACAAATAAATGCACAGGCATCTCAAGGGGGAAAATCATAGCACGAGAAGAGTCCAATTTACTTTTTTGCCAAGTTTCTGTTTGAGGTGTTGCTTACATAAATGTTCCAGAAACAGAACAATACACTCCTAAAGAAATAGGAGAGAGGTATCTTCAACATTCTAGTCTAAACCCTTGCTACTCAAAGTGGGGCCCCCAGACCAGAATCACCAGCATCATCTGGGAGCCGCTGAGAAATGCAGACTCTTGGGTCCCACCCTAGTCCCACTGAACCAGAATCTGTCTGCATTATAGCAAGATCTCTAGCTGATTCAATGCGCGAGTTGGAGAAGCACTGCTCGGGAATACCGTCTTCCTACCAGGTGCTATGGCACTATTCAGTGTGCCATTCAGTGTGCTTATTTCCTCAAAGTACAGCCCATCCACAGCTTCCCTCTTGCATCTCTGAGATGAAGAGAACTACAACAGTAGGAAGAGAGTACCGGGGAAAAAGTTTAGTGCACATTCATGTATCTCATGGCACAGTAAGTACATGGGTAAGTAGTCCCCCCATCCCAGATTTCACTTTATCTGGTTTCAGTTACCTGCGGTAACTGATTTCAATCAACCATGATCTGAAAATAGTAAATAGAAAATTCCATAAATAAACAATTCGTGAGTCAAATTACACACTGGTCTGAGTAGTATGACAGAATGTCTTACCATCCCGTTCTGTCCCTCCCAGGATGTGGATCACCCCTTTGTCCAGCATATCCGCACTGTATATGCTCCCCATCAATAGTCACTTAGTAGCCATCTCATGTATCAGATTGGTGTGATGGTATCGCAGTGCTTGTGTTCAAGTAACCCTTATTTTACTTAATAATGGCCCCAAAGTGCAAGAGTAGTTTAAACTTTATCATATGTACGTATGTATGGGGGGAAAAACGTAGTATGTATTGGGTTCAGTACTATCCATGGTTTCAGGCATCCACTGGGCATCTTGGGACATATCCCCCATGGATAAGGAGGGACTACTATACTAAAAATGAAAACCACATCCTACATAAAACTGTCTGACTCAGTGATTCTAATTGTCAAACAAGACAAACAAATTCACATACATGGCATACATCTATGGGAACATATTTGTACAAATTCTTTTTTTAGCAAATGACAATAATTGATAATCATAATACTTATGCACAGTCCATTACTAACAGCTGCTCACTGGAGGTACGAGGGCACAGAGAGATGGGGTAAGCATCATTCTCAGATGTTTATAATGATAGTCCTTTCTCACCCATTCATGAGAACTTCTGAAATGCAGCTGTGTGCAGATTATATCATTATATTATTAAAGTGATAACACTAAATCAACTCATCTTTTAAGCAAGTCAAAAATAAATATGTAGCCACCTTATCTACGATTAGTAATCAATCATACACTGCTTCACTATGGATTGGGACACAAAACCTGTCCCGCTCAGGAAGGGCACACCCCAAGAGGAACCAGACAGAAAAAAGAATTTTCTGAAACCCTTGCTCTCCACCCAGTCTCCTTTGCCCCCAATCAGATTCCTGGTTTTCAATTCCACTTATTTCTTCTTTCAAGCAAATGGTGCTTAAGAACTTCATTTGGCTCTCTAGGCTGCAGCCCCCAGCCACACACAGCACAATGTCCGATGCATTCATGGTCAGAAAACACAATCTGCCATATTTCCAGAGTCTGGGCCCTAGAGAATCACTTATCAGCTGCTCTATACAAATTCACTTTCCCATGTATTAATGAGAGAGAGGTAGTCCTGACCACCTTTGGAACATCAGAGAATGACAATTTCATAGTCTTTTCTGACAGTAAAAGAAGAAATCAGAAGACATCACCTTCTTATTTCCTAAAATTAGAGTCTCACCTTTCAAAATAAAAGAAACACAAAGAAGCAAACTGTCCCATGGCTCATGGGGGTAGACTCTCGAAATTGCCATCAACTGGTTTCCTTCAAATATGCCATATTTCTCCTCATAAGGGAAAAGTCCTTAGAACTGGGCTTGCACTTTGTACATGCCATCGACATCAATTTACAATGACACAGACAAATTACAAGAAAAATTCAACATGAAGATTCTTGGTAAAAATGCCAAGGCTATACAAGCTACCCCTCCCTCCCCAATTCCTGAACGGTTCACACCATCAAGACAGCACAAGCTTAAAAAAGACCAAGACAGAAGAATAAGTGGAGGTTGGTGTCAATTCACATTTGGCTAACAGTTCAGCTGACTAATGCCGACAATTAGACACAGGGTGAAGTAGAGCACTAGTTTAAGATACCAGCAAATTACAGAGAATCTGCCCATTTAAGTAAGAGTCACAGAACCCTTCCCCAAAGCAGGTGTATTTCCAGTGAGAAGTGCAGCCAGAGGCCATACCCAGAAGGGAGAGGGGCCAGGAAGGATGGAGCAGTAATTCCAGGCCCACTGAGCTGAAGCGACCAGGCAAGAACCAGCTTTCTTCTCAAGTCCAATGACAGACATGACCAAGAACTCTCTAGTGGTCAACTGTCTATCAAACACGGTCATTACAGTGAACAAAGGAAAACCACAGCTAATCCGCAAATCACAAATTCATTCTTCCCTGGCTTCCCCATGGGAGGCAGGAAGGATATTTGTAAAGTTGCTCTGGTAAAAGAAACCACAGGACAGACTACTTGGCTTACTCTCCCCTCCATGCCCAAGACCATCATGTGATTTGAATGCTTTCAAATAGGATGGAGAATATCTTAGTGACTAAGGCTAATGAAGGGACACTCAGAATATTTTGATGCAAGATACGTCTTGGAGAAAGTCTTGTCAAGCTTCCTCATTTTGCAGCTGAAAACAAGTGACCCCAGGGCAGCTGAACTGTGAAAGGCACAGAGTTAAGAGGCAAGAGGGCAGGGTGGGGGGGTAGAGGGGCATAAATGACAAGGAAGTGAGCCAAGGACAGAAAGTGAAGTCAGGAGATTTCAGAGTGATCTGCTTTTACAATCTTCAGAATGACCTTAAACAAGTCCCCTGTCGCTCAGCAGCCCTAAGTCCCCTCATCTGAACTGACCTGCTCAGCTGAATTGATAGTACTATTGTAAGGAGAGCACTAGCTAAGCGGATTATACAGGTGTTATTTCCCAAGTCAAAGGCATGCTCTGCCGTCAACGGGGGCTTCCTCACGGGCCACATCCACAAAGATGAGCACAAGGAGCTTAGATCAAATATTAATAAGTCTACGTTTCCAAAGCGATATTCATATACCTGCAGCTGGTCTTTTTCATACAAACCTCCACTCAACGACCTCTATTATCAGAAGCTTCCGATAAATCAGAATGACCCATCTCTACAGTTTTAAAGAGATGGTCCCTCTATGGAAGGTAATTAAAATAGGACAATTCCAGTATTTAAAGCAACAATTTCCATAATTTCCACAAAGTTTTGAGAAGGATGAGTTGAGGCTAATACAACCTTCAAAGAATCCACAGATTTTTTAATCTGTGACAAAGAAAATCTAACATTTAAAACTCCTAACACTGAAAAGTCACTAAAATATGAGGCTCATATATTAAACTCTGTTGCTCGGTATTCTTTTCATCTAAATTTACTACACAGCCTTATGTTCATTAATTCGTTCAGCAACTCTGTACTGAGCTCTTACTCAGTGTCATGTCCAGTTCTCAACACTGGGACTAGAGAGCAGAAACCTCTGCCTTCAAGAAGCTGGACTTTAAACTGGGGTGAGGGTGAGGGAGAGGCAAATACAGATAATAAAGAAAATTATGAAGTACAATATACAGCGGTGGTTTTCAGACTTTAGTGTGCATCATAATCACTAGAGGGCTTCTTAAAATACAGATTGCTGGGCCCTACCTTGAGAGTTTCTGATTCAGCAGGTCTGAATTCTTAAATACAAAAGTTTGTATTTAATCAAGTTCCCAAGGTGATGGTGAGGCTGCTGACCTAGGATCACGCCTTGAGAACCACTAACACAGAGCACACTGATGCATACAATAAAGAAAAATAGATCAAGGGAGGGAGTGGGGGGGGGGGGCTACGATTTACCATAGGATGGCCCCAGAAGCCTCACGGATGTGACATTTGAGCCAAGAACCTTACTGGGGTACTGAAAAGAGTATTCCAGATAGAACAGCAGACAATGCACAGGTCCTGAGGCAGGAGCATGCATGGCAAGGAGGCCAGTTTGACTTGAATGGAGTAAGGGAGAGACAAAAGCAAGAAATTAGGTCAACAAGATAGTGAGGAGCCAGCTCTTTTAAGGCTCGGTGGACCACCATAAGGATTTTGACTTCATTTTGAAATGGGAAGGCACTGGAGGGTTTTGAGCAAAGGCATGATAGAAGCCTTTAATTCAGTTCAACAGTACCACTCTGGGTCTTATGGAGAGAACTGAGCACAGAGGGGAAGGGCAGAAGAAGAGCACCTCTTAGGAGGCGACCATAAGAATCCAGGCAAGAGCTGATGGAGCAGGACGACAGCAGGGGAAGTGGTGTGACGTCATTAACAATAGGATTTGCTGACAAATTGGACAGAACTTAGGATAGAAGACAAAGGAAAGGCTCAAGGAACCCCAGATTTCTGGCCTAATCAATAGAATGATGGAGTTGCCATTAAAAGAAGTGGGAAGACTGTGAGAAGGGAAGTTTGCTGGGCGGTCTACAGGTTATAGGTTTCTTTTGTACGGCAGTTATACAGTCGAGCGAGTTGAAAGGAAACTTGAACCCAGCAACATCATTTTACAGGTGATACATGGTCAGCAATGAACTTGATAGAGGGCATAGGGTAAACCAGTGACCTGGCTACTGGAGTCCTCAAGTATACTCTGTAAAATCAGTGTTAAACTATATTCCATAGAGTATAAATACATTTAACTCTATTTAAATTTTCTAAAACTCTCTAATATACTTATAATATATGCAGTAACTTACAAGATGTTATTAATCAAAAACAACTATTCCTGAATCTTTCATATTTACAACACATATTTAAGATTTATCCCCAGAACAATCTATTAAACTAGACCTAACAAGGCTAACTTAGATTCCTCAAGTATATGCATTTTTCATCGCCTATAAATTTTGGAAAATAAATTCTATAGCTACCTTTCACCTGAACTGTAAACTCCCTGACAGTAGACATGATGTCTGCATTGCTTATCCCCGTTATCAAATCAGAGGACTCTGCCTGGAACATAGTAAATGTTCAGTAAATATCTGTTAGCTAACCACTTAAGATGCATTGAACCCAAACACCTAATGTTTGACTTTTTACCAGGGAAAGACCATTTTTTGTTATAACAAATGGAGGTTCTGGGAAACAGAAAAATAAATGGAAAAAAAAAAAAGATCCAGCAAAGAACAGACTTGAATGTCTCTGCTCTCAATCTAAAAACTCTTGTTTCTTCTGGGCCTTACCAGCCTCTGGTAATATATAAAATTTAATTTAATAATGACACAGAAGGCCCTTAAAAGCAGAATGGAAGAAAGGAAGGCCGAGAGAGAGGGAAGGCGGGGGTGGGAGAGAAGAAAGGAGGCCATCTGTCTCAGGCCCTCCTAGACACTCTTCCTTGAAGTTCAGCCCTGTCCCCCACGCAGCTATACACACACAGCTGAGGAAAAATTCCAGCAGGAGGGCAGAGCAAATAGATTCTCCCCAACTGGGTTCACCCAGTAAGACTTCCCAAAGCCGGTGCTCAAACAACTGCTAGCAGCTGTTAAAGGATGGGAAGCTGCTTAAAATGTCCCCAAGTATTTCTCCCCAGTGGTGTACACATGGAATGGAAAACGAAGTTTCCAGAACTGACTGCATGCTCTGTTCATGCCAGAGGTTTCACAAATGTTACCATTTTTATCAAGACCCCAAAATTCAGAGGGTCACATTGATTTGCGGTCTTTATTTAATTAAACAAAAAAAAAGTATACATGAGAATTTTGGCATAGTTTGTTGAAGGATAATTCACATAATTATAAACTTCCTGAAACTCAAACCCTACATTTTTGGCTCACTATAAAACACTTTACAGCCCCCAAAGACGTTAATTTGTACTTGTACTCTATGTTGAGTGTGCCCAATGTCTCTTAACTGCTGTGCTCTGCTTCACTCTTCCTTAGCATTATTAATCGTTTCATTGTCAGCTGGCCAGGGCCAGCTGCCTAAAATCAGAGCTGAAAATGTTTGTTAAAAAACTGCGTTTAGGCTTAAAACTATGCACTAGTATGCATACCTAAATATTTTAAATACGTTCGCCTCCCTCTCCATTAAGCTGCTATCTTCTTACTTGTTTGAGCTTTCAGCTATACCTTGCATACACACCACCTACCCCCATCAGGCGCATGCACGCACACAGCCTGCACAGCCAGGCAGTTCAGACCACACTGACCAAAAGTTCGTGAACACCTGCCTTGTGTCAGGCACTACTGCGGGTATGGAGATGAACAGCACGGACTTTCTACCACTGGCATAAGTACATGGTCAGGAGGGCAGAGAGGGATGTAGGGGCCCAATTTCAGCTCCATGGCATAGGCCTTCCCGCTGGAGTGTGTAAAGCAGTGAACTTTCAAGCCACTAGGGTAAGGTGCTTGATGCAGAGAGAATACGGGTGGCAGATGCAGGGAGGAAAGGGTGCGGAAAGGTTTCTCAAGGAAAGAATGCCCTGAATTGAGTCGTGAAAGAGAAGTGAGCCAGGTAAAGAAGGGGGATCGTGAAGAAGTGAAGCAAAAAGCACCGGTAGAAGAGACTGGAAAAACGGGCAGGGCCTTCATATGTCATATGCAGGAGCTGGGGCTTGATTGCATCAGCAACAGTTTTAAAGTTCATGCCAGGGAATTATACGGTCAGATCTGCACTGTAGATTTTTCACTCCAGTGATATTGGGAAAATTGGTGGGGTAGAGAAGGAGGGAGAGCAAAATGACACGGCAGGAGGTCACACGGGGTGCTGACAGCGTGACCTCCTGAATCACTTCCTTGAGATCTTACAACACCCTAAATAATGAAAGGGCACCATCCCTGTTTCAGTACAAAAGCACTATGACCTAATTCTAAACTGGAATGTGCATTAACTCCTTTAGCACTGTAGTTTTTTCCCATCGCACAGACGTGGAATCTGAGGTGCAGAGAGGTTACGGGGTTAGAAGAAGCAGTGCCAGCCTGCGGGCCACAGCAGTCTGGTGTCAGAGCCTATGCACTCATACATTCAGTGACACCATCACTTCCTGATTTGGGAGCCTCAGGGGCTCTCAGAGCTTCCTGACACTAATCAGAGTGCACACAGGGAGCCCATAGTACCTCCTTAAGCAGCAGCCAGTCTTCCCTACAACACGAGAATTACTCTCTTTTATTCCCATCCAAGTGTACTTCACTGGAGCAAAAGAACAGAGAAAGGCAACAAAAAGAACCTAGCAGTTATGGGTATAAACACTCCACCACCTTGCACACCTCCATCTGGCTCCTTGCGAATAACATCTGAATACTGGAAGCAAGTTAAATCTAGTTACATGTTTTCCTGGCAGAAGTTTTAGTCATAGGGTTTTCAGTTGTTCAAGACACAGACTGAAGCTAAAAGTGTATTCAAAGGCTGACTAAGGATATAATCTGCTTCCCAGAAAACCAAGATGCTGCCCAAAGTCATACCAATGTGCCTTGGACGGTGAAACACCTAGGGCTTAAGCCTCAGATACACTGAGACAGATACGGCGATAACTTTCTAGAATTCTAGACTGCTTTCACTCAGTACCAGATTTGATTTCTGTTAGAAAAACTAGGGGTGGGAAATTGACATTCACACATGCATACACACAGAAGAGGCAAAAAAAGTAAGTGAAAATGACCATGAGCTCTACCTTATATAAGGTAGTAGTATGCTTCAAAAAAGTTACTTTGAAAACAAGTGTTTTGAAATCCGTATTTTTAAAGTACATTAAGAGTGGTCACTATTTAAAAGAACCGTAAGATAAATATATCTGTGGTGACCACCCCAAAGGGACCTGTTTTATATGATTTTTCCGTTTGCTTAGAATAACATCTCTCATTAATGCTGGACAAACAGGCTTAGTCACTTGCCAGACAAAGCACTAAGCTCTTCCTGACAGTATGACAGAACATGAAACTGGAAAATAAAATGCTAGACCGTGGGAACAGCATGACATTCAAACAGCCACTCTTTCAATTTCATATCACAGTAAAAACTATTACACTTACCAAGGTATCCTATTCAAGTTTATTATCAGGAAGTCATACACACAGGTCGTCTGAGCACAGGGGGGAAAAAAAAAGTAAAGCATTTTTTTTTCAAACCGAGGAAAGAGTCTTCAGGTTTTCATTCACTACATCAAACCTGAAGTTCTCCAGCCTAAAAAGAGCGTGGTGTCACTACTGTGATTGTGCACCAAACGACACCTAACATGATTGCTTCTCTTCCTGAAAACTTTACCAGTGACCGATGTGCCTCCACATGAAAACGCAAGGGGGAAAAGATGCTGAATATTATGTAAAGATGTAGAAGAGCTAGTGATTGCTATTGGTCTTCCACCAAAAACGGAGTTCACTTCAATCCAGATGTAGGTTTCTCTTTCTGGAAATCCTACAGATGTGAGGTCACAGATTCTAGAGCCAGACTGCCCAAACCTGAAGCCTGACTCCACCACTTATCCTATGTATGACCTAGGCAACTGCCTCCCCCTCTCTGAACTTTAGCTTCTAGTCTGTAAAAATGGACATAAAAATAGCATCTTCCCGACATCAGGCTGTGGTGATGGTTTGAATGAGTCACAAAGCACTCAACCCATGAACCTGGCTTGGCACACAGGAAACAGCCAATACACATTAGTTACTCGTTATATCCCCAGTCAATAAAAACGCATATAATTCCCCCGGAATGCGTACTGCTGGAAATAGAACCAAGTATATTAGCCTTACTCTCCACACTTGTTGGCTGCATAGTAAGGTGGGAGTTTTTCATGGTCTAAACCAGGCCCCTTAATTTTCACTTTCCTAACAAAAAAATTCTGAGGAGGAAATCAATATATATATATATAATATATAATATGTATATTTAATATATTTATATATATATACAGTAGAGTGATTATTTTAACATAAAAATTATGTTTTCTATTAGAATAGGAAAAATACTTTTTAAAAGCAATGCTCATACTAGTACTCTCAAGGTAAACAAACATTACATCCAAAGAAATAAATGCAAACTTTTCCCTGCTTAACTTTTATTTCAGAAAACAAGGCCTAAAAAGCATGAAGATGTAAGAGGAAGAGGGCTCAAAAAGTCTGAGTGCAAGCAATGTCTTTTTTGTCTAAATATAATTGGTAGCAACACAAAGAGACAGTCTGGAGCTGCTGTTGCTGTTGAGTCTCTGCTTTCCCATCTCCTACCCACCTCCTCCACTTCACCCACCATATAAAGAGGTCAGCAAAAGGCCCGGACACTCCCGGTCCTAATCGTGGCTTGGGCAATGGGCAACTGCCTGACCGAGGAGGCAAACTAATAAAATGGGATCGTGGCAGCAGCATCTACCTGTTTCAAGGAAACAGTCCAAGTTTTCGTAAAGCAATAATCTTATTTTATACTTAAAACTAAAAAAAACAACAACGAAAAAATGTTTTAAATACGGTATGAATTCAATGTTGTGCTCAGGTCAGAGAACATTGAGAAAATTAAATGTGAATTCTAGAAAGCTATAGCTCCAGAGATGTAGAGACTGCAATTTAAATGCCTGTTAACCCACCATTATGTGTCTGGCGATGGCAATTCCAGTTTGTGTTATTACACAAGCAGGAAGTCACAGACACAGACAGGGTCCGAAGGAAAGCCAGAGTGGCTCTACACAAGGTCCTCACTACGTGCCAGGCACTGTTCTAAGCACTTTACACGCTGGCTCCCTTACTCCTCACAACAACCCAGGCGGTGGCTTTCTGCATGTGCCCTTCGCAACCCAGCAGCCCCCACAGTGCAAGTGGTACTCAGTTACACTCCACACCACCCCCCACGGGGAGGAAAAATCCCACAGGCCTGAGAGGGAGAGAAAAAGTAAGAAAACCTTACCTTACGGGACCCTAACTGAGAAAAAGAAAAGCCTAATGCTCCAGAAGGCGCAGAGAAGGACCTCAGGTCACTAATCTGACACGAATAATGGGATGAGGTGACTGGCAGAGCACCAAATGGCAGAATCAGGCAGGAGTTGACCCACCTTCGTGTTTCAAAGGGCAGTTCACTGCTATTTTGATCCTCTTAGTGAGAAATGATCATTTTATCACAAAACAGAGAAAATGAGTTGTACTTCCTTATCAGCTTAGACCAAGATTAATGACAACTTCTAAGTTCCATAATTAACAAACATTACCTTTTCATAACTCATAAAGCCCCTCAGAGCTGAATCTCTTGCAAGACAAATTTGACATATGATCTCCAGGCAGGGAGAGTTGGTGTGATCCTGTTGGTCGTAGTAACAGTAGTAATAGCAGTATTAGTATTAGAAGTAGCAGCGACGGCCTCGGTGGAGCAGGAACTATTGATATTTACTACGTGCCTATTATATGCTAGCCACTGTTAAGATCACTGGATATAAGGGGCCTCATTTGATTTCACAAAAAAATGATGAGGTGGGTTGTATTTGCTTTCCTCTTTAAGGAAACTGAGTCTTAAAGAGGTTAAGTAACATGACCAAGGTCACATGTGGTGACCTGGGAATTTCAACCAAGCATGATGATCTCATAGCTTGTACTCTCTTAAACTAAACTGATTACTCTGGTGATGGACTGTTTGAAGCTTTTGTCCACAAATTCTTTCAGTTGTCACTTGTTTAGTTGAAGTATTTTTTAAGTATTATTTTAGCTGAAGTATTTTTTTTTTCAAACTGCCCCTAGCCTGTGGAATAAGGGACACACACTCTCTAGAGTGAGGACAAGATACCCATACATAAGGCAGTAACTTAGATGCCTCAAGAACAAAATTTAGCATTAATAGGGAGGGAAAATACACATGAATCAAGAATGGCCAAAGACTGATAATTATTGAAGTGAAGTGATGGGTACAATCTTCTCTCTACTTTCGGCTTTGTTTGAAAATTTTTACCATAAGTGATTTTCAAAATGGCTTTGGCTACTGAGAGTTCATTAAGTTTACTGAGTCATTTCCTTTCATTTGTTTCACTAGGTCACACTTGTACATGGTTTACAATTCAGAATGTTATAAAAGAAATACACGAAGCAGTCCCCCCCACCACTATCCTTTTAGTGTTCTTTGTACAAATGTATAGAGATTCTTATTTCTGCTCACTTCTTTCACAAGAGGTGGCATATTATACACACTATATTCTACCTTATTGTATTCACTTAACCAAGCGGCCTGGCGATTTTTTTCACGTCATGCATAGAGAGCTTTTCATCCTCTGTAACACAGATTATTCCATAATGTAGATACACCACACACCATATTTAACTGGGACGCCTAAGTTGTTTCCAATCTTTTGTTATCCCAAACAATGAATACGAGTCAGCTTATACTGTCTGTTCCTGTCTACTGCCCACTTTTTTGCTTGCACTAAGCATTTCTCACATTTATGTACTTATTGTAACAACCCTACAAGGAAGGGTAGATCCAGGTTTTGTGAACATGAAATTTATGCAATTTAGAAGACCCTTTTTAAAACACAGAAAACAAAATTACAAATACAAAATTGGGTACAAATGTGTGCATTTCTTTAAAATTGAAAAGTCGTATCAATTCATTGTAGTCCTAAAGATTCAGGTTCTTTCTTCTAGGATTTTTTCAGACAATTTAACAAAAATGCTTTCATAGAAATACTTCCTGATTTCAAACTGGCTTCTCCTCTCCACCTAGAACACTCTGCAACTCCCAGAAGCACACTGCACTTACAGGAGCCTGAATCTTGAGTTTCAAAGCTGCCCAGAAAATTTGTGTCTCCCTGAATGATCAGCATTATCAACACCACCTCACAAGTGGGGAAACTGAGGCTTAGAGATGCAATCACTTGCCCCAGTTGCACAATGGGTATTAAGTCAGGCTGGGTTGACTTCAAAGCCTTCACGTTTAACTGATACATAGAGTGCCTCCCCAGTGGTCTTAAACCAATGACTGTATTTGACCAAATTCATCTTTTTTAAAGGGGAGGCTTATTAATAAGAGATATCACTTTCATTTATTAGTGCTTCAGGGAAGAAAAATTTGATTTGAAACAAATTCTCAGTGTTTCCCTTTTATATTTTCAAAACATCTTTTCTCTCCTTTGAAAAAAATAAAAATAAAGTCCCCTTAAGTGTTCCTAACTAACTAAACAGAGCCTAACATCAGCATCATGCTTGTCATATGGGCCGGGGCATCACCTGACAGGTTCTCTGGCACCAAAGAGGGGCAAGCAATAAATCAAAAAGATGACTCAGGCTTATCCTTGTGTTGGACGTGTGTTTGTTTTCTGCTGAAACTCTTGCATTTCTAATAATCACCCCCAGACCCTCAGATTTGTCTAGAAACAAGACAGGGATCAAGGACTGTGATCAACTTTAATCTAATAACTAAATTCATGTGAAGACCCTAAAACTAAGGTAAACAATAGGACCCTTCCACTCTAACTCAAAAAAAAAAAAAAAAAGAAGCATATTAGACTGATTCAACACTTGGGGCAAACTTCAACATTCTTCAACAGATGCCAGATCAATAATTCTCCCAAGGATGCTGCTAGTAATATTTAATGCCTGGAGCCAGAAGCCTACACCCTGAAATGAGAGGGGCAATCCAGTATAGGAAAGGACTGTCCAGTCAAAAATGCCAAAAGCAGTGATGGCTGAGAGGGTTGCTGAGACAGACCTTCGTGGAATGGAGTAAAACAAGAGTCAGTGTGGATAGGGCTACATTTTATCCCAGGTCATTCAGGTTACTCTAGAAGCAATAATAAAATGAGAGGTTCTGTACATAGAAGGCCCTTGTCTGATGCATTCACTCAGGAGACATTTACTCATCTGCATGCTTACCACCTGTCAAGAATAGCCAGGTAGGATCAGATTTAAGAGAAAAGTAAACCCTAGATTTTAAGAGCTCACAATTCTTTCAGCCACATCTTCAGAAATAAAAGGTTTTAAATTAATGTGTACAATGTTTTAAACTTTCAAACTCATCAAAAAACTCTCAAAAATGATTTTCTTGCTGTTATATAAACATTATCAATCTGAAAGGTAGGGAATAAAAATTGAAAGTAAATTGTTCTTTATCAAAAGGCTATGTTCTAAAATAGCATTAGTTATAGGATGATCTAACAAAGATTTATTAAAACAACAGAAAAACATGTTAGGCCTCAGCACCAAACATTTTATAACAGATCAGTCCACGTTCATTCTTAAAACCGATTATATGCATTTATTCATTTCTTAGAACAATTCTACATTCCTTCAAAGTGCAATACTTCTGCACATAAGTAAAGAATTGTTTATCTTTATCAGGTATACCTGCTATTTGCACTGAACCATCCTCACCCAGAAGAATATTACCAGCTTTCAAATCCCTATTAGAAAAAGAAAAATGGAGCATGAATTGTGAAGTACAGACATTACATTGCATTAATTCATTCAGGGAGATTTTAAAACATATCATATAATGCAGCTATTTGACATAATTATTATTTTATGAGTACTAAAATTATATCACAGATTTAAAAAGTTATAAGGATACATTGTGATTTTACAGTTTGCTTTTGGGGGATCGTTAGAATTTTAGTAACAAATGTTTTATTTAAAATAATTATCCAGATTTAATTAAATCAATAATGAGTAGATTTTTTATTTTTTGTTACAGAGTTAGAAATTGTCCATGTACTCACAATACTATAATTTTTATCAAGAATTAAAGCCTCGCCTATGTAAAGCTATTCTATTTCCACTTTGTCTGTGGTGCAATTCCAAATTAATCCCATTGGCTTCTTAAACAATGGATTTGATCAGTGTCTCCTCTGAGGAGACACTGATTATAAATATTCATTATAACATTCTATAATATATATCTTCACTATATACAAGTGTGCTGAATAGTCTTAACACTTAAAAAATGACAATTTACAACTTATAAGTTTGATTTCTAAAGCAATATTTTTTCTAATTATTGAAAAACAAAGTACATATCATTAAACATATAGCTGACTTATAGTTCCAGATAGGAGAGTTACAATATTGGTATTACTGGTAAAGGGTTATTTACTTACTTGCAACTATTCCTCATACCCGAAATAACACCCATTCGAAACCTCAGGTACTCATAGTCTATGCTGCTTGGCTATCTAAAGAGTTTGCATTTTATGTTATAAAAAAAGATGAAATTAGTGCCTCCTCCTCCCCTCTCACCACTATGTCAAAGATAATCAACATATTATAATGCTTGGAACAACCTTGCCCGTATAAGAAAATTAGAAATGTTATCCAGTTCAAATGAGCATATTTCAAGAGATGTATGCTAACTGCTTTTTTTAATGAGTTCACTCAGTACTTTTTACATTCTGCTTTTATTTCAGTGAAAGCAAATAAACCAATCCTGAGGACACCGATACAATTCATCAAAATGCATTCTCTTATTTCTTTCTTATGTACATTTCTCCCATTGATTTAGCCTAAGTTAGAAATAATGTCAATACCTACCTACCTACAATCTGTGTTTCCTTAATATTCTTTACTAATTAGGATTAAAGTGACAACAGTTCAATTTAAATATCTCTGCAGAGGTCGTACCTGTGAATCTGACCATTTCTGTGTAGATAGTCTAAGCCTTCCAAAACCTCTTTAAGAATTGTTGCTATTATTGCCTCTTCCAGAACTCCATTCTTATGTTCTCCTCGGCTGACGATGTATTTTATGATATCCAACATTGAACCTAAGTGGACAGAAAAAAAAACTGAAAAAAACTGGGAAAGCACCTTCATTACCTTTCCAGAATAGGACTCCCTATTTAGAAAACTAAATGAGAACATCAAAATGTTTTTGTTGCTGTTGTTTGTTTATTTAACACAAATATTCCCAAGGCACACAAACAATGGTGTGGCAGCCCATGACCAAGTTTGCGAGCGTACTTTCCGTTAAACTAAATGAAAAGGATTCTGGGTCAGAAACCAGAAGACCGTTGAAGGACAATTCACAGTTAGTCCCTTTGCTCTAGACAGAAAATTGGGTACAGACTCAAAAGAGGGTTCAAGATGTCCGAACTGAAAAGGAAAGAAAAAGGAGGCCAGGAAAAAGATAGAGGTGAACTGCTGAGAGCCAGCAGCGCAGCTCTCCGGAACGTCGGAACACAGGTGAGAGGGGAGGGAAAAAAGTAGGTTGGCTCTAGCTCCTGCTTGCAACCAGAAGATTCCTTCCTGTGACTCTAGGCAATCTTTAGTTTCACTTACCTGATGCATAATATGCTGACTTTTATAATAAATAAATATGCAGTACTTGGTTACTATAAACAGATTAGTATCCTTGGCACTGTGAATTCATGTTTCAACACATATTAATTAATGTTCCAAACCTCCAGGTCATTTTAAAAACCATAATTACCTGGGGGAGTGGGGGTTTGACATTTCTGAAGAATTAACAAATGGCTTGTCTCAGAACCTGAATTTGGCCCTCCGTTCTCTACGATTAGCTAAGAGGACTGAGTTTCCCCATCAGATATTATTACACCAGACTAGCCACCCACCCCTCATTAAGAGATTTAATGTGATAAAATATAGAGGAAAAGAAATTCATATTTTTTTTTACCTCAGAGAGACACAAAACATCTGTGTATTCATTGACTCTAGAATTTGGGGACCATTTAGAAAATGACACTTCCAAAAACATTTTATTTTAATCTTATAAGGGTATACCATACCCAGTGTGTATTTCTGGCCTGCTGAAAGAAAAGTAAGCAAGAGTCCAGAGCTGCCCACATTCCCCTTCCCTTTGGAAATCTGTTTAAAATCTTCTAAGGCCCAGGAGACTGAACTGGATTCTTTTCAAAAGACAATGAAATTTCCTATTAAGGTTCATTGGGATAAAAATAAAGAAAGGAAATAAAATCCTCAGTTTGAACAAAGTATTTGGGGACATCCAGGGTCCCAGGTGATCAGCATTTCTCAGACTTGGTGGACCCCCCACAAGAAGAGACTAGGTTAAGATCATCTTACTGATAACATAACACCCTCCACAGAGCCAAGAAGCAGGCCTGACACTCGACACTGCAGTCCAGCTCCAACTGACTTCCTTTTGCCTTTTTCTTTCCTTTTTTCTTTTCCTTTTTAATTAAAAACCAAAGTAGACACTCAAGGAAACAATGACTAATGGGGCTGACAAGACTGGGAACAGAGCCGAACCAAGGGCTCCCCGGCTCCCAACTGCGACCTACACAAGCAGACTCAAGGCAATTACAATGTGTTCGTCATCTCATTTCTGGGCCTCTGCTTGATCCAAGATAGTTTCTTTAAAAAGAAAAAAATTAAATGCCTCCCTGGTTCAGCCTTAGCTGGAACTGGGTCTGCGGATAAAAATGGGCTCTACAATATAAATTCTGGCTATGCCAGTTTGGGCTTTGTCCAGACACCGCAAAATGTTCTTGTCTGCTCCTAAACGACACTTCATGTCTCAGGAAGACAGATATTTAGGGAGTGACACCCTGGAAAGAGAACACACTAGAAAAGTGGGTATGCTAGATGTTATGAAGGAAATCTCTCGAACTTTCTAAGCTTCAATTTTCGGGTCTGTAAAGTGAAGGTGATACTATGTCCAGTGTAGCATAGCTTTTAAGTGAACAGGTCCCTCAGTCACAAATTCCAGCACTAACAGTTACTATGTGTGTGATATTGGGCAAGCTGCTTAACTTTCTTGAGCTTTGATGTACTTTCTGAGAAACAAGGATGGTGACACCTGCCATTCAAGGATGTTGTCCACATTAAATGAAATAAGGTACGTAAATCTCCTAAACAAGATCTAGCCACAGAGTGAGTGTTCAGTGAAGTTAATGGTTATCATTTTCATTCCTTATGTTGTTAAGAGATTAAAAGAAATAAAATACAAAAATGCAAAACTACCTTATAAATTAAATTGCCCATGCCTTGTATAACTTCAGTGATTTGAAGTGAGGGAAAGTCACTTTCCCTTCCCAAGTACAAACATAAGATGAAAATAGGGCCCCTTCTGCTCAATACTTCAAGCAAATAATCCAGCGTGCAGAAAGTTTCTCTCTGTTTCAATTGAGATAGCATTCACTGAGCACCCACTGGATGCCAGGTTCAATAAATTAAAGTGCAGCAGACAATGCTTTCGTCAGGAAGTCCACAACCGAAATCTGCACTGTCCAACACCCGTGGCCACCAGCCACCGAGTTATTTAAATATAAGCTAATTAAAATTGAATAGAAATTCAGTCCCTCAGTAACCCTAGCCACATGTCAAGTACTGAAGAGCCACATGTAACTAGTAGAAACTGGATAGCACAGCTATAGAACATATCCATCACCACAGAACTTTTTATTAACAGTACTGGAATGATTCATTATATTGCAATGTGTTAAGGACTTGAATAATGCTAAAAATGAAGGGTTTAAAGAGGAAGAGAGTAAGGGGTGGCCGCAGAGAGGTGACCTTTTAGGACTTGAATGCGTGGAGAAGAAAGGATAGATGCAGGGCTGGGGAGCAGCACTGGACACAGAGCCATCAGTGTGCAGAAGGTATTTAGGGGTCTAACCTACGCCAAGAAGGCTGGAGTAGAAGAAGACACATATTCTAAATGTTAAGCTGAATTATGAAAGGCTTTGAATATCAATGCTAAGAAACCTGGACTTCATTCTTTAAGCAAATAATAAACCAAGCAAAACATTTAAAATACTGGAGTGAGGGAATCAAATCTGAAATCTTATTCAATATGCTGGCTCGCACAAAAGGAAAATAAACACACAACAATGACAAAATCCACTTACCTCCACTTAGTAATTTCATGACCAGCCAAAGTTCATCTTTTACCACAAAAGAGGTGTAATAAGTCACTACGTTGGGATGGCTGCACTGACTCATGGCTTGAATTTCTTTCTATAAAAAGAGCAAAACATGACATAGCACCATGGGGTGAAAATTGGGAAGCAAAACACAAGTGAACCATAGTTATGTATCTCACTTTCCTACTTAAAAGCAGACCTAGGGGTGGGTTGCCTACACATTTACTTCAAAGAAGCTACATAAAAACTAACCCTCGTGATCAACTTGCTAGAATTCGAAAGGCCCCTACTGGAGACCACAGAGCCCAGGGGACCAGCCACAGGACCAAGAAACTGCAGATCAACATATCGCCCAGGTGTCCCCCATGCGTGCCTAAGTGCCTCCGACCTGAACTGAAGGCCTTCACAGAGTGAGTGATAACTGCCTGGGTGAATTATTAGGAGACCTTGTCCCAGTACCAGCCTAAACTCTCGTGAGTCTTAGCTCCCTCATCTTTCTGCTTCTCAGGACTGCTGTGATGGTAAGTGAGAAAATACTTATGAAAATGCTAGAGTATCATCTCCCAAACTATCTTTCATGGTAGACACTCCATCAAGGGAAAAAAGGAGCAGAGGGGGACTGGTAGAGTGAAATAAGCTTGGGAAACATCAGATACTAAATGTCACTCTAAGAGTCACATGGAATATTAGTACTGTCAAAGGCTCTGAGAAGTCCTGCAGTAGATAAACTGTCATAGTTGAATCCATATTAATAATGAAGGAAAATAATGCTTTGTGTCACAGTTTATGAAACACTGATATAGAGAAAAAAGTTTTAGAGAGACATAAAACAACAAAGCTTTGAAATCAAACAAATGGGAAACTTCAATAAACTGTATTTTTCTGAAATAGTCAACTTCATATTGGTTTTGATTTGTCATTTTAAATTATTGCCAGGTGACTCCTATAAAGCTTCATTGAAATGCTAACCCTCAATCAAAGGTATCAGACCAGTGTAACTCATTTTTAAGGTGCTGTGCAAAAGCCACAAGAAATCATCAAAGAAACTTCATTTATGCTATCATGTATTTATGCTGAAAGAAAAGTGTATTTATGCAACCTATAAATATTTTTAATAACAGAATCTAGTTAACTTCGAGTTAACTTAAAATTGCCTGATCACCATAATATTCTAATTTGGGCTGCAATCTTTGCATATTCAGTACTAATTAATCCTCAGATTATCACAATCCTATATGTCAGATAACTTGGCCAAAATACCAAGACATGTTTTAGATAGATAGATAGATAGATAGATAGATAGATAGATAGATAGATAGATAGATACATAGATAGATAGATAGATAGATAGATAGATAGATAGATAGATAGATAGATAGATAGATACCGAGGGTGCCAAAAAAATGTATACAGGTGGACACTTTGGTCATCGTTGCTCAAGCAGTAGTTTGCCATAATCAGAAGTGTCTGGACGCTGATGGTAACCACTTTGAGCACCTCTTGTCATTGCAGAAGTCAAACGGGACTTGTATTTATCTTTTATTATTGGTATATATTGAGTATTACAGTTAATACAGTTTTTCTTTCTTAAAATGTGTATACATGTTTTGGCACCCTCTGTGTGTGTGTGTGTGTGTGTGTGTGTGTGTGTGTGTGTGTCTTAATATATATGCTTACGTAAAGGCTTTTCACCATCGACAACCTCCTAAGAAAATCACTATTATTTCCATTTTTTTTCCATTATTTAACCACTCTTTCCCTTAATCATTTCCCTCATCCATTTAACTGATTACAGGTTTTCTAAATCTGACACTTTTGAAGTCAGCAACTCCTGTCCTTTAAACAAGAGCTGAAACCTGAGTTCCAGTTTCCACCTGTCTGTGGTGTTAGGTTTTGATACCATAAGATGCTTCAGAAGGAGAAATGGAACACTGCCCGTGCCATTCCTATTTCAAGTCGCTAGCATCTGCTCATTGGCCCACTTTGAAGACCTGCAGCATTAGGCAAGGTCCTGTTCAAAAAGATGCCTCCGTTATTCACAGAAATGTTTCTTGAAAGCATGTGCACTCCACACTCTGACCATTTTATATTCAATGTTAATGAATGCCTTTCTAGCTTTCAAATGTCAAACTTTTAAATCATTAATCAAAATGCACAATAAACAACCAGTGCCCATATGAAAGAAGATTCTTTTGCACTGATGCAAAGTTGGGTCAGAGTCTGGAAAAACACGTTTTTTTAGCCCTTTGCATTTAAATGGCCTGTATCACCTCCTACCCAGAGTATCAGGTTCACTGACATGACAGTGAACAAACTGTGTGTGTGTGTGTGTGGGCACACGTGCACGCGAAGGGAGGGAGAAAGAGGAACTCTTTTAATTAACCTAGGGAGAAATTATTTTAGATGACCTGTGGATATAATTTAAATTCCATTCCTTCAACATTTTGGGTCTTAGAGTGCCAGCTGCACATTTAAAGGTCCTGATGATTTAAAAGAATAAGGGGGAGGAACACAGATACACCCTACTAATATACCCCCAGGATCAGTGTAAAGAGAGGTCAAAGAACAGGTGGGGGCTGAGAGTGGAGCTGCACCTGTCTGACCACTCAGCACCTCACATTCTTCTTCCGTGAAGTCTCACTGTTCCTCTTTCCCGCTTATCTATGGGTCCATATCCCCTACTCCTACACCATCCATTTCACGGCACAATTTTTCCATTCAGCGTAGCCTCTAACACTTAAAGACACGATGAAAACTTGACTTAGGGAAAAACACTAGTCACTCTGCCTTGTGCTATCATTGAACTCCCATGATAAATAATATTTCTACAAATGGGATAGAAAGACACTTAAAGAAGAAAGAACTAGGTGCTCTACCTGCCTATCCCACACTTATTTTACTTTCTATTTAAATCTTTTGTTTAGTTGCCTTGTAGAGAGGTACAAAATTTATATATTTATATTTTTGCTATGGTTTGAATGTTTGTGTCCCCCTAAAATTCTTAAGTTGATGATAAGCAGGAGGTGGGGCTGTTGGAAGGTGATTGCATCATGAAGGTGGAGCCCTCGTGAATGAGATTAGTGCCCTTATAAAAGAGACCCTAGAAAGCTCCCTCGCCCCTTCTCCCATGGGAAGAAGCAGTGAGAAGTTTGCAACCTAAAAGATGGTCCCTGTTGGCTCTCTGACTTCAGACTTCCAGCCTCCAGAACTGTGAGAAATAAATTTCTGTTTTTTAAGCCACCCCGTCCATGGTGTTTTTGTTATAGCATTCCAAACTAATTAAGATAATTTTATATATTTTTTTATATTTTATATTTTGAAAAATATAAATATCGCTTGAATCAAAGAGTCTTTCCACAGAACTACTTTCTCTATTTCTTTTCAAAACAGTGATGATGGCTGCTATTTTAATCCTTTCTCAGTAACAGTCTACCAGCTCAATTATCCATTCTCAATGCCCTAGCTTCGCTCATAAGGTAGGGCAAAGCCTTTTATTCCCAAACATATTAATTTCTTCCTATCTCTACAAGTGACGAAAGTTATTGGCCAAAAATGAATAAATGGATATAATTGAAAAAAAATCCTTTTCATCAAATTCTTACAGGTTGAATGAGTTCTAATACTCTAGTCCCTTAATTAGCGCACAATCCATGAAAAAAGGATGATTCATAGCAATGCTTCTCAAACTCGAATACACAGACAGATCGCCTGAACCTTGTAAAATGCTGGTTCTGAAGCAGTAGGTTTGAGGTGGGGCCTGAAAATTCTGCATTTCTAATAGACTTCCAACTGATGCTGATGCTTTGGGTCCAGAAACCAGACTTTGGGTGGCAAAGTGGTAGAAGACAGGCCGAGAGGCACCAGAGTGGAGGGAAGGTGAAAGGAAGCCCTGAGCAGGAGAGCAGGCCCAGAGGCAGCACCTGAGTCTGACCTGAAGCTGAATCTGACCTGAAGAAAATCAAGATGGATATAAGGGAGACCGTAGCCTTACAGTGGTTGGAATTTCACAAGTGTGGGAAAGGGTGAAAAATTCAAAGGGAGAAAAAAAACACCAGGTCAAAGATGGAACTCAAAGAACTCTGGAATCCAGGCAACACATTTGCCAAAACTATCATCCAGGAATACGACACAGTGGCTCCCCTGGAAGTGTAGTGAAATAAGACTCAGACATGTCACCCAGTGCCAAACCAAACTATGGCACAGTATTTAATCCTCCCTGTGGCTTAAAGAGCTGGATCTGCTCATGTTTCAGATGAAGCTCATGCTTCATGGGACATGCTTCATGCGCCTCATCTGAAACATGTCACAAGTAGAATGTCACAAGAGTGGGAAAAACAACCTAAAATGGAATAGCAAGTAAAAGGCCTTTCCATCTGCTGAAACTGAAGTGGCAGTGACTGCAGCATCCGTGTGCTGTGAGCCATGCAGGTGGCAACAGACAGACCAAAGAGAGACTCCCACACACGGCCGCTCCGTCAGCCCAGCCAAATCGGCCAATCCAGGGCAAGACGAGGCCTCCCCCGTGGGATACGCCAGGTTTGCTAGGGAGTACCAAAAAAAAAAAACCACATAGTGTCCTACCCTGGGAATATGATGGGCTAGGAGGAAAAAAACTACCAAAAAATCCCCCCAAAAACTGGAAAAACGAAAAAGAAACTATGTTTAAATACGTATGAGGGATTCTCTAATGCTGCTGTATAGGCTTTATCCTCCACCCTAATCCCGTGCAAAAAAAAAAAAAAAAAATTACTTTCCTATAAATAGTACTGAGGACAAACAGGAACTGTGATTAACAGGGATGTGACCTAGCTGGAGCCACATAAGAAGAGCCACAGTCCAAGGCAGAGCTGGCTTGGAAGCCTGGCGATGTCACTGACCGACTCGATAACCTAGACAGGTCATGCAGTGTCTTTGAGCCTCGGTCTCCTTTTCTGTAAAGGAAGCTTAATAATGACGCCTCCATAGGACTGTTGTGAAATAAGCGAACTGAGACGTAACACTTCTTGCGGAATGCTTAGCACATAACACAAAGGTTAAGCCAGTCTCTTAATGTCTCGGTGCCTTCGTAGCCTGTGAGCATCGCGTACTGAACACTACCCTCAAGTGTCCCCAGTTCCTGACTGAGCCTCAAAGGCACAGAGACAGATCCTGGCAGCAGCACTCACCTTTTCCTGCAGTACACATATACTGCACTGTGTGTGTCCTGCTGGTTCAAGGAGTATCCTGTACAGGTCTCGGGGCCACGAATGTTTAGCTTTATTCCTGAGTCTACATTGTCCCCACAAGTGTTTCTCCTAGTTATCTGACCCTGTGTTTAATTTATATCACTTTGTCACACTCCACGGTTCCTGGTATGTTGGCTCAAACCCTTTTGCAATAAGGAATCTAAATATATACTCATGCAAAGAGTTCAGGACAAAGAAATAAGAGAGAGTATGAAGATGTAAGAATTAGGAAAAAATTAAAGCTTAATTTCTTTTGTCCCTTAAGACCATGAGATTCACATTGGAAAAAAAAAAAAAGAAATTACAACCAGTTTAAATGAATTCTGAATTCAAAATACAAAACTATACTTAACCAAATTAGCACATTTTCACAACTTTGTAAATCCTAAGTAAATTCTTCTTTATCTGATATTGGTTGCGATATATCCTACTCAGCTTTAGTTAAGAAATCAAACCCACTCAAGCTCCAACATTAAGTGCAGTTAAATCTAAGGAGATGCTAAATCTAAGCTTATTCTAAAGTGAGGGGTTCTCAACCTTCACCACACAGTGAACTTGTCTGGGGAACTTTAAAAAGTACTAATGCCTGGATTCCAGCCCCAGGGATGATGATGTAAATTGGTTTAGAATACAGCCTGGGAATGAAAATTTTCAAAAGCTCCTGGATGATTCTAAAGTGCAGCCAAGGTTGAGAACCACTGCTTTCAAACGCAATGAGATGCATTCTTCTTTCAATGAAATGCTGAGAGATTCCATGCATATTTCCACACCTCAATTTAATCTAAAAAGGAAAAAATAGATCTGATCTACAAATACTATCAAATGGAATATGTATTTCCAAATGCAAGAGATAAACAAATACATCTTTAAAATGTATTCCACACCCTGCAAGCATTTAAATAATTCCTTAAATAATATGGGGGTAAAACCATGTTAAATAAAAACACTGCAGAAATTCATTCTCCAACTTGTACTGCCATAACATCAGCACCATTATGAAGGGTAACCTAATCAATATTCATAAATAACCCAACACTTTAAGCAGCAGAATTTTAAAAAATAAATAAATAAACTTCCATGATTTCAAATGTCAGCCACGAAATGGAAGAAAAAGATTGACACAGCTCTTATAAGAGCAATGTCTTTTTCTGGACTGTCATTTTCAATCATGAAAAATGTCACTGAGAGTTTTTTTAAATTATAAGAAGTGATATACTGCATATGCAGAAAACTTTACCTCTTTCAAAATAAAAGAAGCAATAGGGAAAAATCTAGTCAAGGAGGAGTAACTCCAATATTCTGACTTATACCACTTACAAATGAATCAACCAATGTCCCTCGCCACTTAATTTCATAACTTTTCATATGATTTGGTATCTGTGTTTATCCAAGGACAGTCCAATTCACAGCAGGATTAGAAACAGAGCAAATCTAGATATTTTGAAGACCGGGAAACGTTTTGAAAGTTAGAAAAAAGGAAGCATAAACTCTGTGATAGCCTTAATCAGTGTTTGTAGAGACATATTTAAAGCTAGAGAGAGCAGCTATGAAAAGGTAAAGAGTCATTCATGGTAGTTGGAGGTCCGGAAAAGCCTTCGAAATCTTCAGGGATCATGGTTTCTACTTGCTGACAGAACAGTCTGTACATTCCCGAGCCTTGGTGATGGTGTCACATAATTGGACACTCTGCAAAAGTTGCCTAAAGAAAAAGCTAAAAAATTTTGCTTGGAAATGTAGAAGCTGCTGGTATGGTTATTTTCTTGAAAAGAAACAAGGAGGGGGAAGAAAGCAAAGAATAAAAGAGTGATGCTGAAACACTAGAGGAAAACAGCACTGGTAAAGAGCCATTTTCTTTTAGAGTTGACTAAAAGAGTTCTTCAGCAAACAGTCATAAGGATGCCTCATGGGCTCTGAAAGCTGTTCAGTTGGCCACCATGGAATCTGAATCAGAATGGAATCTGAAGAAGTCTAACAAGTCTAAGAAGATGGCAAAAGTGAGGTATTAAAAAACAAACAAACAAACAAAAAACAGAGAGAGATGTAATTGAAGTTATATTCAATCTGGGTACATTTTCCCCATTTTCTCCTACTCTGAAAATGAGTATGTGCTGGATTTCTTTGTTACTGAGCTCATGTAGTCGAGAAACGTAAGTGTCCTTGCAATGTTAATTTCTGCTTACTTTTTGAAAAAACATAAGACGTTAAACATTTTAGCAAGCTATTTTTAATAAATGTATAAAAACACAAAAGTAAATACACTTAGTATATTTAATTATCTGAATCAACAATAATATAACTTTTAAATTTGATGTTCCGAAAATGGAAATTGTTTCCTCCAACCAAATCATACATATTCCCTAAACTAATGTAACTTTGGAACTGTAAAAACAAATTTGTTTTTATATATATAGTATTTATTCTCTAATTACTTAAAAATATATGTCTTCAAAATATCCAAACATTTCCCACTTCTGATTCTGCTCTCAACTGGATTAAACTTGGGTAAACACAAATACCTAATCATGTGAAAATTATTACAAAGCTAAATGGCAAGGGACAAACAACAACACAAAATTCAATGATTGAGACCGGAAATGCTCAAAACAGTACCACACATTCAGTGAAGTAGGCTTGGATTTTAATGCTATATCCTTGGTATAAAAGATTCTACAAGAATCTACAAGAACAGTCAAATGTAATTTGTTTCCACATATGATGAGGAATGAGCTGGGATATAAACAATTAATTTACTAATTAGAAAGTTATTTGGTTAAAAAAGAATGGAAAAATACTTTCATTGATACAATAAAGAAAACACACACACTATAGTTTTCAGTCTTTTAAGTTGACGTCCTCAATCTGGTATAATTTTTTCTACAATAAACAAGATTTGTAAATGTATCAACACAGTTACAGAGATTAGGTAAAACAATGCAAAAAGGTTTTTAATTTTTTTTTTAATGGTGAATTGAAAGGAAAATAAAAAATACCTTCTGGCTACAGGAACTGCTCAGAGGTCCCCAAACGTAATTTAATTTTAAAAGGATGAGAGAAGCCTATGTCAGATAACAGTTAGGAGATAACTATTCTCTCAAATGGCCATTAGGCAAAGTAAATAGCTAAAGCTTGGGGCTGGCCCGGTGCCTCAGGAGGTTAGAACTCCATGCTCCTAACTCCAAAGGCTGCGGTTGGATTCCCACATGGGCCGGTGGGCTCTCAACCACAAGGTTGCCAGTTCAATTCCTGGAGACCCGCAAGGGATGGTGGGCTGTGCCCCCTGCAACTAGCAACAGCAACTGGACCTGGAGCTGAGCTGCGCCCTCCACAACAAAGACTGAAAGGACAACAACTTGAAGCTGAACGGCACCGTCCACAACTAAGATTGGAGAAAAAAAAAAAAAAAGGACAAAGAACTTGAAGCCAAGACATGGAAACAACTGAAATGCCCATTGGTAGATGGCATTTAGAAACTGTGGATTAAGAAACTGTGGTACATTTATACAATGGAGTATTACGCAACCATAAAGAAAAAAGAAATCTTACCATTTGCAACAACATGGATAGACCTAGAGAACATTATGTTAAGTGAAATAAGTCAGACAGAGAAAGACAAATACCATATGATCTCACTTATATGTGGAATCTAAAGAAAAGAATAAGTGAATGAACTAATCAGAAACAGTTTTGGAGACATAGAGGAAACACTGAGGGTTCCATAGATGGGAGCGGGGGTGGGGATAAAAGGGGAGGTGAGGGGATTAGAAAACAGTCAGTAACCACAAGATGGCCACGGGGTTTTGATAATTAATTTGGGGAATATAATCAATAATGTTGTAAAGATTTTGTAGGGTATCCGAGGGACACTTGTCACCTCAGGGATGATGTAGATGCCTGATCACTGCACTGTACACCTGAAGCTGAAGCTGAACAATAATGAATGTCAACTACAAGTTTGTATGTACATATATATGTGTGTGTGTATATGTATGTACTTACAAGAAGCAGAGTACAGCATTAGGAATAGAGACAGTGGAAACGTAATGGGTCTGTGTGATGTCAGAGTATCCGGATAGTGGATGGGGGGAGGGGGGACCACACAGTGTGAGGGATATAAAAAATAAACGACTATTATTACTTTGTCTTGTGTACCTGAAACTAATAACAAATAAATAAATTTAAAAAATAATTAAAGCTTTAGTCTCCAAAATAACGTACAAATTATAACTAATTCATTCCTCTAAACAGGAGGAAGAAAAGTAGGAAAAAAGGGAGGGAAAAGGAAAAGGGAGAGGGGAGAAGGAGGAAAAAGAAGTGGGGAGAAAACAGCATATCAAGAGATGAGAAACTTAAAAAAAAACACAAAAAAAGCACTACAGCAAAAAGCAAAATGAAGGCAGTGGCTTTCTTCTGAAAAAAGAAA
The DNA here is from genome assembly GCF_964194185.1 of Rhinolophus hipposideros. Lineage (NCBI taxonomy): Eukaryota > Metazoa > Chordata > Mammalia > Chiroptera > Rhinolophidae > Rhinolophus > Rhinolophus hipposideros. The sequence goes on from NC_138052.1 coordinate 45,534,253, forward strand.
GCTCTTGATTTATTTACAAATACTATCGGTGAGAGGAATAAAATACCTTTATAAAGATGACACAGGAAGAGGAGGGTGTATACCAAAATTTTTTGAGTTCAAGACTGAGAAACTCTTTCATTATGTACATAGGGGAAACAGATGGCATCCTGTGTACTCAAATCTATGGATTTACAGAGGATTTTATCGTTATACCACAATACTGGGGTAACTTGACTCTATCCTAAGTTATAAAGCATAATTTGCTAGTAATTAGTGTTTTTGTTCAAGTACTTTTAAAGTGATTTCGTTAACAGAATTTTTAAATACACAGAATCATACAAATTTGGTGAGGAAAACAAATGTTTACCATTGGGTAGAATTCCATATTGAATGGACGAGGAGACTGAGGACCAGAGGTGAAACTGATTTGTCCAAAGACCATGTGTCCGGTGAAGAACACAGACCCTCTGATGTGAGGAGCTCTTTTCCCTCCAGCACAAGTTTCGGCATTCATCACTTCTGTGTAGCCATTGTTGTTTGAAATGACTGCTCACACTTATCACTCATCACAAACTAAAATATTTTAATGATCGTTACATATTATTCCATAATCACTTAACTAGACTGTTTTTTTCTTTCATTTATTTTTTTAAGAAACAAGCACTTTGCTTAGCCACAGGGCCATGACTTCTACATATGTAACTCACCTGCCACTAAGAATTAAACTGTAAGTTTTGATGGCATTGATGTGAAAAAATGCTACTCAGTTTTCTGTGACTTGGTACCAAAGACAGACTAAAAATATGAGAACTGAAGTTTAGAGAAAAAAATTGAGAATGATATGGCTAAAGTCTAAAAACCATAAATAAAGTCAAGAATGATGATGAACCAAAATGTTCATCAATCGCTAGGTAAAAGTAAAGAAAAGTGGCCCAAAGATTGGAAAAGTAGGTTTTAGGATAAATAAAAGGAAGATCATTCACATGTAAGGAATTTGCTGTCACCTGGTGATAGAGATTGAAAAGATAGATAACTTCAGAAAAAGCAAATTAATTCCTCACTCATGTGATGGTTTTTAAGGGAAGCAAAGTGTGCCCGGGAGTAGCATCCCTAACCTTTGAGGTTGACCACAAACCAGACAGCCAAGCTTTTTCAAGCAACTTCAAGGCTACTTTCACATAGAATATACTAGTCTGCATGACAGTGGGTCAGACCCATTTAGCAAGTCTTAAATTCTTATTAGAAAGCAAGAACTCCCTCAGTGAAATATACTTTAGAGAATCTATCAATCTGCTAAACCATTTCTAGGCAAATAGAGGGAAAAGGTGCAGAAAGAGATCCCTAGCTCAAAAAATCTCACCAACACAATACAAAAACGAATAGACTCATTTACCAGTCCGAAGACTCACCAAGAAACAGGAACCCTCTGTTTTCCCATCACCTAGCTCAGTATCTACCATCTAGCAGGGTTTAACAATTATGGAGTAAACAAGTTCTGCTCTAAAACTATAAATATCTCCCAGAGGGTGTTATTAGTCATTTACATCACTATGGGGTTAAGAAATATGGAGTTAACAACAAATGTGGGATTAACAAATCTCAGAAATTACCCAAGCATTTAGGTTGGGATGGTCAGTAATGTGGAAGAGACCAGTAACACCCCCTTAGGGCCTGGAAAATTAACCACCAAAATCACACCTAAAGAGATTAGGATATATTTAAAGGCCAAAGTCCAAAACATATATGAAAATTTAAAAGAATGCATAGAAAAATCACTAGTTTACATGCTATTCATGTGGTGCCAAGGAAAACACTTATTCTAGGGTGTTTTAATTGCTGCTAAAGTTAAATGAATTTTTAGTAAGCATATACCTTTGTCCTCCCATATATATACCCCAAACTAATCCTTTTTATGCATCTAAGCACAATATATATTATTATTCATATAATAATATATAATATATTAATTTATCTAATATAGTACTGTATATTAGATATGAAACCAAATTATCTTTGAGGAATATTGCAGGACTCATATCAACAGTATAAATTTTATTTAAATTACCATTTAGCACCAATGATCTTATCTAACATTTCTTCTCTTCATTCTCAGAGAATCTGGCCCTGTAATTATCATTTTGATTCAGAAATCATAGAATCACTTGAATCTTTCTTCACCCAAACGTGGAACAAACTCTATGGCCACAGAAATATCCACTAATGGTCTCCACCCCAAAAAGCAGCAGAATCCAGGGCCAATCGTCCACAACTCTTCTGTGCCATTACATCTGACCTCTGTGCATAAATCCTGCCTCACTATTGGAGTCAGGGCAAGGAGGATGGGGGTGAGAGTAGAGGTGGGAGATGATACAGTTTCAGCAGGGGAGGCAGATACTCCCATAGCCAGCAAATAGCTGATAATTGTGACTTCTATGGCATAACTCTCTCACAAGATAAGGATTCCAGTGACCACTATTTCTTCTAAGAACAATGGTTTCCAGTGAACACATGATACAGAGTGTGAAATGATGCAGAACACTGACCTGTATATAACACACACACACACACACACACACACGCACACACACACGGAATTAAAAGATTATTAGGATAGCGGATGTCCAAACACTGCCAAAATGTGAACCCACAGAGATAATAAAAGTGTGAGCATTAGCAGTCTTAGAAGTCCAAAGGATTACCTCAACTTTGCTCCACACAATCTCATGTGCCAATAGCTAAGCCACAAAAGCCTGGCAACATTAGACAACCTGTACTGTAAATGCCATTGTTTTTGTTTGTTTGAAAAGGATCTGGAAGTAATAATCCTAAATAATCACAGCCATCCCACCATCTCTAGAAATATCAAGACTTCAAAAGGTCGAAGTTTCAAGATAAAGGAAAGATCAAAGCAATGAAAAAATATACTTTTTTAAATGAAAAGTAATTATGTATATATATTATATAATACAACATGGGCATGAGAGGGGGAAGGATGAGAGAGATAAATTCACTGCTACTAAGCAAACTCATAAATCCTAAATCCTCAGATGAGTGGAGCCACGCACAGTCATAAAATCACTAGTCCTTATATTGACAGCGCTTCCTAAATCACGAGCACCTCCAAAGGACACCGACAGGCTTCCTGGTCCCAGGGAAACAGAGTAAAGGGCCTGGAATGTCCGTCTCCTGCTGACCTCCACTTGGACCCTTACACAGCTACCAGTACCATCACTTACCACTAAATGATAATAAAAAGCCAGCAGGGGGGAAACATGCAGGTTTTGGGCAACTATAAGGGCTTGGTAGAGACCAGGGACCACAGCACTGGCCCAGAAAGATGGTTCCAGAACAGTTGGGCACAGTGCACACAAGCCTTATACATATTCTGTATAGTCAGTCTTCTGCTGATGGCAAAAGATGGCTGTGAGACCTCCCGCAGAGCAGTTCAATCAAATATATGGGCAAATTCTTCAGTGATATTTCTAAACAGTGCAGAAGTTTAAATGTGTACTCCAATTTAAAAAAAAAAAATTAATGTATACTTAGTCAACCACAGAATTTGAGGCGTCCTAAAGGGATCTTAGAGACCTTCCGATTAAATTCCCTTTCTAAATAGGACAGAGCTGCTGGGTAATTTGACTAAAGTTAAAAAATCAGTTAGTGGCAAAAGCAGGATCTGACTCTCCCTAGTTTGTTCAACACTTTTTCCACTCAAGGAAAGTGACCTTGAAAATTGGTCAGATGACAATGGCACAATTATTGGTCACCACGATAGCAAGCAACAGAATTATGCAATAATAGTTTATTAAGAGCAAAGCACAGATGACATTCTGAAGAGGGTAAAAGCCTTATATGTATGTAATATATTTTTTGAATTTATTAAGTTGTGGAAGCCCTTGCTTGAATCTGAGTTTTAGCAAACAATCTCTTGCTTCAATCCCAGTGAAATCTATGCCTGTGAAGCCTAATTTAAAATGTAAGGCCACACAGATCTGGAAAAGCACAGCTTTATACTTGTGTTTAATTTATACTATAGGGTGCTGTAATTAAGCCTGAAATAAAAGCTATATTCTGAGTAAAAACAAAAAGCTCTTGTTAATGACATTCCATTCCCAATGTAGAATATAACAAAAGCCTTCTTCATTTGGAGCCAACTGTCATTATACTTTGTGGCTTGTATGGGGCTATTGGACTAATATTTGTACTGGGATTAGTGTTGGGATAACCAATCAGTTAACTCCTCCACTGTGGTCTTCTATTATCCTCAAATAAATGGCCAAAAGGGAAAAAAGAAAATTGGCAGGCTGAATGACAACTATATTTATGAGATTAAACTCAAACCCTTCACACTTTGCCGGGCAACTAATAACCATTTGCCAAGCTGTTCATTTAATAATGAATCAGTTAAGCCAAAAGCAAATGTTCCTTTAATCAACCAATGCTACTAGAGTCATATCCACACTGACAAGCTCCAATTATTTATGTTATATACTTCATTTACAATAAGAAGTACGTATTGACGTGTATAAGAAACCTCTTACTAGCCAAATGCAAGCTAGCCTGCAGTACTTTGAATAACTGGAAATTTGCAGGTAATTTTGTAATTTATGAAAGCCAAAATGACCAAAAAATTGTCTGGGGAGTAATTCCTATTTGTGTCACGATTCTAGACCAAGGGCCAGGAGCTCCCTATCCAACCCTGCACACAGTAGCACATGACCTTAGGTCATCTAACTGACTTCGTTCCCTCATTTTATAAAATAGTCAACACTGAGACCATCCCCACCTAGGAATTATGATGACTGAGCGAAATACTGTTTGTCAAAGTGAAGTAAGTTGTGTACTATACAACATAGTCAATAAGGTACAGTATAATTAATCAGGGGAGAAAAAAGTGGTGGGGGCTGTGTTCCAAGAAATGCGTGTGTCAAAACAGGAGATAAAACCAAGTTGTCTTAGATCTCTGCTCTGCTTCTCCCACCCATCTCCACATACCTCTACCCATAAATTAAGAAAAACAACCAGCAGATGTGTCCTTCACTTTCACTTACTAATAGTTCGTCCATACTGGTCTGGCATTTTTCCAAGTTGATCCGCTTGATTGCCACACGTTCTTGCCTGGGTTTGCACAGGGCAGCCTGAACCACAGCAGTAGCTCCACTGCCTGAAACGAAACAAAAACGACATCAGCTATTGAGTGGCACACTTGCTGGTTACTATTCATGACCCCCTTCATAAATATCTATTTTTCTAAAGTTCTTCTACTCAAGGTATTCAAAACATTATAATTTGACATCTTTTTAAATAATTTCTTAAGTCTGAAAATAATTATCTGCAGGGGAAAAGAAAGGGAAAAATGGACTTTTCTACAGGACACAAAGACAGTATCTGATCTCCAGAGACTCACAATCCGGGGGGGATGAAAAAGAGCACACAGCTATGCAGTGTGTTTATGGCCCCCCAGAACAAAGGCTGAAAAAATGGCGGGTCAACAACACGGGGACCAGGGACATGAGCATCTAGGAATAATGCTTCAGGAAAACCACTACCATCCTCAGGTCCTGATATTTTCTAACTTGTGCCTTTGAAATACCTCAGGCTCTTCTTCCACTTCAGCCCAAACCAAACCACTCCAGCCTGAGCTACTGCAGGGTTTCCATGAGATGCTGTGGCAAACTTATCTGCTCTGAGCACTCTTTGAGCTTATCTCTTCTGAGCTGGCTCTACAATTAGAAAAACAGGCATCCACCTGAGTCCTCTCATGTTGAAAGCACAACTTTCAAGGATGCCAAGCAAAATGATGTAAATGTGTCATTACAAAAGCACTCTCAGCATTCATATGAATTTCCTAAGGTCTCATGATCATTAGCTAATGCACTCAAACTCCTAGGAGGCAGAGTCATGTCATTATCTATATTTTATAAGAGCAAAATGTAGACGTGTAATGATTTGTGGCAGAGCACAAAAAGCTCCTAATAGGATTTATATTCCATAGGGGTAAAAAGACCTCTATGTTAAGGCATCTCAATTCTGCAAAGAATACTAAAAATCTCATTCTGATCACATAAATCCTGTACTACTGCAAGACTATCAATAAGCTAAAACGCTCATGGTTATGAAGGGGCCGGATGTGACCATATACCTTTCTTCTTCAAGTCTTTTTTTTTTTTCAGGCACCACTTCCCAAATGAGTCATCAAATATTACCAAAAGGGAGAGGGGGCATCTTTTGGCAATAAGGAAGAGAGATCAGCATTAGCTTTCCTTACACGTGTGATAGAAAGGCATGACATTCCTAGTGCATACCAAGGCTTTCCCACCCCTTGGAAGTGCCCAAACGTGTGTCTTTAGAGCTAAAGTTCCACCCTTTCTTCTGCCCTGTGGTCTCAACCGTCAGTGCTGGCTTCCTGACCCGGGGACCGAACATTTCACCCTAATGCTCCAAACCCAGGTCTCCAACTTCAAGAGTCCCATTCCAACCTGTGTTCCCCGGAGAAGAAAATCCACACATGCTGACCACCCACTGTACAGTAGGCACCATACTCACATAATTGTCCTTACAAGTCTGTACATTTTTTTTTTTTTATCATTAGCCTCATTTTATATTTGACAATATGGGAAACTCGGAAAAGTTGCCCACACAGCTGACGAGTACCTGAGCTGGAATCGGAGTCAGGTCTGCCAGATCCATGCTGTTTCCTACTTCCCACAAGACACAGCACACTCTTCCTTTCCCCACTTGTTTTGGCCTTCTAAGAAAGTACTTTTTTGGGTCATATATGGTTGAAGAAAAGAGAACCTAGAGGGAAGGTTCAAGTGAGCCTCTCTCTCTCTAGAATTCAGTTCCGAGAGAGAGTGCTATTCTCAGAGACTGTTTAAAAGGGCCTCCCTGCCCCTAACCTCACTGCTTGCTCTGTCAGCTGCTACTCCAAGTTGCACTGGATTGGCCTCACTGGCCCTGCAGATCACAGCATGTTGGGCTCAATCCAGAATGTTCCAGATACCAGAGCCAAACACTACAAAGAGCCCTGCTGATAGCAAAGTGTATTTTCCAGTCAAAGTCTCCAGAACAAGAAACCATCACTGAAGGAGCCACATAGAAAGTGATAAGTAGCTAGTTAGCACTGGGCCTCGTACCCAGCAGAGAAATCAACAAACACCTTTAAGTAGCTGCTGATGGGAAGCCATTTTCAGCCCTACCTACTCTAAATCTCCCCACAATCCCACCCCTCCAATCTCAATCCACATCCCAGAACATTCTCAAATCAGGTGAACTAAGAAACAGGAAAGAAGGAAACAAAGTCCCAGAAAAGATCAAACAAGCGCATGTAATACAGGGCTATCTATCACAGTCACTTAAGTTCTGGCCTGGGGAAGTCTCCTGACTTCCACTGACACAAATGAGAAGTCTGTACAGCGGGAGGGAATGGTAAGGAAAACCTTTTACTAAAACTTTACAACCAGAGAACTGTTGTTGCTTTACAATTACAGCTGACTAAAGAACAACTGGCAGCTTCTCAGCTCCAGAGAGAATAAATGTGAAACTTCATGACCCGAGATTATTGCCATAGCGTGAATGCGATTAACCATTCATTGGACAATTCGGAAGATTCTGCTTTGAATCCAAAGATTTTCTTCAACTATAAGAGAGATCAAGAGCAACGTCAGAGGTTTAAAGCAGGGAGCTTTAAAGACCATCGAGTCCAACCCCTCACTTTACGAATGAGGAAGGAAAAGGAAGGGAAGAGATCTCTCACTAACATCCAATTGGACAACACTTTGATGGGGACTTGCCAGCCTCTAAAACTGTGAGAAATAAATTTCTGCTGTTTCAGGCACCCATTCTACGGCATTTTGTTATGGCATCCGGAGCTGATTAATACAGAAGCCTGTTCTAAGTCACTGTCCACTATCACCTGTGGTAAATAATGTCCTACAAATTAGAAGTTCTCAGAAACTTCCTAATTAAGACTACAGCAATAAGAGGCAAGATCCAAATGAAGGGCTTCTGGTAGGCCACTGTAGTTCCCAGGTCTTAGGTTAGCAGGACCCATGAAAAGGTTAGATGGGGATTCTCTCCAACCCTGGTACTGATCCCCTGCGGTGCTGGGCCTCATTTCTCTCTAAACCTCAAATTCTTTAACGGGCATAACAAAATCTACCTACAAGGCCTAATACTGTAATGTGCTTCCCATCCCTAGAAACATTGGCTCATTAGGCATTAGGCTCACTCTCTGGGACTCACGTCGCATCTGTGACATGAAAGAGGGAGACTATATCTGTAGTTCATATGGCACCCCGGGGTAAAAGAGAGAGAGGGCAAAGCATCTCCAGGCCATGACTAACTTTCGTTTTGCTGACCAAAAAGATTCAATTGGTTTAAAACGGGGAAGAGGAGAGCTAAATTGGAAAACAGAAGACTAAATAAATGATTTCTAAGGACTGATCCAGCGTGATAAGTCTAAGCAAGAGAATTCAGGAACAGCTATGAATTAGTATTCTGTAGTTAAACTTCTCGCTGATAATGTACTTTGCTAACCTAAAAAATGACTTTCAAAAAACTTTGCCCATCCAGATGACATGAGTTCGTATACTAGCCCTGCACATATTAACTAACTGCTTATCCTTGGATGACTTGCTTGATTTCCCCATGCCTCAGTTTCTTCATTTATAAGATGGGGATAATAGCATTAATGATCAAATGAGTTAATACATTGAAAGCCCTTGGAACTGTGCCTGGCAAGCACATAGGAAGCACTAATTAAATCTTAGCTGGTATTACTCCTCCGGGAAATCCCTCCAGGTCAACTGGTGTCCTGCCAATTTGTCATTTTAATGCTACATAATACTTCATGATGTTGATCTACAACAACTTATTCAGCCCTTCTTCTATTGACGAGCATTCTCTTTATTTCCACTCCCCCCTCCATAAGAACAATGTAGCAATAAACATCTGGTACTTTTAAAAACATACATTAGTCTACATACATTTTTTTATGTTAAAGTTAGGCTATAAAGTGGTCAATTGTCCAGTAATCACTTCCCATAAATGTGAGCATTTAAAAAAATATGATTTAAAAAAATGATTTAAAAAGTCATTACGTTAGCCTCTGACATGAACGGTGGCCAGTGGAAGCAAGTTCTGCCCTCACAACCCACCTAAATGAGGAGCTCCAAGCCAAACCTTTAGAAAGAGTTTGCCCATCTCCTTGAAAGGACGTGAAAGGAGTTTTTAATTATACGCTTACCTGTCCTTTCTCAAGTAAATACTCCAGAGCTGTATCAGGCTTTCTTTTTGGCGGTGTTGGCTGGTGGCGCATAGTAAACAAAACCAATGGCTTTGGTCCAGCCGATGATTTCTTCCAGTTCTCTCTTTACCCAACTTACTCTGTGTGCTCTATTTATATCATGTGTTCAACCTCAAAGCCCCTGCAGCCAATCAGGTCACATGAGGGCCAGAAGCTGGCCAGGGTGTGAATGAACACACACGTGAGCTCTGTAGAGGTGCAGCTGCCATTCTGCCTCTGCCCATTGTCACTACGTGAGATGGCTGACCTAGCAAGGCAAGATTCTGCTTTTTGCAGGAAAATTGAAAAATCCAGAATTTTGTGAGACCTCCTAATAGGATAACACTAGCAATTAAATATTCAAATATTGTGAATCACTTAAATGCTTCCTGTAGGCTGTGATTTGCCTTCGTGCATTACTGTCATTTGGCTTCTAAGGTATACCCTTCCTTACCGGATGGTCCAAATTTTTAATTATTTATTAGATTACACATATGAACTTGCCATTCTCCTAGATTTAAAAAAAATGATCACATTTCCTATGGCTCAACGTAATATGCAAATGTACTCAGGACATGGCCCCAAATTGATTTACTATGTCACCGTGTCACCGCCCACCTCATCTTACTATTTCACACACAGAGAAAAGTATCAGATCCATTCACCTGTCATTTGGTGCGTTCTGTGTGAAAGGAACACGCACAGTAAACTCTCTAGTCAAATACAAAGAACAGAAACAGCGAGACAGATGTTATGTGGGATTTGCTCTATGGATTCCTTTACAATACAGACGCTACTGCTGGCCTGTCTGGATAAAAGGTGCACAGACCGTGTGTATACACCAGACTGGGCACAGGAAGGCCATGTTTTTCAGGGCAGCTACACACAGGGGACCCTCCTGAGTACCCTGGTTTGTGTTACAGCCAAGCTGGCTGAGTCATGAGAACCAGTCAGTAGAGCCTCTTTCTGAGGTTGCTGAAGCAGAGTTAGAGCTCACTAAAAAAATAAATAAATAAAGACCACCGTGAGGTGGAGAAATGACCACTCAGTGAATGTACTTACTTACATTTCACCACTGACCTGGATAAACCAGCTTATTTGGGAAAGCATGATTAAAACCTTTAGAGGTCACAGACCTCACCAAAGAAAATCAGCACTTGTATGCAACTCAGCAAGAACCATCTGATAATAACACAGAAAAACAAAAAGTAGCCTCTGGGTTCTGATCGGAAGAGAGATAGAGGGAAACTGGTGTGGGGAATCAAAATGGAATGAATGTCAACAAACTCACCTTGGACTTCAAGCTGCATCTAAGGCAACAGTTTTAAAGAAGAAAAGAACATAACATAAAAAACAAACCTATACTATACTTACTAAAATCAGAACGTGGGTAGATTGGGATTACCTAGCATAAAGAAAATAAAAAATGAAGTTATTAGTGGGCACAGGGAAATTCTAAACACCAGGTTAAAGAGGAGTGGTTTGAATATGATAAGGAGCTGTTTTTAAAATTAACAGACTCTAATTTCCATTTAATTCAGTGTAATTAACACTGGGATTTACTTCTAGTCATTTTGTTTTCTTACTGATACACAGTAGCTGAAAATTACTCTGTGAATGCTTACTTGCCATTAAAAAACATAACAATTAGTCTGAAGGGCATTCAGGTTAGATCCCTCAAAGCTGAAAGTGTATTCTAGGATTCTAGTCCTAATGTTGACACTGACCAACATGAAACTTGGAGTAAACATATAATGGCTCTGTAGGTGAATGTGTATTTATTTTTTAAGAAAAACACAATCCAAGTATTTTGATGGGGGAGGGGGGAGTTGACAACGTAGTCCCAGGGACTGGCTATGAATCACTTGAGATGTTACCTTAACAACCCCAAGTGCTCACCAGCAGTCTCACTCAGCCTTGTCTCTCCTGGAATTAGCCACTTCACGGAGGCCCCTGCCTGGAACCCAGGAGGTCCTCAGTGTTTGCTAAGTGAATAAAAACACTCATCAACCCAGCCACCTGTAGACGAGAGGTGAAGCAGTGCTCAAAGTTGGATCTACACACAGGAGAGCACGCCCAGTGTAGACTACATGTAATGTAGAAGCAAGGAAGAAGAGCTCTTTTGTTCAATATGCTAGCTCTGGACAGCGCACTGTGTGTGTTGTTAGGTTAGTTGCTGGTGGACGTTGCAGTTAACTTCAAGAAAGGAGCCCAGGGAGGCCACCTGCCTGAATGCGCTTCTGATTTGCAGAACATCCCTTTCAATGCTGGAGTCAAGAGTCACAGGAAAGCGCTTGTTGAAGAGCAGTGTTCCATCAGAATGGGTGTGGACCTCAGTTTTTAAAAATTAAATCCCCCAGCCACTGCTCAGCATAGAGAAGCCACACAAAATGAGTCAGGCTAAAATAAAGCAGGGCCTTCTGTGATTCTACTTGAGCATAAAAGAGGTGACAGAAAACACCTAAGAAGGTGAGGAGATGACAGACAGGAGCCGATGACAGCCCTCCAAAGCCACCTCAGGAAACTGTGCCAGGCCCTGGACTGCAAGAGGGACACAGCCCTACAGAACAAACTGGATTTTCACATTCCATTAAAGGTCACTTTGACATCCTTGGAAGGGCCCTGCAAACTCAAAGCCCCCAGATCTGGCAGGACTGAAAAACTTCCTGTTCTGCTTTGAGGGAGTAACAACAACTCCCAGGAAAACTTACTTGTTTCACTGATTGAATCGGCCAAAGAGAAGCCAGGATTCCACAAAGGAATGTCCACTGCTATTCATGCAGGTAAAAAGACATCCCCATTGGCAAAGGCCAAAAGATACCAGTGTCCTGCTTCTAACATGGTGCTCTAATATAGGTATGCCGGTGGTCTCCAATTCCTTTCTGCTCTAATCTTAAGCCACCTGGAAATGGGAAGGGCGTGAAATGCTAAAAGAAGAGCCAGTGTCTACTTTGACATCCCATCTCAGCTATGTTTCCACGCAGCAGCCTACTGGTCTGTCTTCTCGTACCTGCCCCTAAAGAGAGTCTGTGAAATGGATCTTTTCCAGGACTTTGCTTCACCTTTGTGCTTGCACCTTACGTCTCCGTTTGGCCCCAAAATATGGCTGGTTAGCCAATGACGAGTAAGACTCCCCATGGGAGTGGGGGTGGGGGCGGACAACCCAAGCCAGGCGGAGCCACGTGGGGACCAACAGGAGAACCCAAGGGGTAGATAGAGGTGGGCACAGACCTCCACCCCCTAAGGAGAGTCTCTGCCTCTGTGTCTGCATTCCTTCCCACAACCTGCAAGGGAAGTGAGTCAATGATGTGCTCTCCATCTATTCATATGCATAAAGGTTTTGTCCCTTGGGGAAGTACATACATCCTGAGACAGTTCTACTGCCTGCAGGCAAGGGTGATTGGCTTGAATCAGTTTCCTATTATAATGTATGGGATTCACAGATCTTGAGATTGACAAGCTTTGTCTCCTTTACTTCCTCACCTAATAAAACTATGTGTTGCCCCTATTCGGGGCTCAGTCCTTGAGGCTGGAGTCCCTTGGCCCCGCTTGCACTCTATTCTTGGCTGCTGTCTTTCTTAACAACGCTCGTTGTGCGAGATATGACACAGCTGCATGCATGTTGCCTTTGTATAAAGAAAAAGGGAACCCTCTGAATGGAGAGTAACCTGGGAGAGCAAGGCCTAACACGTAGTCAGCGCTCAATTAGGGGAAAGCTCCTTTCTCCAGCGAATTGCTTGAGAGCTTGTTGGGCTGAACAAGGGTTAAATGTGCAGCCTCCAGGGGCAATGTACACCCCTGTGGGGCTTTTAGCATTTCCATAGCCTCCATTCAATGAGAGAGAGAGAGAGAGAGAGACAGAGAGACAGAGAGACAGAGAGAGACAGAGAGAGAGAAACAAATAAATAAAATTGGTTTCTAAGTCCCAGGACAACCCCAGACTTAAGAAATTAGCCTCATGAGAAGGTCCTGGGTTGAGGCCAATTTTCTCAAAGCCTCTGAGACCAGGCAACTACACTAGAAACACCTGAGATGTCTGTTTATAAAGCAGATTCTTGAACCCATACCCAACCTATTGAATCAGAATTATTTCAACTGGAGGCCTGAAATCTGGATTTTTAATACGCTTCTCCAGTGATTCCCCTATACTCTTGAGAACCATGGACCCTGGTATCAGCTTCCCTGCCAGGACACCAGGACTTGGGAACATTTATTTATCAGCCAGGGGCCAGTTGGGAAAACTAGGTAAACTAGATACTGCAGGAGACATTATTTAATATAAAGAATAGTTTCAATAGGTGTTAGAGAACTAAAAAAATTGAGTGAAACAGAGTAATTGTAGGAAGCGCCTACCACCCTTATAGCCAGGGGTGGGGTGAGGTTATCAGAATCTAACAGTTTAGAGAAGGAGACCCACAGAGCTGGGACCAGAACTCTGAAAGGCAGGTGCTGACCCCTCAGGATCTGTGAGGAAAGACTCTCAGTGAGGGTCCACATGGGGCTGGCACTCAAACTTCTGAGGACTGGCTGGGGCGGGCATCTCTGAGGGGCGCCAGGAGACTGGTTCCAGGATGCAGAAGGAAGCTGGAGACCGGAACCCACTGCTGCTAGCAGAGTAAAAGACCCTTTCTGGAACGAAGCTGACAGGAACAGTAAGCAAACAGGATGAAGCATCTCCCTTCTCCCTCCTCCAGCTCCCCAGAATCCCCCTAGCACCCTTATTAGCAGAGCTTAACGGGGAAACAGCGGACAAAAAAGAAAGGTGCTTTGCCTAGGACCAGCCCAATATACAAGACAGTCTAGAAAGGAGGTCTATCTAGACAAACGCTTCGAGATAATCACTTAATAAGGAGCCAAAAGAGCATGATGTGCATCTGCTCCAACAAGAGGTCCGGGCCTATTCCAAGTTCCACCTAACAAAGACCAGGCTTTCCAAAAAATCATTTCACTCTGTTTTCAAACATAATTCCTAACATGACCCTTTTTTAATGTCTAAGACTCCCAAATTGTTCACTCTGTATTTCCAAATCCAGCCCATCCCCACTGTATTTCCTCTTGGTCATGTAGTAGTTATGAGTGGGAATCTGAGGCCAGACAGCTCTGCTGGAAATGTGACCTTGGGCAAGTTGCTTGCGCATTTGAGCCTCGAGTTTTCTCAATTATAAAAAGGGAATGACAACAGTATCTACCTCATAGGATGGCTGTAAATATTAAATGAAACAATGCATGCAAACATAATATAAGTGAACGTGCCTGGCACTTGTGTTTAATTGTTTTGATTGTTAATATTAATATTATAAACAATATGATTACCCTAGACACCTAGATAGAAACTAGAACTAGGTCTACTGCAAGCTTCTGAAAAAAATTCCTTTTTCCCCCATCCCCCATCACTGCGGCTCCCATGGAGCCCCCAGTTCCTGCCGGCTTCTTACTAATTCCATCTTATCGATCCCTGCTCCTGGCAGCCGGCACTGACAACTAACTTCTATACCACAGTGATTGGGTGTACAGAAAATTATGCAGGGAAATGATTCATTGTTCCAGATCCACTTCTCCAGTAATAAAATATCCTTGGCTACGACATCCATGAAGCAGCAAGTAACTAAAAAATTTCTCTTAGCTCAAGGACAAAGGGGAAAAAATCCATTCACGTTAATGCCACCCACCCCTCCCTATCTCTCCATCTGATTTGATTTTATTCATAATCGAATTCCTGTTTATCTGGTCTCCCCTGGCAACCTGAGGTTCTCCCCCAAGTTACAGCCACACAACAGGAAGTTACAGCAGGCTTCCAGGTAGCGTAAAGGTCTTCTGGCCCCCTTTCTTTTGACACACTTTCACCCAGAAGCAGGGGAATGATGCCACACTGAAATGACATCAGAAGAGGCATGAGGGAACAGGAGCGCTGATTACAGGAATGCAGACGTCCAGGGCAGTGGAAAGCAGTATCTTGACAAACGCAGTGTGCGCTCATAGCATGGCTGAGTGAGAAGGAAGATAAAGAAACACCCCATGAAGGTCCCCGACAAACCACTAGGCCCTGACGGAAGCAGCAGCATTCTGTCAGTTCCTGCCTCCACCAGCTCTGCCCTGGGGGTCCTCCTAATGGAAGCTACTGGAATGATCCCACATTGCCATTAGTGGGAGCCTGGCTGGAGGACATGAGAAGAACTCTCCCTCCCATAGTCTTGGGGTTGGGGGCCAAAGTGCTAGGACCATGTAAGAATTGGAAGATGTGCAGAGAGCGTAAGGGGTCACCTGGATATCGTGTGATGCTGATTTAATGGGTCTAGAAGGGGTCTGAGGTTCTGTTTCTACAAGCTCCCAGGGGATCCGGTGGTTCCACAGACCACACTTGGAATTGCTAGCGCATAGAAGATGCCAGCTGACACAAATCAGTCTAAAGGTTCAAGGTACCCCCCCTCTAACAAAGGAGTAGGAAGTTTAGAAACTTCCTGACCTACCTCCTAGTCCCCTGTGGCTGACTGAGCCATGGGAAAGCAAATGCCTGGGGAGTCTGGAATGAGGCACCAGCTTCGGACCCAGCTCCCTGACTTGCAAAAATGCAGGAGAAAATTCCCCTCCATAGAACCACACATAGGAATTTTATGTGCATTTAGCCCTTCAGAAATGAAGATTCTACACTCCTCCCATTAACATGTAACTTACTATCCCATTTTTCTACATTTTCAGAAATTGACTACAAATAAAAAGGTGTGAACAACTACTGTGTTCCCCCAAAAATAAGACTTACCCAGACCATCAGCTCTAAAGCATCTTTTGGAGCAAAAATTAATATGAGACCGGTATTATATTGTATTATATTATATATTATATTATATTATATCATATCACATCATATCATATCATATCATATTATATTATACCTGGTCTTATAGTAAAATAAGACCAGGTCTTATATTAATATTTGCTCCAAAAGACGCATTACAGCTGATGGTCTGGCTAGGTCTTATTTTCGGGGAAATACGGTATACTTTCCTGCCTCAATAGACAACGTAAAATTAAACTTCAGAATTATTTCTAGCAACCATGGTTAAAATTTAGTTGGACTTCAGTTAACTGGAAATTTATTTTATGAATTCAGAAAACACGATTCCTCAACCATCATGGGTAAATAAGGACACACAGGAAACAGCCAGATCATTGTATATGCTTTTAATTTAATATATATTGGGTCCCCAGTCACACTCACACCAAACAATTAAACTTTATCATAGCAACGTTATGTCTAAATTCAACGTATACAGATTACTTCGTATGATATTCAAACATTACAAACGTTAATTTTTTCAAAAATGAACACTAGTTTCTTAGAGCATGAGGCCCAGGTCCCCATATCTGTGACCATATCTCTAAACGGAAGCAGATGTGTAGTCTATGGATAACTGCTTAGGGTGGCATTAGTTTCAATATGACTGATAGCCACTCATTTGTTACCTCTTTATAATAGCTAGGATGATTAGATTGATAAGATACTTGTTCAATTAATCTGTTAACAGACTTGTTTATTTCCTTTCTCATTTACTCAACAAATGATAATACTTAGTTTTATGTCTTTGCTATCAAGTTTTTTGTTAACTGACATTTCCACCTTGAGCTCTCAGCTCTCAGAAAGCAGTTATCTACACCTTTGATGTACCCTGTTCGCTGGCAAGATGAACTCTCCTGCACATAATGTGATAAAAACTGTTGTGGTGCTGGCCAGACCCTCAGGTCTAGGCTCTGGGTTATGACCTACTAGGTACAGTGTATGGACTAAAATCCTAAAACAAAAAGCCTAAGTTTCAGATTCAGTCTCTTCACGTGTCAATTAACTTCATTAGTTAATTCAGCCCATCCAGTCCCAGTAAGGAAAACAAAATGGACAGATAGTATAACATCTCCACCACCATTAATGGAGAGGGGTGGGAAGGGGCCCCCAAAGCACACAATCTACTAGCTACGTATAATTGTAATAATGCCTTCAACACACAAAGAATAATAGCATGTTGGAGTTGGAAAGCCCTTCAATTTACAGCTCATACAATCATATAATGACAGAGAATATGTACTTGTTTATTCATTCAGCAGATTTTATTGAGCTTCGAGAATGTGCCAGACACTATTTCAAGTGCTGGAAAAAAGACAAAGTGCAGAAAGTGCCTGCCACATAGGTTTCCATGTTAGTGGCTGGGGGAGGGGAAATTGTTTTTAAATCATTAATAAGATATTTCATTTTGTGGTAAGTGCTGCAACAAAAATAAAACTAAGGAATGATAGCGACTGGTGGAGAGAGCACCTGAGCTATGACGGCCAGGGAGTGCTGCCATTTGAGGTGGGGCCATCTGGGCTGATGAGAAGGGGCTGCCATGCAAACATCCACGGCTGGAGCATTCCAGGAAGAAAGGCAGCACATGTACAGGGTCTGAGGCAGGATACGTTTGGAGAGTTCGAGGGACAGAGGTAAGGGCTGTGTGGCTGGAGCTTGCTGACCCAGAGGGCAGGTGGAAAAAAATGATGGCCAGACAGGTAGGAAGGAAAAACATTTAGGTACTAAAACTAAGTATGTAATCGTCTCTACTATATC
The DNA here is from genome assembly GCF_964194185.1 of Rhinolophus hipposideros. Lineage (NCBI taxonomy): Eukaryota > Metazoa > Chordata > Mammalia > Chiroptera > Rhinolophidae > Rhinolophus > Rhinolophus hipposideros. The sequence goes on from NC_138052.1 coordinate 45,552,111, forward strand.
CATCAATACATTTTATAATGAATAGCTCTTCCCAAAACTCTGCCAGCAGAGCAGGTCCATCCACCAGAATATATTCTGATGGCTCCAGAGGACAATTTGAAATGCTTTGGCTACCACGCATTGTTCAATCAACGTCCAAGGAAGGAGATATGAAAAGCAAGCTGCTGCTATCTCCATGTACTAAGTGAAACGAAGCAAGCAAGAGGGGGAATGTGTTTCCACACATTCAAGCGAGATTCCTGGGAAAAAGCAATTGTTCAGTCATCTCTTACAAATGACTATTTATGTGCACCGCCTCCTAGGAAGAACATTTTATAAAACTGAAAGAAGTATAAACATTTGGTATTTAAAGATATTTTTCTCCATCCCACTCTTTTACTTTGGGATGCTTAAAAAAAATAATTAACAAGTCGAATGAGAGCCTTTATCCTCCCTTCCTTAAACAACACTAAATAATGACAAAGAGTGTTTTAAATAAGTTTTTAAAAATCCCATTATCCAAACACAACAATGTTCAGGGTAGTGTATTACATTGTATTACATTGTAATCCTTATTCATCCTTATTCACAAACACACACTTATATACATATACATATATAGTCATAATAATTATGGCTGTGTATTATGCATTGTGAATTAGATGGCAAACATATTTCATGTTTCTAAAATAGATTTATATTAGTGGCACCACAACATCCCCACATTACTGAAACACAAATTATTGCCTTTAACCCTAGAATTGGGCACCTGAATCTTCCTTTGTATCAGTTTTGTATAATTTTAAAGGGACGGTCCACCTTTGGTGCAAATGAAAGCTAAAACAATGCGAAATGCATAAGCTGCAAGGCTCTTGTAAAGTTGCTATATTTGCTAACTCATTTAATTGCTTATAAAATCATTTGTCTGTCAATGATTTGCCAAACCAAGTGAATAAAAAGAAATACATCAACTTCATTCAAGGATTACTTACCTAGGATACTAGAATAACTCACAAAGCACAAGAGGAAATCAGCTGACCCTGCACCAGACAATGTGAACTTCTTTTTTTTTTCATGAGTGAACAGAGTGTGGACTTAGGTGGGACACCACATTCTCCAACTATGATTCCACCAGTCTTAGCCTTCGTCAGGTGGCTAAGCACTGTTAAGAGCCCACAGACGAAATGCTGCAAGGGTCAACTCTCTGAATGTTTTAAAAATAGTACATTAAAATAGTTTACTATATTTAAACATGTGTAGGTAATTTAGAAATATATATAACATGTATGTACATGTTATATATAGAGAAAATGCTATACTAGGTTCTAAAGGTGTCTTTCCTTTAAGGCTTCCTAACTCCTCAATGTATGTCTAAAAAAATGTCACATGCTCATGCAATTGCCAGTTCCCAGCTGTCCTCCAGATTCTTCACTATGGCATCGTATTTTAGGCAATGCTAAAAGTAGCAGTGGGGCGGGGGAACTTCAGGGGCTGTAGCTTCAAGAAATGTTTAAAAGAAAAACCCCATATCCCTTGATACCCTGATACTTAAGGGGTTATGACATTCAGTAGAGACGAGGCTGACACTACTGAAATTTGTTCTCAGCTTTAAAAGGAGGCCAGCAGCAGCTTCTCTGTAAAGACTCTCACAAGCATTGGATACAAAAATGGGTCACATCTCCCATGTTTTTATTCATTCTCCTTACCTTGTAAGGCACCCATTTCGGGAGAAGGACCAAAGGAGAAAACATGATGGCTGTCTGCAGATCAGATCCCATCATGGGAAAACCTGTACTCCATCCTGGAAAACTAAGGAAGTTGTTCAGTTTTATAAACTGCATCATAGTTCTAAATCACTGGTAGAGAAGTGCCACTTATAAGAATTCCATGATGATTCCTTTTGTACAGGGAAATGGTAACCCTGTATTTTAACATTATGTCAATGCAGGCTTTCACATCTTCTGCCAGGGCTTACGCTGGAAAAAGACTCCAAAAGGATGTCCAAATTCTTGGACAACTGGTATTCCGTGATATCAGATACTGCCTGAAATAATTAAGCTGTCAGCAGGGCCTTGGAACTGTTTGCCTATAAGAGTATCTGGATGTCATATTATGTTTCACGATAGTATCTGACCTGCATTACCATTCCACACATTCTCCAGCCAAAACCAAAATGACCAAATAGGGCCAACAAATAATGTTTATTTTCCATTCACCTTCATTTCGCTCTTAAACTTTAAAGTAATATTTCCATGCTTTTTTTCATCTGTGTATCAAAACTATACACTGAATTATTTTTAAAAGGTAGAAACGGCTATGAGTAACTAGTCAAAAAAATCCATGGAAATATTAAATATCTTACCAGTAATCTTAGAAATCCCTACACTTTAAATCGACAAGAAACCTGCATACCGAACTACCATCTCACTTCACTCTCAACTCTAATCAAATGTATTTTAAGGATATCACTAACTAAAATTGGAATTAAAAACTATTCCGTTCAGCAAATTCTTTCTCCTTTTTCATTATCATTTAACCATTAAACATTCATCTTTTACATTTTTATCAGTTTACAAATAACTACATGTCCTCCATTTGGCTTTATTTTGATTAAATCCACAGAAATGTCTACCTGCCACAGGCTCAGGGGCTCAACAGTACCAAACAGAATAATCTATTAACTCAAACAGGCTAAGACTTATTTGATAAACATCTTACATGTGGGATTGAAAAACAGCAACCAAGAACAACCTGACTCTTTGATTTACATACTTTTCATGTAAGACTCATACTTACAGCTTCAAATTCATTAAATTCAACTGAGTTCTTGGGGAAGAAAATTACCCACCAGGAGTGAAAACTTTAAAGGCACATCTCACGTGGTTTACATTTTCCAACTACTCCCTAGTTGACCATTAATTTCAACCTCATGCTTTCATTTATTAAATAAATGATGAAAATTCCTTCCAAGATTTAATTTAAAATATTTTGGATTCGCAGCCCACATTGCAAAGACCAAACCTCAGCTGGCAGTAAGATTCTCAGTGCCTGACAAAAAAAATGTGGGTAAAACATATCCCACAAAACGACCTCTCTGAGAACACACGCAGACCCAGAACTACAGCACAGAAGCACTAAAATACATTTCTGGGCAAGCCTGGGATGTTTATTTTGTCCTTACATCAGGAAACTACAAACATTCACTTCAGGAGTTAGCAAGTTCTGGTCATCACAGGCCCACTTAGTGGGGCAGCCTCCCACCCGTCAAACCTCAACTAGAAAAAGAAATTCTTTAAAATACTAATGCAGTCAATATCTAGATTGCCAGCCATAATTCAATGAGAGAAGAGATAAACTAAACACAAATAATTTGTAAGTGGATGGAATATGGTCATTTTCATCCCATTCCTCAAGGAATAAAATTTGGAGTTGGGAAAAATCCTGTCCATGTTTTCCCTCCCCCCCACCCCAAAGCCTTCCAAAAACCCCATTGAGAATAAACACCACCTCCATCCAACCTCCCTTATCCCCACCCCAAATCATAATTCCATTAGCCAATGAACAAGGAGATTTTTCCCAGGCTGGGCTCCTGAGCTGGTTCCCAAAAGACTTAGGACTCTAAGTTAAAGTAATGTTCAAGGAGACCATCCAATAAAAAGATATCTCTAGTTGTCATTAAAAACAAGAACAAAGAACAGCTTTGTTCTGCTTGAAATAACTAAAAGATTATTCTCTGTCAATGGCCCTAGAAAAAACAGAAAACAACTAGCCAGAGATGAGGCTTCCTGAGACGGTTGAGGCCCCTCCTTCTCCAACGGAAAGCGTGGATCCAGTAAATTAAAACACCAAGTCCTTGCTTACTCACAAGTGCTAATCTAATGATCATTAGTACAGATAGTCTCATTCACTTTATGCTTCCAACCACCCTGTGAAGTATTTTATCCCCATTTTATGCCTGAGAAAACTGAGGCCGGCCCAAGGTCACTTTTCATAAGTGGCAGAATAAAGATTTGTATCCAGCTCTCTCTGATGTAGAAAAGTTTTTCCTTCCACGTGATCTAGTAAGCAGAAAACCATACAAATGGCATAAAATATCATCACCACCATAAAGTAGCAGCTCACAAGTACACAGAGGAAAACTTAGCATGACCTGGACATTTTACATAGCTGAGAGTGTGGCCTTCATTTCTCTGTGCTCAGCAGCTCTCAAGGCTCACAACTTTCTGACTGATTCTGCACCTGGGAGGTTGTACCTAGTAAGGAAAAAGAGAAGTGCAAATGAATCTCTCCTAAAGTTGGAATCTCATAAAGTGAGTGGATTTACCTGGAGTTATACTTGTAGTGTGGACCCAACTTGTTGTGTTAATGAAGTCAGTTTCTTTTCCTCTGGAAGGGCATGATTGGTCTTCCTGCCTTCGCTCCCAGGGCATCACAAGAAGCTTGGAATTGTGTGGGAGTTCTCGCTCCCCTCCTTACCTGCCTTGGATTGATCCCTGCCTTTGGACACTGGATCCTCAGAGATATCCTGGAGAAAACCCTTGTTTGTTCATTCCTTTATTCTCTCCCGGAAGTGAGTGGAATGGTGGGTATCTGTCTTAGATCTATAACACTATAAATGTTAAAGAAGGTGGAGAGACCTTAGTGTGCTGAGACAAGCACTCTCGTTTTGCAGTGAGGGGTCATGTGATTTTCTCAAAGTCACCCAAGGAATCAAGAGTTTGATCTCATTTCGGCTACAACACGTGACTCACCAGGCATATCTTTGTGCTTATGCCGGGAAGCAGGTACTGTGCTCTACCCACTGGACAAAGAAACAGCATACACATGCCAGCTGTGGGCTTTTGCAGAGACCAAAGGAGGCCCCCATGAGCACACCGCTGTCAGGGATTGTGCTATGTGTTCGTGGTAAACTATATGGGTATTAGGGGGCTAGTGGGATGATACATATTGGGGCTTTGACTTGAAAATCTGCTTAAAAGGAACTGACTGCTAAAACACACTTCTTCATTTCTTGCTTTAATTGTCAAGAGTAGGGCTTATGCAATTATCTTCTAGTGAGTTGCTTTTTCAAAAATCTGCTGTTAAGGAGATTGAATATATATAAAACACTGTAATAAAACTTACTATAGTCCCTATAATTCTCAATAGTAAGTAATTTAGATTTGGCTTTAGATAATTTTTTTAACTTAAATATTATGAAATAATTTTTTTACTGCAAAACAATGCTTACTCATTGAAGAAAAATGAGAAATATAGAAAAGCACCAAGAAGAAAAAAGTCACCCATAATTCCATCTCCGAAAGAGAAAACAGTATTTTAGTGTTTATTGTATATTCACAAAATTGGGATTATATTGTATATAATGTTTTATAATTTGTTACTTCTATTAAATATTATTAGTTTTCCCCTTGTTATTACATATTATTCTAAGATAAATGGTTATTTAAAAATTGCTTTCAGCATTTTCTTATGAAGAATTTTCAAATGTGCAGCAAAGTTGGAAAAAATTTACAGTGAATACCTACCTATATGTCCATCACCTATATTCTACCATCTATCCACCCCCATCTATCCATCCATCAATCTATGTTCCTGTTTCTTCCCTGCATTTCAATGTAAATTTCATGTGGTATGTCACTTTTAACCAAGCTAGTTTACCTTCATAATTGTTTTTGGTTTATACCAATATTCAAGGGGATTTGTATCCTATGAGCACACACCAAGGAAAGCCCAGAAAACTTGCCACGAGAATTTTGTTGGGTGTAATGAGAAAGGACATTCAGGGATTTAAAATTTGCTGTGGAGCCGAGTATGTATCATTAGCATCTGAGGTGGCAAATATAGAACCAAAAGGAATGATCTTCTCACTTATCTGCTTTTATGCCTAATTCAGACTTCAGCGTGGGGACAAGAAAAATCTTTAGAGGGGTTAATACTTATCTCAATTGTCATTCCTAACGCTGTTAGAGATCCTGATGCTTTTTCGTAAATAGTGAACGTGGACTGACCGTTTGGTAGGAAAAGCAGTTGATTTCCACCAGCCTCCAGGTAGGGCGGTTGACTCCCATCTCCTCTTTTTCCCACCTCGCGTTCCCTGGGCAGGAGATGGAGGCACTGTTGCTCTGCTCTGCAACTTCACTCTTGTTTCTGCTATGGACAGATTTCCTGACGGTTTACTTGGCCTTCCTATTTGAGTGACAGGTTCATGCTTGTTTAGGTGGTGGTGGTGGAATGTTGAAGGGCCAACATGGGTCAACCCTGGTGGGCAAAGAAAACACCTCTTGCTAGTACCTCTCCAATGCTCACTTTTAAAGTTGCTTAAGCTGTATATCCCGAGGGGCAAGGCCAGGTGTGGTGACCTTGCTTTGTGTACAGTTCCCATCATTGTACCTTGTGTATTTAGATACTTAATAAATGCTGATTGACAAGTAGCCTGCCCTTGTTAAACCCTCCAGAATCCCTGTAGTTATTCTTCTCTGCAAGCAGGAGGTGCTTTGCACAAACATTTCAAGAACACACATTGGTTCTCCAAATTATATAACCTTGTCTTGTGTTTTCAAGTGGCTGAAGGCCCTTAAAAGAGAGCAGGCTCTGTGTTTCTCTCCCTTTCTTCTATTCCCATATTTTACATTCCAGGGTGTTCAATCTCGGTGTCACTTCAGCACCATTTAAAATGATAAGAAGCCTCAACTCTGATAATGGCAACAGCTCTGACATGTTCTTTCTCATAAACTCAACCTCCACTAAAATGCTTTCCTAGGAACTGAGGTCTGTGGAGGTCTGCCCGGCTCTACATAACCAGGTCCCAGAGGCAGAGTGATTCCTCTTCCCTTATTTTGTCTCCGTCTCTTCCTTGTTGCTGTTTTCCTGAGGACAATCTATTCTTGGCCATCTCAGACAGAGCATCCAGTTTCTGGCTTATCCAGGTTCCTCGATTTTTTTCCCTCAGGCAATTTCAGTTCTCAGTGACTGGGTGGGCCAGGACCTTGATACTTGGACAGGACTTCTGGTTACTCTCCCACCTCACCTACTTTCTCTTCCTTCTGTCAGGCAGAACACCTCTAACTCCTAGAGCTATGGTTCTCAACTGGGAAATTTTGATTTCTTCTCCTTTTGCCCTCTGGAGCTTTTGTCAGTGTCTGGAGACACCTTTGGTTGTCACAACTGGGGAGGGGTGAGAGAATGCTACTGGCCTCTACTGAATAGAGGTCAGGCCCTGACAACAAAGAATTATCTGGCCCAAAATGTCAACATTGCTGAGGTTTAGAAACCCTACCCCAGGTATAAAGGTGCTTTTTTGAAAATCTTCCTATCAATGGCATTAGGTAACCTGCATGCCAGTATTACACTGTCCCATCAGAGGTTCCTCTGCACTTCTCACCTAAGTCCCTCATGTTTCGGTCAGCTGCTCTGAAGTGGAGATGAAACTGTGCTCACCATCTTCTGCATGTGATCGTACTCTCCCAACTTGATCTCAGTTAACTTTTAAAATTTATTCTCTTATAGTCGCTTTCCTTTTAATCTTTTGAGATGTAATAATATCTCTTAAATTGTAGTGACCCAGTAATCCAGAGGCAGCATTCTAGGAGTTTGTCCACTGCCGCATATGATGGCAGTGGTCATCTTAGAAGGGTGGGCATCATGACTGACCGTGTAAATGGCCAGTAGGAGAACCCAAATAGGGAGGCTACTTTGTAAACGTGTTACAGCCCTCTCCCCTTACTTCTCATTTTGACTCAGTTTAACCTTTACCTGGGCACCTATTACTTGCACCACGGAATGAAGACAATGCAGCAGACACAGCAATGAGTGAAGGACACCCACAGTACCGTGGGATGTTAAGTCTCAGTACACAGCACATGTAGACAGGAAGAAAAACACAAAATGTCAGCGAAGACCAAAAGTGCTTTAGCAGTTCAATGGAGTAAATCATACCCACTGCCTGGTAAAAATGAAGAAAAGGTTTTCTTGAAAGAATTAAGATGCATCTTGATATGGGAGATGGGAAACAACAATAATATTAATCATAGCTAACATTTATTGAGGAATTTAAGTGTACCAGGTACTGCAGTATTTTGCATATATTACTAAAAACTAAGAATTCCACAAAGCAGCTATTCAGCCCCATGTTACAGATAAGGACACTGAGGCTTGGAAGGTGATTTGCCTAATGTCAAACAGCTGGTCATTGAAAAAAGCTCCAAATCCAGGTCTGCCTGCTCCCCAAGACCATAGAGGGAAGAGTAAACAGGAAGAGTTGCTGGGAGGGAGGAATAGTGGTGGGAAAGGCAAGATCAGAAAAGAAAAACCAGAGCAGTAAACACCCATTAAAACTGGCTCATCGTGCGACCCAGAAGGCCGTTTCTCTGTGGACGTTCTGGGTATAGTAGCAGAAGTAGTATGGTTATACATTCCAATGTCAAGGTCACGTAATGAGCACTCTTGGAAAAAAAGATAATAGAAAGGCAGTGTCCTCATAAAGTTTAATATGCATAAGAGTATATACAAACTCTCTCTTAATCCCATTGAGGAGATGATGATAATAATAATAATAATAATAATAATAATAATAAGCATTTTTACCAGCTCATCACCTAAGCTCTGACCAAGAAAACCTGTTGTCATCAAGATTTAAGTATCTGCTAACCTACAAGATCGCACCACCCTAAAATGATCAATCAACCAAGTGCAGGTATATACTTTTAGAGGCAGAAAAATGTCAATATAGGACAAAAATCAATAATAACAAGACCAACAGAACCTTTCGGACTTTCCTGACAGCAGCAATAGCTATCCTTATACTTTTCTAGAGCACCATCCTGCCTAGGTCGCAAAGAGAGCTATGTGCAGAAAAACCATCATGGAAAACATTTACCCTCTCTAAGTGTACACTTTTCCTTATAAATTCACTCCACTGTTTCCTTTACTGAAAGTGACTTTCCCAAATCTTCATCTCTAGTTCTAATCTCTTCTCTAAGCTCCCAATCCTCAATGAGACGTATGTGGTAGACATTACTGAGGCTCACCGTTATCTCCCTCCTAAGCACAAAAGCACTGCATTGCCTTGCAAAAGTCAGGCCACGTAAATGGCTGGATGATGAAATGTGAGCTGTGATGAGTGACTCTTCATCACTGAGGGCAGAGGAAAGCTACCCACAACTCCTCCCCTCCTGCAGCAATCAGATGACAAAACCACAAGACTGAAGCAGCCTGGATTACTGAGTTGCTGCAGGAAGGACATCTGACCTGGAGCATCTCCCAGACTCACAGAGGACTCTGACAGCAAGAAATACACTTTTGTTGTGTTAGGCTCCTGTGATTTGGGGGTTGTCTGGTACCATACCAAAGCCTAGCCTAACTGACAGAACCAGCTTGATGGCTATCCCAAGGGTACCGAAAATCCAACCAAAATTAAATTATCCACCTTTCTTCCACCTAAATCCAGAGAAGCCTACCTACTTCTTATTTTGGTTAATCCCCCAGAATCTTACATTTTGCCCCTCTCCTTTGCATCCCTAGGCCTGCGTGCAGACAGTGCACAGAAGCAGTGTGATAAATTTTTATTGATGGTGATGAAAGTCTTAAGAAAAAGTCAAATGAATTTTAATAAGTTAGCCCTTAAAAAAAGAGTGGAAATTATCAAGAGACCACCACAAAAAAAAACACAAAAAACATTTATTTTGGGGGGTAGAGGGGCAGGCTCAATCAAGAAGTTGACGGTCTCCTTAGATATGCGGCTTTGAAACTTTTCTCTTACCATAAGGTACTAATGTAATTGAAAAAAATATCAATTCTCACCCAGGCTGCAAGGGCATGACAATTCTGAAGGCATCAGAACAGATAAAATAGGCGTGTGCTTACATTTTTTTAAGGGTCATATTGCCACAACTCAGAACAGTGGAAACTGACACTCTTTACAAATTATCAATTACAATTGTAAAAATTAAAAGCTTACACGCACAGAATTGTAATGCAAATATCTAAAGTTCACTTCAAACGTCATTTCTCACCATTTTTTCTCAACCCTCCCTCAACGGGGCCCACACATGCAGGCTCAGAGAACAGCTATGAAAGAAAATGTATGTTGTGGTTTCATAAAAAATTCTAGCTTAGAAGTGTTGCGAATTTCCTTACCAGTTCTCAGATCACACAAGCTACACAGACACATCAAGACACACACACTCCCATTTGTTTATCTACGATTCAGCAGACTATCACACTTCGAATAATGGATCTAAAATCTGCACTTGGAAAAAACTTTAATCTCCTTTTGTTTTTATCTGAAAAACAATCTACACAAAATGATATACAATTGAACTATTATTCCACTTGCCTTTCTCTGAAATAAAGCAAAAATGTGCTCACCAAAATTTCAATCATGAGCAAGCATTATATAGTTTAAAAAAGGGAGGGTAATTAATTAGCCCATTTTCTCTGTGGTCATTTACGGTAGCCTCACTGAACAAACTGGAAACTTCAGTTCCTCCCAGCCCAACTTAAAAATCTTGCACTGCTAATATTCCAGGGCAAAAGATTATCAAGTACCTATAAATCCAGACAATAAACAGGTTTTAACTTAGAGTCACCCAAAAGGTAACCCATGGCAAGCCCACCTAATTCCTCTCAAGAGTGTTACCGAAATGTGTCAGGATTGCTCAACTTCCCTGCTCAAGAACAAATACATATTGCAGTTAGATTGACTATCCTTTATTTCAAACTTATGAGTCAAGAGGAAGTGGTATTAGTTATCAATTGGTTAGCACACATCCATCTGGTACTTACCACACATATGCACCTGTTTATAAGGGTCATTTCTGTTCTAGAGTTTATACAGAGTTCACCAACCCTGGGAATGACAGATAAGCCAGAAGTTCTGCCTTCTCAACCATGCTTTTGTGCCTTTAATCTCTGAACCAGTGAGAGAGTTCCGGGTGACATTCGGTGGTAGGAAATATTCCTGTCTTAAAGATGTGACTTTGTATCTGCATCTGCCTTCTAATTTATGTTTATTTTTTTTTAATTTTACTTAGTTGTAAGTAGCAAAAACCGGCCTATTTAATAAAGCATCACCAACATCTTTTCTGTCTCAAAATAGCTCATCAGAAGAAACCTGTATTATCACTGGGCAAGAGTGAAAAAGAACCTATCAGTGTAGTTGTGTGCAAACACATCCTTTTTCAGCACAGTGCATTTGTATAAATATCCCTATTCTTAGTAGTGAAAGTAAAATTCATACACAAACACTTACTGGTTCTGTTATAAATCAAGTTATGCACCATTATCAGGGTGTGGTGAAGGGAATGGGACCAGAGAATGGAGAGTTCCTTATAGATAACTGCCCTGCTCTATCACAGTTATTTAAAAACTCACTCACTGATTGTTATTAATTGGGGCTCCATAAAAAGAATGAGACATCTCAGTTGAAAGTCGTATCCAAGAGGAACCCAAATGGCACCTTTGAAAAGTATCTCTTCAGTCAACCAGAACTTTTATTTCTCTCACTTTAGAAGAGGTGAAAAGAAGAAACCTGGAGTCCTGACTTGAAGACCACACACTTTCATTTTACAGAGAAGCCTTTGGCAAAGATTATCGTAATATCTTGTGCTTCGTAAACAGACCAAACTAATACATTCATTCAGTTAAGTGTTTACACAAGGAAGTTACTGAAACTTACTGTTCTTGAAAATGTTTCCTTCCTCCCCATCTCACCTGCAGGAAAATAGCACTGACTTCCTCCCCAACCTTGATTTCCAATGAGGACTCCAAAAAGAAGTCTTCTGCTCTGATCCACCTCTCCACATTAAACTTGGTCAGCTCTCCCGACCCTGTGACTTTGGGAATATCACTTAACCTCTCTGAGCCACCTGACATGTGGGGGACCTGGATTACATGTATAAAGAGGACTTGCAGGTATTATTAGGATAACTGTTCAGAGCATGCCTCAAAAAGCACCAAGCCACAAAAGAACTCATCCATCTTAACCCATGCATTCACAATTCCAGATGCTTTCATAGAATGCAATTGTAAACTTTAGACAAAGGTCATCTTTCCAGACCTTCTTAAAAAGTAAATTATAATGACAAGTTATACACAAAGACATTCTCCCTACAACACATCAAATCGTGACCAATAAGGCTCAAGTACCATCACATCCCTCTAGGTCCCCTTGTATATGTCCCAGTGTTGCTGGTTTGGCATATCCTTCTGGTCCATTTTTTAGGCATTTATATACATATCTTTGAAACCACAGAAAACACAGAGCACAGGAGTATAGACTCCAGCACAGCCATTCTGGAGAAGAATCTGCCTCTGTCGATACTTAGTCAATACAATAAGTACATATATACTCCCCTGATCCACTTATCCTGTTCCTGGACATATAGTGCAGTGGCTCCTCCCACAGGTCCACAAAGTTGTATACAAGGATGTTCCCTGTAGTCCTGTGCATGGAGTTGGAGGAAACGATAAGGAAATACGTGGTGGAAACCAATGTTAGGTAAACACAGCAAGGTAAATAGATTAATCAATCATAATAACATAGGGTTGAATTTAAAAAGAAATAGTAAGAGTCAGAGCACAAAACCATTTATGTAAATTTAAAACATACATAAACCTCATCTGCTATAATAACCACACACACCTCACGTGATTCCCGGGAAATGGCATAAGACATAAAACAGCCCCTGTCGCATTTCATGTGCTTAGTAAATATTCACTGTTTTTAGTTAGATAAAAAGATGTTCACAGTATATTGCAAACCTTCTATTGTAAAACTTCATGTACAGTATCACCCTTTCTCCTAAAGGGCTTCCTTTTCCCCCTATGTATAAATGTAGAAAAGAGACTGGAAAGCTATTAAAAACATTTAGCGTAGTTACCTCTGGGGGGAATCATATGTGTGCTTTAGCTTATTCTCCTTGGCTGGCCATATTTCTACAATGAATAAATATTACATTAGACCTTTCTTTGGTCCTTAATGTTTCTTTAATAATTCATGACAAGAAAAAAAAAAGAAAAAGAAAAGAAAGAAAAGAAGCATTCCTAAAATCCATCAATAATGGTATATACAAATAGCAGAATACTCTACAGCCACTTTTTGTCCATGTGGGAAAACAGCATACTGTTGTGTGGGAGAAAGCAAGCTTCGGAATTACACACATAAAAGGCCTGAGAGGCCGTGGACCACAGTGGTCAGCAGCATGGGCTAGGGAGCCCGCCCACCCACGGTCACAACCTGCCTGCCACTCAGAAACTGTGCAGCCTCAGGCAGGTCACTCAGCCTCCCTGACCCTCCGCTCAGTCGTCAGCTCTAAAACTGCGGTGATAACAGTGTCCCCCATGGGCTTGCAGTAAAGAAATGTGAAAAATGCAAAAGCAGCAAAAGAAAGCCTATGCACAAGATCCACTAAAAAAAGTGTGCATTTTATTTATGTAAATGAAATCTCAATAAAGTTGATTTTAACACACACACACACACACACACAAAAGGGTCACATACAGTATAATTCCATTTATATGAAATATCCAGAGTAGGTAAATCCTTACAAATAGAAAGCAGACTGGTGGTTGCCAGAGGCTGGGGAAAAGGGAAGCTGGAGAGTTACTGCTGAATGGGTCCAGGGTTTTTTTATGGAGTGATGGAAGTTTTGGAACTACACAGAGGTGGTGGTTGCCAAACATTGTGAGTGTACTACGTGCAATTGAATTGTTCATTTAAACAGGGTTACTTTTACGTTATGTGAATTTCACCTCAGAAAAAAATACATGCATGCAAAACACGTTTTACAAGAATACGAATTCGTATATACAAATTAAAGGATAAACATAAGCATTCGAAATGTTGAAAGGGGGAAAAGGATGAGTGAGAGAAACAGACATAAATGAAAGCCCAAACAATGTGACACGGCATAATTCTGAGAAGAGCCCAGCCCAGACCACAGGTGACAGGTGCCATGAACTGCCCCCGGAGTGGCTGAGCCCTCTACACCTGGAGCCCCAAACACTGATTTGGTATCTATGCTGCCTCCCTTTTTTTTTTTTGAAAGAAATGGTGTTCATCTCTAGTCTTTGCCATTTGCCATTTTTACCCACTGGTATACATCTTAGAGCTCTTCACGTTAGCACATACCATACCTTCATCATTGTATTGAAGCTCTAGGGAGCTACCATGAGCCACGTTTTCAACTTGCTTTACCTTGATCATGCATAATGTTTCACACGTGATCATACGTAATAGGCCAATTAATGCAAGTTTCATAACTAAGTATCAAATATGGTATACACCTGCCTATACCAAAGTAAAACCCTATTCTGAATAACTCTAATTTTTAGGGCTATTTTATATGCATCCTTCATAGCCAAACCTCTCCCACAAACCACTACTGCTACCATCAAACAGCCGAAAGAGTGCAACGACACCCCCTCCATGCCCACACCCTCCAAACTAAAGTTGATTGAATTTGATTTTGCAGGAAAAACAGTAATAATTGTTAGCTGCACAGGACTTCATTGTATGATCCTTTGCTCCAAGATGGCCCTTCCCTAAGTCCAGTGACCGCCTGGCCTGGCTGTTTGGTATTAAGTTTAAAGGCCTGGAATTAGTTCAGAGGATACACACAGTGTCAGTAATATATCCATGAAGCATCTGGCTCCTCCAACCACCACACTAAAAACTACTTTTTCTGGATCTATTTTCCGAATCCCAAACATCAACATGTCACCTGCTCAATTACAGTGCATATAATAGACTTCTCTGGGATTTTGTTTTCATCAAATTAAACTAAAAGGCTACCCTTTTAAATAATTAGTCCCGGATGTCAGTTGCCTCAAGGTGACACAGGACAGACAAATTTGACATTTGTGAAGAAATGGCAGCTGGAAAGAATCACACAGGGAAAACATTCCCTTCTGGGCTAAGGAAAGACAAGCATTTCAGAAATCTAAAATAAGTCTTTTATCAGAGCTGGGGTAAAGGTCATCCCCGTGGTACTAGAGTGGAGGACAGAGCCACCTCTCAGATGCACTGTGCCCTGCTCTCACAGGACCTGCCAGAGAGCAGGGTCTGTTCCGGTGCCAAAGGCGATCTGGCATCTCTAAGGACTGAGCAGTTATGCAATACAATTATTTTTTTTGCATAGCATCCCTCCCACAGGGCATTCCAATAAGCTTGACAAAGGGACTCATTCATAGACTTGATAAAAGCAAAGTAAGAAGAAACTGTAACGAGGAGGAAAGAAGGGAAATAAACAGTTGAGATATGGAAAGGGCTCTTAGGCACTTCCCTCCTAGGCTTTCACCTCCCCACCCAATACACAGGTCAGACACAGTAAGGGGCCAGGTGATCAAAGGAAGATGGAAGGGGAACAGTGAATAAATTCAAAGGGTGACAGAAGAAAGACTTCCCTGAGAAGGTACAGCCTCACTGTTGGCAAACAGTGAAATGATCTTCTGTCAAGCATCCCAGGATTGGTTTAGATTTTTGTTTTGTTTTTTGAGGCCAGCTATTTATTCTACTTGTTAAATAATAAACATAAGTCACAAACTGTTTCCCTAATTTATGACTTACCAGCCTAATTTATTTTGACAGAATAGGAGTGTGCCTACACACCAAGGCACAAGTGGTATTTAGCTGTTGGAATTCCTGCAAGAAATTTCTGGGTCGGGGCTTTCCAGGAGTAGGCGCTAAATGTCACTTTTCAGTTAGGTGAGTCATCCAATCCAGTGGTCAATGCCCATCCTCAGCTTGAGCAAACTTACAGAAACTCGAGTCTTTAGGCAGAGAAATGTTGTTATAAGTCACATTCAAAAGAGGACATTATTCACATGCTTTCAACCTTGTAAAGGCAGAGCTAGTTCCATCAGGGCACCTCTCATCCAGCGATGAGCTCAAGAACAGGAAGTCTCTATCGGGTCTGCATCCGGCACTCCCTGGCTTGATGACTACCTGTAGAGCCGCCCCTTCTCAGTACAGAGAAGTTTTCCCCAACAATGTCTGGGGACAAAGATCTTTAACAAGTCAGCCCAGGTGCCCGGGGAGCTGGCGGGAATAAGGTCAGTTCCAGCCGTGGGTCCTTGGCAGCAGCGGCAGAAGCAACACTTGTCAGGATGCATTGCCACAAGGCGCTTCCTTATGAATCTGAACAAATGCCCAAAACCTAGCTCTACCAGCATCTTCAAAAGCATCCCACTCTCCTGAGTTATCTAAGCAGAACATTCCACAAAGGGTGCCTGGAAAGTAATACGTTGGAATTCCTTAAGTCACACAGGGAATGCATTCCACTACAGGTCAACCTTGTTCAATTTCCTATCGACCATCATTATCAGAGAAGGAGATTCATATACATGAGGTATAGATATAGATCTCAAAGCCAGCCCTGGAAACGAATGTGTTCTACAAAACAAAACAGAAAAACAACAACACTGATTTCAAGGTCAAGTTCATGTTAAGACCATGATTTATAGATGGAAACAGCTTACTGGCAGCAAATTAGCAAATCACTTATATTCTCTCTCCTCTGCAAATACTAAGATATATAAGGATCACATTAACATCTTGTAATACAACGTCACCATTAAGGAGGCAATAAATGGAAGTACTGGTAGGAGTCTTGCTGATAGGACTCCTCAGGGAGAAAGGGTGTAAGCAGCACTGGACACAAACTGGAAGAGGGTGCTGCTGACGATTCCTGTGCTCTGCCCAACAAAGCCTTTCTCTTCCAAACTATCAGCACTGCTGCTGTCACTCACTAAAGGCCAGAGGACAGCAGAGGTGTTTGTTTCCTTTTTATAGATGGTCTAGCAGCCTGCCCTGAATGTCCAAAGTAGACAAAAAAACTTGTACAGAATCAAAAGAGCTGAGAAATGTCTTCTAGGACAAACGCCTATCACCCAAAAGAGTGACCGTGGGGTAGAGAAGCACCACATGTACCAGGTAAGGGCAGAGCCACCCTCTAATCTCCCAGTTCCTCACAGCAAACAGTCAACTAAGGTGGGTTCATGAGAGCACGAGCCAAGTCACCTAAAGAACATGACCATCCTGAGAGAAACTCCCGAATGTGAGCCTGCAAAGGCTGAGACAAAATAAAAAAGGTATCATGTTTCTCCACAGGCAATTCTAGGCACAGAGAGAAAAGGCAAGAGCACAGAATGAACTTCTCAGGGAAAAAAAAAAAAGAAAGAAAGAAAAGTAAAGTAAATAAAAGCAGATTCCAAAAAGGTCTCCAAGCGAGATGAGAAAGCCTGAATTGGACTCAGAGAAACCAGTAGGACAGTCAAAAGACTGATGTCTATGCAGCCACTCCAATAATGACCAGCTCCCTCCAAGTGACAAGAACAATGTTAACGTTACTCAGGATATAAAACCTGGGACAGACACATTTCCTATTCCCAAGGAACTTAAAAGCTACCGGAGCAAATAAGCTTTATGCCCAAATAGCTGCAATATCTAGCTAGAGGTTATTTCCCCTATGAACTGCATGAATCAAGAATTTGGGATGACCATTTAGGCTGAACCTTACAAGATTCATATAACATGTATTAGAAGACAAAACAAAAACAGCAACAAAAACACAAGACATGTTAGCATTCTAGAAAGTAGTCAGAGGAGCAACAAAGGTGAAAAGATGTGACTAACCATTATTTTCAGGAAGCAGAAGACAGTACTGATGAGGAGTAATGAATGATTACTTCAAAAAGCAGACTGGCACCAGATCATGGATAGGCTTAAATAATAACACACAAGAAACAAAAAAGATGGAAGCCTCAAACAGCAGACTACCAGGGCCCCAAGTAGGAAGAGCAGAGATCTATCAGGGCAACCAAAGTCACCTACTATGATCACCCATGCCCTAGCTTCAAAATGCAATCATAGTAGTACGAAATGTAGGATAATTGTTGCTTCTCTCTGCTCCTTTTGCATGAAGCACTATTTGTTTAGGAGAGAAGAGGTATCCATCTGGTCTAACAAATAAACAATGACGCCAGGTACCCAGGAAGGTACCACCCGTCCTTGTGGGGCTCTGTTATCTTGGCCAAGCAACATCTCAATTCTCTTACCAGTCCTATGTGGTACCTAAAGCACCTTGGTGGCCCAAAAATGTCTCTTTATGTCCAATAAGTGGGGGGAAAAACCCAATTCAGATATTTTGGGTGTGTTCATACACTTTCCATAGACTCTCAATTTGTTGCCAAGTACAAATGAGTCAAGCCTACCTTCCACCCCATGTTGAGGAAGTCTCGCTGCCCAGTGCCCGCTTGCCTCTTCCTCAGGGAGAGGAAGCCTTTTCCTTCAGCTTCTTTTACTTCCCTTCTATTAGACCAGAAGGTTTTTTGTAAGTCTCCTCTGTCCCTGCACTGTCCAAACCCAATGCCAGACAGACAGATGCCCTCCGCTAAAGAAAACTAACACATCCCCAAACTCCTTTCCAAGTGGTCTGTAGCAAGCTAGCATTCCCTTCTCAATGCAAAAACCACCTCTTGTCTTTCAATTGCTTTCCTAGAAATCTCAGTGTTGTCTAACACCCCAGGCTTTGGGCTAAAAGACTCCATTTCTTAGAAACAACCTTTAAAAAGATGAGGCTATATTCGCAGCTTCACAGATACTGTCTAGGCCCTTGCTTACCTTGATGTTAGTTAGGATGCAGGACAAGTCAAGTTTTTCTTGCTTCCATCTAGTTATATGCACATATATAGCTACTTTTGACTCATAAACTGCTATAAACTTTATCATGTAAGCATGTATTTACTTATCTTACTGTCGAATGCACCTCCAAACAGAATGGCACATTATGGAGCATTCACGCAGAAAAGAGATAAAGAGTCATCATTTTCTTCTGTTTTTGAATAATCACGATAATCAATAAATTTCAATGTGAGTAAAAGTAATGGGATGAAACTAAACATCTCAATTAGCAACAGCAATAAATGCCAAACAGAGCACTTTGACAGTGATGCCAGTGAAAATGCTGTCAGGTTTACCTGGTGAAAGCTCTCCTGGGACAAAGAGAAAACCACTCTACGCTGTACAGCAGTAATGGTGAAAAGTATGGTCTTTGAAGAGACACAAACTAAATCTGACCCTGGCAATCTTTTAAATCTTCCGGCTTTGGTTTCCTCATTGGTTTGATATGAGTATTAAATGAAATGTCTGTGCAAAGTACTTGGCAGAGTAGCTATTAATACGGCCCTGATGAAATGTAAGAAATGACTAGCAACACGGATACAGAGCTTTACTCTCAGAGATGACACATACAAGCAATGCCAAAGGAGACAGCAATATCAAAAGCAAGACATTTTGATTAGATCAAGAAAAACAGTCCACAAAACGAAAGCCCATATTTCTAGGGAAAGTTCTAGTTCGAAACTGTTCTCCACTAAATGCTACAGTTTATCCTGGATGGGGGAAAAAAAACTTATTTAAATTGTCAAAGATAATACATGTAATTGTACATGTGTGCAATTGAGGAAGAGTAAGATTATAAACCCTGACTCACTGCCAATCAAACAGCACCTCCAATTAAATCTAGGCTGCACTGAAGGGGTTATATTTTAAAGTGGGCCACCTGACATAGAAAATTATTTTTCCAGAAAAGGTAAAAATCTTTGATTTTGAAAGCTGATCTAGAAGACAGAATCAGAAATGACAGTTCCTTTTGTTTCCCAAGTCCATTTCTTTTGTACTGAAATTATTATTTGTTAACTCAGTTAAATCATAGTGTCATAGTGCAGTGTTCATTTCAGCACAGGGAGACATGTGAACAGGATAATGGGAGGTAAAACTTTCCACTACAACCAGGATACCTTTGTTCAAAGGCACAACTTGATTCAATTCACATCCTGTGGTCATTTGTTGAGTTCTCAGAACAATGATAAATTTACTTACTGGGAAAACAAAAAACCACTGTTCCTTTTCATTATTTCTCTTCCTTGTTGAAAGTTTAAACACTGACTGTCTCAGAGTCCACAGTTTACATATAAGATAAAAGCATGATGTTAGTACATGCACATCAAAAAGCCATATATATAGCCATTTGTTGTTAGCATTTAACCCTTGCTTGTACAGACAGCACTGAACTTCAGAAATTGTTTTAACAAAGAGAATTACCAAGATTGATCAAAACATTAATCCTCTCTCTTCCTACAGTTCTGCCTTGGAACAAACTTTGCAACACACAGCAGGTGGCGGGCATTTCACAAATCCCTTCCTTTAGGATTCTGACAACAAATATGTGACATGCTGTTGACGAAAGACAGAAGGACTTTGGAGATGGGGCGATTAGCTCTAAATTTTACATACATCCGCTAGAGAATTAGCCCAGTGGAGTATAATCGGTTTCCTGTCTGCTTTCTCCTGTAGACATTCTAAGTTCCTCAAAGTCAAACCCCCATGGGACCTTCCTCTTTTGTTACCAAGACGTAGCAATGCCTGTCACACACCAGAGCTCAAAATACACCAAATAAATAGATGGAGGGTAACCAACCTACCCTGACCAAGCAAAAGCAGGGAGGTTTCAATTCTGACCTTCACCCAGCTCACAGGTGTTCAGGTCTTTCTAAAGAGCAGACTATTCACTCTCCTCATCCTCTTTTATGTGTTCTGAGAACCGTGGTTCCACTTTCTCCAACACGTGAGGAAGGACTTTCTTAACCAACACAAAGCCTCATACTACCTGCCAGGAGATCCCAGGATGTTACAGGAGTGTTTAGACATGGGTGTGTTTGCATGATTTTTTTTCCCCTTTTCAATGTTTAATAGTCTGGTGTTTGGGCTGAATTTTTCAGTCTGATTTCAATGTTGAGAAACATGAGCAAAGCCCTCCGATTCTCTCTCTCTTCTATAATGAAATGTATTTGAGTCTGCTGCCAGAGTCCTGTGTTCTTTACAGTTGTCAACACTTCAGCATTAATGTTAATAACTTTTTTAAACCTCTCCATGTCCCCATCATTGATAGGTAGATGACAGGCCATGAGGACTGATGCTTTATACAACTATTTATTGATTAAATTCAGGTACTTTGTATGATAGAGAAGAAAGGATGACAGGTTAGATAGTAGAGGGCATTTTAAAAGATTCCTCATCCTCTCATATAATTTCCAGAGCCCTTTCTACCAATGTAACAGTTTATTTTGAGGACACATAAACGTTGGTTTAGAATGTAGGCACTTCTGTCCATGATTTTCCCGCTTGTAAAATGTTTAAATCAGTGCTAGAGTTATCGTAAAATTAATCCTTTTTAACAACACAAAAGAAACCTGCTAAAATATTAGGTAAAAGTTATCACTAAAATAAAAGTCTTGGCGGGAGAAACTTTATTTTAATGACCACATAGGAGTTGTTAATTAAAGTTTATTGAATTCTCTAAGTCAGTGAATACTCAATTATCCATACAAATGGAAGAGTACACTGGTGTAGAAAATATAAATAAAAACGGCCTTCACGCACTGAGGACTCTGTATGTGAAACAGGGATAACTGAACTTGCCTCATTGGATTATTGTGAGGATTCAATCAACTGTGAAAAGCCTTTAGCCTAGGATTGATATATATACCGTATTTCTCCGAAAATAAGATGTAGCTGGACCATCAACTAATGCATCTTTTGGAGCAAAAATTAATGTAAGACCTGGTCTTATTTTACTATAAGACCGGGTATAATACAATATCATTATAATGTAATATAATATTATAATATAATACTGGGTCTTATATTAATTTTTGCTCCAAAAGACGCATTAGAGCTGATGGTCCAGCTAGGTCTTATTTTCGGGGAAACACGGTACTAGCTCCTCAGTGCTAACTGCTATTATTAGAATCATCATCATTATTTATTACACATTATATATAATTTATTATGCATTATGTTATCCTGCAAGGCCGATATAGTGGTCCTGATTTTGATGATGAAACACCATGAAGCACAATAAGGCCAAGAAACGGGCTCAGTCACAAAGCTGGTAAATGATGCCACTGGGATGGAAGCCCAGGTTGGCCTGACAGGCAAGTTTCAGCTCTGCCATGTGACTGAGGCTGCTTTAAAAATAGGGACCTTTCTCGCAGAAATTAACTCCTTGCCCTGATAGCTTGAAAATCCTATTAGCAAAAGCAGAGGAGGCAAAAGGAACCCTGGAAAGGGCAGGGCTTTGCAACCAGACATCACTGGGTTCGGACCACCTTCAAAAGGATTTGATCACCCAAGTCTCTGCTTCCTAATCTGTAAAACTGGGATAATCATATCAATCTGGCAGGAATAAGGTAAAGATGAGACATAAAGTATGTAAAGTACTTGGTCCAGTCATTGCGACACAGCGCGTGCTCCATAAATTTGAATCAGAATCATCCTGTCAGCTTAAATCACCTTCACATGTCCTCAAGTCAAATAACTTTGATTACCCATAATTTTTCTTTGGTCACATATAATTTGATATAAATATACATCTTTTGCCTCCATAAACATAAAAAATGGCGTATCATCATATATAACAGGTGTAATCGTATTTACACACACTTTGGCACTTTCAAAGGGAGAAAAAAAAGAGTGTAATGAAAATTAAATCTAAATAGAAAAGAATGGGAAATTCTTAAAGAAACAAAAAAATTCACTTTCCTAGAGCCGTGTCATGCTACAAAGTAACTGATGAAAGGGCAGTTCACTGTATACACACATACACCAGCATTTAAAAGAAAAAATAAGAATAAACAAAGAAACATACAGCCAAAAAGAAAAAGGTTAAACCTTTTATTTAAATCTGGTAATCAGATAAACAGTCAAATCTATAATAAAACAACATACAGGAAAACTCACTTTATTATTTCACAAAATGAAAACCAAAAGAAAGCACATTTACAAACGCACTCTAAGCCAAGCACTGGGTGATTTTCAACTCCCCACCAAAGCAATCAAATAGAGATTAACATACCTATCAGCTAAGACCAGGCTGTCAAAATGAAAGCTCTAAATTACATATGTCCTATCCAAAAAGTAATTAAAATATTTTTCCCCTAAATAACAAAGAGCACTGCACAGACTTTAATAAAACAATGATTAATTTTGCTTATATGCTAAACGGCATTTTAAAGCAGATTAAAACACAGAATTCAAGACCACCAGAAGAAACTTTCCAAAATGAAATAAGACCATTTGGATGTCTTTTCCAAAGGCAAATAATAAAATGCTGCTCGTTTTTCTTTTACCAAACAAAAATTCCTACAAGATGACAATAATCAAAACCTTTTGGTAAACAGCTTAAATGCTATCTCTCAAATCAGACTACATTTCAAGTGATCTGAAACTAAACCAAGACAGCCTCTTATGAGCATGGTCCTCGTTTTTAAAAACAACCGGGAAACTGCCCTTTGAGATGCTCAGAGACATAGGTAAACAAAGTTAAGGATTCAGGTATTCAAGAGTCACTGAAACATTCAACTGGCTAGTACTACTTTGAAGGACAAGCAGACTAGGGTTGAGGAGGAAACAGAAGTAAGAAAAACAGGGTGGGGTCGAGTGGGATGCTTGATTGTGACCCTCAGGAAGAAAAAGCAGCTTAGAGAAATCTTCCAGAGAAATAGTAAAAACTCCTCATCTCTGAAACACTGGAGTGCCGAACATCTAATAAAGTTAGGGAGGGCCAGATATTCTCCCCAATAATCATGGAGAAGATACATCTGAGATAAAACTACTCATATGAGGAAAATGAGTTGTTCCAGCAGTACTGGGTTCCAGGTATATTTTTCAGAACTTCACTGACATTACATAAACAGGATGAACTATTCCACAGTATTTTCAAGTCCAGCAGAAAAAGCACGACCATATTTTATGATCCAGGCATCAGTATTTTAGAATTGAAGACAATTTACAACTGAGATGAGGCACAAGTTGTCCCAATTTACACTCCAAATGGAAAAAGGGGAGGTTGCTTCCCAGGGAAGTATTTACTGACTTAAAAGAATAAACTGCTTTTTAAGCCTGTTGTAAGTATCTAAGTATATACATACGTGTGTGTGTGTGTGTGTGTGTGTGTGTGTGTGTTTAACAACAAAGTACACTAATCAGAATTACATTTTGGATATGTTCCTTACCTAAAGGTAATGCTACATAAATACTAACTCGAGGTACCTGCCATAACAATCAAATCCCCTTCCCAGGCAGGAGCTTCAAATATTACACCCTTCGCAGCTCTTAATCAGAGGACACTACCTGGGCAGCAGTTCACAGGTTGGCAGGTGTCCTATGCAGGGACCCTGCTAAAAACTGAATTCTCAATCTTTGGGATTAAAATTGGAAAATAAAGAGAGAATCCAGCAATTAGCAGCTGGAGCTAGGGCTGAAAAGGAAAGCGGAAGAGAGAACCTAGAAGGACCATAAGGACCGTGAATGAGCCAAAATTCCGACTTGGCAGAAACTACAGGATAGAAAAGAGATGAACAGGTAGCCATGAACAAAAGCACATGCACACTGATTGGCGAAGTCACACCAAGGTTAGAGCACCAAGAAGTGAGGATCCAAAACTTCCTGCTGCTGAGGTCTCCTGTGCATCCAGGATTCCTGAGAACACATTTGACTACAATTCCCCAAGACCTGGATTCTCAGTTTTTCCTGGACTGCTGTAAAAACTGGGAATATGAATGACATTCCTGTCTCCCCAGTCCCACAGCTATCTATAAATAATGCCCCATTGCTTGAAAGTCATTTTAGTGAGTCTCTGGTCCTTGTAACAAAAAGGGTATATTAATCAATTTTGTTACATTCTATACACCAGACTTTTCACCAATTTAGAAAATCTTTCCATAAATTTGTTCATTGTATCAAACTTCATAACATTTCAATGTTTTAGTCCATAAAATGATGCAACTTTCATTTCCTAAACTCTGATGGTAATTTTTGACTTTTCTAATCTACCACCACCCTACTCCATCTACCCTTTTCTTCTCCTAGTCTTAAATATTTTAGCTCTGGGTCAAGTAAGGGATAAGGCAATATGCCTTTTCATTCTAACTGGCTTCTACCTTTAAGGCAGAAATGGGAGCACCTAAGAAGGTGATTAATTAGCAAAACAATTGGAAGAAATGTTTACAGTATCTATCAAAAGCACAACTGCAATACCATTTGTCCCTGCAATCCCAATTCTGGATAATATCCCACAGAAATATTGAAAGCTGGAGACAACCAATAAGTTAATCAATAGAGCATTAGTTAAATAAAGTACATCCATAGACTAGAAATGGACCAGGAATAGAAACAAATTGGCCTATTTTTAACTGAGGTGGCTCTATGAGAAATGACTTAGAATGATAGCTGTGAATATTTGTGAAGTGTATATTTTACTACAAATATATTCAGAAACACACAGAAGTAAAATATGCATGTAATATATATTACTTTACAGAAGTAAAATTTATAAGTTGTAGAATAATATGCATAGTTACCATAATACACGTATGATAATTGCATTTTGGAAAAATCTAAGTGTCTATATATATATATATATATATATATATGGAACGATATATACCAAAATGATCATGGAGATAGGTATCTCTGGGAAATGAAAAGTGAGGGTTATTTTCACCTACTTGATATGAAAGTATTTATTATATCTTTGTAGTTTAAAAACGTTTTAAATAAAGACTAGTCATGTCAATAGCTATTTTGTTCAAAATACTATGAAATCCTTGAAATTTAAAAGACAAAAAACTCAATATTCAGATCAAATTAAATTAATAGATATTCATTTTTCCCACATGTCCATGAAATCAATAGCCAGTTCTAGAAAAAGATATCATATATTTAACCAACCTAGAAAATTTCACCGCTGCCAGCTCTAGGTTTGTTATAAAAGATCAGTATGAAATCTACAAGTCATTATTGGGCTCAAATGTACCCAGACAATGAGAAAGTTACTTACTCTTAACTTTCCTCTTTCCCAGAACTTTCTGGAAAATGTTTTCACTTCCAATCAGCAAAGGACCAAATATCAGAATAAGGTGATCCATATCACCCAGAGGACAAAGGCGAGGTATAACAGATATTTTATTATTATTATTATTATTTTATTCTTTTTTTATTAGTTTCAGGTGTACAAAACAGTGTAATAGTTAGACATTTATCATTTATATCCCTCACACAGTGATAACCTCCCTACCCCCATCCACCATCCCTCTGACATCGCACACAGCCATTACATTTCCACTGTCTCTATTCCTAATGCTGTACTCCGCTTCTTGTTAACTATATATATATATATATATATATATAAGGTTATAGTTGACATTCATTATTGTTCAGCTTCAGCTTCAGGTGTACAGTGCAGTGATCAGACCATCTGAGGTAGTCTCCCTAATGAGACAAGTGTCCATCGGATACGCTACAAAATCTTTACAACATTATTGATTACATTCCCCAAATTGACTTTCGTATCCCTGTGGCAATCTTGTGGTTACTGATTGTTCTTTCTAATCCCCTAACAGATACTTCTAAGAAATATTAAATGGTAACATATAGGCAGTAAGATTAGATTATATTCTGGGGTTCTGTAAACATTTAAGTATAAGAAAAATACATACGCATATTCTGTCCAGTAGTCATAAAGTATGCTTGACTCAGTGTGCACCAAATTCTCAATAAACAAATCACTTTTGCCAAGCAAGTATTAAGACTGGTTTATTTTTCTTACTCAAATTAAATTTAATAGCACTGGGAACACTAAAAAGTATCAATTTCCAAAATTATCAATTGATTTTTTTTTTAAAGTCCTATCCCATTTAAACTTACACTCCTAAATCAAAATTCAAAGAATAGCTAGCCATGGGTGATGAGGTAACTGGTGACTTTTCCTCCTTTTTACTCATCTGTATTATACAAAATTTTATGATGACCATCTATTATTACTTGTATAATGTTTGGGAAGTTTAAAATAAATAGGCTTGGAGTTGTTGTTTTTATAACTCAGAGGTCTAGGTAACATCCCTTTCTCAGTCATTCTTTCTTACGTGAGAAAGAAGCATTGGAGAACCACAGAAAGGATACTCCACAATTATAATCCATGTGCAGCTCTGTCTCCCTTTTGGAATAAACATCAAGTCACTTAGCATTTAAATTTGTAAATTTTTAAAGATAACGTCCAACCCTCTCCCCACATCTAAAAGCATATATCTTACGATAACGGCTTTTACCAGAAACTTTGCAATTTAATACATGGTATACTTGCATATCTCTTGTCCTTCTACTATTTCTACCACTAGTATATGATAAACTAAAGAAAATGGGCAAAGTCTCTCAATAACTATTACTACGTTTCTCATTTTATCCTAATAGGCTGGCAATTCTTTAAAAAAAAAAAAACTGACTATAAAACTGGCAGTAAAATATTGCTGGAATGACTTCAAAGAAAACAAAAATGTTCCTAATTGTCTACGCAACAATCTATCCTTAAACTGAGTGGTGATGCACAGACAACATATTATTTTTAGTTCTGATAGATCTAGTTCACCAACTTCTAGGTAGCAGGAGAAATAATTACAGATGAGTGCAAACGATCTATATTTTTAATGTGGTGTTGAGTTTTAAGAATGTCAGTCTGGAATAAAACACTTCAAGGCCTTTGAAAGGGATCAACATTACACACACACACACACACACACACGAACACATCCTTTCACCCTTCAAATGTCACATTAGAATCTACATCTTTAGATTTTTTTTTTTACCTAGTTATGCATTTCTAATGTCAGTTTTCAAGCAAAAACTCACTCTGGTGGACAGTTCACACAGCAGACTAGTTTATGAAACCTGTCATCTGCCGCACTGCAACAACTGGGCTGAAGGTCACTGGGCATTGAGCTCCCCCACCACAAGCAAAAAACAAAAGTTCAATGAATGACAAACATTGTATATTCATCACCCTCAAGCTAAATAAAGCTGCTGTGGTAGAGTGTTTGCCAAGATGGCTATAAGAATCCCTCCCATCCCTGTATACACATGTCCGTTGGCCATGTGATTTTACCACTCCTCCCAACAAGTGGGAAAATCAATTGCCCTTGAATCTGAGCTGGCCTTGTGATAAGCTCTAGACAACTGAACGAGGCAGAGTGGGGCTGTGTGACTACCAAGCCTAGGCCTCAAGAGTCCTTGCAGAAAGGCAAGGGATAAAGTACAGGCGAGCCTCCTTAAGAATGTGGAATCAGTGGCACCAGAGGGCCAGCCAACAGCCAGCACCAATCACAATGCACACAAGTGAGACCACCTTAAAATGGGTTACCCCAGCCCAGCTGGCCATGGACTGGCCCTGGGACAGACCAGCAAACTGCCCAGCCTAGCCAAGCTCTAATTGCCAACCCATAGAATCGGAGGCAAATACGCATAAAATTCTCATTATTTTAAGCCACTAAATTTGGGGGTGGTTTGTTACACAGCTATACGTAGCTGATACAGAGACCATCAAAATCTACACTCAGAGAACTCAGGCTTTCAGTTTGTCAGAGGCACTCTTGAAGGCAAAACTTCAAATGAGGTGCCCACCTCAACAAGATGCTGCCACTAAAACTTTCTGGGAAAAATTACATTGTCCCTACCGGCCTTGACCCCTTGCTGTACCCCTGCAAATTTTAAACTTGCATATGCCTATAATTTCTTACTCTCTCTCTTACTCACTCCTGCTGAGGGCTGAGGTCTTCTGCTGCCTTGTGTTAGTCTTTGCTTTTCAGTGACCCCATCTTGTCTCTGGCTTTACAGATCTGATTGTGGAATCCTACTCCACCCCTCAACATGCTTGCTCTCAGTCCACTGTCAGCTTTTGCTTTTGCCATCCCTTCCTCCAGACAAACAGCTAATTGTCATCTCAAAGCACAGTCCTGGATAATCTCACTACTTCCACGAAGCAGTGATGCAGACTCTATTAAAAACAATAGTAACATGAAGCTCCCTTTAAAACACTAACAGCACTGTTCAGGCTAGAGTCATTCTGCAAAGTTATATAGTTAGTCCAAAAAAGTTACAACCACTTAAAACATTTTTGGAAATATCTTTAGAGAAAATTAATGTCACATTAGAAAATCAGTCTCATTTCTTCATTTAAAGCCTGATGGAAATGGGTAATTTTTAAAATTTAAAATAAAATGCAGCTATTAAATCTAAGTGGACACCTTCCCATCATGTCCCCTTGAAGGAAACAATTATTTCTTGTATATATAAGAAAGGCTGATATGATCGATTTTAAAGTCAGTCATACCTCATAAAGATCACCTTTCATATTTTTGTCACTCTCTTGCTTCCAAGTAGCTCCAAGAGGCAAGGAATATTTAATTTTCAAACAACAACATACAGCTGAAAATAATTCATTATTAATATGGGAGACTAAATGGACTTAACCTATAAGCACAAGCAAAACAAGTGCCTGACTGTAAATTTTACCCGTCCTAGTGACTGCACAGCAGTTGTCCCCTTACCCATCCTAGTGACGGCGCGTCAGTTATC
Source organism: Rhinolophus hipposideros (assembly GCF_964194185.1). Lineage (NCBI taxonomy): Eukaryota > Metazoa > Chordata > Mammalia > Chiroptera > Rhinolophidae > Rhinolophus > Rhinolophus hipposideros. The sequence goes on from NC_138052.1 coordinate 45,581,554, forward strand.
CCGCTTACGTATTCTAATGAATGCACGACAGTTATTCCCCTTGGTCCTTCAGGATATTTAAGTAAATATATAAGCTACAAAGCCGCCTATATTGTCTATTTCTAACGGGCGATAAAGAGCAGAATGTGAAATTATATTCCTTAAAAAGTCTTGCTGCTTCTATGGAAACAGGAAAATGGCTATTGATGAACTAAGAGGGACATTATCTCATAGCCCTTGAAATAAACAACTAAAGAATAATTATTTTAGTAAAGATAAACAATCTAGCCCTGATCTTGCCTTATGCCAAAAATACTCAGTTTGTCCTAATGATCACAATTTCAAACTACACAGAAACACTTTTCCTAGCCCTATTTCAACCACCCAAGTGCCCAGGAAAGGTGCCATATTAAAAATGTTTCCACAACAACACTTGCTGAAGGTCAGGCAATGGATTTAGGACTCCAGAAACTTGAAAGGGCATCTACAAGGAAAAATAAAAAAGGATTACATAGTAAAACATTCTCTTTTACGGCCTCGGTCACTCAGGGGACACTAAACATGAGAAAGTACAGACTGTTCCTGAATTGCCCCAAATTAAACCCAGTTAATCTCCCTACACTGATTTTTTTTTCACCCCTCAGTCATTAATTCCCTTTCCTAACAAAGAAGGTACCCTATACAAAAACAGTGGTTACTGAGTTTGAATTTCTATTAAGGTACTGACTTAATACTGGATGTTTGATTTACTTTGTGATATATAACTTGGGCTAAACCAGTAATCCTTTAATTATTCAAATACCAAAATTCTTCAAACTCAAGGGGAAAGAAGTAACCATATTCAAACACACAATTTAAGTGACTAAAATTGATATAGGTATTATTTTTCTTAAGTAGAGTTAATTTCACTTCTTTGAAATTTCTTCAAAACAAAAACCTTTCAGTCAGTTCCTTCTTCATAACATAAAAGATAAACTGAAGTGACTCTGTCTACCACATCCAACCCCAAGACTCTTAAGTGATATCTTAAGAAAATGTAACATTTTGATATTTCTAAAAATACCAGATTTCATTTGGAAGGATGCTCTGTGTTTACAGTAATCACAAGAACATCCCAGAATGAGTTAAGTGGGTAAGATAAAAACTCATGCTTCAAAACTATCTCCCCATGGGGGCAGCCGGATGGCTCAGTTGGTTAGAGCACCAGCTCTCAACAACAAGGTTGCTGGTTCAATTCCCACATGGGATGGTGGGCTGCGCCCCCTGCAACTAAAGATTGAAAATGGCAACTGGACTTGGAGCTGAGCTGCGCCCTCCACACCTAGATTGAAGGACAATGACTTGGAGCTGATGGGCCCTGGAAAAACACACTGTTCCCCAATAAAAAATGATAAAATAAAAAAAACATCTCCCTATGTCAACAGGGGTATCTGTTTCACCTCACATAAAAAATAATACTAATAACTGTTCTTCTGAAAATATGAATCAATGAGCTTTCAAATGGAGCACAGAGTAAAAACAAAAGTGTGTTTTAATCAGTTAGTACTGCCTGTGTATTTCTAAATCAGTGGCAAGGCCATAACATATTATCAGGAGGTGGCCTCATGCCATTTACAGCCATCATAATAACATTTAGTTGGGTTTCTCTTACATTTCTGAGAAATTACCATCCAGCACTGTTTAATAAAACGTCTTGTGGTGATTGAAATAGTCTGTATCTGCCCTATCCAACAAAGCACCTACTTGGATAATGCGGATCACAGACTTAAAATTAAATATATAAAATACAGTTCCTCAGGTACATTAGCAACAATTGGCTACTGAGCACTTGAAATGTGGCTAGTGCAACTGAGGAACTGTATTTTATTTAATTGTTCAAGAGTTTATTTTTTAAAAGCAGTTTTAGGTTCATAGCAAAATTAAAAAGACATTTCCCACATACCTGCTGCCCCCACACAGGCTCCCCCCATTATCAACATTCCCCCCACACGTACCCAGACCCACACACACACAGAGATGCGTCGGTCACAACTGATGGACCCACACTGACACGTCACCAACACCCAGAGTCCATAGTTTACATCAGGGCTCACTCTCGGTGTCGCACATTCTGTGGGTTTGGACAAATGTACAATGATGTGTACCCATCAGTATCATATCACACAGAGTAGTTTCCCTGCCCTGAACATCTTCTGTGCTCTGCCTATTCATCCCTCTCCCCCTCAACAATTTATTTCATTTTAATTAAATTTAACTAGTCACATGTGGCTAGTGGCTGCCACACTGGACTGCTCAGAGCTAGACACTCTGACAGGAATGCTATTGCTGCTCTGTCACCAAGCTCTCAGCCGGGCAGAAGAGACCTGGCTCTAGTGCAGGAGCTCTGCTCCAGTAATGGTCAGCCAGGAAGTACACCGACTTCACATGCTTTCTGCACCCGCAACCTGCTGCTCCTCAGCCCTTTACTTTCCAACACACACACACACACACACACACACACACACACACACACACCCCTCCCCCTCACTGCACTGGCAGGCTATAACCAAAGATTAAAAACACAGTCTATGGTACCAGACGAGGCAAAAGATGATGGTTGAAATGAAGCTTTTTTTCACCTGACTTATGTGCTGAATAAATATACCCTGATGAAGGAAAAAATAAATAAATAAATAAATATATATATATATATATATATATGTCATGGGGGGAGAGAGGGAGAGAGACATCATTTAAACACCTTTATAGAAATAAACAAAACTTTAAAAAATTAAAAAATAAAACTTTTACTGTGATAGCTACATGGGAAATATATGCCTACATATATTTACTTTATTAAAATGGTAGTTATAAAATTAATAGAGTCAATATTTTTTTAACTTCTTCATTCCCACCAATGAGGAATCAATGTGATGGAAGCAGATGAAAATAATGAACTGAGTAGGAATCATGGGCCTGAGATTCTAAGGACTTTTGGACCACAGGCAAATTTTTTCATCTTAGACTGTTAGAGTCTTCAGTTGGAAAACAAAGGAGCAGGCATGGATTTTCTCTTCAGGCTCTTCCAAAATTTAAAATTAAATTTCATTATCCCCCTATGTTATTATGCCATTCCTCACTTCGGAACTGACTTATAAAAGCCAGCACTGATCTATCATTCCTTCCTCTGAGCACTCTCTTCCCCTGCTTTCTTGAGTCACCCTATAATTAAGCAAAGAGGATGGTGACCTTGCCAGTTAGGAAGGATGGAAGGTAGGAAGGTAGAAAGGTAAGAAGGTATGAAGGAAGGAAGGAAGGAAGGAAGGAAGGAAGGAAGGAAGGAAGGAAGGAAGGAAGGAAGGAAGGAGGGAAGGAAGGAAGGAAGGAAGGACCAGTTAATTCATATTAAAATGTAAGCAACACAAGACAGGCAAATAGGCACCAAGCCAGCAAATATAATCCTTTTTAGCAATGCCTAAACTAAACAAGGCAAGAACCAAAACAATTGGAATGCCCCTTGTTACATACCCTGGCACAAACTGATGCTACCAGTTCAAAACAAGATCACAAATTCTTCTAAGACCTAAACCATCAATAAAGTTTCTGAGAAGTATCAGAATTGTCAGAGGTCACTAGCTTCCAAAATATTCCCCAAATGAAGATCTATAATTCATATGACAGAAAGCCATCAATCTCTACTTACCATACCAGTTCTTCCGATAAATAGCTCTAGTAGTGACCAAAGGTTGGGAAACCTAAACCTCATAAATGTCACCAAAACATATATTTTTACTTAAGGGAAGAAATGAATTAGCTAGGCCTCTGAGAGTTATACTAAAAGCCGCTTACTGAGAAGTTTGAAAATAAAACTATTTTAAGATGTTTTAATTTCTATCTTAAAATGATGTTTTCCCATATATCAAAACATACAATCAGTTTAAAGGGTTAACTCATCTAATTCCTCAATACCCAAGAAGTTTCTTAAAACTAAGCCAGAGTTTATTCTCAAATAACTGTTTTGGCAAGTGAGAAGAAACTTGAAATACATCAGCATTTACTCACATCAGATTCCAAAGAGTTTATCTAAATCAATGCTAGAACTAAAGCACTGCCAATCCATTCTCTAAAGGACTGCTATTTCTCCTTTGCTTTCCAGTTAAGCCAAATCTAAAATGCCGTTTTAATGAATATATTGAATTCTTCTTTAGTAGCAGAAACTTGACCAATGAATAGCAGATTTGGAAAAAGAAACACTTGAAACACTTGAATCACTTCAACCATCTTGGAACTGTCTTAGTATAATTGAAACAAAGCTGTGAGGGCAGCGGGCATGTAAAATCTCACATGCTTACATGGAGAATTCTATTTAAACAGAAAAAAAAAGTTTCGAAAATACTATACACCATACAGGAATTATAACAACTAGCAGATTGGTTTTGACTTAAAAAGGAAGACCCAGTTCTATGCTTTTAGCACGTACCACACCAACCCTATCATCCTTGGTCCCTTGTCATTGATAAAAGTACTACTCCTGCCATCATACGGTAACAATCTTTGAAACCACCTGTCCTGATATTCTGCACCTGTATCCGTGATCTCCTCTAGCAGTCCCAATTTCTACACAGCAAAAGGCCCCACAGAACTCTCCAAGGTTGGGCTACATACAAACACACATAAACAAGAGAGAGATCATGGGTATAGTCAAGAAAGGAGAGCAGCGTTAGGGCTTTCCCATCCTGCTCTATGATGCCCACGTAAAAGGACGCCACACCTGCAGCAGGGCACCTGGGTCCTTGGAACCACAGAGGCCACCTCGCAGTCCAATGACCTCAAAAAAGCCAGGCCTCTGTCTGATTGCCAGCCTGCACAACACAGGCAGGTGGAAGCACGCAAAATGCTTACTCTTGATTTGGGAGGATTAATGAACTGATTTCTACAGAGCCCTTTAAGTTGATTGGCCCAAACACAACTAAATAAGCACCATCATTAACCATAGGCAAGATCAAATATTCAGGATCCAGGGAAGCAAATTTTTACAAGTCAGGCAATGCTCCTCTTCCACAAGGAGGGAGGGAGGATGTGTCCCCAGAATTCAGACTTTCATCCAGAAAACATTTATCAAATCCTTAATATGGAGTGTGGCGTGTGGAGGCCAAAATTGCTGCTCTCAAGGAGGGATTAACATCTAGCAACAGGATGGGCAAGGAGACAAACAATTTTCATATAGTGTGAGGACTGTTGGGTGAAACACCCACCAGAGCAGGAGACCAAGAGGAAGGAGGCTCAGGGGCAAGTTTTTCTGTAGACACTTTTCCTTACAAAAGTGTCTACAGAAAAATGATGTAGACACTTTTCCACATGCATACTAGACTTTAATAAAGGTGAGACTTAAGAAGGGAGGCAGAGGTCTCTGTTAAATAGGTAAATACCGTAGGGAAGAAGGGTCGCAGAATGGTTTTCAAAGCAGGGGGAAAACTCACCCAGCAGAAGTTACAAAATCATGAAGCATTTCAGCAAATGCGAAAGGTTCCCACCGGCTGGGAGCCTGTACTAAGAATGGAAATGACAAGGTATGGCGGGAAAGGGAGGCAAGAGCTAATTCCCAAAAGGTCTTAAACACTGTGCTTAGAGTTAATCTTGAGGAGGATGAGAGAGAGCCACTAAAGTTTGTTTAAGCCTGGGGGCAATAAAAATGTGGGTACAGCAGCATAACTTTGGTAGCAATGCTTACGAGAGCTGGAAGCGAGAATGGAGACAAGGAACCCGGTAATCCAGATGAGAACTGATAAAGGGCCCTAACTAAACTGGTGATGGCCAAGAGTGAGAGACGAATAAAAGAAGACATCACGTATGCAGAATACTTAAGACTGATGAACAATTCCATATGGGAGATGGAGGAAACTGGGAAAGTGAAGGAGGACCAGCACGTTTCTGTTTTCTACTCGAGGGGGTCTTAAGGAAGATGGAGAATGTTGAAGGAGTAGAATTAGAATTGAAGCAAAAGTGGAGAGACCATGGGTTTAATTTTGAGTATGAAGTTCTGTGGAATATCTAAACACATGCAAAAGGTAGCCCACACACCAATCCAAAGATCAGGCAGAACCTCAGCATTTTAGGTGGTGGCTGAACCCTCTGATATAGAGAAGTGGAACCTGGAGCAGGGGCAGGCAGGAAAGTAGGAGAATTGACTGATGGTGCCAAATCCTGCAGACAGAGGAAGACAGAGAGAAGGACTACAGTGTCCACCGGCTCTGGCCACAGACAGGTCACAGTGATTATGGAGATTGCAAATTTGGTTTCTTAGCAAAAGGGAAGAAGCCAGATTGCAGTGGGCTGAAAAGTGAATGGGAGGCTCTTTCAAACAGCCGAGCTGTGAAAGGAAGGAAAGAGATAAAGTAGTAGCCTGAGGAGGAAGGAGTAGTAAGAGTGTCTTGTTTTGTTCTTTTTTGTTGTTCAAGATAAGAGACTTGAGAATATTTATAAGCTGAGGGAAAAGAAGAGAGGGAAGGAAGAAGATAGGTGAGCAATAGTGATGACTTTATCTGAAAACAAATGCCCCTGTCCTCTCACTCACTGGGACAGTGAATATTTCTTTTAGTCAGCAGCATTTCCTGCCAGCACGGCAGCCTCCACAGGGCAAATTCAGAGGTGGAAGAAAAGTGCAGTCTTAGCAGGTTGTTCCCAGAGCCCTTTCATAATGGGCTGTTCCTCCCAGCAACCTTCCCGCAGGATGCTCTCACCACTTGTCAGAGGGCCATTTGGCACCTAAACCCCTGAGCTGTCCAAATCACCAGGAGCTCCACAGGCCTCTCCAGCTTCTTCCTTGCAGTAGAGGTACACAGGTACAAGGGGAAGCCAGTCCCACTCCCCCTATAAGCCACCTTCTAGACACCCATGGGAAAGAGGAGACTAGCAGGCAACCTCTCCCTCCTGCTTCCTCCCAGGTAGACACCAGATAAAACTCTCCAAGCCACTCCAAAATCTTGCCAGAGACGGACTGTGTTCTCTCCTGATAACCTGAATCTGATTAGCAAATGAGGTTTATAGTAGTTATGGCTAAGACTAATTGAGAGCATGCCCTGTGCCAGGCACTATTCTAAGTGCTTTACATTCTCTCAACCCTCACCACCTTATTTTTATCATCTCAGTGTTACAAATGAGGAAACTGAATGCAGACACATCTAAGTAATTTGCTCAAGGTCGCAAGGCCTGTGACTGCCATTGCCAAGAAGTGAAATAGACCAGGCTGTCTGACTCCAGAGCCCGCAATGTTTTAATTTATTCTCAACCACCATCAAAATGTAGTCTACAGCAGACTACAAGAGTCAGGGAAAATTTCATGTTATCAGTCACAAATCAAATGCATAAATAAAGCAAGTATCGTAGAAATTCTACCGTTTCTTTCCTAAAGATTTTTCCCACGTGGTAGTTTGAACAGCATATTTGAAAGAGCATTTCTGTTGTGAATGTAATTAATGCCACTGAACTGTACACTAAGGAAGTGGTTAAAATAGTAAATCTTATGTATGTTTATATATTTTACCACAATAATTTTAAAAATACAAAAAGAACATTTCTATATACATTTTTCTCTTTAACCAAAACAAAAAACAAAAAACAAAAAAAACAGTTAAATGATAGGAAAATCAAAAGCTCTGTCTTAGGCCAAGCATCTATGGCCTGTTATAGTTAAAACAACAAAAACAAATTAACAAACTGACAGCAACAGCAAAGCAAACCCAGTTTAAAGGCCTGGGAGACCAGAATACATACTCAGTGTACTGGCCCTCTGAGGTCCTACATAAACAACCAGGATTTAGTGTAGCTCCCATTGTCCTCAAGGCCCCTCTAGAACATCTATAAAACCATTTCTAATCCCTAAACCACAGAACTCTACAGAAACTCTGAGAGCACAGAACAAAGCAGGAGTGCTCTGAACTACTGCAAATCTCATTTTAAGAAAGGCTGTTGCTCCTTGAAGACCTACCTGGCCACACACCTACTACCTGGGCCTGGGGAAAATACACCTGAATTGTTAGTTTAGTTTTCTCCAGAGGAGAGAAGTACTCGGAGTACTCAGAGGATCCCTTGGTCAAACTGTGCCTCGGAGTCTAGGAATCAAATTATTTTTGTCTGCTTAGGACTGCAAAGTAGGTAGGTATTACTTTTACATAATTCTAAATGACCACCCAGGACCAAAATGAAACAACACTGGGAAATCAAGTGCAAAACTACAGGAAGACAGGCTCATCCTGCAAAAAAATCTAAGAAAATCAAAATACTATGAGGCACAACTCTATAGTGTTTCTCTAAGGAAAATCAGCAACAATGACAGCCCTTGCTAGGCTTACCTGATTCAAATACAGAAACTGATCTGCAATAACTACCACTCTTTGACAGAAAAGTTCCTTGATGTTGTTCAATTCTTTCAGAGATGCCCAAGTCAACAGTGACATGATCACCTTTTAGTCTTTGTTTGGGTAATCAAGGTGACACTATTAATATCGCCAACAAACAATTTCTCAGTGGGCATTATCTTTGGGTGTTCTTTGTATTTACTTCTAAAGAAGGAATTTGAGGGTGAGATGTGGGGGAAGGGTGGAGAGAAGTGAGGAACAAAGACTACTAAAGAGTCTAAACTAGCTAGAAAGCTCCCAAAGAACAGCTACTTGTATAGGAGATAGAAATATTTGAAATCTACGAAGACAAGACTACTGATGGCTAAAAGAAATAATAATTTCACAACATAGCTAACCCCTGAGTATAAAGTTCCCTCCAACAGACTTTACATCATTTCCAGGTAATGCATAACTTTCGGAACCAGATTACCTCGAAGAGCATTACAAATTCTCCATTGATCTTTTACAACACAAGAACAATATAACAAAGAGAAAACTTTATTTTTAGACTTGTAAAATCCTGTTTATTTTTCTAAAGCAGAATTCAAACAACTGAACCTGCTTTGTTTGGATTTTAGTAAACCTATTCTCTCCTAATCTTGAGGCCCCAACCTCTGCCCAGAAGGAAATGAAGAAAAAGTGCTCCGTGCCACGCTGGAAAGTTAGAACACCCTGGCCTTCTTCTGCTCAGACACATCCGAGCCTCCTGCTGGTCACGGTTCACACTACTAGAGCCCTATCAGATGACACCTGCCTTACGGTGGGGAGACGCAAAGGCTGTCCACCCACATTCATATCCAAACTGGTTCAGTGTTTGAACTACTAACTTCTCCGTGTAATGTTGAAGCAAAAGTGCGTTTAACCACAGTTCACTCTTAATTGCTCAACTAGCATTAGACACTGAGTGGAAATGGGTTTGTAATTCCCTATAAACATTAAGCCCTTACGAAATCCTATTCTGACAATTTGACTTTTCAATAACATGGCCACTACACAGGCCACCTCTATCCGTTGGGAAAATATGATAAATTTAAAATGTAGAAAAGCTCTTTTGTGAACATGCAAAAAATGGGATACAAATAATGAGCAAATATTTATTTCTGTTCTCCAATTCCTCAGGTAAATTTGTTTAGATATTATTAAACTGATCAATCATAATTAACAATGCTGTTACTGCAAGCAGAAAGAAGCTCTGCAATTAATACCATCGCTTAAATTAAACTAAGATTTTACTCATTATTTCACAAAACTCATTATTTCAAAATCTTATGTTTTTAAAAAGGCAAAGTTTGCATATTAACCCTAATAATTAACAACGATATAAATTGATTATAAATAAATTCTGGTCCCAACCCTATGGAAAACTATATGGCATATACCATCATTCAACTTTTATGACCATTCCTGTGTGCTGGAGACAGAGTGATAAATAAGACCCTGGAAGAGTTAGGGGGGGCAGCAATGGAAATAATTAAGCACCGTACAATCTCTTACTCAAACTTCAAAATCCAGCTCAACTACAGTTTTCTGTGTAATAATATCCTGCTTCCTTCTTTCTCCTAAGAGTCACTCCTTCCTTTGCGTCTCCCAGTACTCACTGATCACATCCTATAGATTTACACACATAAATTCCTGAAGTCCATGAGGGCATGTACCATTTTTATAATTCCTGAAGTCCGTGAGGGCAGGTACCATTTTTATTAACTTCTATACTACAAGCACCTAGCACAATGCTTGGGATATAGCAGGCACTCAGATTTTGTAGAGCAAATAAAAACTATGGGGTTACATGCTGAGGTATATATAAAGAGAAGCCACAGTACTTTGCCTCGGGAGATTTCTCAAGAACATGCACTCTGGCTGGCCTTGGAAGTTGAGTGAGATTCACTACAATGATGGGTACTCAGAGAAGAGACTGTGGCAAAGGCAGCAAAGAATGGAAAACCAGATGTGTCCTAGGAGAGCTGACTATTCTGGGCACAATTAACGTAAGCAGAATATGGGAGGAAGCAAATGGGTTGAGGGCAGGCAGTAAAACTGCAAAGATGAAGGGGCTTATACACCAGGTTCAAGGGGTTTTCATTGAATACTCTAGGCTTTCAGACACCCTTGAAGTTATTTAATCCAGGCAATGATACCAAGACTCATCCCCTGAGAGTCTTTGGCCACAAGTTATGAAAAGTCTGGTTTTTCAAAGAATCTTATGTACAGATGCTATTTTAGGGTATTTGAAGCTTTCATATCTTAGGTTACAGTTCTGCTGATCATTTTTTCATATGTTTTATTTATTTATTTATGTATCTACTTATCTGAGTCTGCACTGTTTCATTCACACTGTAACAACTGATAAAGGATCATTTACACACCTAATAAAATTCTTGTTTTAATTTTTTTAAAGGAGAGGTGGAGGATTTTTTTAATGAAAAGCAAAAAAAGTATTTAAGATAAATACCCTGAATTCCTTTTTCATCACGATACTTAAATATTAAGCTATGGGAAAGCAGCATCCCACCCCAGTGCCAGTAAGATTAGAAGCCCAGGGCCCACTTTACGTGGGCTTCCCTAACTGGGCTTAACAGGCCTCTCAAACGGGATGATCCAATGGGAAAGGTTCTAAGGGACGGGTCAACACAAATCTCCTGGCCCTTCACGTGCTTGGCCCAAGGAAAAGTAACTCAGGCTTCTTGCCGTTCGACTTTGCCATTTTTTTAGAAATGTAAGATAAGGTGATTATTAGTGAGCCGACTAGAAGGCACCGAAAGGCAGGGAGCAGATCACCGAGAGCCTCGTGTTTCACTCTTGCTGTGCGGCCCTGGACCAGCGGAAAGTATCGGCCCGGTACAGGGCAGAAGGCCAGGGCGCCTGCTTTCCCCAGGCGGCAGGCTGGGCAGCAGGCGGCGCGCCCGGGCACTGAAGAGAAGCGGGTACCCGTGCGGCGCGGAGAGCCCGGCTGCACCGCGGGCGTGGAGGAGCGGCTGTCAAGGAGGGAGCCCAGCATCCTCCCGGCCTCCAGCAAGACGCTGGGCCTCCGCGACTTCTACGTTGCCCCGTTACCCACGGCGAGAGGCTGCAGACAAGGGGCAGAGGCTCGGAGCTGGAGAGCAGAGACGCTGCTGCGCCCGCAGGGTGCCCCAGGGCGCGGCGCGAGGGCGCTGGAAACGCAGGGCGGCGCCCCCGCAACCCCACCCCTCCCGCGGCTGTCTGCCCGCGTGGCCACTCGCCACGGGCTGCGGCCCGAGCGCGCGGGTGAAGGGAGATGCGGCGGCGTTGCCGGGCCCCCTACACCGCCGGCCCGGCGATCAGGAAGATAAAAGTTTGCAGCATGCGGCTTGTCTGCAGTGCGAGTCACATCCGCCGCGCCGCCTCCTGCAGCACCAGCGCTCACAGACGAACAAATAAATTTAAAAAAAAAAAAAAAAAAAACTGTTGAAGCCGGTAGGCCCCGAAGCCGGCCGCTCTGCCTCCAGGGCGTGCATGCAGGCAAGCCCAGCATCCCGCGCCCTCTCCCGCCCCCGGCCGCGCCTCCCGCCGGGCCTCGGCACCCAGCCTGGACCGGCCCCACCGCGCCCACCGCACTGACCGATAACCTCCTGCAGCTCGTACGCGTCCCTGCAGATGGGCCAGCCGACGGCCTGCGCCGCCGGGGCCGGAGCCGGGGCTGCGGGCGCCGCCGGGGCCGGCGCTGCTGTCGCGGCTGCCGGGGCCGCGGCCGCCGCCGCAGCTGTCACCGGGGCCGCCTGCTGGGGCTGCTGGACGTGCACGGGCGAGCCGCTCGGCTCCGCCATGATGCTGCCGGAGGAGAGCAGGAGGACGCGCCGGCCCGCGGACGACCTTCCACTTGAAACTTCCCTTCCCTCGCCGCCGACACCTCTCGGCCGGCGCACGCCCTCCCCACCCGCCGCCGCCGCCGCCGCCGGAGCCAGCCACGAGGGGAGGGAGCTAGAGAGGCCGAGCGGGGCGGAGGGAGGAGGCAGCGCCGGCGGAGGCGGGGAGGGGAGGAGGCGGCGGCCGCCGCTCTCGCCGCGCGCCCCGAGCCTCGCGCGCGCTGTTCCCTGCCTCGGCGAGGGGAACCGCCGCCCCACCGCCCCCACCCCCAGCTCGCGGCCGGGGAAGTTTCCACCCGAGGGGACCAAGGCCGGTTTGTGTTTGCTTTCGGGGCCCGCGTCCCCCGATCCCTGGACTTCCTGCTTTCCCTGCGCAGTGGCCCCAGACAGTCCGCCCCTCCAGAAGATGCCTCCCGGGGACCCCGAGGGCGGAGTCGTTGAACTGCCGCCAGGTTCTCAGATTCAGCCGTCTCCCCAACTAAAGAGAACTTGAAGTTCATTTACAAGTTAGCGAGTGAGACACCTACACGCCGGCCGTTTGTAGGACGCCAGTTAAAAAATAACCCAAGTTGTAACTTTCCGACGCTTTACCTGCCAATATCCGTTCCCCACCTTGCCTAATCTAATCGCCGCCCTTCTATTTTTTCTTTAATGAAACATGATTCCTTAGGTCCCTGGCTGTTTCACAGACTTTATTCGTTTGTTCCAAGCCGCTTGGGTCCCAGGGAGGTGATGTAAGGGCCTGTGAAGTTAGAACAAGAAATGTAAGAAAGATTTCCACACTTTATTTGAAGTTCTGTACCCTTAGTTGCATGCCACATTAACCCGTTAGGTCAACAGATAGCAGGCGTTTCTTTTACAGCGCATACTGGGTGTCACAATGTACTGCGGCATAACTAAACTGCATTGAAAACTTAATTAATTGCTGCTTTTTCAACATTCCCCAAATTACCTCATCTTTAAAACTGCTACGGCATAACCATAGGTCTCCCTGATTATAGGTGTATTTAACACTGAATGTTCTCTGTCTTCCCTTGGTTGGGATGACCAAAATTACACCATTCTTGTCCTAAACTGAAGCCGTGAAGTGAACCAAGGCTCCTATTGGTCATTTGGCCAAAATTATCTTGTGTAGTTTTCATAGTGACAACTAAGAATAATGAACATTAAAAAAGAAACAAACAAAAACTCTAAGTAAGATTGTAATACTTGGTCTCCTGCATTTATACACAAAAGTCAACCTTATTTTTTTTAAAAGATAATTCAGAGGAAACCCAGAAATTTGTTAGGAGAAATGACATATGTCTAATCAAAACATTAAACTGAAAATGAATGTGCTTAATCTCTTATCAAACAGTTGTCATAAAGCAACAATGCCCTGGTCTATGAACTGAATTAAGAAAGTGTACATTCTTTTATGCGTTTGTGTTCAAAAACTATTGATTTTAACGTCAAGAAGCAGACAACTTCATGTTTAGTTATGCCGCAGTACATTGTGACACCCAGTATGCTCTGTAAAAGAAACGCCTGCTATCTGTTGACCTAACGGGTTAATCTGTCAAGAAGCAGACAACTTCATGAACCAATAAATTCTAGGCCTCTGATGTTTTAAGTGGGCAGGAATAGAAAACATGGGGTGCTTTATATACATGCTTACCTCTTCAAGTGCTACTCCCCACCCCCAAAGAACTTGTAAGGACTATTTTTAAGGGAAAATAAATGTGATTACATGAATATGACTCCCATTTTGTCATATGAATTTATATTTTGATTTTCGACTATAAAGTGGGGCTGTGAAGGCCGGGAAAGTTCTTGGCACTTAATAGGAAAACATGATTCTGTCAAGACCAATAGCAGATTTGAATCAAACACAGATCACTTAGTTTTCCACAAAGAACAACTGTTCTCTAGTCGTATACCAGTATCTACCCAACAGACCACTTTCCAAACAGCTACCAGAAGGGTGACTTTCAAGCACTGACGACTCAGTGCAGACCCATCATTAGTACCAGGAAATCAGTTTAAAGAAGAATGGTCTTTGGCATCATTTTTATATAATGAATATAACATGAATTATATTTAAAAATTATGTAAAAGTATTAGATATAATTTTAAGTTAATGTTTCCATAAACAATTGAGTAAAATGGTATTTAAAACATGGAAATATATGTATTTAAATAGTATTCAACCGATGTACAGTTTTCCCTGAAAACCCATTACTAAATTTAAACTGAAGGATGGCGGGGGAGGAAAACTTTAAAATACAAACAAGGTTTATTTCAATACATAAAGAATACATTCAGTCAGACTTTAAAACATAGAAAAAAATAAGAGTCTAAATTTTGTTAAGTGTTTACAACTGCCTTATTATATGTTAGGGTTCCTCAACTTCAACACTGTTGATATTTTGTGCCAGATAATTCTGTGTTGTAGAGGTCTGTTCCCCGGGCCTTTACTTGCTAGATGCCAGTAGCACGCCCCTTCTCAGTTATGACTACTAAAAATGTCTCCAGACATTGCCAAATGTCTTCTGAAGAGCAAACTACTGCTTCAGGTAAACTGAATATTAAAAAATTGGAATTTTATAAACAGACTATTACAATTATTTGCTTTACAAAGAGCTGAAATAGTGTTCATTTATTTATACGTAAATCCTGAAGGGGTCAGATTATGCTACTCCAAAATTTGCCACTTTAGCATAAGGATTATTTTGAGCCGAAGGCAATTAAGAAACAACAGACACAGGATGAGGTCTCTACCCTCCCCCTATTGCCTAAAAGCAGAGCATAAATTTCACTTTTCTAAATGGAATTTCCATTTAGAAAGGAAATTTCCATTTCTAAAGGTGCCCCCCTTTCCCAATCCAGAAAGAGGAGAATGACTCTTATCACCAGAGATGGCACTGAGATGAGTCTGCATAAACAACCGTTACCTACCATTAGCTTCCCCCATACAATGTCCTAGTTACCTTTCCACAATTTACCCTGCCTAGGAGCCCAAACTCCCTTTTCCTTTGTCTAGTCACTTCTCCACAATTTATCACCCTTTCTCAAAATGGTATGTAAGTCCCTGATTCTAACCACCCCTTTGAGTTACTTATCACTGAGTACTCCCTCATGTATGTGCATCTCATAGGCGAACAGTTTGTTCCTCTTGCTAATATCTTTTGTCAGTTTAATTCGCAGGTCTCGAGTTACTAAATTTGAGAGGTTCGAAGAAAAGTTTTGGTCCTCTACAACTCTGAATATCTAAGAGAAGATGTGTAGTGTAGAGGCCAAGGCCTTCAATTAAAGTAAGTGCCAGATTCAAATTTTGCCTTCAATATTTTTTTATCTCTGACTTTGGACTTAAACTCTCTGAGTCTTAATTTCCTCATTCACAAAATCAACACCATAATAACTTGCACATGGGTTGTTACAACATAATTTATATGTAAACAGCTTAGCCTAATGGCTGACACATAGAGATATTCAAATGAAAACCCTCATCAATGTCATCATCATCATTATTCTTATCTGCCAAGATTTGTAACAAACTATATAGGAGAAAGATATATAACAATGGCAATCATGAACTGTACAGACTATAAGTTCCCTGAGGGCAGGAATTTTCATTCCTTTGGTTCACTGCTGTATCCCAATGACTAGAATAACATCTGGCACAGAATATACTCAGTAAATATTTGTTGAATGAATATAACCCTTTTTAAATATATAAAAAACGTGCTTTTAAGCATTAAAATGAATCAGCTATGTTAAGGGTGGATTAGATGGGAGGAAAGAGGAGGCGGAGAGACCTATTTGGAAGCCACTGCAATAGTCAAGTTAGAGAATAAAGCCATGATATTGAAGATAATGATGAGGGGGTAGATTTAAGAATTATTTAAAGAGCAGAGAACTGCAACTTGATGACAGATGAGATTCCTTTAAAAGTCAAATTGCCTCAATGTATTAAAAAATATATGTACACAAGTGTAATTTATAAAATGTTTTAGAAATTCATCTATTAAAGGAATAGGAGGCACTCTTGATTGACAGATGGTCTTCTCCCATGCCCAACCTGTAATTTATCATTGCATGGTGGGAAAGGTCACATGTTCTTTGGTGTGAAGAAAATCTATCACCCTATTTTCCATTTCCAACTCTTTCCTACTGACTGTTTTAGTAACTATGTTTGAGGGGAAAGTTGTAACAGAGCTGAATTTGATTTAAATGATTGCTTCCAACGATAAGGATCCAACTTTTCTTTTAATTAGGTGATGGCAGGGCATAGTAGAAAAGGTATGGTATAAGTCAGAAATAGCGAGATGTAAATACTTGCTCAGTACTCACTAGCTGCCAGCTTAAAGTCCCTGAACCTCTGTTGAAATCGGGATAATTATCCCAGTATAACTGGGTTGCTCTAAGGATGAAATGAGCTGATGTGTGCAACACTCCTGACACACAGCACACGCTATGGTAGTACAGTAGTGGTTCCAGAACTTATGACTGGGAGTGACTCAGGGTTGGTGCTCTCAGGGGAAAGTGGGTATTATAGGTTGAATTGTATCACTACCCCCTGCCCACCAAGAAAGTAGATATTTAAATTCTAAACCTCAAAACTTGTGAATGTGACCTTATTTGCAAACAGGGTTTTGACAAATGTTATCAAGTTAAGATTAAGCCATACTGAATTAGGCTGGGCTCTATTCCAATTACTGGCATCTTTATAAGAAGAAGAAATTTGGACCCAGAGACACAGACACACACAGGAAGAATGCCATGTGATGACAAGGGCGGCAGAGAGTGGAGTGATATGTCTACAAGTCAAGGAATGCCAAAGATTGCTGGCAGCAACCGGAAGCTAGAAAAGAGGTGTGGAATAGATCCTCCCTCAGAGCCTCCCGTCGGAACCAACGCTGCCAACACCTTGATCTTGGGCTTCTAGCCTCCAGACTGTGAGAGAATAAATTTATGTTGTTGTAAGCTACCCAGTTTGTGGTGCTTTGTTACAGCAGCCCTAGGGAACTACTACAGTGGCATCACAGGATTTATTCTTTAGCTAACTGCGTTTTATTTGGACCTGCTTTAGCTATGAGCACTAATGGGAATTAGCCGCTTTTGGAGCCACCATTCTACCAAAGCCCTGGACTTTACAACTTGTTTTTAATATTAGTTTAAATGCAAAACAACACAACATAAAACAAAACAAAGAAACCCAGCGGAGTAAATATCTAAATGAATTTTCGGCAGAGATGGCAAATTTCCATCTGAAAAATGCATTTCAGAACATATGAACCTTTCCAACTTTGAAGACCAAGCCATCCTATACTCAGTGGACTGATAGAAATGTCATATGTTTCCACTCACCCAGCTGGTGCTACCTTATCCAAAGCCCAGATCTGGTGTGATTTGATTTTATTAACTTTAACACAATTTAGGGTTAAGATGCCTATTCTCCAACCATAAATGAAAAGAGAGCCTTAAATTTATTTTAAGCCGAATTATTGCAGACACTGTTTTAAATTCATCACATGTGATTGAAGGGATTAAACTTACGTGAATTATAACTTCCAGACATGTGTTTTCATTTATTTCACAACCAGCTCTTGAAATTGACTTTCTACTGCATTTTCTATTGCAGACAAAATTGCTCTGGTGACCGTTAATGCCTCTTCATTAATCTCAGAGGATTCTGACCATGATTTGGGTCCTGACAAAGGTCTCGCTAGAAGCCCTACTTTCTGTATCCATAATGGAAGACCTTTGCATTTAGCAAGGCTTGCCCTTTACTAAAACATCCAACGGCAGTGTAGTAAATCTGTGCAGCATACATATTTCTTCTTTTATGATGTAATCTGTCTAAGACCTGATAGTCGTCCCAGGTAGAATGACATAAAAATTTAATTAAAAGCAATTTGATTCTTGAATGCTGTCTCCACTGAAGAATCACAAATATGAATCCCATTCAATACACAAAACAGCACTTTCTGAAAATATTTTGTCCATGCCTCTCGCCTTCAGATTTTTCCAAACACCAAGGGTGTCTCAAAGCTTCTTTGTTCCTCTCTATTAAAAAATCCTCCCACAAAGCTATCCACAAACCCTGAACGCTCTTCCATGTCTGCCATTCTGGCCTCCCTGCCAGACTCAGATCTTTATCAGGAGAGTCATCTTGGGTTACACGTATTCTGAAAAACAAAGGAGGCCGAGGGGCTGCCCTAGCTTGTAAGAAGGGGTATATAATAAAATACTTATCGTTCAACTCATTAATACTCTTTCATTCAGTAAATACAGTTTTAGGGGCTGCAATTTGCATGGCACTTTGCCAAATGCTGTAGAAAAATAAAAGAAAACTTATTTCAGTCTTTAAGAATTGTATAATCCATAAAACCCCACTTTATTCAGTGTCTGGTTTTCCAGTGCCCCAGCTGCCTCCAAAAGTTACCAAAACATGTGAATGACACTTCAAAAAGGGAGAAGAGCCAAATCAGAGGTCACAGAGATGTAATATGATGGGTTCATTTGCTGACCAAAACAAATAATTTCTTTTACTCTTGGCTGGCAAAGTCTAAAATAAAAATAAAAACAAAAATAAATAAAAACAAAAACATAAAGCCATGCTCTTCTGGTGCTAAAATCAAGAATCCTAAGAGAAATGGCAGGAAATAGCAAGAAAATTAAAATGAAGACTAGAAAAAAGAGAGGAGGGAGCAGAAGAAGAGATGGCTAGCAGAGGCAGCTAGGGATACACTGAGAGGGAAAAGCCTTTGGTAGTAAGCTGTTAAGAGAGGACAGCAGAAATCGCCTTGAAGAAAGAAAAGAATTATAATGGAAGGAAGTTCAGAATCAGGGGCCAGACCTGCACCAAAGGAGACACAGTCCAGGTGCAAGCGCATATGTCTACACAGTGTGAGCAGTGGGGCTGTGTCACACCAAACAACACTGGCCTGGCACGGCACATTGTCATGCCAGAAAGCTAGCCTAATGTTGCCAGATCTTCTGGTTGTTTCAAGAGAAGCCAACAAATCTGATTTCATGTGAAATTTTTCAGTTTTTAAATATTGGCCCAACTTTATAAAATACTGCACAGAATCTGATACCATATACATAATGTTTAAAAACAAGAAAACAGTAAATACAATCTTTGAATAAATACATACGGATATTTAGTGAAACACGGGTCAGAATGATGAATTCCAAATTCAGGGTCATTACCGCTGAAGAGGAGAGACAGGGAAAGGCACTCAAAATGCTTTCTATGGCACCTGGAATGTTTTATTACTTTAATAAAAATCCGTAATAAATATGGCAAAATGATAAGAATTGTTAGACTGGTTGGTAGGTCCATGAGTTTTTATTACTTTATTATTCCTACTGCTCTGTAGGATGGAAATGTTTCAAGATTATAAAACACTAATACTGTGCAGGCCAAACATCTGTAGTCCCCATCAGACTAGGGGAGTACCATTTGGCAGCCTTCGCACAGCATGGTTCAAAAGATGTAGAGCCTGTGCTCCGGTTAGACCAGAGAGAACACCAGTCATGCCCAGAGTAAAGCCCAGGTGATCCAGGTGTTTTTCAGCCTGGTGGAGCATCAGAATCACCTGTGCAGCTTGTTAAATCTCCTCATGCCTAAGTGTCACCTATCTTCTACGAAACCAAGACTACATATAGAAATTGGGCATTTAGATTATTCTGATGTGCAGCCAGAGTCAAAAATAACTGTGATAGCCCTGAGAATATCACTGTGACACAGAAAAGCCACCACTAGAAAAGCACTCGAGTCAGGGGGCTCCTAGCAAGGCAACAACCTTAAAAGGCTTAATGGTCACTGGTGGCTTTCCTGAGTTAGTCATCACAAATTACAGTAAAAGCAAAACAACCATTAAACAAGACTCAGTCTTTTTGAAATAAGAAAGAACTATTAAAATAGTAACTTGTTTTTAAAAATATTTTCATTGAAATGATGAGTATAAAATAATATTCAGTGCATTATTTTAATGAAACAAATTGTGTACCTACTGCATGCACGCTTTTGCACAGGACTGGAATAATGGAAAGATAAATGGGACTCATCCCTACTCTCAAAGGAGCTTAATGTCCAATAGGACAGACAAACATGTAAACAATTTGTCCCTGACAACAGGAAAATAGACTGGTCATGTGAGTAAGACTGCAGTTTTGCCTCAGACTCCCAAACTAGAACATTCATGTTATTGGGCCGTAGGGTCCTATTTTAACCATTCTTTGATGGCCTGGGTTTGGTGGAGAGACCGCTGAAGCTGGGAAAGAAGAACAGAAAGAGAGAATGGGCCGTTTAAAACAACTTAGATTTCAGACACTGTTAAGATATGAAGGGTTCAAAAATGACAAGTCTTAGAAGTATACTCTTACCATAAATTAATCAGGTTTACCCACAGAATGAAGCTTTTTCCCTGATAGAAAGAGATTGTTTTTTTGATATGAAAAACACCAGTGTGACTTTCTCTCAGAACACTACATGAGTGAATAAGTGAAATTTTAATCCTCATAACAAAGATAACACTGGATCATAATATATTGTTTTAGGATAATTTTCAGGAAAGTCTATAATTCAAAGCATTTCCTTTTACAACAATAAATAGCTACAGATTATGGAGACATTGTAGGAAGCATTTTAGATGCATTATTTTACTGATCTTCACCTACAACCCGATGATGCAGATCACAGTGTGTACATCTTTGTAAATGGAGTAACTGGAGGTCACAACGGTTAAGCAACTTAACATGAAACCCTAATAGCAGTTTATCTAGAGCAGAGCCAAGATTCAATTTGCTCTGTTCAACCCCAAAGCCTGAAACTTACATGCTGCACTATATTCCTCTATCTCTCGACAAAGGCATGTTTGCTGTTATTACATTAAAACTTTTCAACAAAACTGTACTAATTAAATTACGATTTAATTTTAATTGACTACTCATGTGCTATGCAGTGTAAGGCCATTTTAAAACCAAAAAGTAACGCTATAGATATAGCCAAGAAACAATAACCAAGGGCAGAGTACTGTATTTCTTCTTAAATAGTTTTTGGCAACTTTGAGTTTGGATATAAATATTCCACATGTACCTCTATTCCTCCATCCACATATTATAAATATTAGTTCCCAAACTACCTTTTTGCACCCTCAACAAAACTCTGAACAATGACCAGCATTAATCTGTGTTTTAAAAAATGCTGCAGTAACTGTTAGTTTGAATAATCAAAACAAATAATTTATTAACTTGATCATCAAATCAAGTAAAAGTTATGACAGTATTTCATGGTTCATGACCTAATTGGAGCACTTAATTTAGTTAAGTAGTGAATAATCTTCAAATAAATTGTTCTTCAGATACAAGGATAGTGGTAGATACAAGCAATTCAAGAGACTAGAAAAGGCCACGTAATATTTAGAAACTTTGGAACATATTTCAATAAATAATCCAATATTTTTTGTTAGTTGAAATCTTTAAAAATTACACTAAAACATAAAAGAAAACTTTTTAAAAAAGAAAAAATTATGATTATTTGGTGTTATTTTCAAGTCACTTTATGCACACATTATTTGAATATTGGGAATCATAACAGGCTTACCATGTTGTGTTCCTGTGGCTGGGCTATCAAAGCAAGTTGGTCACTGCCTTAATCAGCTGTGTAAGTAAAGAATAGGCATTATTTTTCCCTTTCTCATGAAAATGGGTGGCCCATTTAGTATTTTCCATAGACATTGTACGGATTTAATTCAGCAAGTGAGGTACTCACCATACTGAAAAACAACCTTATAGAGATAATATCAGGTCAAAAAATTTTTATTGGCATAAACATTTTATTGAAAGATAGCAAGAATGTTTATTATGAGGTGGAAAGCAGCAGCCCAGTAACCCAAAGGGTTCATATAGCTATTGACAGAATTAGAGATTTGTTCTTTCAAGTAAGCAACCATGGCTGATGACAAATTTAGATTACAAAAGAGCTTCATTTTAAAAAAACTATTTTCCTTTTGAATACATATTATATGTACAAGTTTAAAAAATTTAAAGTTTGAAAGGGTGAGACTGAAAACTAAATCTCTCTTCTGCCCACATGGTTCTCCTTCTGAGAAATAAGTACTATTACCTTGCTTTTACATCCTTCAAGAGATATTTATGCATTTGCTACTATAGTCACATATTATTTTCTATATTAATGGTAATATACACACTGATCCATAGTCCCATTTTTCACTTAACAAATGTCTTGAAAAAGCTATCATAAAGTCCCAACTTTTTTTTTTAACCTAACTCTATGCTATCCATGTTTCTTATTTTACTGAGGTATAATTTTCATTCACTAAGATGTACAGATTCAATTTGATACATTTTGAGAATTGAATACATGATATAACCACCTCCCAAGGTAAGATATAAAATATTGATAAATTATTCTTCTTAAGAGCTGATTAATATTCCGTCACTGGATGTGTGATGATTGATTTAACCAGACCTCTATTGATGGACTATTTTGTTGCTATAAACATGATTGCAATGAATAATATGTACATATCTGATATTGTATGTGTCCAAGTATAAGTATACCTATGGGGAAATTCCTAGAAGTAGGTTTGCTGGATCAGGGGCTATGTACATTTTTAATTTAGAAGGATATTGCCAAATTACTTTCCAGAGGGGTTCTACCCATTTATACTCCTGTTAACAATTTATGGAGACTCCTTTCGCAATATAGGTTATTAAACTTTATCTTTGCCCATCAGGTAGGTGAAAAAAGTGTGGTTGTAGCTTTAATTTTATTTTTCTCATTTGGAGGGATGCTGAGCATCTTTCCCTGTGTTTAAGAGCTATGAAACAGCTTCATTCCAAAAGAAAATTTGAGCAAAAGCAAAGGTGCTGTGAAGAATGTACATGCATTTGGAGTAATGAATAGAAACACAGAAGACTTGACATTTATTCTGACCTTTCCAGAGAAGCTGGACAAAGTAATGTGCTTTGGGGACAATAGAAACTTGAAGAAACTTGATATCTCCAGTATGACCTGAAAAGAAGATGCCAAAATCTTGAATGGAAAACTCCAAGAAACCAAAGATCTAAGAAAGTATGCCTGCCCAAATCACAGATGAAGACAATGTTAATTTGCTTCTTCACACCAATGGTATTATCCATGCTGAATTAATCTACAAGGTCAAACAGTCAGGCAGGCTTATTATGCAGAAATTCTAAGAAATTTGTGGGATTGTGTGCTGCACAAATCACTGCTTGATAATTCATTTTATTCACTATGCTTTGTTCTGAACAACTTTTGGCTGGTCTTTAAAATCAGAGCCACTGTAAAAGGGAAAAAAAATCAACCCAAAAGGAAAAGAAAACCTACCATTGAAGATATTAAAAAGAGTGTGACTCCAGTTCCAATGGCAATTCCAACAGAAAAGATTCAAAGTACTTGGGGCAATATTTGAAATTACTACATGACTCCCAATGTGACTTATTTGAAAGGAACAATACTCCCTTATATTTAGTTCTTATTTTAAAGTAATTTAATTGCTGGATAATTACATCATTTATGCCATCTGAATCTTTCAATCAGAGATACTTAAAATCCTTCAACTACCCTCAGCCCCTTCAATAAAGTACTTCATGGGACAATAGAGCAATAGAAAGAACATTATTGTTTAATTTATTAGACTCCAATTTAGTAGCTGCAAAATATTGTTAAAGTGACTTCTGTTTTGTGGGCTTCAGTTTTCTGTTAAATTCAGATCATAAATGGTACCACTGAATTAAACAATTAAGTCTCTGGCATATAGTAGTCTCTCAGTAAATGCTCGTTTTCTCCCCCCAGTTTGTATCTAATTAGGACTTTATTGATAGATCCAGAAGAAGAAATTAACAATGAAACTCTTGAGATTTCAAAAGTACTAGTTATGAAAGATTTAGGTATCAAATTAGGAAGCATTTTCTTTTACCAACACCTATGATAAAAAGCAAAACCTTATGTTAAACACTTAAGAAAAAATATAAAAAGACATATTTATACTCCTGTTAACTCCTGTTACATAATAATAATATATAAGACCCAGTCTTATAGTAAAATAAGTACTGGTCTTATATTAAGTTTTGCTCCAAAAAACGCATTAGAGCTGATTATTTGGGTAGATCTTATCTTCAGGGAAACATGGTAGTACTGTGTTAGGGCCGCCCTATAAAACTGATGCAGGCACAAGGGAGCGCTGAAGCTTCCACAATCAGGAATCCTTCAGGTCCAGAAGGATCCATATTTCTACCTCCTTAGTGAACAAGACTTCAGGATCAGGAAAGGACTACAATTAGGAAACCAACAGGAAGGGGGAAACTGCCATAATCAGGAAGTGCCATTACTACTGCTGGCTCCAGAATTGTGCCACACATGATACAAACAGTCCACACCTGGTCTTAAGACATCAAGGAGTGGTCTTTGAACAGTGGGAGCTTAGCTACTACTCCCAAAGAGAACGCAAATGCCTCTATCATGGTTTTTTTCCATCAGTGGAGGAAAAATATGCAGCAGAAGCATAGCCTAGACTTCTTCACAGTGGCAAGAACATCTGATTGGTTGATCTTAAATCACATCCAGAACATTAGCTGCAAAAGAGTCTGGGAAGTACAGTTATTATTTTTGTTTTCCAGCCTCCACAGTATAGGAAGATGGGACAGATATTAGGTATCAATCAACCACATCTACTACAGACAGTTTGTAAAATTATTCCTTGAATTCAGAAATTACCAGTTTTAGATTTATTAAATTACTTAATTTCCTGGACCTAGTTATCTCATCTGTAGAAAACCAGAGGTGACCTCCAAGGTGTGTTCAGATTTTAAAATTCTGAATATTTTAACCATGTAAAAATCTGAACATACATCATATATATACATACATATATATACATATAGTTTTCTAGACTTTCTTGAAAAGATACTGGATAGAAATTCCGTAGTACTTCTCTGCTAACACTATGTTAACTTTCTACTGGCTGGACTTCAAAGAGGTGCACACAGCAGATTTACTTTTTGGAGGTGGAGAATTTGTATAGGGATGTGTGTGTGTGTGTGTGTGTGTGTGTGTGTGTGTGTGTGTTTGGGGGGGTATGTGTGTGAATTCATTGTGCATGTAAACTCAAGTCAACTAAATTTTCTCATGAATAAAATTTCTCGTGACTAAGTAAAATCAAACTGGCAGAAATTCAATACAAAATGTAAAGATTGACATTGAAATGGACTCTGCTTAGGTCTGGTTTGGAATTCTTATATTTTCTTCCCACATTTCCTTTTTCCTAAAATGAATCAGGCTCATTAAACTGCATGACTAAGGTTTTCCAAATCTAAATGAAAATAGCAAGTTGTGAATGTGCCTTACAATGTTGAATAAGTATTATAAAAGTCAATTTTTATTAACTTTATAATTAATTACATACAAATAGGTTGATTACTTATAATTTAATCACTGAAGCTATTTCTATATGTTTCATATCTTTAACATTCAGTATATTTATCTGTTTATAAAATAAGGACTAGTGTTCAGTATAATAGTATTAATGTCATAATAGTAAAAATGGCCACAAATTCCTCCCCACCCTGTATCCAAACCCTTTCCCGATGTGACTTGTCAGGTCCTTCCATTAACCGGTGGCATCTCTTTTTCTATCTCTGGAACCTGGGCTGGTCTTGTGACTTGCTTTGGCCAATGGGATGCTGTAGGAGCAATGTGTGCCAGTTTCACCAGGACCTGAAAAGTCCTTGCACACTTCCACTAGCTCTGTTGGAAACTTGCTAAGTGATTGTGTGAACAAGCCTCGGCTAGCCTGCTAGAGGATGAGAAACAACAAAAGGAGACCAAGACACTGCAGCCAACAACCAGCCACCCCCAGCCAATCTGGCAGCTGTACACAGTCATATGAGTTAGCCCACACTGCTGACCACAGAATCGTGAATTAAATAAATGGTCATTGTTAAAGACTAAGTTTTGGGGTGGTTTGTTATGCAGCAAAATTAACTCCTATTCTCAGTTAACCTTGTTTCAATTTCCTGACTGCCTCAAATATTTGGACTACTTCCTTCCAAGAAGATCACTTATTCCTTTTTTTTATTCAAAATTAATATATTAACTGTAGAAAACTTGAAAAATACTGAAATGTATGAAAATGAATAAAATAGTATATAATCTACTGTAAGATAATGCTTGATAAAATTTTAGTGTATATCTTTCCAGTCAACTTTCTAAATATTGATACAAAATTTTATATAATTTATTATTCTCTTCTTAAATACAATTTTAATTTTTAAGCATTTTATGATAATGTCTCTTTGCAATTGATAGTTTAAAACTTTTTAGAATTGCAGTTTGTTTAGTAGTCCATCTTATATATATATATATAATATTTAACTTTAAAATATTGTAAATTTAACAAATCAATTCCAATTAATTAGATTTATGAATAATAACATAAACATTTACACATTAATATTCCCATCAATCATGTATAACAGTGCCCATTTCACTGAAATAGCAGTACTGTATATTTCATTTGAAAACACACACAAACTTTGCTTCTTAAGAGGTGAAAATATATTTAGTATTTATTATATTTAATATATTTACTATGTATTAACTATGCATGTATATCATTAACGAGAGTTCAATATTTGTTTAAGATTATTATTTTTTTTTAAAGATTTTTTATTGGGGAAGTGGAACAGGACTTTATTGGGGAACAGTGTGTACTTCCAGGCCTTTTTTCCAAGTCAAGTTGTTGTCCTTTCAATCTTACTTGTGAATGGTGCCGTTCAGCTTCAAGTTGTCCTTTCAGTCTTAGTTGTGGAGGATGCAGCTCAGCTCCAGGTCCAGTTGCCGTTTTCTGGTTGCAACGGCATAGCCCACCATCCCTTGCAGGAGTCGAACCAGCAACCTTGTGGTTGAGAGGACGCACTCCAACCAACTGAGCCATCCGGGAGCTCGGCAGCAGCTCAGCTCAAGGTGCTGTGTTCAATCTTAGTTGCAGGGGGCAGAGCCCACCATCCCTTGTGGGACTCGAGGAGTTGAACTGCGGCAACCTTGTGGTTGAGAGCCCACTGGCCCATGTGGGAATTGAACCGGCAGCCCTCAGAGTCAGGAGCATGGAGCTCTAACCACCTGAGCCACCTGGCCAGCCCCAAGATTATTTTTTTAAAGTAAAAGGTATGTAGAATGAAATACCCAAATCTATAAGGCTTGACCTGTGAAACTCAAACCCCTTTTAAGATACAGAACATTACCATCAACCCTAGAAAGTTTCTTCATTTTCTTTTAAGTCAATACTTACCCTTATCATTCAGAGGCAACCACTGTCCTAATTTTTTCCACCATAATTTAGTTTTGCCTGTTCTAAAACTTTATTTATGTGGAATGATACCATATGTAGTGTTGTGTTTAAAGTTTGTTTCAATCAGCATAATGTCTTTTAAATGTATCCATACTGCTCGATCTCAGAGTAGTGCCTTGGTCTGTTTGGGCTGCTATAACAAAAATACCATAGACTGGGTGACTTACAAACAACAAAAGTTTGGGGTGGTCGGTTAGCTCAGTTGGTTAGAGCATGGTGCTAATGGCACCAAGGTTGCCGGTTCGATCCCTGCATGGGCCACTGTGAGCTGTGTCCTCCTTAAAAATAAATAAATAAACACAAATTAAAAAATAAAAAATAAACAACAGAAGTTTATGTGTCATTCTTCTCGTGCCTAGGAAGTCCAAGATCAAGGTACTAGCAGATTTGGTGCCTGGTGAAAGGCATGCTTCCTGGTTCATAAATGTCTGTCTTCCTGCTGTGTCTTTACACAGTGGAAGGGGTAAGGGAGCTCTCTGAGGTCTTTTTTTACAAGGGTACTAATTACATTCAGGAGAAATCTACCTTCATGACCTAATCACATCCCAAAAGCCCCACCTCCAAATACCATCATCACATGGGGGGTTAGATTTCAACATATGAATTTGGGGAGGCACAAACAGTCTGTAATCAAGTAGTTCTTTCCATTATCTTACTGAGTAGTATTCCATTTTATGAACATACCATGGTAAGTTTAACCATTTTTTTTGTTGAGGAACAGCTGGGCTGTTTCCAGTTTTTGGTTATCGAGAATAAAAGGTGTTATGAACATTCTTGTACAATTGTTTTGTGGTTTTTTTTGGTTGACCTGTGCATTTATTTCTCTTAGGTAGACACCTAGGAGTGAAATTATTAGACTATTGGATAAATAGATGTTTAATTAAATAAGAAACCACCAAAACTTTTTCCAAAGTGGTTTACTTACCATTTTACAGTCCTAACAGCAGTGTCTGAGAATTATGGCCACTCCACATCCTGGCCTGCATTTGGTGCTGTCAGTCTTCTTAATTTTAGCCATTCTGAGGATGAATAACCAGCTTGCTTTTTAACTATTTAATTTGGGGAATAAAGAACAGTCATCTAGTTCAAAATTCCAAGGGTGCTAAATGTAAAGAAAGGTAAGTTTCTGTCCTAGTCTTTACTCTATCATGCAGTTTCTTATATATTCTTCCAGAGATTGTCTACAGTGCAATAAGCATGAATTATTTTTAAAGATATTTTCACACAAAATGGCATCTTGTTTTCTTAACCTAATTATATATTAGCTATTTCATCTCAGTATATATAATATTTAATTAGTCCTCTCTTTCTGTACATTTAGGTAGTTCCTAGTCTTTTCGTTATTATAAAAAGATGCTGCAATGATTTTCCATATACATGTGTATTTATGTAAAATTTCACATGCACAAATATATCTTTAGATTAAACACTTAGGAGTGAGTTTGGCGACTATGATGGTTCATATCAACTAGCAAGGTAGAGGACCCGAGTATTTGATCAAGCACTAATATAAGTGTTGCTGTGAAGGTATATTGCCGATGTGGTTAACATCTACAATCTTCAATAATATGGATGGGCTTCATCCAATCAGAGAAAGAAGTTAGGAGTTAGGTTTTCCAAGAAAGGAGGAATTCTGCATCACTACTGAGCTTCCAGCCTGCCGGCCTGCCCTACATATTTGGACTTGCCAGCCCCTGCAAACCTGTGTACCAATTCCTTAAACTATTAGGCTGATGAAAAAGTTATTGCGGTTTAAAAGGTTAAAAATAATTGCAAAAACCGCAATTACTTTTGTACCAACCTAAGATATATCCTGTTGGTTCTGTTTCTCTGGAGAACCCTGAATGATAAAGTGAGTCAGAGAGGATGAGTATTTTTAATTGTCATGGTTATTGCCAAATAGTCCTCTAAGGGACTATGCCAATTTACATACCCACAAGCAACATTTAAGATGCTTCTTTCGTCTGCACCTTCACCAGCATAGTGTGATTTCAAACTTTCTACCTGCTAAGTTTAAGAAAGTATCACATTTTCATTTTCATTTCCATTTCCATCTCTTACAAATTTTAATCTTTCTAGAATCTACTCTTTTGTTTGATAGGAGTTAGGAAAATATTTTAATTTTCCCATATAATTAATTATCCCAGTGCCATGAATTCAGTAAACTATATCTTTTCTCACTATAAATTGCCACCGTTGTCATGTACTAAAAACGTATATGTAAATATCTGGAATACCCATTCATACATATATCTATCTCTGGGTCAGGGCATATAAATAGTTTCAAGGTATGAACCTCATTTGTGGATTAGGCACCACCTTCCCCACTAGACTGAAATGCTCCTTATCATATACTAAGTTATTTCATATGTATATGTCTGATTCCATATTTTCCATTTTGTTCTGTTTTGTCCTATTCTGACTGTTAATGTTTTCATTTCTTTCTCTTCTTTGTGCACAACTATATGGTAAAACAAGGTCTCAATTTTTTATCAGAATTTTCATAGCTATTTTTGCTCATAGTTGAATATTAAGATAATTTTGTTTTATTTTTTTCTAAGGATTTCTTTGAAGTTTTAGTTTAATATTCACTAGATTAGGCTATGGAAAACTGGCATATTTATAGTGCTAGGATTTCACACGACTCTAAGAAAGTTTATTTCTCTGAAAAGACAATCATATCAATAATGATACATGTATACTGTCCTTTCCAGGATTTATCATATTTATTTTGATTTGGGAATTAGTTGCATTAGTTATCTCTGAAAAGATAATATTAAATTATAGTAACTATTGATTGCATTGAATGTGTCTAATTTTTCCACATCAATCATGGTATCAGTTAATAGTTATATATATAATATCCATATGTATATATATTCATATTTATAAATAAAAAATTCTACTATACATTCTATTATATATGGGAGTGTGAGGAGAATTTATTCTTTTCATAAATATATAAATATTCCATTTTTATTTTACAAATGCTCTCACCTGTGTCCAGTTCCATTTAATATTTTCTTTTATGCAAGGATAGTGAGAGCAAGAGGGAAGGAAGTGGATTTAAAAACAATTGGTGTAGCTAACATTGTTCAAGCGCATCTACTAATACAATGCTTCTTTTGGCACTTAAAAATCACGTGGAGTGCTTATTCTAACACAGATTCCTGTGCCCACCCGAGTCCCCAATGCCTTCCACAAATTCTGCTTTATTAGGTCTGGAGTGGGGCCCAAGATTTGCCTTCTGACAAACTTTTTGGTGAAGCTGCCGCTGTTGGTCTATAAACAGCACTTCAAATAGCACTAATAGTCAGGGAACTTACCCAGGATGCTCTTCCAAAAGCTGGCCCAGAATGTCCCTGTTACTGGACATCTAGCCTTCCCCATCTCATCTCACCTGTTCCCACATTTCACCAAAATCCTCTGTCCCAGTGGATCTCGACACATCACATATTACTCTGCCATTAATGAGCACTTAAATGATTTATACATGCCTTTTTCATTTTAATAGGAAATGTGGGGAAAAGCCAATTCATCAACTATAATAGAATCTTCTCTATATTTCCAAGAGCAGTATTTGTCAGTATCCCAGGTATCCTTTAGTACGCTTTCTCTCCTTCCCCAAAAATAAAATATTTGGCTGAGTCCGTGGCAGTCAGGAACAAACAGAACATTTTTGAGCTTCTCGTTCTGCTAAATTTAGTCATGTATTCAATGGGACTTAGGAGGAAATATAGTATGGCACCTTCCAGAAACCTCCCTTAAGAGACAGCTCCTAAACACTCTTTGTCTCCCTTTTCTCCTTTGGTGGCTTGGAATGAGTTACCACCACCTGCAACCATAAAATTAAGGCAACACACAGAGAAGTAAGTAGAAGGAGCCCAGTCACAAAACAATGCCTTGTCCTGGACCATTTGTCCAGAGCTCCATAAGAAAGAAGTACTCATTTCTACCTTGCTTAAGTGACTGTTAGTTTGGGTTTTTAGTTGAACCTGATCTTTAACTATATCATCGGGGTAATTAGAAATGGTGTCTAAATAGTTAAGTCTTAGCTGTGGGCTTTGTTCCAAATTGATGAACTGCAACTGTGTCTCATATTTGTGGTTTCAAGATTATAAACAAGTGGTTGCCTCCTTTTTATCCTGCCAGTGTCATCATACATGAAATTGATTAAGACATGTTCTCATAAATCCACTAATTTAGAACATTCTGTTTCTATTGCCACATAATACATAATATGCCCAAATATACATAATTATTTAATTATATGCTTATAAACCATCTCAGCAAAAACATTTATGTATTTATCATTAACCTAAGACATTTTCCTTCTGATCAGTATTACCCATCATTTTCCCATCTGTTACATGAGTCTAAATATCTTCTCTTTCCATTACAGTAGTCTGCCTCTGTCCCTCTTCTATCCCCCAGATCAATACTAACCCATCACGAAACTAATAAGCAATAGTTTATACATTTATATGTATGTCTCTCTATATTTTAAGTTTAATCTCATCATGCCCTTTTTACATTTCTCACCATTTGTGGTTGTTAGATTGCATATTGACCTACAATTAATATTCAAAAGGAATATATGCTCAGTAGGATGTAAATCTTTGCATGTGTGTGTGTGTGTGTGTGTGTGTGTGTGTGTAAATACAAAATGACAGACTTTAGGTTACAATTTTATCTGATGAGAAGCTTTGAAAAGAGAAAAATCTGTAGATGTAAGTACTCATTCACCTGCTAGGTTGAAATTATTCTTTTTGCATTTATTATTTTCTGGTGTCCACAAAGATGCAATAAACAAAGAACACCATTGGAGATTAGCCAGAGGGAGCAGTGAGTTTAAATCTACATGTGCTCTGTTTCTCATTAGCATTATTATCAGTTCCTGTTTTTATGTTTGATGATAGGGGAAAGTGGATTTCTGTGATACTTAACTGTTTACCCATAATGTTTTAGTTATATCTCCCAGAAATGCAGTTTATCATGAGGCTTGAATGACCAAGAAGTTTGTTAAAGTTGTTTATTAAAGAAAATGTCTTGTTATCTAAGTCACTAAATGCATTCCTCATGTGCTAGAGCCAGTTGGAACTGACTTGTGAGAGCCAATTGGGTATATGTCTTCCTAACTCTGCCTTCAGTGACTTCATATTATTAGCTCAAAATCAGCTAATGTTGGAAGTATTTACTGCACAGAAATGAGCAAATACTACATATCAGAGCACTTTTCTCCCCCTGGAGAGCTGGTTGTAAAACATTTACCAGCACACCACTGAAGATATTTGTTGTGGGAAATTGAATGTGCTCATTTAAGCTGTAAAGCTATAAATGAACTCATCAGACTTGTGTTAATTAATCCATCATTTTAGCTGCTGTTTTCTTATCAGACATAAAGTATTTTGATTCACTCTCTCTTATAGATGTAGAAAAAACTGAAGTGATCTCTGGCAGAGCTGATTCAAAAATTTTTCCACATATCTTTGTAATTATACTTGCTTTTTCCATTTATCCATTTCTTGATTAATTTTTTTCTAATTGGTCTATAAAAACAGATGCAAGTATGTTAAATATTCTCATTAGTGGTTTCACTTTGTATCTGTCAGTCATTTATATATTTTAAAAGTATGTCATTTGCATTTCTCCAAAGAGGATATACATATAGACATATGAAAAAATGCTCAACATCGCTAATCATCAGAGAAATGCAAATGAAAACCACAATGAGATATCACCTCACCCCAGTCAGAATGGCTTTCATCAACAAAACAAATAGTAATAAGTGTTGGAGAGGCTGTGGAGAAAAAGGAACTCTCATACACTGTTGGTGGGAATGAAGACTGGTGCAGCCGCTATGGAAGGCAGTGTGGAGGTTCCTCAAGAAATTACGAATAGAATTACCATATGACCCAGCAATCGCTCTCCTGGGTATCTACCCCAAAAATATAAAAGCATTTCTCTATAGAGACACGTGTACTCCAATGTTCATTGCAGCTTTGTTTACGGTGGCCAAGACATGGAAACAACCAAAATGTCCTTCAATAGATGAATGGATAAAGAAGTTGTGGTATGTATACACAATGGAATACTATTCGGCGTTAAGGAAAGATGATATAGGAGCATTTGTGACAACATGGATGGATCTTGAGAGTATAATGCTAAGTGAAATAAGTCAGACAGAAAAAGCAGAGAACCCTATGATTTCACTGATATGTGGTATATAAACCAAAAAGAACAAGACAAACAAATGAGAAACAAAAACTTATAGACACAGACAATAATTTAGTGGTTACCAGAGGGTAAGGGCCCACCCTTACCTCTGGGTGGGTGATGAGGGTAAAGGGGATCAAATATATGGTGATGGAAGGAGAACTGACTCTGGGTGGTGAACACACAATGGGATTTATAGACGATGTAATACAGAATTGTACACCTGAAATCTATGTAAATTTACTAACAATTGTCACCCCAATAAACTTAATAAAAAAAAAAAGTATGTCATTTGGCATATAGATGTTACTACATATTATATTTTTTGGATTTTACCTTTAATCAATGTAAAATAATTCCTTGCTTCATTTAATGTTTTTTGTCTTGACTTCTACTTTGATATAATTAATTCCACTTTTTCTTTGTCTGTTTTATCTTTTGTCCATAACTTTAACTTCTTTATATTATTTTGTTTAATTTGGCCTTTAATTAATATCTTATACTTGGAAGTGGGTTTTTGATCCAATCTGAGGATCTTTTTCACTTTATAGTAGAATTTAAGCTATTTACAGTTATTGTGAAAATGGATATATTTAATTTTTCCTTAGCTTTTTACTTATTTTATGGTTTCTTGTTATTTTTTTAAAAATCATTTACTATGTTGACTTAGTATCCTTGCTTATTTTTTCTCCCTTCGGTGATTTGGAATTTTTATTTTGTTAATGGTTATGGTGATTGGCAAAATAACCCCCACTCAAAAAATTTCAGGCCCTAATGCCTGTAAGCTATAAATATTACTCTAACAGGAAAAAGGGTCTTTGCAGATTTACAAGTAATTAAGTTAAGGATCCTGAGATGGAGAAATTATCTTGTATTATCTGAGTGAGCCATAAGTACACAAGAGAAAGACAGAGAAAGATTTCAGAGACAGAATAAAAGAGAGAGAAGGGAAAATAATCATTGAGGAAGAAATTGGGATGATGTGGCCACAACTCAAGGAATGCTGGCAGCCACCAGAAGCTGGAAGAAGCAAGAAACATATTCTCCCCTATGCCTATAGAGAGCACACAGTCCAGCCAATGCGTTCATTTCAGCCCAGTGATACTGGCCTCCAGAACTGTGGAGACTAAAGTCACGGTTGTTTTAAGCCATTAACTTTGTGGTAATTTGTTACAATAGTTATGGGAAGCTAGTTCAAGTATCTGTAAATTTTTGGAAAACAAATTTGAACATATATTTTCTATGAATGTGAACATACATACATATAAGTTTGGCATATATTTTATCTATCTATCTATGTATCTATCATCTATCTATCTATCTATCTATCTATCTATCTATCTACCTATCTATTTATTTCTGTAATTTCCTGTTAAACAGATATTGATTTATTTTTAATTTAGCATATATTTTATTGTTCCATTTCATCTCCATTGCTTCCCCTCCCCCCAATGGGATTATTCAGGACTTTAAGTTCCAAGTGTTAATACTATATTCTTTTTTTATATTTGTATTCTTATTAAATAATTATTTTCAAAACGTATATTAATTTTTATAACCATATTTTCAAATGACCAATTATTTAATTACAAACTGTATGTTGTATTAATTACTACTAATTATTTGAACTGTACTTTCCATATTTTACTTTCTTTATACTTTGGCCTAATCCTTACCTGGAATAATTGTAAGAAGTTTATGTAATAAACTGAAAAAAATATTTGCAGCTAATACTACAAAGTGTGCTTCTCTCCCCAATATGTATAGAATTCCTAATAATTAAGAAGTATAACACTCACAGCCCAATTAACAAATGGGCAAAAGATAAAAACAGACAGTTCACACAAAAAGAAATACAAGTGAAAATACGCTTTACTTTTTTTATAATAAAAAATGCAAATTAAAACTAGACTTAGATATAGTTTATGACCTGTCAGATTTGCAAAACTGAAATTTTAGAACCCTTAGTTGAAAATCAGTTTCCTTCAGAATATCAAGATTATCTTCTTACATTTAATGTCTGATACAAGTCTTATTTTTTTAATTGATAATCTTCCTCCAACCTGACTTAGTGTGATTTTGGGGTTTTTTTTCCCTTTAATTTTTACATTTCAGTTTCTCCATGATTTATTTAAGAATCTGTGGCCTTTAATTAATTTTTGAAAGGTACTCGCTGAGTCCTTTCTATTTGAAGATTTACATTTTGCTTTTCTAGGTTATAAACATTTTCCTCTATTATTTCTTTATTGTTTTTCTTCTACCTGCTTTCTTCTTTCTTTCTGGAATTCCCTGTTCAATAGATATTGAATCTTTGAGTTCTGTCTCTAGCCTTTTCTTTCATTTTTTAAAATTTATCTTTTTCCATTTAAGTTCTGGGATGTTTTCTTGAATACGTTTTCTAGTTCCCTGAATCAATATTCCATCATATTTAATTTGCTTTTTATTGCTTCTTGTTTATAATTTAGCAGTTGTGATGTGCATTTCCAAGTGCACTTTTATACTCTCAATCATTTTCTTTTTCATGATTACCTGTTACAGTTTCATCAATGTTTTGTCTCTATGAATCTTATTGTAAGCATACGTTACAAGTTTTCATTTTATTCGTATTTCCTTAGGAACAACTTAATGTGATGACTCAGATTGGCTCCAACTTTCAAAATGCTACGCAATTTTCTATAGCTATGATTTTCTCTATTTGATCAGAAGGGGTTCTAATTGTACTGCTAGTATTAACAGCTAATATTTATCGTGCAGGATTATTAGGAAGCAGGATTTGTGCTAAACGATTTACACACACCATTTTGTTTAATTTCAGAACAACTGGGAGCTAATTATTACCATCCTCATGACCCATTGCCATTTCAAGTTCTCTATCCCTCCACAGGACTAAGGCTGCTTACACAGAATCCTGTCCATATCCCAATCTGCACACTAGCAAGGAATGAACACTTAACTAAAAGGAGAGTGGATTTCCTCTACTTATGCATGAGACTTAGTTTCCCAGCTACTACCTCTGAGTCAAATGTCTTCTGTTGTCCACAGCTGTATTCCAGTTTGCTTTAGCTGCTCGTGATTAGCTGAGCAGTTCTGCTTGATCTTTTAGCCAATCCCAGCCACACTAAGTAATTTTCTTCACATGTCCTTTAGAGACTTATGTAAAAAGGCAATATTACATGTTTATTGAACTTGTAAAACCGCTCTAAACAATTCATAACACTGAGGCATTGGAAGCAATTCTGGCTCATCTCTCTGAAAGTTCTTGTTGCAAAGTCTCAGATCTAGAACAAATAATATTATAGCAATTTTATTTCCCAGTCAGCTTAGAAGTCCAGCACCCTGTGGCTATGTAGTGACACAGGGAAGCTATATCAGGATTCTTGCATACCGCATTCCCTGTAACAACGTGGGAATACTATCCCATTTTGTTGCCTCACACAGTTGCCCTCACTATTAGTAAGCTACGTTAAGTTGCCTGCTCTTTTCCTGACCTGCTTTCCTCACCACATGAAGCCTAAATCCAAATCAGATTAATGGGTAAACCTGCTGGGCAGTTATTTGGGCTGCCAACCAATATACAGGAGTCTATATTGGTCAGCTTCTGCCACCTAACAAACTCAAAGCTTAGTGGCTAAATATGACAATTTTTTTTTTCACTTATGTGTCTATGGCTGGTTGGAGACTGGCTTTTCTATCCTGGATTAGTTTAATGATTCCATTAATCTTGACTGGGTTTGTTCTTAAGTCTGTGGCTCAACTGATGGGGCAACTCTGCTATGCTTGTTTCTCATTCTCTAGGCCAGTGGGCTAGGAGAGTGAAGGCAGAGATGCAAGAGGAAATGTAGAAAGATTCACAGTCTCCTACAGCCTAGGCTTGGAACAAGCCCACTATCACTTCTGACCCTATATCAATGGCTGTAACAAATCGTACAGTGGGTTGAAAGTCAAGGGCAGAGAAGACTGCTGGCTGACTCTGAGGTGATGGCACAGGTGTAGTTGCAGGAAGGGGGTAAAGAACTGGGATGGATAATGGAATTTAGCTCAGGGGCAAATCATCAATGCAAATACAATGATATGGAATAAATGCATATATTAAGACCTACTTTTAAGGGCAGTACTGTATGTGTTTGGAAGGAATACTTTGTTAAAAAATTGGAGAGAAGAGAAAAGAATCTTTTTCTTCCACTAACCTTGGGTTCTATGGCTGGGGCCCTATATATTAGACTAGCAAAAGACAGATTAACAAGAGAAAAAGCAAAGAGATGTTTACTAACACATATATCATACATACACATGGGAGCACTTAGTGATGGATAACTCAAATGAGTAGTTAGAATTTGGGCTTATATACTACCTTAATAAAAGAACAATAAATTTTTGGAGAAGTGACAAAACAAAGAAAAAGACTGAGTTGGTAGGGCTGCAAATTGTGGGAAGACAAATATATTAAGAAAACTAATGGAAGATGAGGGCTAGTTAGTGAAGTTTGTTATGCAGATTCTTCTGGTTCCATCATCTCTGGGCTGACAAGGGCCTAGAACTGTTTCTGTGGATTAACTTCCGTCCTTCCTGGTAGAGAGAGAAGAGGGGATTTCTTAACAAATTTATGTCCTGATTTTAGGCAAATAGAGAAGAGAGAGTTTTTATTGTATCTAATTCTTCTCAATTATCTTCAGGTCAAAATAATCTTTATGCCAAAGTGGCATATTTTAGAGTGGCATATTCTGCTACCCTTGAGAATTTAAGGTTTGAGATTAAACATGTGTAAGACTTGTATGTTTATAACTTGCTGATTGCTAACCTTTCCAAGGAAGGATGTCGGGTTAACTAGAGGTAATTTACAGAGTAAGATATGTGAGTCTGGACCAGAGCCAAATGCTTGGGAGAAGAGAAAAGACTCAGTACTGCTACCATTCTCTGTCTTTTATTCGTAGGATGTTTAACCCCACCTATAAAACAGATGCTGAACAATAGAAATTCAATGTGACGGGGCAGCTGTGGGCCCTGCCCGCATATTCTGTTCCAGCCCTAACTAGAGAAAGCCTCGCTACAGAATCACTGGACCCAGCTACCCAGTTTATTTTTGAGAGGAGCTGCTGGGCTCAGACTGTGCCTCCCCAAAGTCCTGTAGACTTGCAGTCTATTGTGTGGAAATTCCTCAAACTATGTGAAACAAATAGCATTTGTTGTTGTTGTTGTTTTGTTTTGGTATGTAATCCACACGGTGTCTCAGCCAAGACAACCATGACACAGTGTCCAGGTCTAACCTGGAAACAGAAAGCATCTGAATATTTAGATTGAGAGTATTCAATGCAGAGAATGGGTTATCCCAAGAAATTAAAAAGCTGAAAGGCCAAAATGGGGACAGTAGAGCAACTCAGAGATTAGCAACAGCAAGAAACCTCTACCATGTGCAGGCTGGAGGGACAGAGTTATAAGGGCAGGGTGAGAGGTCACCAGAGGGAAATGGAATTGGGCTGAGTCTGACTGCCTGGAATGCCCCCTTTTTCCCCCCAAAGCAACTGCTAGAAGAAAGCTGCCTAAGGTGGGTGGGGAGAAGAGCCTGCACCCTCCTTCCTTCAGTCCTCCAAGATTCTCCAGAGCCTCCCATCAGCTGAACCCAGCTCTCAACAGCTGCCACAAGGAGCCTGGGAAATTCCGCTTATAGCCAGCCTTCTTCTGTACACAGAGAAAGCAGGGGGAGATAAGGGAAGGATCTGGGGACCAAGGGCTCTGGGCTGGCAGGTTTCTTCCCCCCATTCCATGTACTTAAAAATTTCAATGCCTACCCCAAGATTTCTATGAGTTCCCAGGAAACTTGGTTGGCTCTGAACTGCCCTTCCAATGAATTTGTTAGGTTTAGGAATTATCGTGTTACTGTAGGCAAAAAGAACAGGGCCACGGGGAAAGATGTGGAGGAAGTGAAAGAGGAAGTGTGGGAAAACAAACAGGAGAGGAGATGAGATCATCCTTAAGAAAAAATACAGCAACCAGATTGGCCAGTACCAGATTTGGTTGGCCAAGAGTAGATCCAGGACGCCATCTTGTCCCTCAAGGTGAACTTAAGCTAATTGTAATGGATTATATATTATAATATTAGCATTGCAGTTAGGGAAAATCTCCACCTCCGGTACAGCTATGACAGTTCCAACAAGGGCCAAATAAGGACAAAAATCCCTCCTCCTTATGGGAAGGAGTAGTCAGCAAAGACCCGCCCAGAAACACCTACAATGCCACTCCTAAATCTTGAATATTTCGTGCCCTCATTTTAGAAATAATAAATTACTAAGCCTCTTTGTTCTTTGACGCAGTTGCTCTTATCCAGGCCTGCCTGCTATCCCTTCTTGAGAGTGTACTCTCTCTCTCTAATAAATGCATCACTTGCTTTACTTATTAGATTCATCTTGGAATTCTTTCTTGTGACAATACCAAGAACTCATTTCCAACAACAATCTCACACCTTCCAAATGTGCCGTTCTGATTGGCCCAGATAAAAACTTTCCTTAATTTTCATTAAACAAACAAAATGAGAAAGAAAACTTTTAAGACATTTGTGAATCTATTTGATTCTGTGAAGATTTGCAGAGTAATACAATTTTAAAGTGACTATTGGAAAATCTTGTGTTTTAAAAATCTAATCTATAGACACATAGATTAGGAGACATACCCCCTTTCCGTGAAACAAAATTGGATCTCTATACCCTAACTCCTCAGTCTCGGTACTAGGAAGATAATTCATTATGAATGAGGGATAGAGTTCCT
Organism: Rhinolophus hipposideros; assembly: GCF_964194185.1. Taxonomy (NCBI): domain Eukaryota; kingdom Metazoa; phylum Chordata; class Mammalia; order Chiroptera; family Rhinolophidae; genus Rhinolophus; species Rhinolophus hipposideros. Next base: position 45,622,096 of record NC_138052.1, read on the forward strand.
TTTCTAGGTGTCCTCTTCACTTTAGTGACCAGAGAAGACTATAACTGGTCAGAGAGTGCTGCTAAAATGAAGTAACAGCACAAAAAGGACAATTCCTCAGACTGGCTCTGGATCAACTGCAGCCAGGAATAGGGAAGATTCTTATGAGTTCCTTCATGGTCCTGGACCAGTCAGCTTTTGCCAGGACTTTTTTTTTTTTTAATTAAAGTTTATTGGGGTGAAAAATGGTTAGTAGAGTTACATAGGTTCCATGTGTACAATTCTGTAATACATCATCTATGTATCACATTGTGTGTTCACCCCCCAGAGTCAGTTCTCCTTCCATCACCATGTATGTGATCCCTTTTACCCTCATCTGTCACCCCTTCCCCCCCCCTTACCCTATGGTAACCACTGAACTATTGTTTGTGTCTATGAGTTTTTGTTTCTTTTATTTATTTATTTTTTTATTTTTATTTTTTTTATTTTTGATTTATTTATTTTTTAATTTATTTATTAGTTTCAGGTGTACAAGACAAGGTAATACTTAGACGTTCATCATTTATATCCCTCACACTGTGAACCCCCCCCCCATCCACTATCCCTCCGACCTCACACTGAACCATCACATTATATATATAAAATTATAGTTGGCATTCATTAATGTTTAGCTTCTGGTGTACAATGCCATGATCAGGTATCCACAGTATCCCTGAGGTGGTCTCCCAAATAGGACGCATGTCCATCGGATACGCCAGGACTTTTTTAAAGATACTGTTAGGATCCAGATTTTGACACTGATTAAAGAATCAAAAACAAACAAACAAAAAATAATTAAAATAATTAATAATTAAATAATTAATCGTTGATAATTAAAATAATTAAATTTATTTAAATAAGAATAATTGCTAGGAAAGATTCCTATTAGAGGTCTAGTGTTAAATCAGAATTGGAGAAAACAATGTTGACAGGCAGAAAACTTAAAAATCTATTCTTCTTTGTCCTAAGGATTTGAAAAATTCCTGAAAGATTGTGACTATATAAGTCTCCTCTCTCCCACCTAATAATTAAGTTTTCACAAAAAACCAGGGTCCCTGGGGTGTTTGAAATGGTTGTAATGACCTTATTGCCAGGACTATGTATTGACATGTTTCAGAAAGATGCTTAGAGTCCTCAGAAAGCCAGTCATCACAAGTCTTACCCTCCCTCCATTATTCACTATAGAATTTAGGGTGATAAGTACACTGGTTTTAGGAGTGTGAAGAAAATATGGTCTATTTAGTAGACACTCATCTATAACATTATTATGGAAGCTTCCTTCTTCGAATAGGGCTTGGTATACTCCTTGAATCAACAACATTTCACGATGACATTGTATGATCCCAAGGAATCTCCAACATCTCTTTTCTGTTCACCAGGTCTCTGAAAGATCTCACACGTTCTGTGAAATATTTTATCATTGTTAAGAAATATTAATCATGTCCATCCTGAATAAAGCCAATCTAAATGTAAAATATGATAGGTATTAGCTTTGTTAACTAAGCTTCCATTGGCAAAATTTACTATTGCTTTGGAATTGAGAATTATAGTACTTTTATATAGAAAAAAAGTCAGGTTCGCTTTTTAATCAAGATTTTAGTGGATGTAACTATAATTTTTAATCAACTCAATGTTATAATTATTAATAGCATCCCTTCTATATGTAAGGCAGTTTGTTTTAGAGTGGAATTGTTATACTTAACCAGGACATAAGTGAATTCTGTGTACTCGGTTGTTTTAAATTTTCCAATTAACAAAAAGATACATGTAATATCTTTTGGCTTTTTTTACATGCTTTCGTGGGTTTAGTTAACTTGTTATGCTATCATTGCAGGATGTTAGAGGGTTTCACATGTGCATTCATGAAAGTATTGCATTTCACATTTAAAAGCCAAGTTCAGCAAGTAAAAATTATGTTTCAGTGGATTCAGTGTAATATTTGAATTTAAAAAAATAAGCAAATGGATAGACTATGAGAAATGAGTCACAGAAGTTCAAAAGATTAGAAAAAATGTTCTAAGTTAAGATAGTTCTGGAGGTTATTCTGATTATCTTCATTCATTCCTTTTGACCCCCATAATCTTACAGATCTTCAGAAACATAAACATCTCTTGCCAATGTGCAGTACTATGGAAGTGGAAGGTATTGGTATATTTTTAGATTTTTGTTGTTTCTCCAGTTAGTCACATGCAAATTTCAGGTATCTTTTGCCTAAAATAAGGATTCTAAAAATCTGTGTTACAGTGATAAGACCTGATATTGCTTGATTTTGTTGTTGTTGTTAATCCCTTTTTCTATCTCGTTTTCAGTTTCAGTACTTTCTATTGCACTGTCTTCAAATTCACTTACTCTTTTTTTCTGCAGTGCCTGATGTATTAGGTCCATCCAGTAAAATTTTCATTTCAGAAATTTTAATTTTCAGTTCTAAAATTGTGACTTGGCTCTTTTTTATAGCATCCATTTCTTTCCTCATTGAATATGCTTTCTTTAAATCCTTAATTATGTTCATTATAGATGATTTAAAGTCCTTATGTATTAATTTATTTGTTACTACCATTTCTGGGTCTGCTTCTATTGACTGATTTTCTCTTCATTATGGGTCACATTTTCCTGCTTCCTTGCAGTTCCAGTGAATTTTTGTTGTGTGCCTTGTGAATGTTATTGAGTGTATGAATTTTGTTATCTTTCTTTGAAGAAGATTGGGTTTTATTCTTGTGAGCAATTAATCTATTGCAGATACCCTTAATCATTTTGACTCTTGTTTTAAAGCTTTGGTACGGCATGTGTGGTTTTACGTACACTGTAGTGGTAATTTAGCTTTAGTCTCAGAACAGAGCCTTTCTGAGGCCTCTACTAAATGCCCACTTGTCTAAGGATGTCTCTCCACTCTGGCTCAAGTACAGAAGTTGAATGTCTTCCAGTTCTCTGGAAGCTCTAGTGCTTCAGTTTATAGTTTCTTTGTCATTGTTTTTGCATAGTCTCATTAAGTTTCAATCTATGCATGTACAGATTAATTTCAGACAATTCAAGGAAGTCCTCTGAAGATTTTTGGAATTCTCATTCTGTTTAGTTCCCCTTTCTCTTGTTTTTTTGTACCACAAATTCTAGCTGTCTTGGCCTCCCTCATCTCTGCTCTGTCTTCTCAGCTCAGTGAGACTATTGTATTTTCCTGGGATTCTCCCTCTCTGCCCCATGACCTGGAAAGTGCCTCTAAGCAGTTAATCTGGGTAATTGTAGGGTTTGCCTGCTTGTTTTACTTCTCTCAGGGATAACAGTCCTGCTTGTAGTTCAATATCTGAAGATAATTGCTTCAAATATTTTACCCAGTTTTTCAGTGTTTTATCACAGGAGAACTAATCTAGTACAAATACTCCATCAGAGCGAAACCTTAAGTTCCAAGACTAAATTTTTAAACCAGAAATATTTTTTTCCAGGAGCTTTCTTATAATGCTAAACAATATTTTGAATTATTTTTAAATTACCAAAGTCATATTAAAGTAAATAAAAAATAAATGGGAGAAATTTCCAATGCATTCAACTGTGGCTACCTTTTTGCAGGTCAATGAAAAATAAAACTTTAAGATCCAAGTAGTACTTATGTTTATATCAAGATTTTTCAGTGTATGTCCCTCCCATTTTTATCTCTACCTTCATATTCCCAAGATGAGCCATTCATTTGCAATTATTTTTATTTAAAAATAAATTGTTTCCAGAAGGGGTTTATATTTGATTTAAGATAGTTATTTGGAAAATGCTTAACTATACAAAATGTGTCTTAAAATATTCTCTAAGTAGAAATTGTATTAGCTAGATAATTCCATGGGTTCAGAACAAATGTAAATATTTCCAGTTTCTCTCTAGCAATCTAACAATATTAGTAATAATAATAGCTAATACTTATATAGGTTTTATTATGTTCCACATACTCCAAGTACTTTACATATGTTAACTTGTTTAATAAGCCTACGAGGTAAGTGCTATTATTTATTTACTGTGCAGATGAAGAAAACAGAGCTACAGAGAGATCAAGTAATTTTTCAAGGTCACAAAGCTAGAATGATTCAAATGTATTCTGAATAAATTTTGGAGACAGTGCCTCTGTCCTAGCCAGAAAGCAGACCTCATTAGATGATGTAATCATTTAAGTTTACAATCCTCTGATTGCTGGCTCAAGGCCCAAACTCATACTCATACTTAAGGAAGATCTTGCCAGATTAAGTCAACTGGAGTGTTGCCTGCATTCATTGTTTAAGACTCATATCATCATAAATATCCTGTAACTAAGGCCGGAATTGAGGAGAAAAGCAGTCATTCACACCAGCAGTATTACTTGGATTTAAAAAGCTGGCATTTTTGCTAACATAAAAATGTTGTATTTAAGATATGGTTCACGTCAATTTAAATGAAAACAACATTCTCCGTTGTTTCACTACACGGTTGGAGTTTGAAAGACTTGGAAAGTAGCTGTACTTTTGGAACTCTTGGTGGGAGACAGTCTTTCAGCACAAAAAATCTTCATGATTAAATTGTCTCTGTGTTAAACGCCCCCCAGAAGAGAATTGCTCATCTTATTTGGTAGAAAATCTACTGATGGAGGCAGAAACTAGTGGCTAAAAGAGGGGACAAGAAGGTGCCCCTGACAAAGCTAGGAATTCAAGTTAGGAAAGGGGTGACCTGGTGATACCATATAGTGCATGCTGGGTTTCATTCACAAGCAAACCAGGAAGAAGTGCCATTTTGGTGGGTGAAATCTCCCAGGAACCGAGTTATGATAGGTGGTGATGTATGAATGCTAGTGACAGGAGACACTATAGACCTGGCTTTTCTGGAATACTGAAAGCTTCTCTATAGGGGCCTGAAGCTGATGGCCATGTGTGTAGGGTAGTTAGCATTACCTCCTCAGGGATTTCCTCCCATCTGAGTCCCTGGCTGGCATGACTTAGGGCGTATATTGATTCTATCTGACCTGAAATGTACTATTGCCTGATCAGCATGGCTTAACTTTATGGTACAAATACATCTCCTCTGGATAAAGACTCTGAGCATTGAAAAAAAAACCAAACTAAAAACAGGTGCCCCTTTCCCAATACAAATGGCCAAAAAATCAAAACGATATTAAGCCAGAATATGCACATTTTACGTTAAAGAGGAATTAAAATAGTTTTCTCCCCCTGGATTTTCAGATTGCAATATTCTAGGTAACTTCATCGAAGCTAAATGTAACATTTTTCCTTTCTTGTTTTTTTGGTACCCAAGCATGTTTATTCTACCCATTCAGTAATTCAGCATAGTCCACTAGACAGTTCAAATTTTTTTCATGAAAATGTTTTCATGTCCCAGCTTTATTTCCGTTTTGAACTTATTTGCCAATCATTCTTAACACTACACAAAATTGAATTATTGTATCAGTATGCAGCTAAGACAATAATGCTTACTTTTGTAAACTTGGAAAAAAACTCAAAGAAAATTATTACAGCTCTTTGACCTTTTATCATCGTAAATATCCTGTAACCAAAACCAGGATTTAGAAGTGGGAGCAGCAGACTTTAGGGATAGGGTGGGGTTGAGCGAGGCTTAGAATACTCAATCTGAAACATATTTTGATAAACGTTTCTTCTGGGAAACAGGGAATTGAACAATTAAAACCTTTTATATGGTACTGGGCAGGGAAATGTCTAAGAGCTACAGATAATAAATAGGTTGCAGAGAACTTGAAAACAGTGGAATAGTGAGAAAGCATTGAGCCATTATGCATATTAATGCCAACCTGGTACGTTTGTAAATTGTGGCACTAATAATCTGTGTACAAAAATGAACATAATTTTATGATCACAAAATAAAGGGGTTAAATTTCTAAGAAAAGCATGTGCTTGGGATGAGTCAAATATTTCATAGTACTATCATTTAAAAATTAATTTTATGACAATCATGGACATATTTTAAATTAACAGAAGTATTTCCCCAAATCTGTCAATAAAAAAATCTCCACTGCAATTTTGAAAATGGGTTAATTCATCGGAAAATAGGACAATTTTTACCGTGAATTTTAACATATATAGAAAGTCTGTTATATGTAGACCCACGAATAGAAACCAAATATTTGCAATGCAGATCAAATCTGCCTAAATAGACTGAAAAACTTTATTTACAACTTAGTAAACAAAAAAGTTCATATATACAATTATGCTATTTGTTGAGATATTATGGGTTTAAAATTGTTAATAAAAATTATAGCTTACTGGAATTTATATACATCTTTAAAATTTTCATTAGTTACTCAAAAAGTGTTTTAGAATTAACTTTACCATTTTAATACCTGAATTAAGTTTCCTTGGCAGGTGGGCATGTCTCATCTGCTAATTTACCAGTTATTTGGATCTCTTGCCAATTGGAGTATTTGTAAATGTGGAATGATTGTACAAATCCATTTGGGTTGAGCTGCAGCACATGTCTTCATGAAATAAATATTAATTGCTCCACCACACAGAGGGCACGTGTAACATCAAGTCTATTTTCTTTTTCTCTATTTAAATTAAAGTTGCTTAAACCCCTACATGCCAGATTGGAAAGAAATCCTATAATACACACTTGGGGCTCCCGTAATCCCTTTGCTCATTCAAAATTGTAGTAGGTTTTCACCCAATAAAAGAGGTCCATCCACCTTCACTTCGACCTGGGGAAGAATTTTGTGTCTGAAGACCTGCCGTTGCCTTGCAGTCACTGCTCCTTGCTGCAACACTGTCCCTCTTGAGTGTCCACTTGATGGTCCACAGCCAAAGGGAAGTCACCCTCAAGTAACTTCTGCCCCAGGTCTTCCTAAGCTTCCAAAGGAGGCCACATCTTTGGGTGGCTCCTCTCGACCCAGGATGGTTCTCTGGATTTCCTGGACATCACTTATGTGCCCATGCAGCTAAGTTCTTCTGCTTAGAGGTGCTGTGTTTGAGCTGATTAGAAGATTAGTCCATCACAGAATATGCAACTCCTGTCCTTCTTTCCGGTCTCAGAAATGCAGGGAGGTTGGGGGAGGGATTGGCTACCCCTCCTTTCTTTTCCAACTCTAAAGACACAGAGTGCTCATTTCAGACCCATCGGAAAACAGAGCTTGCTTGTCTTTGAGAGGAACCCAGGTTATTTTTAATGGAAAATACTTTCTCTGCTTCCATCATCAATCCTCCTGCCCAGGATAATCCAAGGGAATCTCTGCCATCTATCTTGCTAAAGCAACAAATAAATAACCACCAGTACTACCAACAGCAACACAATTCAAATTAGAAGTTAAATACCCAGCAGGTCACCCCACCACTTTTATACCATTAGATAGCATTAGATAGCATTAAAATAGTTCTCCACTATTTTGAAAAATCTCTACTGTTTACAGTAAACTACCTACATCTTCTTTTAGGTACTGAATTTAGGTAACAATTTTAGAGGGGACCTACTGTTGTCTATTCTCCAGGTAGGATACAGAGCACTGATGTCCAGAACTTTCTGTGATGATGGAAATGTTCTCTATCTGTACTGTTTAATATGATAGCCATTAGCTACATGTGGTCACTAAGCACCTGAAATGTGGCACATGCAACTAAGAAACTGAACTTTTCATTGTATTTACTTTTAAATAATTTAAATTTAAATAGCACATGTGGCTAATAGCTAATGCATTGGGCAGAGTATTTGCCTTTACTACTCTTTATGAAAAATATTAATCAAAATTCATTTCCAGAGTGAATTTTTTTTCCTTAAACTCTGAGCTTAAATAGACTCCTCTTTAAAGAAAACAAAACACTTCATCTGGTATTAAGAAAAACACACATGCTGAAACGACGTATTTTTGTTCTTTTATCAAAACAAAAGTTTATTATAAACTTTAGGGCCAGATATTTTTGCTGGATAAGCCTTACCCATCAGCTTTTCCCTCTTCCACAGCATGGCTCTTATAAGTTAAACATTTGCAGTGGTAACATAAATAATTTCTCTCCAAAATTAACACACACTGAATATTGAGCGCAGAGACATTCTCTGCCCCTCCTCAACCCATCTGTCTGTCAACATCACCTGCCCCAAAGAGCTGTTCTCTGAATTGACTCATTTATAAAATGTGCTTTTTTGCCTCTTGAGAATAAGACTCTACTGTGTAGAGAAATTGAAAATTAAAAATAAATGGGAACTTACGCTATTTCTTTGGATTTACTATCTCTTTGACAACTTGCCTTCTACTAAGATGGGACTGTGTTTGGTTAATAGTCTCATCCAACAGTCTTGAGGTTATGTCCCACCCAAAAAGCTAAATATATATGAAGCTTGATTGTCTTCAGTAGGAGGTATTTTAATTTACCACAAGGCCACAGTTTTGCCCACAGTTATTTTTAGAAACATGTTCATATTAGACAATTGTATCCTCTGCCATAAGGACTAAAGTTAGTTGCCAAAGATCCATTTATCTTCTCTCACACTCAGGAGGTCCCCAGTCTCGAAAATTATATATGTATATATATATAAAAAATGTCTGACCACTCAGGAATAATTACAATGTCCAAATATTATACATTTCTGGGTAGCCAAGACTTGAATTTGCTAAGAAAAATGATTCACTTTTGATTCTGTGACAAAAAGGCTGAGGAATTTCACTTGAAAAAGTTATCTATATTTAGGAAGTCTAATTTATGCAATTTGTGGTCAACTGGTCTTTTAATAAATAATTGGTATATCAGAGTCTTCAGTAAACATGCTTTAAAAACTGGCTCTGTGAGAATTTGTTTGAAAAGAATTTCAATTCCAATTTAGTTACTGGTATACACAACAAATTATTTTCTACTGGAATGAAAAATTACAGCTGATTTAAAAAATACATTTTCCCTTCATCTGTCTAATATAGTGGCCTGAGAGATGTGCCATGACTATAATGATATTTTTTTTCCAGAATTCAAAGCTATTGTACAGTCTATACAAGTATCATGTAAAATCATGTTTAATTGAAAATGACTGCTACTGAAGAATGGGAGTCATACACCAGAGTATGCATTAGAAATGTACCAATGGGGATATGTGAGCAAACAAATGCTGGGAATTTCGGGCTGATGCCTTAGAAGTTTTCTCTGGTGGGTCTGAGCATGAAAAAGAATTACATTCTGGAGGAAGGTAATAACACTGCGTCACTGGGTCGGTGTCTGAGCCCAGACTGGGATTGATTAAATCTCTCATGCACACAATATGGCTAGGGGCAAGCACATGAGAAACACAGAGATATATATTATTTATTTCTGTTGTACTTAGCTCAGTGGGATCGGTGCCTTTTAAAAATTAACTACTTAGACACTGACATGGATCATTTGGAGTCAAAGAAGGGATTGTCACACTGAACATGTTCTGTCTTCACCAAAGAAGGGGCAGGATGAAGGGGCTCAGATCACAGCAAAAATTTTGCCTAAAGGAGGATAGAAACCTCCTAAATGAAGTAATGAGATATGAAAGCAGGTCTTGGAAAAATTGCTACAATCTTTTTCCCTAAAATATTTTTTTAAAAATAGGGTAGTCTCCCTTTGTCTGGCAGAGGTGCCTTAAATGCAGCTTCTTGAGCAATAAGGGCTGTTCTGCAACTAAGGCTGGGAGTTGCCCAGCTGTGGCCGTAAGTCTGAGATGCAGCTGTTTCTTTCTATCCGTGGACCCTTGTACTGCACATCCCGCCACAGATTCACTTTGCAACGGAGCCAACAAGGCTCAATAATTATTTGTTGGCCCAAATGAACAAAAATGAGGACACTGGTTATCTATTGCTGCATATCAACATATTCTGTATTTAGCAGCTTAAAACACAAACACTTGTTATCTCACAATGTCTGTGGATCAGGAACTTTGGAGTGGCTTAGCTGGGTGGTTCTGGCTCAAGGTTGCTCCTGAGGTTGCAGTGAAGAGGTTGATGGGGCTATGCAAGCAGAGACAGTGTCTCCTCTACTGTAGGAGTTTGGGATCCGAAGGGGCAATTATAAAGGCACAGGAGGCAAATCCAGTGAGGCAATGGGTAAAAATCCCAAATTTAGGCATACCTGGAATTAGGCTAGTGAAAACAGAAGGATGTAAGGAAGAACAAGGAGGAGTCAGAATGTCAAAGTAGAATGAAGAGTAACAAGAGGTGAGCTAACAAGCAAATGTAGTATAGTTGTACCCCGTTATCTGTGGGGCATGTTCCAAGCCCCCCAGGGGATGCCTGAAATTACCGATCATACTGAACCCTATGTACAGAGGCTGCCACAAAATGTATACACATTTTAAGAAAGGAAAAAACTGTGTTGAAATTGTAACACTCAATACATACCGATAACAAAAGATGAATACAAATCATGTGTATACATTTATTTGGCACCCCCAGTATACTATGATTTTGCTATACATACATACCTATAAAATTGAAACTACTTTGTACTTTGGGGCCATTACTAAGTAAAAGAAGGGTTTCGTCAACACAGCACTGTGATACCTCGACTGTCGATCTGATCACGGAGACACACAGTAAGTGACTAACGGGCGGGTAGTGTGTACAACACGGACACACTGGACAAAAGGATGATTCACATCCCAGGAGGGACAGAGTGGATGGTGTGAGATTTCATCATGTGTCTCAGAACAGTATGCCGTTTAGAATGTATGAATTATTTCCAAAATTTTCCATTTAATATTTTCGGACCATGGTTGACTGCAGGTAACCGAAACTGTGGAAAGCAAAACCACTGCTAAGGGGGAACTATACTGTACATGACTTGGAACAGAGAGGACCGGAGGGTAGATCGGGTGAGAAAAGAAGCTAGGCTGGAAGTACCAGCCAGAGCATCCTGATTTGGCCGTCTGCTGCTTCATGCCCGTGCTTGTGCCACCGAGGTAATAGAAAAAGGTTAACAGATAGGATAGATGGAGAGGGAGTTTTAGGAGAGAAGGGGACTTTTTTACCCTGAAAGCCTCCCCCTGTAGGAGTTGCCTACTCACCCTGGGGTAGTTCTGGCATTCCATGAACACTACCTCAGGCCAGCTCCTAACCTTGCTAAAGTTTCTGCTATGATATCATGCTCCTGCTTCTGTCACTGTAGAATTCTGAAAATATTTATTTGCAACCCCCACAGATAGAACATAAAATCGATAAACATTAGGCTCCATCAAAATCTTTGAAAATATGTCGCCATAAGGAATATGTAAAGAATTTCCCTCTTGTTGTTTTAAAAACAATTGAGAAAATTAGAAAATGGATGGGGCACTGGATCATATGAAGTCACCATTGCTTTATTGATTTATTTATTTTTGGTGTGATAATGGTATTGTGGTTACCTAAGAAAATGTCATTGGTACTTAAAGTTCTAGAGCCTCAGACTAGTATCTGGATGCAATCTCTCCAGAAGATTCCCAGTTTTGAATGGTCTGGATCTGCGAAACATTTCCCATGTTGCTGGCGTGATGTATTTGACAAGCTCACATCGGACACAGCCTTCAGGCTGACCCACCGTCTTTGCCCTGCTCACCCTCTGAATTTGGACCTGCAGCCAACCTTCTAACTTCTGACACGGGGATGTGTTACAGCGCAGTGGCCTCGCTTCACTCTTTAGATCTGAAACCGGCCCTCTTTTTCTGGCTTCAATATTTTGCTCCTTCCTCAACTACAATAGGAACTCTCCTTCTGGCAATATGATATGAGTTTTCCTAATATAGATCTTTTGATTTCACATCTGAGCTCAGAGTGTATGTGTTTGTACATGTGTGGTGCGTGCTTGCTGGATTTGTCATGAATATGAAATGAGATCTTCACATTGATGACCCTATTTGATACTCTGAAACCTGTCTGAGACACATCAGCTCTTCATTTTGTATACAAAGTCCCTCCTTAGACCACCCATTAGGTTTGTTTCTTTTCTGAAGGATGCTTCCTACACTGAACATACTGGTTGAGTGAAAATTACGGACCCGCACTGAATCCAATGAATGACCAAAGTTATCCTGGCTTGGAAGATCAACCCAACCCATATCTCTTCAACTTATTAATCATGTTTCCTCAAATACCAACTTCTCTATTCTGCTCTTGTATTATGTATTATCAAATTAATGTCATAATTTCTACCAAACGTTTGCAGTAATTTACTGACTTATAGAGAGTGCCTTGGGGAGTACGTGGCCTGGGAAACCCTCACAGAACCAGAACTTAAACTTCCAAATTCCAACATAATAATTCATAGAAGGAGTGATTTAAATCACTCATGCTGAGAGAAGCAAATTCTTCACCTGACTATTAAATAGAAAACTAAACACACGAGAGCATTATGGAGTAAGCAGTTATATCTTTTAGGAGTTGCTACAATACACTTTAGCAATTTGCATTTGTTCTTCAGTTGGCCAGAGAGAATTACAAGCAGCCCTGTGGGCCCTCTCAATTCCAGGCTTACGCTTCCATTATGCTCTGGGACCCTCCTCCTCGGTCCCCCCCCCCCCCACACACACACACACACTCCACTGAATAACGCTCCTTGGAGCAGCAAAACTGAGGCCCAAGCTAAGATGAAACCTGTCGTTCATTTTTAGGAACCCAGGAAATGGCTTATATTTATTTGACCCTAATTGAATTCAATTGGAAATATTTACAAAGTTTATTTGGTCTATAACACCTTTTATTAGATGCTGAGAAGTTTAAGGAATTTGTAAAGAGAGAAAAAATAAGAACTAATCCCTAGTCTCAAGGTGCGTTCAGCCTAATAAAAATTTACACATATGCTTATTATATGAGAGAAAAGTAAGAGCTCTGAGATAGTCTAAAAAAGCCCTAAGGGGGTTCAAAAGAAAGGAGATGTTTGGGCAGTTGGGCAGAAAGGGGGTGGTGTGAGGCTGCATTTAGCATAGTCCTGAAGTGAAAAACGCGATTTTAACGGCAGCAATAGGGGTCAGAAGGGTATTCTCTAGGCCAGAGATTGGCAAACATTTCCTGTAAAGGGCCAGGTAATAAATACTTTATGGTTTGCTGCGCACATCCTGTCTCCATTGCATACTCTTAGCCTCTACCTTTTAAACATGTAAAAACCATTCTTAGCTTCCGGGCTGTACAAAAACAGGCTGCAGACAAAATCCCATAGGGCCTAGTTTGCCAACCCCTGGTGTAGGTGCCTCATCAAAGATGTAGATGGGGGAAGCTACAGTGTGTTTCCTTTGGCTGAAGTTTATGGATGTTTTTGGGGGAGAGAGTGGGAGATAGGATTAGAAAAACTAGTTAAAGCTCTAGTATGTGGAATTTTGGATGCCAGAAAGGGGGTGGTTGTGAGGCAACAGAGAAAAGCTGGAAGTTTCCAAGCAAGGAAAATAATGTGACAGAGCTTCAATTTGGTTGATTAATTTGATGAGAAGATGTAGGATGGAATAGTGTGGGGTGATGGGGGACGTACACAGGGGAAAACACATGAGGTCTGAATTAGGATCATAGTTACAGGGATTGAAAGGTGGAGACAGGACGGACCAGGTGCCTTTTTATGAAGGAAAGAACTGAGCATATTGTTATAGAAAGTACATTCGCATAAATAAAGCATGGGATTATGAATGCAAGGCTTAGTGGAACAAAATGAATCATTAATACAGTCATTAGTAATACAAGATTTCACAATGTCACTGTCAAGTTTTATTTTACCAACTGGAATTTTGATTCTCAAGCTGCTGAATGCAGGAAAGTAATTTCCCATAAAACTGACACCTGGTCAGCTGAGATTCTTCTGGAGATCTCCTATCTGATGATCGACTGAGGATTTATTAAAGACTATTTGTCATTAAAGATGGCCACGTCTCAGGAGAAAAGCAGACAAGAGCCATATATGAAAAAAAAAAGTGTGGGAGAGAGAGACATTCAATTACATTTTTTAAATATGAAGAAGAAAACAACTGAAGTAACATTACTGTAATTAATTCACAAAGCTATCAAATCTAACTTCTTTTTGTAAGCTATGTTGTGGGGACAAAACCCCAAAAAACAGTTTCCAGGCTCTCGGCCTCACATAGAAAGGTGCTGGCTCGGGTAGTAAATGGCCATTAACTGTGATCAGATGGCCAGCAGCTGTGGCTAGTTGGCCGTCAGCTGTAACCCGTAAGCCATTGGCCACTAGTATAACGGCTGTGGCTACGCTAGCAGAAAGGAATGGGGGCTAGCAAGAAGATGGTGGCTGGCAAGCGCGGACTGCTGTTAGGCAGATTATGCAGATCCTGCTTCCTGTGTCTCCAGCCCAGCCACCAGCAAGAATATATTGGTTTTATTCCCCTATCTATGGCTCCGTGGGTGTTCCTTTTTGGCCTTACCGTGTCCTGCATTCTTGGGCGGGGAGTGGGAGCTGAGACCCTGCATGACAAATGGCGCAGCGAGCAGGGTCCCCTGCGTGACATATGTAGAATGAATAAAAACAGAGACCTCACAAAGAACATTCTAGCAATCCTAATTTTTCTCCTAATCATCAGAGTTTTCCCCTCTAGAAGGAATAGAAACTATATACCAATGCTGTTTTGTTATCACTTAAACAATGAATACCCAAGGACACTCTGTTGTGTAACTCCAAACATGTTTTTGAATCAGCCGCTCCCCAAGCAGAATACTCTTGGTCAACAGCAGAAAGAACTTCAAGGGAATATTGGGGTGGGGGGGGCGGAGAGGGTGAAAGGAAAGCCCTAAATATATATATATATATATATATATATATATATATATATATATACATGTATATATACATGTATATATATGTATGTATGTATGTATGTGTATATATATATATATATATATATATATATAAAACAGTGAAATGTAATAGTGAAAATGATCATACTGAAAAGATAAATAGAAACTAGTAAGTGCTCCAAATATTCTCGTGTATTTGAGACCTTTTCCTAGGACTTAGAAATTATTGAGTCTTCAGAAACATAGACGAGAGTAGTTTCATAGAAGGTGCTAAATGGTTATTGGCTCTTGTGATTACAGTCTATAAATACTGAAGGTTATTCCTTTCATGAGCTTCTTGGGCAGAGGATTTAAAAAAATGTTTTTAGACAAAACAACTCCCTGTCCTGCACCCGCTTATACACTGAGTAGTTTTTCAATTTCATTTAATGAAAATGGCTTCCTTTCATATATCAAGAAATTGTACCACAATTTTAAATGATTGTGTTTTTTTTTTCACTTAGCCTATATAGCTAAAAATGGCCAACTCAAAAAAAACAACAGTTTTTCCTGTCACTGTATGCAGTTGTGAATTTGAGGCAACAGAACAAATTCATTCTAAATGCAGAACTCTCAGAGAATTATGCCTTTTTAAAGAAATAACACCACCTATTGTAAATTATGGGTAATGATTGATGGGGAAGAATTTATGCTTGTAGCCCAAAAAGTAAAATTCTCTAGAATCTTCCTAATTCTATTCTTTCCTATCAAAGAAATTCATGGCAAACTAGTAAATTCATTATTTCTCTATTGAGTACACTTAGCCACCAATTACATGAAAATGTATTATAAAAATAATTGCTCTCCATCCTCGTTAACCAACTATTAGCAAGAAAATGATAGAAAAATCATTCAATTTATTAGTTCTACAACAGTATTTCTAATGAATCCTCTTATCAAAGTGTGTGTAGAAAACCATTTCCCTCCCCATTTTCTAGTGAATTAGGCAGCACATGAACAAAAAGATAGATAGTCCTGTGTGAACACATTACAGCATTCCCCGTGGACTATGGAGACTGTTCAGTATCTGGGGGAAAATTAAATTTTGCCTTTCCACTCACTGCTCCTTCTCACAGGCATAGTAGAAGGTTTAATTGAACCTGGCACACCCTCATAGATTTTCTACACAAAATTCACTATTTATTCCTTTTTGAGTAATTGCAAGGAAGTGAAGTAACCTTAGATTAGGTGTGCCATAAAGCTCAAAAGAAAAGGAAAGTGCTCTCAGAGATCTCCATAAACCTGCAGGGAGCCAGCTGGGAACAAAAGCCTGGCACCTGTGCTTTACCCCACCCTTCCCTCTGGTGGATGCAGTCTGGGATCTGATTCCCCACCCCCACACCCCATCTGTGGCTACAGCTGAGCCCCACTCATTTCCTGAAAGAAATGCTTATCAGGTGCCACCTGATTGATTTTCACTTCGGTTCACACTACCCACCTTTGGTTCCAGGTCGGTAAGTCGTGGTTGGATTTCTGTCTGAAGGGTCTGCTTATTCATCAATAATTTGGGACCGAAAACATGGCACTTTAGCTGGTCTGACGGTACTGGAGCTGTAGTCTGAGAAGCTCCTCTCCTGCCTTTTAAATTCACTAGAGGTAAAGCAAATCTACTGAAATCAATACAATTAAGTTGTTATCTGCCATGTGCAAGACACAGAGGACACAAGCCAGTCGGGACAAACTGCTGAATGGCTGGTAGAAAAGGCCCATCAGAATGCAGAGCTGAGAGAAGGATTTTCCAGAGGGGATTCAACAGAGGCTGCATGAAGAAGGTGTTAAGTGACTCGGAGCACAAAGAGAGGTAATCTTTGGCAGGTGAGATAGTAGAGGACAAAATCACCTGGCAACACAAGAAGTATTTGGGGGAACAGTCAGTGTCCGTCAGCTACAGCAGTGGTTCTCAAACTCAGAATCACGTGGAGGGCTTATTAGAACACAAGTTGCTAGGTTCTACACCTCCCACCCTTCTTGATGGAACAGGTATGAGGCAGCCTGAAAAGGTATATTTCTAACAAGTTCCCAAGTAATGCTGGTGCTGGTGGTCCAGAGGCCATACTCTGAGAACCCCTAGGCAACAATTTCTAGGGCAAGATGAGGCTGAAACAGATGAATGGAGTCCAAATGTGAATGGCTCTGAAAGTCAGGCCAAGGAGTGTGGATTGTATTGCTTATGCCACGAAAACTGCTGAAATGTTTTGGAAAAAGCTGGGATGGATTTGAGACATTAGAGAGGTGTTTTAAGAAGGGTACTCTGACCACTGTGCCGAGGATAACTTGGAAAAGGAAAGGACTGATCATGGGAGATTCATGGCATGGTGTTAGGATCTAACCGTGCATGGGGAAGAGGGAATAGCAAAAGAAAAGAAATGGTGCTAGCACCCATTCATTCATTCTTATTTATTTGTTTGTTTGTTTGTTTCAGGTGTACAAAACAACTTAGTATCAGTTAGACATTTACACCCCTCACAAAGTGATAACCCCCACACAATCTACTACCCCTCTGACATCGTATATAGCTGTTGACTATATTACCTATGTACCATTGGCTATATTCCCTATGCTGTACTTTACATCCCATGACTATATACCTATGTATATATATATATATATATATATTTAATTATAGTTGACTTTCAATATTATTCTACTCCAGCGTCAGGTGTACAGCGCCTTGGTCAGGCATCTACACAGTCTATGAAGTGATCCCTCCCATAAGTCTAGTACCCATCTGGCGCCCTACATAATCTTTACATTATTGATTATATTCCCCATACCGTATTTCATAGCCCTGTGACTATATTGTGACTACCAATTTGTGCTTTCTAATCCCTTCACCTTCTCCCTATCCCCACCCCCTCCCAGCTAGCAACCATCAGGTTTTTTTCTCCATATCTCTGAGTCTGTTTCTGGTTTCTTTGCTCACATTCATTCTTCTTTAAACAAAACTAAATTTCAAGATACATTTGCACAAGATTTGATCAAAAAAAAAAATTTACTAGTGAAGCTTCTAGACTAGTAGCTATCAAATTTTACAGCAAGAGGCTCAATAGAGAAGCTTGTTAAAAATGCAAACGATTATATACTCAAAAGAATTCGAAAGGACTGTAACAAATATTTGTACACCTATGTTCATAGCAGCATTATCCACAATAACCAAAAGATGGAAATAACCCAAATATCTATCGATTGATGACTGGATAATCAAAATGTGATACAAACAGATTATGGAATATTACTAAGCCTTAAAAAGTAATGGAATTTGATACATGCTACAATACGAATGAACCATGAAAGCATTATACTAAGTGAAATAAGCCAGACATAAAAAGACAAGTATTGCATGACTCCACTTATGTACCCAGAATAATCAAATTCATAGAGACAGAAAGTATAATAGCAGTTACTAGGGGCTGAGGAATGAGGGGTATAGGGAGTTTTAGCTTGAGGTACTGTTTAATGGGTATGGAGTTTTAGCTTGAGGTGATGAAAAGTTCTGGAGATGGATGGTGATGATGGTTGAACATCAATGTGAATGTATTTAATGCCACTGAACTATACATACATACAACTGTAACAATTTGAAAATTGTTAAATATTGTTATGCGTATATATACGAGGTATGGTCAAAACTATGGTGAATGTTTAAATTTAAAAAAATTACAGTAAAAGACACATTGTCACTTGTCCCATTGTTCTTGCCACTTTCTGAAGCAGTTCTGGAAGTCCTCTTTTGTGAGTGTCTTTAGTTGTGCTGTTGTGGCTACTTTAATATCCTGAATAGATTCAAAACATTTACCTTTCATGGTCATTTTGACTTTGGGGAAGAGCCAGAAGTCACACAATGCCAGATTCAGTGAATAAGGTGGATGAGGACAAACTGTAATGTTTTTATTTGACAGAAATTGCTATACCAGAAGCAATGTGTGGATGGAGAATTGTCATAATGGAGGATGAATTAAAGACACTCATGAAAGAGGACTTCCAGAACCTGCTTCAGAAAGTGGCAAGAACAATGGGATAATTGTATTCAAAGAGAAGGGGAGTATTTTGAGGGAGATTAATGGCAATGTGTCTTTTAATGTAATAAGTTTTTAAAATTTTAAATATTCACCATATCTTCTGTTCATACCTCACACACACACATACACACATTTTGCCAGACACCACATGACTCAAATGTGTGAGGTAGACCTCCCACGAGAGATTATGATTCAATTAGTCTGGGTGGGACCCAGTAATCTGCACTTGAACACCTAGCCCAGGGTATTCCAAAGCAGGTATTGGAAGAAAACAAGCTCAGGTCATCTCTAGGGAAAAATAGCTCTTTTGAAGTAAAGTCTTGGGGGGGTGTGTGTGTGTGTGTGTGTGTGTATGTGTGTATGTAAATGAGGGGATGGGATTTTCCTTAATGGGAGTTTTGCAAGAACCACTTAGGACAGAAGATTCTTTTTTTCCTGCCTGAGGTCTGTAATATTTGTCTGATTACAAGACATCTGAATAGAAGCTTTCATCCAGGGCTCTCCGTCCCATTTGAAGGCAGCCACCTGGGGGAATCACCCCTTCTGTAATTCTTACATTGCATGTTTTCTGTAATAACTACTAGGAGCAGAAATAGAAAGAGCAACATAAACACAGATGATGAACTTTGTGTCATTGCAACAGAATGTTTGAATTTTATGGCTTGAACTTTGTATAATTATTGACTGGCTGAGAGCTCTCTATAATGAGTATTAATTAATGTGACACAGGAAACAGTCCAGCAGGAAATGAATGGCATACAGATGAGGATAATGGGGGTTAGAGAAATAGAAGCAGGATAACAAATGTGAACTGGGATCTGCATTAGGACGAAAATGGAGATAGTACCTCGGCTACTCTCTGATGATTTAAACCTGGAGACTACCGAGGTTATTTCTCCAGCCTTGACTTGTGCATTACCTAATTCTAGTATAATGCAGATTTACTTCTGTGAGTCTCTTTAGGAACTGAGAATTACAGGTTCAAATAGATGTGACTCTCCAGTCCTTCAAAACAGTAATTTAGAGAAAATGACTCTAAGCTCTGATGAAACCAGAAAGGCAGAAAACAAAACATAAAAAAGATACTGAGTATGCAAATTATCTGGCAATAAAACAAAAGGAATTTTAAAGTGTTTTTAAAAACTGAGCATTGGTATAGTATGATGCTTAATTTTATGTGTAAACTTGGCTAGGCCATAAGGTACTCACGTATTTGGTCAAACATCATTCTAGGTGTTTCTGTGAGAGTGTTTTAGATGAGATTAATATTTAAATCAGTGAACTTTTAGTGAAGAAGTTTGCCTTCCATAATTTGGTGGGCCTTAGGCAATCAGCTGAAGGCACAACCAGAACGAAAAGATGGTTGTCCCTTGAGCAAGAGAGAATTCTCCACGGATTGTATTTGGACTTTATGTACAACATCAGCTCTTCCTGGTTCTACAGCAATCTGCCAGCCTTTGGACTAGACCTGCAATACTGGCTCTCCTAGGTCTCTAGCCTGCCAGCTTACCCTGCAGATTTTCGAATTATTAGCCTCCATAATTGTGTGAGCTAATTTCTTATAATAAATCTCCTTTTACACATACAAACATATATATATGTATATATATGAACAAGGAGATATATATATACATGTATTTCACATATTTATTGGTCTGCTTCTCTGCAGAACCCTGACTAATACAAGAAGTAGATGAGATCTGTAAATGTTTTTAGTAAATTAGGAGAAGTGAAATGAATGATTGTGGTGGTTTTTACACTGTTTCCCTAAAAATAAGACCTAGCCAGTCAATCAGCTCTAATGCGTCTTTTGGAGCAAAAATTAATATAAAACCCGGTATTACATTGTATCATATCATATCATATCATATCATATCTATCATATTATATTATAAAACCCGGTCTTATTTTATTATAAGTAATTTTTCTTTTTTTAATTAATTTTTGCTCCAAAATATGCATTAGAGTTGGTTGTCTGGCTAAGTCTTATTTTTGGGGAAACATGGTAAATAGTCACAAATTCTTTGACATTCTTTCCATCAACATATTTGACAATATGTCCCCAGCCCCTTGAAACAAGGTGGCCTCATGACTGCTTTGACCAAAAACTATAGCAGAAGTGGACGATGTGACATCTGAGGCTATGTCACAAGGCCATGCAGCTTTCTCCTTGTTCACTGAACATCTGCTCTGGGAACGCTAAGGGGCCAGGTAAGAATTCTGAACATCCTGAGGCTGCCGCTATAGGAAACCCAAGCCAGGACAAGAGGACCTGTGTGGGCTCTCTAGTGATAGCTTCAACTGAGTCCAGCCTTCAAGTCAAACTAACCCAGATGCCAGACATGAGTCTGAAGAAGATTCTAGCTCCCACTCACGGAAGTCTTCCCCATTGAGGCCCCAGACATGCTGATGAGAGACAAGTCATCCCTGCTGAGCCCTCTCTGAATTCTTGATTTGCAGAATCCATGAACTTAATACAATGGCTTATGCGACTAAGTTTTGGGGTGGCTTGTTATGTAGCAAGAGGTCATTGGAACAATGACACTGACTATTTAAGATCCATACATGTGAGCGATTTCTCCTTTACTTAGCTGCAGCATTTTGGCTTTATTTTTGCAAACATTAAAAAGCTTATAGACTTTCTAGGTGTACTCCTAACCTTGGTCCCCTAATCAAATTCTTTCTTCAATTCTTGTCAGTGACATTTTCTATGTTAGAACCTTTAAGGATATAATCTTGGTAGATGAGGAGAAAAACTTAATTTTTAAAACATATTCATTAGTTAGCAAACAATAAATAGTTAAATCCAAAGACTACTTTCTGTTTTTTAAACTTTTCTTTTTGTTGTGTTTATAAAACGTGGAATTTAACAAATTCACGGAATTACTACCAGGGAAAGCTAGCTGATCTGGTGCACACTTTACTTGCACTTGAAAGTAGAGTCTTGTTGCCTATTTATTTGATTGGGTAGAAGACGTAAGCTTAGATTTTTAGTGGGGTTTTATAAGCCTCAATTATCTCAGTACGTTCAGCTACAAAGACAGATCATTAATATTGTTCAATGCAAGAAACAGTAAGCCTGGTAATATGCAATTTTGGTGCTCAAAATAATTAAGAGAAAAATTATTCTTTAAAGGCACATATTAACTACTATAACAAGATAAGTATTTTATTATCTTAAAAGTATAGTTACAATAATAATCATCAGTGGTTTGTAAGAGTTCCTTGAAATGAAGTTAATTTAACCATATTCATTAAGTGTGTCTATTGCTTTACTGGATCTTGTGACAAACAAGAAGGATGAATGGATAAAGAGGAGGTGGTACATATATACAATAGAATGTTGTTTGGCCATGGAAAGGAGTGAGTTCTTGCCATCTGCAGCATCATGGATGGACCTGGAAGATATTGTGCTGGCTGGAGTGTGTCAGACAGAGAAAGACAGATGCGATGTGATTTTGCTCATATGTGGAATCTAAAGAACAAAACAAACAAACAAACAAAATGGAAACAAACTCATAGATACAGAGGATATTTTCGTGGTTGCCAGATGAGAAGGGGGTTGAGGAGGTGGGTGAAAAAGGGGAAGGGATTAAGAAGTACAAATTGGTTGTTATAAAGTAGTCATGGAGATGTAAAGTAAAGCAAAGATATGGTAATAACTATGTACAGTGTCAGATGGGTACTAGACCAGTCAGGGGATCATTTCTTAAGTTATGCAAATGTCTAACCACTGTGCTGTACACCTGAAATTAATATAAAATAATATTGAATGTCAACTGTAATTGAAAAATTAAATAGGGGGGAAGGTGAAGCGCAATAAAAAATAATAAAATAAAACACTTCAAATCCTCAAAAAAATAAATAAAAATAGAATTGAAGTTTCATAGGAATCAAAATACTAAAAATATAAAATGTAGACTTGAATGAGTAACTCTGTGTACAAGATATAAACAAAAACAAAATCTTAACTTCTTCAGAACCTGAAAAATGGTTTTTTAAAAATATTTGTGGAAGTATTTACTTTCCCAATCCTAAGAGTTCAATTTTCTCCCTTTTTAATTTTCTTGTAAATTGGGGTAGCCTGAATGACAAAATAAAATCTATTGCTCAATAACTAACTAACTAGCTAAGTAAAATCCAAATAGTAAAGTAAATACACAAGAATAAGAAGTACAATGTGAGCCAACTAGCCAATCCAGACACAGAAACATAAATTTTCTGCAGTTAAAGCAGTGTGGCAGTTCTGATCAAATAGACCTATGAAAATAACTAATGAAGTTTAACATATTTCATGATACTTTTGATCATTTGTATAGCTTTTTACAGAAATGTCAGATCCTTTGCCCATTTTTTAACTGGGTTATTTATCTTTCTATTGTGAAGTTGTAAAAGTTTTTTTATGTATGTTGGGGAAAAGTCCCTTATCAGGAAAATGTATGATTTGCAAATATTTTATATCATTCTGTGTCATGTTCTTTCACTTTCTTGGTGGTAACATTTTCAGAACAAAAGTTTTAATTTTAATAAAATCCAATTTATCTAAAAACAAAAGAAAACAAAACAACAACAAACAAACTGAAACACAACCTCAAAGTCCAAAACAGCGTGTTTTTAATTGGCAAGCAGTTCTCAAATCTCCAAGGACTCCAATGCCTTCCATATGTGGCTCCGCCATTTTCATACACGGTTCCCAAGATCATTGTGACAAAGAAAAGAACCTGAAGAATATGCAGGAAAGACCTTTGTGGACCAGGCCTGGAAATGGAAATACCACTTCGACCAGAAGTCATTCACATGGCTTATCCCTAACGGCAAAGAAATGTAGTCCATGAGGAGGCAAATGGGTTTAACGAACAACTAGTTAGTCTCTGTCTCATGAACTGGTGTTCTTCCTAAGTCTCTTTCTCATTGGGGAGAGGGACAGGGAGTGCAGAAATAACTAAACTAGAAAAATATCACTATGTTAGTCTCTTTTGGTTCAAACAGTCCTTTTATATTGTATTTCTTCTCCCTTCTCCTGCTCCTGACCAAAATGGTATCTGGATGTTTGGGGTTAGAGAACAGGAAACCTTGTGGCTCAGGAATAAAGAGGCCTCAGATCTGCACTTACGGGTTCCAGTGAGTATTCCTATTGTGCATCTCGACACCTTGCATAGCGTCTGGTCCTGTTTGTCATTTATGGATGCTCTACTCTCAACTTCAGAGCTGAAGTTGACAGTTTAGCCTGTCTTTGCCATTGACAGCCTCTTGGATACACTCGTGTTCCCCGGCAGTTCAGTGGCCCTATTAGGATTTCCATATCCCCTCAGTGGGGACAAAATGGAACATCTGCCTTTGCCTAGCAAACCAGCCCCTCAGCTTCTTAAAGGCTTTGGAGAACATGAAGCCCTTTGGCGTGGACCCATTAACTTGCAGATGATCTACAAAGAAGAGTGAAAGCCCAGTACGGCCTAGAAGGAAACTGAAAAGAAATAGACCTCAGTGCGTCTCCTGTGAGCCACCAGCATGGTTAAGTCACAGAAGACAATACCCCCTTCTCGAGGAATCCCATCATACTACTTGGCACTCGTGAATAATATTTATGTAATCAGAACACTTTGTATTTTTATTGAGATCAGACTTAAAATTTTTGGAAACCTCTAACAAAGTACAGAGGATAAAAATTTAACCAGAATAACTTAAAAATAGTAATAAAGCTACCAATTAAAAGAGGGAAGTAGAGAGAGCAAAAGCGTGTTAAACTTCCTTCACAGATATTATTAAGGCAAGACAGCAGTATCTTCTAAAACAGATAAATCAAGAGCTCTAAGTATCTGTATTTAATTCAGTTATAATGTTAAGTACCAGAAGAAGAAAAAAACAAAAACAGAAGCCAAAACAACAAAACACTGGGCAGTGGGAACTGGAAAGGAGGATGAGAGAAAAAGAGGCTTCAGTTTCCATTTCAGAATTCCTCTGCATGGTTTAAATTTGAAAGCTCGCATGCAGACAATACTGCAATAAGAAACACTAATATTGAATTTCAAAAAAGAACAAAACAGGGGTATCCTCATCGATAAGGAAATAAGAAGATATAATATACTCATTAAATTGAATGCACATCTTAGAGGTAAAAATGAAGTAAATGTATAGATTCTGAAAAGGAACAATATCCATGATATAATGTTAGATGAAAAAGTGAGTTATAGAACAATATAGCTAGAATGCCCATTTATGTAAAAATTATGCATGTTCACATGTATAGTTATAAGTCGTGTCTGTAAATACACATTTGTGTATATAAGGAAAAAGTCCAAAAGGATATACCACAAACAACTTGGAATGTAGAAAAGGGAAGATTTTGATATTTCATACTTGTCAATTTTTTTCTTTTAAAAGCAACACATATGTCTCAGTTATAATTTTAAAATGTGAGTTTGCATTATGGCATTGTCTCTTACAAACTGTGATATGGAGAAGTCATGCAACCTCTTTGCACCTCGTTTTCCCATCTTCACACAGAACTTCCACACATTGCACAGTGGTATGTGCAGATGAAATGCACAAAGGTATCCTGGCAGTTTGTGGGGATTCTATACAAATTGCATCCTTTCCTTTTGCTCCTTTCCGAGTGAGAAATGGCAATCTGGGTGACTCAGGAGTTGAAGGGTGGGAAGTGGAGGGTGGAGGGATGATTCAGAGACAGTGTTTAAAAACAGCCTTCAGATACATATGTACGCAGTCATCTCCAGCTCTGAGATAACAACACTCCCCTTTCCTACAATTTTCTTCCCACTCACACTTCCATCCTTTGTTTCCTAGATGCCTTTTAATGTTTATTTTAATGCAACTTTATCTGTATAAAATGCTCGGAGGTTAAATGTTCCAAGATAGGAACAGCCTCTTTTTTTACGTTCCCCTAAGTCGTCACACTAGTTAATGGTGAATGACTGACCCATTAAGCTCCTGAAAAGGCATTATTTTGTAATTTTTTCTCTAGTATCTAACACCATGTTTGACACATGGTAGTTCCTCAATAATGTATACTGAATGAGTCCCAGGAAAACCTTTCTTGATCCTTTCCATAATATTCCCATTGCTCCCATGCCAGGATCATAGCTAATTATGAAAAGAACATTTCTTTTCAAGGAAGTAATACATCTGACACAACTGAAATGTATTTCTTTATTGACACCAATGCACCTCTAACCAGTCCAAGTTCAGATTTATTGGTTTAGCCTCCTGTGAAAGAAGGAAAATGGAATACTTCCAAGTCATTGAATTTTTCCCCATGTAAGTACTGGCTACTTTAAGGCAAACCATTCCCAGGACTCTAGGATTCTAGCTTTCAGTAACTATTCTGGTTAGTCTTACCTCACTGGAAAAGCGATTAAGAGGATGATATTTGGTTGGGATCCAGCGTTCTCAACAACCAAAATCCAATCCTGCCATGTGTCGTACTTCCTACCCCAGCTGCCCAAGGAAGATATCTATCTGCGGAGAGAGCAAAGTGAGACGATTTCACTTTTCAGCACCATGAGGATTTCACCTCCACCCTCCATACAGACCCAGGTGAGTAGACTGGACTGCCTTGATGATGCCTTGTATTAATGGTAGACATAGACCTCAGGAGCAGTACACCATGGGAAGTAGGCTGGCAGCTTCTTCTGAGAGCAGCTTTAAATTCTCCATGCTCTGTAGCTCAGCCATCCAACACTGAGGAAAGGAGAGACTCCCAAGCAGTGTAGCCCTTCCCACACAGTCTATCAATCTCAGCATCCTCCTCCTTGGGTGATGCAGTGAGGACAGGGGCAGGGCAGAGAGAGGAGCAGAGAGCTCCTAGGCGCTCTCAGTCTGGTCAGCTGGGACTTCTTGGACCACCCGGACTGTCATTGCTAGAGTAGTAGGGGCAAGGAAAGGACTTGACCTGGTTTTTAAATCCAGGATCCTCCAGAGGCACTGTAGAACAACTTCCTGACTAAATTTTCTTCCCTTCAGCTGACTCTGGAATCGCTTGGTTTGGCTTTGTTGACATGACAATAATTATAGTCATTTTAATTATTTTTTCCCTATTTGAGTGTAATTGCTATGGGGTACAATAAAAATTATGCACATCATTCAATGTGCCATATTAACTTGAGATTTGACTTCATTAGAATATTAGATTTGGTTCACCTTTCCACATTATTGCTCACATAATTTGCTTATGTACACATTTTTTAAATAGAGAAAAAGATCTATTTCAAAAAGCCAAATCAATGAAACCAGCAGGAGAGGCTCATGAGGCATTGGGACCAAGAACAGGAAAGCTGTCTTCTTTGTTTTTCTCTGTGCGACCTCTTCATTCTTGTCCTTTTCTCCTAATCATATTTTTCTGCTCCTCCATGCACATGGCAGAAGATGCTTTTCTATAGGGAACTCCTGAGTTTATGTGCCCTCCATTCAAGTAACCAGCCTGCACTGATGGCTCTCTTAGAAATCCATTCCAATTTCCCAGGAGAAAGAATCTAGGTAACCTAGCTTGATTCACTCTCTCTGGTTCAGTCAACTTTGGCCATTTGCTGAGATGAAGTAGTTCAAGAACAGGGGCTCCCAACCTGTGGCTGGGTTGGTGAAGAGTAGGGGTGGAGAAGCTCTCAACTTCTTTGAGCCTTTCTGGAAATTGAGGGTGTAGGATGATAATGCACAGAGCGTTGCTCTTACAGTGTGGGTGAGTGTTGCAAGAGGCAGTGTTCACAGAGTACTTTGCACATTCCTGGCGCTTAGAAAGCACTGAATATGATATTTACCTTTATTGTTATATCTTTGGATCATTAAATCATTTATTTTGAGGTTTGGGGCAGATATGATTTGAAAATCCATAAACTCCACCCAAATTCTTATACAAATAATCTAGGAAGCTCAAGGAAATCATAACAAAGCTATGTTTATTTATTTCCCCCCCCCAAAAAAAAAATCTCTGAATAGCAGTTTCGACATCTTCATAAATTATATACAATTTTGGAGTGCTTTGAAAACGCGGCGTGTAATATTTCGTTAATCCACAAGGTGGCAGGCTTCCCAAACGTAAATGTTCTCTGCTCCGTGAAAAAGCAAACGCGATTCCAATGAGAGGTGACTTTTGGCTTTCAGTAATGCAATATTGTTATGTATTATTATCTTCAAGAAATGTAAGAAATGAAAAGCACCAAAATATTTTTTAAGACCCAGCACAATTCCTGGCTGTGTAACCACAGTGGCTCCTTGTCTAGTCAGCTCCAAGTTTGGGAAATAAAAGACATTACCTGTATCCCCAACCACCCTTATCCTTGCCTTTGCTGCTGGTCTTCTACTTCCATTTCTCCCTGTGTCTTCCTACTTCTTCTTTGTCACCTCTCCTATGAAAATACCTTCGAGAAAAGTAACTGTGATTAAATTTTAAAGAAGTAAAAATCCTAGAAATTTTAGTTCACTGCAAACACAATCAAGAATGTGACAGTTACTAATAATTGCATTTGGAATTTCAGGTGCTTTACCAGGAATCATATTATGGGAACTGGAGTATTAGTGATTTAAAGCAAGGGCATTGAAGGCAGATAGGTATGGGTTTAAATCCTGGCTTTGGTTATATACACATTGCTATCTCTGTGTCCCGTTACTAGCTTTGTAACCTTGGGCAAGCTACTAAGCTTATTTCTCATCATCTGTAAAGTGGGGATAGTAGAACCTATGTTACAGTTTCATGAGGATTAAAAAGCCTAATGCATGCAAAATTCATAGGTTTGGCGCATAAAACACACTCAATAGTTTTATAATCATTTTATTATAATAAAAGTTTTATTATAGTGACATTACATTAATAAATTATTACAGTGACATGATGCTATATTTATTTATTATATTTTTATAATGGTCCCATTTTATCTCACACATGTTAGACAATGTCTGGAGTGTTGCCATTACATCTGAACTGGAGGAAGAGGGCATATTTTAAATGCAGAACTGATATATTTGAGAGCATACAGAAGAAAATGGATGGTGGCAGTTCTGGAAATTATCATATGAAAATTAGTTAAAAGAGATGGAGCAATTTAAACTTGAGAGCATAAGATTTATGGGGAACATAAGAACCATCTTCAAAAATGTGAATGCTGGGGGAAATCCTGAGAGGCCTGGACAAGAGCCTAATCTTCGGGGACAAGTGGGTTTGCCTTTGTTTCTGTTTGCAGCCCAAGGAAAATTACTGCCCCACCTCAGTTTATGTTTATTTCTCAGCTTGGGTGTTCTTGGAACCAGTGTAATGATGGGCCCATGGCTACAAATTCTCAAGAGACACATTTCTCCCAGAGCCCAGACCAAGAGAGTAAAGCATCTTTATTGTCTCCCTGTATTTTTCCTAATTCATCCTTTCACTGTGAGCATAGTCCTTTCTTCAAACTCTGGCTATGATGCTTATGACAGTCTTTCTAGCTCTATAATATTTTGTAGTCTAAAGAGTTTCTTTTCCACAAACATTTTCATTGATCACCATAAGAGCCCAGTGAAATAGACAGAGATTATTGTTCCCATAGCAACGTGTCTAAGGACATACAAGTAGACAAGACTTGAATTAATAGGCCAGATCATGTGATACCAATTCTTTCATGTCTCTGAAACACTGCTTTCAAGTTCAGTAAGCTAACTTCTTTGGTTGTCCCTTTTGGAGGCTATCGGTCTCTAATATAGACTCTCTGCTCTTACATGGTGTGTCTGATTTCAATACATCTCGGAGAAACGGGTTGAATGAAGGAGTCTGGTGACTCACACACTATGCCTTTGGTACTTTGGTGCTGGATTACAATCACAATCAGTTACATTTGAATCATTGGACTAACTCAGAACAAGCATATTGTGGGAAGTAGTCACTACAAAAGAGACAAATTTGGGCTTGGGCCCATTCTTTTATATCTTGTTATCAAGGTCAGTAGAGCAGGAAGCAAATTTTAACAACTAACCAATTAGACTAGAGGAGCAATAATTACTGCAGGTCGAAGTCCTGAGGCCCTTTAAATGTAGGTTTGTGAAGCAGCCTTCACTGAGAGTACACATGTTCCTTTCCACCCTTGTTTCTATACTCCAATCTCAGGAAACTTGGCTCATCCATTACAGAGGCCAGAGTGCTTTGTAAGGACATATATTTGCCAATCATTTGCTATAGTCTTTTTTTCTGAGGCTGCTCCTCTCTATAAGACAGAGAGTGCTGGCTCAGCAATGCCGTACAAAGTCTTGGGTTCATTTCTTCCCTGTGAACTTCACATGGAGGTTCTATGGGCCATGGGATCACTAGCCTTAAGCTTCGCCTGGCTAATGGAAATGTTTGTTGAAAACCCTGTAGAGGCCTGTCTTTACCAGCAGATCATATTTATTCTTATCATAAACACCATTACATATCTTCCCCTAAAAACATAATAATAGCCAGAAATAATGAGAGTTTGCACAGAATAAAAGAGCCCACTCTGTTTAATATAATAAAAGCTAGTAAGTCAGGTCAATAGCTCTTTCATTGCTCTGATCCTGACCTTTGTCATGAAAACACGATGGCATTATAAAGCTCTAATAATCACTAATGTGATTATCTATTAAGGCAGAGTTAAGATAGGATATACCGTGTTTCCCTGAGAATAAGACCTAGCATGATTTTAGGAAGACATCTCCTGAACCTAAACCCTAAGGAGTCTTTTGAAGCAAAAATTAATATAAGACCCGGTCTTACATTCAGGGAAACATGGTAGTCATTGTAGGAAATAAAACTTCTTGACTTTAGAAGCAGTCATATGATAATGATGCGAATTCCAAGATCTCAGTCATGTCCTTTCAATGGAAAGTTATCAGAAACGGAGTATCAATGAAAGATTTCAGCCTCATGCAGTACAAGTGTGTAAATATTGTAGAAATGGGTTTCACAAGATAAGCATAGCCCTATTACACTGAACTCAGCTGAAAATCCAACTAAAAACATTAAAACACCAATTACTCCCTCTGATGGCCACAAGTTTTATAGCAGGGAGGTAGGATGACTTCAATGAAAACAGCTCGACTTACACCGCGGAAGCTCAGCCAGCACTGGAGCATTTATTCTTGTAATCCAGCCACCTCAGCACTTGGCCAAAATCTGGCTTCTCACTGCTCTGATCCTGAGTGAAATTGTGAAGTTTGTCTATGAAGCACCCAGATTCCTGGTTTCACCCCTATCTCAATGGAACCCTGGTCCCACTTAGACACTTCTCAGTGCTCAAGAAAATTAATTTCTACTAACGTGTGATGTTGGTGACAGTTTAAATGTCACCTCTTTCCCTCTCCTAGGGAGTTGCACACTTGCCCAAAGATGGAATAGATGGAACACCAACAAAAATTAAAGATATAAAAACACCCAATACATTAAATTCCATGAGCTCACCATGATAACTGAAATATAATTTTTAAAAGAAACTCACTATCATTAAAGGGTGCTAGTGTAATAGCTAATTATTCTGAAAACTGAGAAACAGAGGAGTAGTATTCTATTTTATGAATTTACAACAATTTATTTATCCATTTGCCTATTGCTGGGCACTTTGAGTTGTTTCCATTTTTCTGGCTACTACAAATAAAGCTGCTATGAACATTCCTGTACAACATATGCCCTCCTTTCTTTTGAATAAATACCTCGGGGTGGAATAGCTACCTCATATGGTAGGTGTATAATGAAACTGCCAGACTGTTTTCAAAACCTTCGTGAGGTAAGAATAATTAGTCCTTTCCTAATGATGAGGAAATTGAGACTCAGAGATACTATGTTGATTTGTCCAAAGCAAATTTTAATGACCAACCAATTAGATATTGGTATTAGCCAGTACATAGTACTGGCTATTGGTATTAGCCAGTACATAGTAAAACCAAAAATAAATGTATTTCCCCCAACTCTATAATTAGAGAAACTTTTGTCAGTCCATAGGCAGTTCTAATAACCTAAAATTTCACCATTCATCTTGCCAGGACTGATAGATTATTACAGAAAAATAGGAGCATGGAGATCTGGTATTAGGACAGTGCTTCAATTTTTTTTTTTTCCCCCATGAAACTTTAGTCTAGAAGATGATGTGTGTCACAAGGGGTCCATGGTCAAACAAGGTTGGCAAGGCTGACCCCATTAGCCCCCTTGTGTAAATTCATTGTTCACGTTAGAATATGAAGAATATGAGAAATTCTACAGTAACAAAACCCATTTATATTTGTTTAATCAAGTATTTTCTAACCATATTTGAGCATGGAATTTTTTTTTTTTACCCACAACTTTTAACAGCCAGAACTTTTAACTTTATAATAAAAATGTGTTAGAGATATAATACACTTGAACAAAATTTGAGTCAGGCATTTTCAGGTCAGGATAAAAATATCATCTCCTTTGACCTGGCCCCTCAAGCATCATGAAAGAAACAAGTAGAGCCACAAATCTTGAGAGAGTAAAACTCTTGTTCCTAGATATCAAAGTGAAGTTTCTGTATAGATTGCTTAGATAATAGAATAGAATAATTTTATTCTTACACCAAATTGAAACTTTTGGGGACTTGTTAATTTCAAGCGGGGTTATTCTTTGACATTTTGCACTTCACTAGAGAAACTTTAAGCCACTTCAGAGTTGATGAACAAACCATCCAAATTGTGAGGACGCCTCTTCTCTTCGATCCTGTAGGGAGACTAATGCAATTGAGTGAAGTGGAAAGAGCTAGGAACAATTTGGTGACCTCTATGGCCTTCTGCCCACAGAAGCCAAATTCTATTAAAAACTCAGGTATGTAACCGCTCTGGATAGAGAACAAAGTCAATTTGTTTCCCTTGTTTCCGAATGACATCTGCTAAATTGGGGGAAATCAAAGAAGCTAGTGTTCTATACTCCACATCTCTGGCCTAGTTCTTCTTTTCGCTTTCACCCCCTATTCTCTTTTCCACCCTTTTCCATTTTCTATAAAAGGGCCTTTCTTTCCTCTTTCTTCTTCCTTCTTATTGTTCCATGACTGAAATTCCAAGGCTATAAATCTCAACCCCATGTGAGAGGTGTCACAGCAATGTATAACAGAAGCTAATGTTCCAAGTTTGCAAGTATTTTCCTTAAAAAATATATTTGAGTGGATTCAAAATGTATTTTGAATCCAAAATCACACAACTCTCAATCATCTAAAATCCATAATACTCTACCACTTCTGGGTATTTATTGGGAAAAACTCAAGATACGAATTCAAAAAGATATATGCACCCTTATGTTCATTGCAGCATTATTTACAAGCAACAGCCAAGATATGGAAGCAACCTAAGTGTCTATCGACAGACAGTTGGATTAAAAATATGTGGTACATATACACAATGGAATATTACTCAGCCATAAAAAAGAAAGAAATCTTGCTATTTGCGACATGGATAGACCTCGAGGGCATTATGCTAAGTGAAATAAGTCAGACAGAGAAAACCAAATACCATATGATTTCACTTATAGGTGGAATCTAAAAAACAAAATGAACAAACAAAACAGAAACAAACTCAGATACAGAGAACATTTTGATAGTTGCCAGATGGGAGGGGATGGATGCCAGATGGGGGGAGTAAGTAAAAAAGGTAAAAGGGATTAAGAAGAAAAAATTGCCAGTTACAAAAACGATTATGGGGATGTGAAGTACAGCAGAGGGGATATAGTCAATAATATCGTAATAACTATGTATGGTGTCAGATGGGTACTAGACTTAACCTGATTGATCACTTTGTAGGGTATACAAATGTCTAATTGCTGTGTTGTACACCTGAAACTAATATCATATTGTGTATCATCTGTAATGCAAAAAACTTTTTTTAATTTAAAAATCCATAATGCTTTCTTGAGTGGAAGAAAACTATGTGGAATTACTACTAATGTATCAGGAATTAAGTATAACTGGAAGTCTTGCCTACCCATTACTGATCTATATTTAATACCCCTGGCCATTACAAATAACTGTAGTGCTTTAGTTTTGGACCTGTCTGTGCGATATCGAATATTTAAGTGTCATCCATCAACTGAGCTAGAGTACACAAAAGGTCGAGCACAGCTGCTCCAGGAAACAGCTAAGAAATCCCATTACTGTAGGAAATCCCCAGTGGAAGCCTTAATATGATTTGAGAGAGAAACTCTATTGTAATAATTACATTATTATACCATGGATCTTGTATGGGTCCTGTCTTATCTGTTGAAGATCATTTCCCCCTTCAACATCTGTTTTTTAAAGGCTTTTTTCCTTTTTTCTGTAGCATATAACAAAAAATTCCAAACAGGCTAAAGTTTTTCACTAGTCCCATTTTGTTTCCTCTCCTACTTTCTCTCAAGTGGGTCAAGGTAAATTACCCTATTTTCAGTGTTTTCAACTCATGAGTCCAGGCTTTCTGATGTTGACACATCATAATTGCTTCAACATAATGTGAATGTTTACATTAATTTTTTTTTTTCAAGCAAAAAGTAAAATGCAATTTAATGGGACCCATTATTAAGATGCTGGGCAGGGGGTGGCCGGTTAGTTCAGTTGGTTAGAGCGTGGTGCTGATAACACCAAGGTTGCAGGTTCAATCTCCACATGGGCCACTGAGGTGTGCCCTCCTTAAAAAAACAAAAAAAGGTGCTGGGCTGTGTCTGCACCGACTGTGCAAAGGAATATGCTAACACAGATAAGAGATAGATATACTTCTTGTCTTGTGGACTGGGGAACTGAGCTTTTTGTTGTTGTTTGAGTTTTTACATGAGTGCTTCTCTCCCCTCCTGTGACTTTCGTGGCTTTGACATTTGGAAAGAACAGGTGGTGGTGAGGAAATGGATAAAGGAAAAGTTAAACTAGGCAGGTAAAGACACGGTTTTCAGCCTTATTTTATAGAATCATCTAAGTACATGTCAACCCACTACCTAGAATTAACTTTTTTTAACTGATATATTTAAAGACTAGTAAGCACTTTATTTTCACAGGATAGTATTCTGTGGATACTTCTCAGTATTCAAGGGGAACACCAAGGCCTACGTGGAAAAGCAGTCGTCCAAACTGCAGCGTGTGGTTTTTCTTTTCTCCACGAGATGACATCAGGCACTACAGTTCTGAGATGGGACTTGTCAGGGCCTGGCTTGATGGCTGCAGCAGAGGCCTCGGGATTGCTCACTCTGTAAGAAAGGCTCTGGCTGAGAAGGGCCAGCTATGGTGGCTGTGCTCCAATAAGCAGCAGACTCTAGGAAAGGACTAGTGTGTCCAGTGGGTCACATTACAGATCTGAGGTGGCTTCTGGGAACAGCAATTCCCATCAGAGAGGGACACGAGAGCAAATCACTACAGGAGCGTGTCCCCAAGGGAGCACTATGGGAAATCAGAAGGGACAGGTTTCACACAGCCACACAGCAGGCCAGCAGCACACAGGATACTGTCTTCCAGCGGCTGGGTCCTGGAGCATCTGCTACGTAAGAGAAAGGCAGAGCCCATCCTAAAGGTACTAGGACCAGGCACATCAATCGGGTGTAAGAACCAGAAGACACCTATTTGCAGAACTGGATGAAAAAGTGGGCATCAGTCGCAGAAACGGATCCCGTTATCCAAGTAGGACAGGAGGGCAGAGTCAGAGAAGTGGCAAAGCTAGCAACCGCCAAATCCAGGTTCAGAGTAAAGCTCCTTAATCCCTTCTGCTTCGATTTGATCCTAAAAGTGAAAGCTGTGTCTTCAAACCTGCAGAAACTTCTTTCTCAGAGCTTAAACGAAAAAACACAACAACAAAACAACCCCTCAGTCCCCTGATCTTGCCTATGACACATAGTATTAGTCTATTAGTCAGAAATCTTGAAGGCAAGTGACAGCAATTCAATTAAAATTAGCTTTAGGCAAGCACAATGAAAGGAATTTACTGGTTCATGCACCTGGCAAGCACAGGGCACATCTGGCAGTTACAAACACCGCTGGATCCCAGGGCTTAAATACTGCCCCTCGGCTCTTCTCGTCTTTCATTTCTACTTGTCTCTGGCCCATCTGTGGAGGATTGGTAAATGTTTAACAACTAGGTCACTGAAGGAAAGAAATGTATGTACGTACTACATATATACATAAGCTTATTATAAATTTCACTAATACAAAGGATTTATAGCACAATTTACTACTAATAATAAAACATATAGTCCTTTTTATCTTAATGTGAACTAGCTAATTTGTTCTCATAGAATGCTTTTGTTGGTTTTTGCCAAGCCTTTGTATCTGTACCCAAATGTGGTGGTTACTGAAGAATGGGTATAGTTCTGACTTGAATGTTAGCTGAGATTTTCATTTACAGGGAAGACAATGCCTGAATGGCCTGAATGGTGTCCCCCCACAAATTCTTATGCTGAAGCCTGATGTGGACTGAATGTTTGTGTCTCCCCAAAATGCTCAGGTTGAAGTTCTAACCCTTCAATGTGATGGTATTAGAAAGTGGGGCCTTTGAGAGGTAATTAGGCTTAAAAGAAATCATGAAGGTGGGGTCCTCATGATGGGATTTGTGTTTTTATGAGAAGAGAAAGAGATCAGGGTGTGTTCTTTCTCTCTCTCTCTCTCTCTCTCTCTCTCTCTCTCTCTCTCTCTCTCACTCTCTCTCTCTCTCTCCCTCCTGTCCTCCCTTCCTCCCTCTCTGTCTTTTGTGTGCATAGAAAGAACTGGTCATGTGAGCACAAAGATGGAGATTGCCTACAAACCAAGAAAAGAGGCTTCATAATAGAAACTAGCTTGCTGGCATTTTGCTCTTGTACTTCCCACTCTCTAGAACCATGAGAAATAAATTTTGGTTGTTTAAGTCACCCAGTCTATGGTATTTTGTTATGGCAGCCTGAGCTGACTAACACAGATAATAAAGATGAAAGTGAAACAATACGTATATAGGTGGCGACTTCCCTCTTTTTGCAAACACTGACTTTGCTGAACCAGATTATAGTTTCTGAGAACTAGTGTTATATTTCTTCATTTCTTTATGCTTTAGACATGACACACTTTTATGTTTAATCTGGATAACATCTTCACTATAACTTTGTTAAATTTAACGACAAGATTCGCAAACTATGCCTTCTGGTGCTAATCGGGCTTGCTGCTTGTTTTGGCCCTTTAATCTGCTTATATTGACATTCCAGCCAATACAAACATCCCAATTTTCTTTCATGAAACCTGCTCTTAAGGTATTTTCCTCGTGACCCGGATTTGAAAAAACTGACTTTTTTCAGCTCCAGTGTGGGAATTTACATTTCTTTTCTCAGTTGTTATTTGTTTCAGCCCACTTTATCAATTGAGATATTTTAATATTTTAATTCTGGTACATTATCTATTCCTACAAGTTTTATTTTGCTTGTGTATTACAATTCTTTAGGTTTTTCATGTGTTCGTTCTAGCCATTATTAAACAAGTTTTTAATAGAACAGATTCCTTTGAGATACTACTAGAAGCTTCTTTTCACATTGCCATCAATCCATAAAGTAATTCTCTTTTGCAATAGTATTCAAACCATTACAAATCCAGTCGATGCACCATTAGTGTACATAAGCTTTGTCTTGTGCACAAAGATATTAGGAGGGACCAATGTCATAAGTCAATTATATTTCGTTATTTGAACAATAGTCTAGAAGAACTATTATGCAATTAATTTACATATAATTTTGTTTCTTGTGAGAAACAAATAGGATTAGCAATTTATGATGTTGACTATGATTGTAAAATAGGTCTTAGTAAGATCTATAAACCCCTTTCCAGAAGATAAAAGCCTGTATGTTGCAATAGTGGAAGAGTCCTTATAATGATTGCCAAATTTCTACAAGAAATTCCTTTGTCTAGAAGTTAACCGGACTTGAGTTTAATAAAGCATGGTGAGGGAACTGCCCATTGAAACTGCTGAAGATGAGTTGACAATAGGTGGTGATGTCTCTACAGGTCAATATTTCTGCCTCAGGACTTTTAATAAAAGGGGCCAAACACCTCCCTTCCTTGTGGCAATTGTTTGACCATGCCCATGGGGTTCTTGTGTGTTTGTGTGTGGTAAGTTAGGGGCTATTGTTGGGAATGGGTAGAGAGTGATCTCCTGGATTGCATGTATATTCCAATGAAAAAAGCCATCTGTAGTAAAAATATCTTCCAATAATATGAGTAACATCTGTTATTGTTAACATTCCCTTAGATAAAAAGGAGGATAGTAGAAAAAATTATTTATTCAAGAAAAGAAGAAGGCAACCTTGAATTCTGAAATTATCTAATGGATTTTAAAAAGAATCAAACTTGGCATAGCCGTGGGGCAGAATGGGTCCATATATGGTTTGGGGGTATCTCTCATTTTGACGAAGTTCTACAACAAAGTAGGCCCCAGAATTGGACTAAATTTTCTTCTGGTTGTGTGCTGTGACAATCCTCCCTTGAGATAACAGATTCCTGTGTCTAGCTTGCTGATGAGAGGGGTAACAAGTACCTCCCTCATCCTTGTTACTTGTTGACAAGGTAACAAGTACTCTCTATGGAAAATGCCATGGTTAACATGTCAAACCAATATCTTGCTCCATCAGAATATATAGGCTGATTCTTAGTAGTCTTTCAAGATTGTCACTTTTTAGGTGCCCTTCACTTTGTGTCCCAGCTTGCATCTTTTTCATATAGCCTTCCAAAATCAGAAGTCCTAAGAGTACCTGCATACCCGTGTTGGTCTCTAAGGATGCCTCCCCATGTTCTTTCTACTTGAGATCATTTCTGATGGCTTTGTCAGCATTTTTCTTTGTAGAACTTCCCATGTCTCTTTAGCCACACTTCTTAGTCTCAGATGATGGATCATGCGTATATGTCCTTTGAACATTCTACGAGCTGCTTTTTCAAAGTCCAGAGAAATTCTTAGCCATTCACTGCTTCTCCCCTTTCCTTACTTTTATGTGATGGGGCCATTTTCCCTCATGAATCCTGCCACTTCCATACTCCTAACCAGTCTTCCATGTTACCTAGAAGTACAGCCAGTTTAGCAGTTTTCCTCATTGTCAACAAGCTAAACCAAAGATTTATTAGATGTACCTCTTGGGTAGAATGGCACACCTAGAAGAAGTATGACACTTTCCAGCACTCCATTACTAAATATAGCCTTGCCACTGTGTTCTTCTGAATTCCATACAGTGTTTTGTACCTTCTTGACCCATCTCTTCCATGCTTTTTTGAACTAGAAAAAAAACCTTCCAATGCCCTATATCCAGTTGACAGTCCCATTCCTTTGTGACTTTGTAACATAAGTGGTATCATATTTACTTTTCTCCATGAAAAAGGTCATGTCCTTTGTATCTATTACCTACCCTCTGTGAAACTTATTCATCTTTACGTTACCACCACTAATCAGAGCACCTGAAACATGGTAGTCAATACATGCGAGCTGAATAGAAATAAATAGGTATAGATACATAAGAAGCCTTACATAATTGTAAGACTCTTCCCTCTAGCCGTATTTTTTTGAGAATAATTGGGCTCTTTCTTTACTATTATTTTTTTCTATATAGGTCATGGACTTATATTTTTTGAGTTTATAGACTCTGGGACTTGAATTTGTAGCCCTAATCTGTGCCTCTGGGCTTACTAGGATTTAGAGTTATGTTCTTGCTCTCCCTCAAAGAACAATATAGCATTGAGATTCAGAGACCACTAAAGAGAAAGCCAACTGTAAAATTTCATTATAAATCATCCAAAGAACCAGATTCCCATTATTTCTTTAAGGCAAAAGATTACTTTTGCAGTCACTGAATCTTTACCTGAGAGATCTGCGTGTTTTTCAGAAGGCTGCATATTTGGACTTGAAAGAAGCAGGAGGGAGGAGAGGAAAGAGAAGTTTGAAGATTTGGAAGTTTTATTCTAAGATATAAACAAGTCACTATGGACAGTGTTCCTAAGAGTAAGCTACAAATAGCTTTTATAGATAAATCAGCTAAAACCTAACTGAGTATTCAGGAAGTGTTGATTGTTTCCACCGAGATAGAGAAAAATGACATTGCAATGCAGAAGATAAAACAACTATGCTTTTCAGTTTAGAAATAAATAGGTAAGTCAGAAAGGAAACATGATATTTTAAAATAGACTGAAGAAGAAAAAAGAACTGAGAGGAATAGTGGAAATATGGCAGGTATCTGGTCAGAGGAACAAGTTAAGAATACTGTTTGTGGCCGGGACACAGTTTCTCTCTTGATTCTCATCAGCAAATGGTGTCTTTTGGAGCTACATATTTTTTAGAGCAATTTTATAGCAAAGCATTTGTTCTCACAACAAATAAACTACAGGAATTACTGAAAGTGAAACCTCAAAGGATTCAGAGTGAACTTCCAAGTTCTTAAATAAAAAAGCTGTCACCATTGATGATGTATAAATTTCCTCTGTTAATGATACTGTTTGATTATTCCTTCCTCTTCAACAACTTCCCCTTTCCATCCTGATGTCCACGGGCATTGGCAGAGCCTGCCCTTAACCTACTGCTCTTCCCTCTTGGTGCACTTTCTTTGAAGTCTCATTGCTGCCCACAAACGTCAGCACTGTCCTCTCTAGGTGACAGCCAAGACTTAGTCTCTAGTCCAGACGCAGCCCCAGAGCTTCCGTCGCCATACCTGTGTTAGTGATCGGACACTTCCCACTTCCCCATAGTGCTGTCACCTCAAACTCCTCACAGTCACGTCACATCTCTCCATCCTGCCACGTGGGCTTTCTCCTGGGCAGGTGGGGAGACACCCAGACGTGGACGGGTATACGAGAGGCAGACAGAAGATGTTGCCAGGTGCAGGCAGGGATTTACACGACACATGCAAGAATGTTCCTTGTTGCTTGAGGACT
The DNA here is from genome assembly GCF_964194185.1 of Rhinolophus hipposideros. NCBI lineage: Eukaryota > Metazoa > Chordata > Mammalia > Chiroptera > Rhinolophidae > Rhinolophus > Rhinolophus hipposideros. The sequence goes on from NC_138052.1 coordinate 45,662,661, forward strand.
GTTCTGGCCTCTGCTCCGGAGTCTTGGTGCTAGTTCTCTGTCCTGAATCTCACCTGGTGAGTTGCCCTTTTTATTTTGAGGATTTAATTCTTCCCAGAACCAGCCCATTAGTCTGGCCCTGATTGCTAATTCCTCACGTTGCTCATAAGTCACCATGCTACCATTACATGAAGAAAAAGAACATATTAAATATGTTCATATGGTCACAGAAACTTCTGGAAGGATATACAAGAATTTGTACTCATCAATTAAAGCCTATTATATATTTGAGGGTTTTTTAAAACCATTTACATGTCTTATGTAATTTAAAAATTAAATAAAAAAAGTACTTTCTGCTAAATGGTCATACTTTGCTCAGTCAAAAAAAAAATCAAGTGCCTACTGTATGTCAGACACTGTTGAATAGGTAAAAAGAGAATTACCATAAGATTCAGCAATTCCACCTCTGGGTATATACCCAAAAGAATTGAAAGCAGGGACTCAAAAAGATATTTATATGCCCATGTTCATAGCACCTTTATTCACAATAGCCAAAGGTGTCAACAGATGGATGAATTGGTAAATAAAATGTGGTGTATACATACAATGGAGTATTATTCAGCCCTAAGAAGGACAAAAATCTGACACATATTGCAACATGGATGAACGATGAGGACATGTTAAGTGAAAAAGCCAGTCACAAAAGACAAACATTGTATGATTCCATTTGCATGAGGTATCTAGAGTAGTCAAATTTATAGAGACAGAAAGTGGAATAGTGGTTGCTAGGGGCTGGAGGAAGGTGGGAGTGGGGAGTTATTATTTAATGGGTATACAGTGTCAGTTCTGCAAGATGAAAAGAGTTGTGGGGATGGATGATGGATGGTGGGGATGGTTGCACAACACTGTGAATGTACTTAAAGCCACTGAACTGTGCACTTAAAAATATTTAAGACAGTAAATTTCATGTTATGTGTATTTTACCACAATTTTGTAAAAGTAAAAAGCTAATTTCACAGAGTAAGTAGTATGAGGAAAACAAAATAAGGTGACATGACAGAGAGTAATGGGGTGGGTTACACAGAGGGTTCAGAAGAGGCCTCCCCCAAGGATATGGCTTCTGAATGAGATAGGAATAATGGAAACACACTAGTCAGGAAAAGGTCAGGGGCAGCATGAGGCAGAGGGAGCAGCTGTATAAAGATCCCTAGGTGAAAAAAATCCTTTCTGTGCTTGAGAGGCAGAGAGAAGGTAAGAAGAAGGCAGGGAAGGCCTTGCTCAGGAGCTTCGAGTGGCAGTGTCACCAAACAATTCCAGTCAGTAGGTCAGCAGTGTTAACTGACCAAACCCTCCTTCCTCTTTCTTATAGAATTCTAATTACTCTTATCACCCTACCTTCTTCTTTCAGGAACTCAACATTAACGTTTCTTTCTAATTAGTTTTCTCAAGAGTCTAAAAGTGGGAAAATATGGAGGCCTGAGTCCTGGAATGATCCCAAATGTCCAGAAAAGCAGGCAGACAGTGGGTACCAATTCGACTCAGTTTTGGGTATCAGAAGACCAGCTTTTGAGTTCAAGTTCAGATGCTTTCTAACTATGTGACCTTTAGTTGCTTCACATCTCTGAAGCTCAGTTTCTCCATCTATTAGGGGGGATTCATTATAATACTTTCCTCACAGTTTTGAAGCTCAAATTAATTATGAATACCTAGTTGTAAACGAGTGCTCTTATTTATATGTTAGTTATTATGTTGCTGATGTTCTGGCCTTGGCTGATCTCACTTTAGAGAGGTCCTAGCTGTTTCAAGGGATATCAAAATAAAATTAGGTACACAGAGAAGAGGAATGGCATGATGTAAAATATTGACTCTAGTGACTCTAGAAAGGTTGGGCATCCGGAAAGGCAGACCCTGGGGAGCGCACACAGTGGCCTATAGGAAACCGATCAGCACGCCTCCCCTGGCACACGCTTCCTGAGGTCACAGAGTACAGAAAGCTGGGGCTCTACTGTTCTGTGGTTTGCTGATGACAGAGGAGAAACGGCTTACAAGGAATGAGCTGGTGATATTCCTTGAGTTTGTTCAGGGAATGAATTTTAAATGTCTTAAAGAACTCCCCAGATGGAGGGAATTGAGAAACATTAGGATGGGTGAATGGGAAAATCTTTTAGTCCCAAACATTTTGACCATAGAATAGTAATGTCTTTTGGGATTGGGTAATGCTTTGGCAATCTTTCAACATGTTGCAAAAGATGTTCTCCATTGCTAGATTAGCCCCACCTAGATAATTTTTGAAACTTTATACAGCATGAGTAAGTTGTCATAAGACGTATCTCAGAATATTATCTATGGAAAAATGTGCTTTGAACAAAGTGTGTTTAGATACAGAGAGACTATCTTGGGTAAATGGTTTGTTTAAAGAATATATGTGGCAGCTCATAGCAGACTATTAATTAGAATGTAAGTTCCATGAGGTACAGACCATGCCTATATTGGTCACTTTTATGTCTGCAGAGCTTGTCACAGTGTCTGGCACATAGTAGGTTATTTGTTATTTGTCAATAATATTTATTGAAAAAAAATGAGTGGACGAATTAATGAAGTGGGGGCATCAGCAATTTCTCAAACTTGCCACCTTTAATGAAGAGTGATTTTTCTTCCCTAAATAGTGGTTCCAATCGTGAATCTATTGAATACCTCTTGTTTCAAAGGATGGTGATTACTCAAATAGCCTTTAATCAGGGAGTTGCCTCAGGGATTGCTGGGGGGACAAAGGGGAAGCCAGGTGCTGTGGTGAAAGAGCAATCCCGGGTGGCTCCAACCTGCTTCAAGCAGAAGAGCTCTCTTTTCATTTGGTTTTCACACTGGGAATATGTATAACTTTTATTTGAAAAGATTTTGGACACTAAAATAAAAATGTGAAAAAGTATTGCTTTATAGAGCTAATACCAAATGACTTAATTGGACCATAAGCAAATATACAGTTAGAACCTTATAAAATAATGATAAATACATCTATATGGAAAATTGTGCAACATTCCCTAAAACTTTCCTACTTCTCCTTTCCTTTGATGAACTTCAAACCACCAAATGTCAGCTTGCACTATGCTGTCCTCTGGGCATTTTCTGGACTTTTCTCTATCACTTCTCCCAATTTGTCCTTTCCATTGAAAAATAACTTGTCATGAGTTCTCATTCCTTTAGTGTCTGCTCTCTCTTAGGTAACTGTGAGTGATAATGGGTTTAACTAGTGCCAAGAGATGAGCTACTAATACTAAAACAACATCTTTATCAGGAAACCTTTAAGGAGTGATTCTTCTAAATGTGGGTCAGAAACTTTTGGGGCCAAGTAGATTTTTAGAGCCCTGAAATCATTCCAGTTTGTCAGTTGTTCAGAGCATGCAGAGGTAGACTGAACTATGAAGCAGTAATCTTATACCTCTCTATATACCTGATCTCTAACCACTCTACCCCTGGGAATAAAATGTTCTGATTAGAAAACTTGCACGATTACATTCTTTCCTATGGAATAAACCATTCCTTACATTTTTCCTATAACAGACTCACCTATTAACATTATGATTATTTCTGCCAAGATTCTGTAGTTCAGAAAGAAGTGTCTTCATAAGGTTTCCCAGGAAACTAGGATATCTTGTTGGCAAGATATCATTGGGAGCTACATGAAAATAGTTGGTGGTGGGAGGAGGTGGAGAGAAAATTTTGCAACAGACTTCTAATGGAGTCAAAATAATTCCCACTGTGCTGCTGAGGTTCCCTGAAGGCTGGAGAATAATCTACACCAGAGAAATAATTACAAACACACGAGGCGAAAGCAAACGCAAAACACAGCCAAGCAAAGGAAGCTGGCTAAGCAGGAAAAACAGCAGCACAGAAAGACTAGGAGACATGAACAGGTGCAGCTAAATAATAATTAGTGACTGGATATTGTATAAAGAATTAATATTGCCATGTTACAAAAGAGCACCTCCACCTCCAAAAGAGCACTGCACACTCAACCATCTAATGAGCATGAATTCATGTAGGGCTAGTAAAAGAATAAAAGTAATTGCCCCTGTCATTTGCTTTTAGGTGGGTTGACAAACGAAAGCTTCTTCTTTTTCTTTTTCCTGGCCGGGTTACTTAATTGCATTCATCCTTGGAGACAGCATCCCTGACTGTACACGTTATCATCAGTGAGTATTTTTCCATCATATATTCTATCAGTCAGAAGATGTAGTTCTGAAGTTATTCGACATAAAACAACAAAACTTGAGGAAACTTTTACAATGGAAGAAATATTTCTTTCCTGACATTAACAGTCATAGGCAGTTCAATAACAATTCATTTATCATGAATTTAAAACAGAGCACACTTGAATTAGAAATTATTCTATTATAATCTACATTTGGGCCAACTTTTAAAGGCATCAAGAGCTATATATCTTTAATGTAAATATTAAAATTTGATGAATTATCATTTAAAAGGTAACATCTTTTTACTTATTTTGTCATTAATGGCCTTTGTTGGTATATATTCATTGACACTTAGCACAATAACTTTCTTTAAAAAGTGAGAAAATTGATTCATTGTCAACAATAACTATATTGAACAATACTGTCAAATAAAAAATGTAATTACAGTAGGAAAAAAGCCATGGACAGTGAAAAGAAAAAAAATATGGAGAACTATAAATTCACTAATTCCTAGAATTGTCTTGGGTTTGAAATAAACATTATTTTTGTAAACAAGGTGATAAAACCAAAAACTATTCGTAATCTACTTGGGTTAAGTATTGCACTCTAGTTAAAGCTTTGTAAGAATTTTACAATTATACTAAAAATAAACTATTAAACTATTGAGAACAAGAGCTTCTAGGGCAAAATAAATCCTTTTCAAAATTTAAGTATAATTGACTTACAATATTATATTAGTTTCAGGCGTACAACACTGATTCAGTATTTATATGTATTACGAAGTGATCGCCCCAGTAAGTCTAGTTAGCTTCTGCACCATACAAAATTATTACATTATTATTTACTTTATCCTCTGTGTTGTTTGTTATATCCCCATGACTTATTAATTTTGTAATTGGAAGTTATATCCCTTAATCATTTTGTACCCCTAAAAAATTATGTATGTCTACTACATATGACAGTGGATCTTCAGTTTCTTATCTTTTCCTCCAATAGACTGACTAATGAGCTTGATTAAAACTGCTCTTATCTCTCTCTCTCTCTCTCTCTCTCTCTCTCTCTCTCTCTCTCTCTCTTTTTCTAAAATTAGAAGCTAGTGTGGGCCAAGAGAACCAGGAAGCACATTTAAATACAGGAGAGACTCCCAGCACTTTTTTTTTAACATTCAATTATTGCATGTTTCAGATGCCAATTATTTAAATTTAAGAAGAAATTGTGCATTTACAGATGAAATGATATGCTATCTTACTTATGCTTCAAAATTGTATAGGAGGGTGTGAAGAGGATGATGTATGAATGAAACAAGATTGGCCATGTGTTGATAGTGGTTGAAACTGGGTAATGGCCTGGAGGATTCATTAAGATGTTCTCACTAATCTTGTATCTATTTGAAAATTTCCATGAAAGGATATAGAAGAGTAAATTTTGTAAAGTTACATTTATTCAGGGATATATTAATTTTAATCACTTAGGAAGGCAAAGAAACCTTTCCAACGAAGAGTTCAGCCAGATCATTTCCCTGGGCATTTTATTTGTCATGATCTAAGAACCATTTGGCTTCCACTTGAAATATGATAAGAAGGGCTTGGTTATGCCCTATGCCTGGATTTTCCATATTATTAAAAAAGTAAGTACCTTTAGCTTCTGAAAGAAGCAATTACCAGAGACTGGCTTTCTGCCATTAAAATTTATACCATCAATCTCAAAAATTTGGTCAACATACTTCAGTCTTTTTGTTTTATTTTCAAACTTGAACTTCCTTCAAAAACAGTATTCACAAAACTCATAGTTTCTTTCACCCATATCTATTGCAATCCCCATTTCAAGAATATTAATATTCAAGCAACTATTGATTTTATTAAGTACTCCTTATGGAGAAAATATCCAAATTTTCTACTCTTTTCTCCATTTTAATTCAGATACTACTGCAAAAAGATCAATTTCTTCCTTGTCATAATCATTATCTTTCTAGCTCAGGGATTTTACAATGTGATAGAGAAATGAACATTCTGCCTTTTTGATCCTGGTTTGAAATTTGACCTACAATTTAACCAGGAGAAAATATTTTGTACATATCGAAGAAGGAAAAGAAGTAGCTCAGTCCTTTTGTGTTTTGTGGAGAGAATAAAATGATTTAATTTGGACAGGGATGAAGCTCATAGGCATTCTAATGAAAAAAAAACATTCATCAATGGACAAGAAGTGAGCAGATTTTAAAAATTTCAGTACCATGTCTTGGCTTTGTTATTAACATACTTTTATTTGATTAAGAAGTAGGTAGGGAGCATTGACAAGTTAGGAATTTTTAAACTAATATTGTCAAAGGCTGAGCTGAATCTTCCAAATGGTATGTAAAAAAAAAAAAAAAGTAGAAAAGGAGAAGGATATAGCAAAATAACTTGCAAAAATAATGTTTCCATGTATGATTCATTGCCCACAATCCTATACTCACAAAGTAAAAATTATCTTGAAGAGGCTCCACCATACCTCAGTAGATCTCTGGAGGAACGAGATCAGAAAGAATGTGGTTGCCCTGTGATATGCAGATTTCCCCTTGAAGCTGAACTGGTTTGTACGCACAAGGGCAGAGCTAATAAACTTATGGAAGGTCAGAATGGGAAAGAAGAGAATTCAGAAATGTCATAAGGTGGTAAAGGGGCCATGGAAAACTCCTGCTGACATTTTAAATTCCACATTTGAGCTAAAAACGCATCTCCAGGATAAGTTAACCAGTGAAAGAGATCACAACAAAGAATTATGCAGTTTAGATGGGTGGGGAACAGAGTAGAGCTAACCCAATCTTGACCTCCAGGACTGACAAAGATGGAGTAGAAAAAAAATGTAATGGCCAAGAGCATGAGCACTGGAATCAGACACATCTTACTCCAGCAGTTGCTGGCTGTGTCATCTTGTGCAAGTTATTCAACTTTTTACATATCTCTGTTTACTTATCTATAAAATGGAGAGAACAACTTTGCCTACATTATGTGGCTCTTTTGAAGATCACATGTAATAATGGTTAGAAGAATGCTCAGAGAATAGTAAGGGCTCAACAGAAGTTAACTACTTTATTCCTGTTATTATTTCTGGCCCCTGCACTGGCCTCATTGTTCTTTGCCCAATCCAGATACACATCTGCCAGGGAGCATTTACATAGTATGTTCCTTCTGCTTATAATTTTTTCCCCTCCAGATGTCCCTGTAGTTCACTCTCTCAGATCCTTCACAGTTTTGTTCAAATGTCATTTGACCATCCTATTTAAAAATGGAAACAACATCCCATCCTCTTTTCTCATTCTGATCCTTCTTCTCTGACTCTACTTTTTTCTCCATAGCAGTTGACACCTTCTAATACTATAAAATCTATCTATCTATCTATCTATCTATCTATCTATCTATCTATCTATCCATTTTCTTTATATGTATATTTTCTCCTCACCAGACTGTAAATCTGGAAGGGCAGAGATTTTTATATGATTATGTTTATTGACGTATGCCTAACATCCACAACAAAGCTTGGCATATAGAAGGTGATTGGTAGATTGTTATTAAGGGTGGGAGTGATAAACTTTGTTAAATAATGCTATCATCAAAGTAAAATACTATGCCACTCTTTTTTACCCATTTCATTGGCTTTTGGGAACTTAATTTTCCTTCAGGTTTGCCCTTGATGCTTATTTCAGCTTTGTTGCACCTAAATCTTTCATCGGGAATTGAGCACACAATATGCTATTCATCCTCTGAGTGACCATGCCTCATTCATTTCTCTAGTAGGCTACTGTTTTTCAAAAACCATTCACTGGATTTATTGAACATCTGAATTGATAACTAGGCAAAAATGGTTACTGCTTTTCTATGGCAAGAGAGTTAAGACAAGTCAAGTCAACAGGAACCCATCTATCCATTGCCACTCTCACGTCACTGTCAGAGAACTCCAACTTTATATCCCTAGAATTCAGAACACAAAAAATATAGAGAAACCACATCCATTTGAAAAGAATATGGATTAGGTGGAGAAAGGGGATGGAAGGAATGAGATACAATTACAATAGGGCAGTAACAATTGCCAACCATTTTTAGATTTTTTTACTATGTCCTAGAAACTATACCTAGTACTTAAAATACATTTAGTATTTTATTTAAAAATCCTCACAACAACCCTATGATTAATTTTATTTTTATCACGGTTTTACAGATGAGAAGGTAAATCCTAGAGAACTTCAAGAACTTGGTTAAGGTCAGGTAGAGGCAAGATGCAAACTCCAAGCTCTCTGACCCCTGAATCTGTGCCCAACCACTGTGCTATCCTGATGCCTTGGGAAGCTGGAAAGGTGCGAGTCATATATGACTCACATGGAGAGCTAGGAGAAGGTATTGCTCCACCTCAGACAATTTTATTTCAACAACAACAAAAGTGCTGGTAGTTCTTCAATCTCAATAATTCATTCACTAATCATTAATTAATTATTCATTATTTACTGAGATTCTAACAAGGTGCAAGGCAGTGAGATGAGCTTTGAATAATCACAAAAGCATATTAGACACAGCCCTGGTCCTCAAGTTAGAGAAATAAAACACAGACTTAATAAAGGTAATTATGCAAAAGAAATATTAACAGCTTAATTTATTAGAGCAAGGGATGGCAAACTTTTTATGTAAAGGGCTAGATGGTAATATTTCAGTCTCTGTAAGTTACATGGTCTGTGTGCCAACTACTCAACTCTGCACGGGAGCAGAAAAGCAGCCCAAGAGAATGCATAAATGAATGAGTGTAGCTGTGTTCCTATAAAACTTTATTTATAAAAACAGTTGATGGGATGCAGGCCATGGTTTGCCAAGCCCTTTTGTTAGTGAAGACCCTGAGACAATATATGGTACATTTCTGAATGAGTTTTTGGAATATCAGGTACTCTTGGAGGTTTAGAGGTGGGAGAAAAAGTGGAGTTAGGGAAGGAGTAAAGAAGAGGGGACAGAGAAGAAAAAGGAGATTCAGGAGACAGTATGTCATGGAAACCCAAGGAAAGGGATTCACTAAGGCCTCAAGGAGGGTGAAAACTTCAGACAGACTTCAAAAGATGCGGAGAATTTTTGGAAATGTGAACATCATAAGGAAGGCATCAGTTAGGCATAGTTGCCCATTAAGACTTTTTGGATGGATCTGGGAAATAAAGATTTATGGGGAAGAACATGGTTTTCAGTCGAAGCAAAACTGACATTGGAGAGCCTGCATTTGAGAGTGATGAGGGCAAATGTGGGTGCCAGCCCCTTCCTCCTCCAATGGTAAAAGGCCTTTCTAACTCTCCAACTGTGGTGTGCCTGACTATTTTTCTCTACCCTACCTTCCTCTTGTGGAGCTTTTTTTTCCATGCTGACCTAGATTACGTGACAAACATTCCTTTCTCTTCATGCTTGGATCTTCGGGCAGCCAACCTTACCGAGGTTGTATTTTAGACAATCTATATTTCTTCATATTAGTCACTGGGTTTTGTTGCCCCAAAGGCTTTGTTTCCTTGATTTTTCAATTTCTGTGAAGGAAAACACAGTCAAAATAAATAATACTCCTAGGATGTTTCCTTTTTGTAGTTATTTCATTCACAAGCAGTTATTTTGTACAATCACAGGATGTTGGCCATAGAAAATCTTCCAAGATCTTTTAGTCTAACTCATTCATTTTACATTACAAATTTCAAAAATGATGCCAAACGTAGGGGAAGGGACTTTCCAAGGCCTCTTAATTCTTAGCCCTTGAGATGATCTTTAAAAAAAAATTTAATTAATCTTTTTTATTGGGAAATAGAATACAATTATACGCTGAAATATAAAACAAAGGTAAGTACAATGATTACTGAACACATATGTAATCAAAATAGAGCAAAATTTGAACAATGCCAGGTCTTTCCCTCCTTCTGCAGGCAACCACTAGCCTTCTTTTTTTTTCTCACTGTGGTAAAATATACATAACATGAAATTTACCATTTTAACCATTTTTAAGTGTACAATTCAGTGGCATTAAGTATATTTACATTGTTGTACAATCATCACCACTATCCATTGCCAGAGCTTTTTCATCATTCTAAACATAAAACAATAATCTTGTGATGATAGTCTTGATTAAGAATGTCCCAGATTTTGTGGAGCTCTAGTCTAAGTTTTTAAAGCAACATAGTGATATAGGCAACATGGCGATTTTGTGTGATTCGAAGAGAGAAAGCTAGAAGGAGAAAATTTGAAGTTACTGTAGGTTGTTTTAATATTTAGAGGATTTTGAACACCCATGGTAGGTTTGAAAGAGAATTAAGACTGAAACTGATGCTGCTTTTATGTTGGGGGAAAAAAAAAAAAGATTTGAAATGCCTAGCACTGAGTTGTGCCAATAAAGCCCCTTTCCAGGAGCTCTCTAGAACCAGAGCTTATGCTATGTAACATACTCTTCTGGCTCCTCATGTTTCCCCTTTGGGTCCTAAAGTTGGAGTCACAATCCCTTAGTCACAGACTGCAAACAAACCACAGCAGATTATGCTTTACAATTTAAAAACAGAACTCCTATCCCAGCTTTTCAACATTTTATGACTCTGAGCAAAGTAATGGAATGTTCACAACTCCCCCATCTGAGTAGTTATTCATCACAGATAAGAATTGCTATTTTTCTCTTGCCAACCACATAAATAATGAACTTTTCTTTCCTATTTATAAAGTCTAGGAGCAGATAAAGGCTCAGACAGGGAAGAGGTTAGTGAGAAATCCAGGAGATGCAAGAGAAAAGGTCACTCAAGCTGGCACTGGAGGTGGGAGATAGATGCTGGCAGCAAATCCCATCCTCCTCTCACACTCTTTCCTCTCCAGAACTTGTGTTTTCAGGGGAAACCTGTTACAGTGTAGACCAAGGGCAGCCTGCAATTTGAAAAGAGAATAGCCAAGTGCATGATCAGATTCTTACAATACTATTTGTCCTAGATATAATTATAAATATGATCACATGAATACACAGACTCAAGATACCAATCATGTCATCATCATGACAACTCCATTCTGAAATATTATCCCTCTGTATTCATTAGACCAGCGCTACTACAAATTTAACAACACAATGTAAGGCCAAAGGCACTTACAGGCCACACCCATTTTGACTTGTGAGACCCTGTCCGTGTGTTGTGCTCTCCTGAAAAAATAAAGCATTCCTTTGTCGGGTATCTGAGGTCTCATAGTTGCTAGACTGAAATAATTTGGTTGGATTTGAATGCCTGAAGACAATGGAAATTCTGTTTTATTTTAAAAGGAGTTTCAATTCTTCTGCTTACCTATAGAAAAGGCCTGGAGTTACCACCGTCTTCATTAGTAAAATTAAGTTTTTTCTTGTTAGTCTCTTTTTTAAAATTAATTTTTATGAAATTTGTTGGGGTGACATTAGTTAGTAAAATTATACAGGCTTCAAATGCACGTTTCTATAATACATCATCTGTATATTGCATTGTGTGTTTACCACCCAGCCAGTTCTATTAGGTTGGTGCAAAAGTAATTGTGGTTTAAAAGGTTAAAAATAATTGCAAAAACCTCAATTACTTTAGCACCAACCGAATACTTCCATCACCATATATTCGACCCCCTTTTCCCTCGTCTATCACCTTATCCTCTGGTAACACTAAACTGTTGTCTGTGTCTATGAGTTTTTGTTTCTTTGTTTATCTTGTTTGTTTGTTGCTAAGCAAAATAAGTCAGACAAAAGAAGTTGATAACTATATGACTCAATCATATGTGGGATATAAAACTGAAAACAAACAATCTAAACCCATGATTGTATTTTCTTTAAGTGTTTCAATTTTTAAAACTGTTCTTAAGCCAGTCTTCTCCTACCTCTCCCACACCCCGTCATTCTCATCATTATCATCACTACTGTTATTTTTTAATTTATGTGGCTCAGATTTTGGCCATTTAAGCTACCAAGGAGCTAATTTGAACACCTACTTTTCAAATTTGATACTGATGACTTTTGGCCTCAAACCCCTTTCTGAGAAGGAATAAAACTATACAACAAAAATATGGAGTGAAATAGAGGTAGTGGAAAGTATCTACATTGCTAGAACAAAATGTTTTTTGCAGGTAAAATTGTCAGCATGTAGCTAACTCAAGATCTAATGGAAAGAGACAGATTCAGTGGATATTTGAGACCTATGTGATAGAATAAGGCCTGCATGTTCCTAAACTTGTGATCAAACAATCTTCTTGAATTCACCATGGTAGTCATGATTTTGACATTGAATTGTTTTCCTTACTTATTTCAAAGTCGCAAAGAATTTTTGCCAACAGTGAAGGCAAAAATCATCTATGATACTGTAATATGGCTCATCAAGAATAACAATTAAGCCACCTTTCACGTATTAGATAGTCAGGCTTTGAGCATTCTGGGGCCAGGTCTTTATTTTCCTGCATGCTGTGTGTTTTTTGATGGGTAATTTTTATTTCAAGAGGCAGCAAATGCTGAACTTCAAATTCTGTTATAGAAAATACTTAATAACAATCAGATGATCATTTTCAATGATCATTATCATAGACAATCACTGTCTTTTATAGCAGCCAGGATAACCTTTTAAAAAGAGAACTCTGCTTTTCTCACATGCCCATTGAGTAAACCTCAAGACCTTGAAGTGGAATACAGGCACTGATGGCCTGGTCCCACTCTACCACTTGCCAACTCCCTTCCCTCTGCTCTGGCTACTCTGGTCGTCTTTCAGTTCTTCCAATGTGGCAAACTTCAGAGATCCCCCACACTGCTCTTCCTCTTGTCTAACTCTTGACCTGGCTAACATCTACTTCAACTCCAGGCCTCAACTAAAATATTAGTTCTTCAAAGCGGTCTTCCCTGACGTCCCCTTCTCCAATCCAAATTAAGTCTCTATACTTATATTGTCTCACTGTAGTTTATACTCTTCCTTCCACAAAAAGGACAGATGATTTGGGGTTATTTCTATCCATTAATTTATTCAATCCTAATTTTTACAAAACCTCATAAACAAAAAATTAAAGTAAGTAAAGTCCAAGGATAGTAAAATGTTTTAAATTTTTTCTAAGATAATGGTTTATTTTAATAGGAAAAATGCTTCAAAGAGATTTATTTAAAAAAGATTCATGAGATTACCTGATCTTTTATCAAGTCACACATTTGTTTTTATGAAGCCATTGAGAACACGTGCTATTCTGAAATCACTAAATTCCAAAAATTCTTGTGGAAACTCTCATCCATTCTTTCTCCAAATTGACTATGGACAGAAAGAAAGTAAATGTGATAAAATACAAATGCATTGCTGGAATTTGAATTAAAGGAGGATTCCAGATGAAAGAGATTACAGAAATCGATTAGATCAGGGGTTCTCAAATCTGGTGGCACAATGGAATCACTTATTGAATCTTATTCCAACCTTTAATTTCAACTCAGCTTTCTCAAAATACACCTTTGACTATTTCTTCTATTTCAAATCTTCTCATGTGCTCCTCTCGTCCTACCACCATTGCCAAATTCAGCCGAGGGAATACCTATACCTCGGCTGGATTGATTTTTCATTCTCTATCCTGTTCGGGATCAGCATCTGTCTCTCTCATCTCTTTATCTTTTTTTGTATGAACACCTACAGAGTTTTTCAAGACTCTTCTCCACTTCATGGATTTGAACGCTATAGTATTTATTGCTGCTAATGCAGAATGTCATTAATAACAATCTGCTTTTGTTTTATTATATTAGTTTTCTTTTTAAAGGTTAATATATCATAAAATAAGTAAAAATATTAAAACTTGATAAATGTAAAGACATAATAGATAATACACGAAAAAGGAAACATACTTAACACACGTTATACGAAGAATGTTCAAAGAAATGCCAAATTATTTAAATATTCTTGTGTATCAATGTAAAAAAGACTCTTAAACGTGTAATGCCTTGTGAAATGATGTAAGTACTCTCGGGACTTTTGTGCAGGACTGTAGATTATTACCGTGATTTGAAATACAATTTGACAACATACTCATATAGCATAAGCCTTAAATACATTCATTTCCAAAACCTAGTGTTAATTACAAAGAGGGGGAAAAAAATCAGTCATCTCAATTTGCATCTCTGTCTTTCCCTTAGGAATTTCTGCTCCTTTGTTATAATAGCCATCCGTGCCTTTGGGCATCGTAGTAGAATTCCAAGAAATGTTTTATGATTTTTTTCTAGTTCTATATTATATCACGTTTGGGGTATGCATATTTTCTGAGTCTTCATCAAGGAAGAATCTCTACTGTCACAGGCTGTGAAGTGAGGATCATAATAGTATCTACTTCTCAGTATTATATAAATTAAGTGAATTTTTATGTGAAAGGCTGGGGTTGACTAGCTGGAAAATTTTCATCATTTTTCTCCGTATTTGAAGCCCAAGTTCTTGATTATCTGTGAGGCTGGCATGACGCAGCTACAAATATGTTTCCCACCTTTCCTTGCTGTGAAAAGTAATCATGGATAGGTCACGTTCTAAGCATGTGCTAGAGCGGGCAGCATGGTGGGGACCTTTTGGAGAAGAGCAAATGGAGGAAGGCCAAGACAGAATGGTTATGTCTTTAAGGAGAGGCCTTTCCTTGTTTTTGCTGTGGAATCCTAGCATCGAAAAGCAGAGAGCAGGCAATTGATGCTGGAGCAGTTACCCTTGTATTTTGGGGGCTGGTGTTGTGAAAATCTTTTAGGCACAAAGGAACTGCTGTGAACTTAGCTGTCTTCCACAGATGGTCTCAATGTTTAAGCCTTCTTTGCCCTCTGTCCTGGGTTCTTCCTAGCGTTCTGGTCAGGGCAGATTTGTCTCATCACAAAGGGCCTATTATAAAGATATATTTTCATCTCTCCCAAGTCAGCCCCTTTAACTTAGTTCAGTTAACATAGAAAAGAAACTTGAATTAGCAACTAGAAGAAAAAAAACTAACAAAATAAAACCACCCACAATAAGCTGGTTTATAGAGATTCTTTTAAGATTTTTCTTCCCTCTGTACCTCCCTTCCTTCCCTTACATTTTTTCCTTTTTATTTTTTTCATTTACTAAACTTGTTGAATACTGCTGTGCTGTTCAGTGGAAAGTCAAGGGCAAACAAGAGGCTTGACTTTCTTCCCCTACTTAGCTACAGTTGGACCACGCTGTGGCTTGACTGTACAGCTCATAGTAGGCAAACCCTACAGCCATTTTCTAGCTTCAATCCTAGATATTCCAAGTCTCTTTTCAGCTCATTTTAGTTTAAGCCCTTTTTGGAGGTTCTCAATATGCATTCTACCTAACTTATTTTTCTGTAACTTATGAGCAGCACTCAGCAATGTACTTGCATTTCTCTTAACTGACACCAGGTGGTCTCTAATGCTGGATCCCATAGTTTGTATATATTATTTATTTTAAATAAATTTATGGTTAAGCCACTGTAAAATATGCACCCTTAAAATAGAATGTAAAGTGTTTAACCATTCATTAACCACTAGATTTTACATAATCACAACACATATTTGTATCCTGCTTTATAATTTACAAAGTGTGTTCACATTAATTACTTTTTTAGATGTTTCCAATAGTTCTTTGAAGTCAGTAGGGCAGATGTTTTATTTGCCGCACTTTACAGATGACAGAAAGATTAGGTTATTTAACCAAAATCACACAGGTACTAAGCAGTAGAATAGGGATGGAAGGCCTGGTTCTCTGCTTTTATATGCAAACAACTTGTTTGAACACTGTACTATAATGACATGAATAGAAAAAAATATCAGGTACAGGTCCTGTACACAGTGAACTAAAGCCCCAGTATTAAACTTCTCTACTCAATTATCATCTTCTTTATTGCTTTTATCACTATCCTGTATTGTTCTGGCTGTAACATTCACATTTTCCAAGTGTTATGTGACTGAGACCCATGAAACATTCACCTATATACATACATATACTTTGCAGTTTTATATGAAGTGTTAATTGCCATTGTAACTTTCAGTTTCTCTCTGAGTTCAATACTTTTGTTTTTTTTTATCTTATTTTGTACAATGAGAGGCTGCTCCTTTATTTTATTTCCTTGAAGAAACACAAAAGGATCCCTAAATATGCACACATCTAAAATGATACATAAACATAAGAACATAATTGTTTATTCCTCAGTAAAAAAACACAAAAGAAAAAAAAAATTCCTACTAACCAAGTTGCTATGTTCTCTAAGGAAGCTTAGTGATTGTCACTGAATGCTCAACTCTACCTCTTCTTCTTAAAAAGATATACACCAATGTTTTTTTCCTTATGGGCAATTTAAGAATGATTTTTAAATAATTTAAAAATGTACCTAACATGTGATTTCCACTCATAGACCAACTTATGGCCAACCAGTGAGATTATAAGTGTACTTAGAAAAAAACATTAGTAGTCATAGCAATTCATGCTCATTGAGCACTGACTGGTTGACACGCTGCTAATCACTTTCATTTTTTTACAGCTTATTTCATTTTTACACGAACTTTATACCGTACATACCTTTCCTATCTGCATTTTCTAGGTAAAGAAATTGAAGCTAAGAAAAGTTAAAGAGCCTAAGACTAAAGTAATGAAGCTAAGATTTAAACCTGGATCTGCCAGAATACAGAGATAGGTCTGCCTGACTTCGTGTGGTCACCTTTAGGCTTACGAGGCTTGAAGATAAGCCAATCTGATTCTTTTTCCTCGAATTAATAAGGATTTCTATCACACTCCTTTTGATTTTTCAACCATCACAGCTCCACCTTTGAACACTGCTTTAGCACAGGGAAAATCTGTGTAAGACAACTCAGGGGAAGAAGAGGCTAATGGATTCATGCTAACGACTTGTTCTACACTGCTGGTCATTTAAGGAGTTTTGATGTTAAGCATTTATCCTCCATATTCCCATAACGGAAGGTATGGTGGGTGAGAAAGACACCTGATGGAAGAAAGAAATCCTATGCCCATTAGCTTTGACTTCCCATTCCCCCTGACTAACTTAAAACAGAAAGAAGGACCTATCAGGGCACAGTATTTTCTCACAGTGTCATGAAGGGCTGAAATACCAGGCCACAGGAAGGGCAGGGAATACAGAAGACTTGGGAGTCTCAGCAAAAGAAACGATGGACCTTTGCTTTACAGTGATGCCACGTGATGCTCAGCGTTATATCTTCTTCCCTGTGTGTCTCTGTCAGATGTCAAATTCCATGGATTAATCCAGATAGGGAAATTCAAAATGGTCCAGATTGACCTCTGTGTATATCCTCTCTAACTGTGACCACTAGGGGACCTCTGGTCAGGAATGCTAGTCAGAAAACAAAACAAAACAAAACAAACAAAACAAACAACTAACTTATATGGTAACAGATGGTTACTAGACCTACGCGTATCATGGCAATCACATAGTAAAATATATAAATGTTGAATTACTATGTTGTATACTTGAAACTAATATAATATTGTATGTCAACTATACTTTAATGAAAAAATAACAAAAATCCAGATGTCCAACACATTATTGGTCTGGGGAAGCAGTTTCAGCAAAGAAGCCGTACTGTGTGTCAAGGAGGAAATGGGAGGTGAGAAAGTACAGACAGCAGAGGAAGTGGTACGCTTTCAACAAGTCTGTGTGAAGGGAACAAAAAAGTAAACTGACAGTGTGCGGGGCTAGGGGTAGAAAAGGCCTTTTGTGTGTCTGTTTGTCTTTAAGATACGGTTCCCTTAAACATGTCTGTGGGCTGAGAGACTTGGGAGACAAAAATAAAGGTAATTTGGTGAGCAAGGCACAGATGAATGTAGGCGAGACTGGTGTCAGCAGCACAGGAGCAGAGCGTAACTTAAAAAGTAGGAGGCACACTTTTCAAAATAGAGGGAGGTTTGCAGGGTGAGGGTAAAGGAAAGATTTTCTGATGGCCTCTATTTCTCAGTGAAATACAAGACAAAGTGACCTGCAGACTGAGGCATTTAGGGAGTGAGGACTTCCAGCGGGTGGTGAACGTCTGGGACACCTGCTACAGGGTCAAGCTCACTAAGGACAGCAGAGCAGGGGAAAAACCTAGTCAAGCTGGAAAACATAGATTGCTTATTTTTCTATTTTCCTCCCATTTCCTTCCTTCTTTTTTTTTTCCTTTACATTTTAATGCTTATTGGTCTCTGCCCCAAAGGGTGAACAAAGAAAGAACAGAGAAATAGGAAACCAAATGTTGCAGTCATACCTTAAAATTTTTGCTCAAGCTTTGATGGGGGTGGAGGACGGGGTGGGGACAAAAACAGTTTGTTAAATCATCACTGGATATCTGTCATCCATGCTTCTCCAATCCCTAATCCATAGATTTGGGGTTGTCTTACCATCTCTGGGGCATGAAGCCCCTTGTTCAGAGGAAGGAACAAGAGTGTGGCACATGCGCTCAGGTATAACCATCACACAAAGTGCACCATGTTGGCCATTGAATAAATTACTTATACTCTCAGATCCTATTTCTTCATAAATAAAAGGGAAGTTTGAAGATTAAATTAAATATGTGATGAAAGCATTAAATTGTGTACTTGCCACATGTTAGGTGTACAACAAGTGTTACAAAAATGGATAGTAATATTTTGTTTGATTAAAAGCTGCACGTGGGGTCAATCTTAGAATCATCTAAAAAACAGTTGTGAAATTCCTCTGTGGTATCATGTAGTACAAATTCAAAGTATAAAGGAGTTAGCCTCTTTATCAGAAAAACAAAACAAAACAAAAAACCAGCAACACCACCAAAAATAACAAACAACAAATAAATAAACTGAGGAATAGAATGAAGAAATAAAATGGAGTCACTCTAGTCAAGCTGCTAAATTACCAAAATCAAGTAGGTTGGGGCATGAGGAAATGATTCTGTTCTTGTGTTAAAGCTAGTTAAAACAAGAATAGAGGGAACAGAACTTTCTAGTCCTGTGTCACTGCCTGGATATACATCAATTAGTTTTGTGTCAATACCTGGACATACATCAGACCTCCAGATAACTATCTCTGATTATTCCCTGAAGGACTCACATATCCAGACCATCTGACATCTATAATTAACATGAATATGATAGTATAAAACATAGTATAAAATAGGACACACCTTAAATTAAATTGTCAAGCTCTCCTGCCATCTGACTGATAAACATCCTGGATCAATCTTAGGGCTGAGAATGCAGAACTGATATGACTTTCAAGGATATGACTTTCACTATAAAAACTCTTAACTTTTCTTTCTTCTTCATAACATTTCTGGGTTTTTGCCTAATCTGTGTTTCCATTTTGCAAACTCTAAAACCCTTGAATAAATCTTTGTCATTTATTTCTAGCAAAGCCTCCAGACTCTTTTTGATTTTGTTTAACAAACTCAAACAAAAAACTTATGGGTTCAATAAAACCTGGCAATTCATAAAAACAGGTCTGTTCTCCTAAAGACTGAGATTCAAATTAATAAGGATGTTACTTTTTGATAAAGCAATGAAAGTAAATACAAAAAATATGCAAATACCCCTCATCAAACACCACTTTGATTATATCAAACCACTGTTAACAAACCTTCATAACTCTTCAGAGCCATGCCTGTCCCTTCCACTTTTCTTTCACTAATGACTCCCTATGAAACTCAGCTCCAGTGAACATGGATTCTTTGCCTTGTACTTGTTTTCCCCAGTTCTGTGTCATCACTCATGTCATTCCATCTCTCTACAATTCCTTCTCCCATTCCAGCACACGACACTACCATTTTTAGGTCTCTGCCCACAGAGGGATTTGTGGCAACATTTTTGGATGTAGCAATGTTTAGGGGTAATGTTAACATTTGGAAGGGAGGCAGAGATGCTAAAACAGTCCCATCTAATGAAGAATTGTATGGCATCTTGTGCCACTTTCAAATGTCTCCTGACATTCACGTAGGTAAAAATAAATCTCATCTATAATTATCTGAATCTAGAATCTGACTCTGTTTCACAAATAAAAACAAAATATTTGGGACTTTTTGTGGGAAGATTACATTTGGTTTGGAACTTCCCCAAGAGTCATCCACTATTTAGGGACATCACATTAGGGATGACAATGTTGCTCAATGCAACACAGAAAAGTTCAGAGTGCAATTGTCACTGCTGCATTTGCTGGACTCTATGATTAGCACAAACATCTGACTCCTTCATTATGGATTCTCTAGTGTCATCATGGCCAAGCATTTGCATATGGAATACATATTTTTATGTATTTCATAAATTACGTCCTTTTTATCTCTCCTTTATTCTATAGTTAGGAGAGTACTCATATATTACAATTTTTTGTAAAAGATAATTTGAGTTCTGTTTCAGGATAGTCAAGGCGGCAGTCTAAATTACTTATTAAAATGAGGTGTTGGATGTAACAGAGTTGCAAACCATGACCCTGAAGCCCTCTCTTATTTTCCCACAATCTTCTAGCCCAACCTCTCCCACCTGTTTGTCTCTAAAGATTCATTGGTATAGAATTTAGAATGTTATTCAATTTTTTTAATATCATATTTTTCTCCCCATCATATACAAAAACACTTTCAGAAAATGGCTTTATTCTTGCTAAGCTACAATCATAACATCTTGGGTTGATACTGACTGAAGGTCTAACAGTCTATTTCAAATACTGATAAAAGAGGGTGGGATCAGCTGTAAAACTAGCAGGCCCCTGGGAATTCAATTCTGTGGAAACTTTCTTGCGCATAGAGAACATATAGAAACCCAACCCCCACTCTACTCTTAATGACCACATGAAGGAATAAAACTTCACTTCAACCTTGGATGCTTAAAAAAGTTGAATATAAATGAGCGTGGGATTGAAAAAGAGAAAATAAATCACACTATATCCTATTTTTCTGCTACCAACCATCACATTCCAGTGGGTGGACTTTTGAGCAAAATGAGCTACTTGGCAGTCATTTCATGGTGAGGCCACAGAGAGACCCCTCAGAACAAGGTGTCCTCAGCCAGATTTCAAAGGAAGCCTTGCTCCAGCCAACAGTGCCCAGAAGCTTCTACCTGTTTCAGGTCTTCTCTTGCATGATAATAACTATGAGGATGATATTCCAGGGAGAATATTTCCTGACATTAAAAAGAAAAAAAAAAACTTCTGGGCCCCATCCTATTTTATTAAGGGTCTCTCTGCTGGTGATGCTCATAGACCCACATGTTTTTGCTGGAAACCAAAGGGCATCAGTAAAATAGCTTTTTAAAACCTTATCATCTCAGCATGCGGAGTCAGCATCTGAGAAGTCTCTGCCATGAATTGAACTGTACATACTGCAAAACATGTATGTACTTAAAAGGGGAGTTATGGTTTTAAAGAAGATGGAGCTTTAATCACGTGGAAACTGAGGAATTAACATGATATCCAAAATCAATAGCCTGAGACTTTGATTTTATCACTCAACAAATCCTTGACAGAGTTCCATGGGAGTGACATAATAAAATGTCCTGCAGATTTTTCATCAAGAGGGTATAATGATATAGTACATATGAAAGTTAACTGTAAAGTACTGTTAAATGAAAAGTATTTTAAGATATGCTACTAATTGTCACAGCCACCTAAGAAATAGGAAATAATTTAATACAAATACACAAACAATACAGTAAATATACTGTGAAGCTATGTTCTCACATTGTAAAAGCTACTCATTGAAAAAAGGAAAAATGGAAAAAACTGGGCACTTTTTTAGGACACGAATTAATTACTGATTTTTAAAATAGATTTTAGCTGCTTGATTTTGAGTCAACCTGAGAGGTCAAAAAAAAAAAACAAAACACAAAACAAAAAAACACCAAAAAACAAAAAACTTATTTTTTTCAAATATATTACTTTCATATTATGCTGGAAATATTTGCTCAAGATGTGTTTTCAGTGTGCAAACCAGACAGGAAATAGTCCTTTTACATTCAAGTGTCAATTATTGCTCTATTATTTTTCAGATGGTTGAGTCACTTGGTACGCTCTCATCACCATCTGCTTATCTCATTTTTTTTTCAAATGCTAACCAGAAAGTGATGTGGCGCTTTGCTCTGTCTTTCTGTTTTCATGGTCCCCCAAAGCAATCTCCCTTTCTTTTTCTTCCTCGTCAGTTTCGTGACTTTGACATTAGGCTGTTTTTCAGTGCTCTGAGTAACCTACAGTTCCTAAAATTCTGCTGTGTGAAGGTGACTTACTCTTGGCAAGAACTGCCTAAGTCTTCATGTGGTACAGACACTTCCCTTCTAGGAATTCAGTAAGGCGCAATAACTTGTTTTCTTGACTCAAACTGTGACTCAAACATTCACTATGCATGACATTCTGGGGATGTTGGGAAATACACAGATGAGCCTGCCTCATTTCCTGACCTCAAGAAACTTGCATCACACAAAATGAGATGGAAAGAATATGTGCGAAATGCTATAGAAGTGCACAGCCCGATGGAATAGCCACTAGTTGCTGCTTATTGAGCATCTGAAATGCGGCTAGTTCGAATTGAGATGTACTATAGGTAAAAAATTCACCCTGGATTTAGAAGATTTGGTACAAAAATGCAAAGCATCTTATTAATATTTTTATATTGATTACATGTTGATGTGATAATATTTTAGATACATTAGGTTAAATAAAGTCTATGATTCGGTTCACCTGTTTCTTTGTACTTTATATAGTTACTACAAAATTTAAAATTACGTCTGTGGCTCGCATTATTTCTATTGGACAGTATTGCTACAGAAGTTTAGAGAGGAGTGGGGGAGGAATTCCTGTGTGTTGCGGGGTGTGTGCTGAGTCTTGAAGTAGCCTTTGCACATGCAGAGGGGAGACGAGACCTCAGCTAACAGTAGAGGCAACGCTGGGTAGTGGGCAGACGTGGTCTTTGAATCATATCTTAGCACCTCTTCGTCTAAGCTGTTTGACCTCTCTAACTCTGTTTCCGCATGAAAAAGAATTGGGGTTAGTGATGCCTGTCCCGTAAGATTTGATAGTGTTGAGAGTTATAATAAGTTGATGCAGATTATATGGTGCTTAGAACAAGATAAAACAGTAAGTAGTGTCTAAATTTACTAGTACGTGGAAACTTAGGGTTATAAGATGATTTGAAAGATGTAAAAATGACATTAAACCTAAAAGCCATTTTCTCAGCCACTATGCCAGAGAACCACCGTTAAGGTCTTGCCTTTCTCTTCAAATCATTGTGTATAAATAATTGCTTATAATCTGAGTGAATCCCAAATTCTCCACAACACATATTCAGAAACAGAGGAAAAAAGATACAGTTGATTTTTCACTGTTCTTATTCCATTATTGACTTTATAACTTTTTTCGGGGAAAAAAATAGCACTATCAATAGGCCATTGTCTTCCCTTTCCTGTTGATATCCTTATTCACTGAAAGCCCTAGGAAAATATTCAATGGCCCACATCTATCTTCATCAAAATTATGGATGGAAACGAGCAATTTCTGAGGAGGATGGAGTTTCAATTATCTTAGTGATGATGCAGGAGAAACTGGGCATATCCTCAAGTTCCCATTGAAGCGTTCCTTACAGAGGGTTTTCTGACAGTCTGATACTTTACTGAAATCTTCTGAGAAACTAATACTAGTAAAGCACGTGACAGGTTACTCTGAGGGTGACTGACTGGAGAGCTCATTGTAATTACACACAGAAACTAGCTTCTCTTAGCAAAAAACATAAAATGGAGAAAAGACAGCCTCTTCAATAAATGGTGGTGGGAGAATTGGATAGCCATGTGCAAAACAATGAAACTGGACTGCTATCTGTCACCATGTACTAAAGTTAATTCAAAATGGATCAAAGACTTAAGCATAAGACCTGACACAATAAACTGCATAGAAGAAAACATAGGTACTAAACTTATGGACCTTGGGTTCAAAGAGTATTTTATGAATTTGACTCCAAAGGCAATGAAAGTAAAAGCTAAAATAAACAAATGGGACTATATGAAACTTAAAAGCTTCTGCACAGCAAAAGAAACCATTGACAAAATAAAGAGGCAACCCACTGAATGGGAGAAGATTTTTGCAAACAGTGCCTCCGATAAGGGGCTAATATCCAAAATATACAAGGAACTCATGAAGCTCAACAACAAAAAAACAAACAACCCAATTAAAAAATGGGCAGAGGACCTGAAGAGACATTTCTCCAAAGAGGACATACAAATACAAATGGCAAATAGACATATGAAAAAATGCTCAACATCACTAATCATCAGAGAAATGCAAATAAAAACCACAATGAAATATCACCTCACCTCAGTCAGAATGGCTATCATCAACTAGACAAATAGTCACAAGCATTGGAGAGACTGTGGAGAAAAAGGAACCCTCATCCACTGTTGGTGGGAATGCAGGCTGTTGCAGCCGTTATGGAAGGCAGTGTGGAGGTTCCTTAAAAAATTACGAACAGAATTACCATATGACCCAGCAATACCTCTCCTGGGTATCTACCCAAAACATTTGAAAACATTTATACATAAAGACACGTGTGCTCCAATGTTCATTGCAGCTTTGTTTATGGTGGCCAAGACATGGAAACAACCAAAATGTCCTTCGATAGATGAATGGATAAAGAAGTTGTGGTATATATACACAATGGAATACTATTCGGCGGTAAGAAAAGATGGTATAGGAACATTTGTGACAACATGGATGGATCTTGAGAGTATAATGCTAAGTGAAATAAGTCAGACAGAAAAAGCAGAGAACCCTTTGATTTCACTGATATGTGGTATATAAACCAAAAACAACAAAAGAACAAGACAAACAAATGAGAAACAAGAACTCATAGACACAGACAACAGTTTACTGGTTACCAGAGGGTAAGCGGGGTGGGGGGAGGGAGATGAGGGTAAGGAGGATCAACTATATGGTGATGGAAGGAGAACTGACTCTGGGTGGTGAACACACAATGGGATTTATAGATGATGTAATACAGAATTGTACTCCTGAAATCTATGTAATTTCACTAACAATTGTCACCCAATAAATTAAAAGAAAAAAGAAACTTAAAGTCTTAAAGACTGCTGCTTACCACAGGATGGTGGGCTGACAGTTATGAGGGCCCCAGATATGACAGAGACCCTCACATATTCTTTCTCTCATCTTGAGGTTCTGGCTCCAGGAATTTTAAGAGGACTTCTTCTAGAGGGGTAAAAACAAAGTCTCCACATGATTTGACTCAAATCAAACCCCACAGACCTCTTGCTTCTAAACTGGGTTCCTTGTACATTTCAACTTCTTTTTCCCCTGGATATGTGTTCATAGAGGCAGAAAAGAGTATCTATTGAGAGCTCTCATTCACCTCAAAGTTTTGCTTAGTATTGCCTTTTTTGTTGTAATAAAAGTATCTAACATTATTGAGCACTCATTGCTGTGCTAAGCATGGTACTATTTCTTTTAATCCTCATAACACCACCATGGATTACATACCATTACCCTTTGTTTTAGCTCTCTATTATTACATAGCAAATTAACCACAAAACTTAGGGGCTTGGAACAACAATGATTTATTATCTCTTA
The DNA here is from genome assembly GCF_964194185.1 of Rhinolophus hipposideros. Classification (NCBI taxonomy): domain Eukaryota; kingdom Metazoa; phylum Chordata; class Mammalia; order Chiroptera; family Rhinolophidae; genus Rhinolophus; species Rhinolophus hipposideros. The sequence goes on from NC_138052.1 coordinate 45,688,354, forward strand.
TGGTTTTTGTGGATCAGGAATTCAGATAGAGTATAATGAGTTTGATTTATCTCTGCACCATAAGGTCTGGGTTTTCAGCTGGAGGACTTGAAGACTGGATCCTGGAATAATCTGAAGTTTCATTTACTCACATGTCTAGTGGTTAATGCTGGCTGTTAGCTGGGAGTGTTGATTGGGACACCCGTTGATTGAAGACACATGTGGTCTGGCTTCCTCACAACATGGTGTCTGGGTTCCAAAGGCAAGTGTTGAGAGAAAGAGAGAGAGAGAATACCCAGGCAGAAGCCTAGCCTATTGTGACTTAGCTGGAAGTCACATAGCTTCTGCCACAGTTTTTTGGTTGAGGCAATTTCAAAGTTCAGCTCAGATTCAAGGGAAGGGAATAGAGATCCTCTCTCTCTCTCTCTCTCTCCCTGTCTCTCTACTAGAAGTAATCCTTACTTAGACATCTGGAAGTAATATATACATTCTGTTTGGCAACATCAATCAAATCATCTGATTGTAAAAGTTGAAAGACCATAAACAGTATTTACATTAGTATGATTATGTGAATATTGTTCATTGCAAAGCCAAGTAGAGATCTATGATAATTTCTAGAAAGAACCATGGGCTCAATGAGGTTAAAACCTCATTGCCACCCAAACAAAAACATTAAATGGAATCTCCTTTATTATACTTAATTAATTGCTTAAAATCATGTCACGTTTAAATTTGCTTTATATTGGGACTATTTTTTTCTTGTCCATTTTATTTGATACTTCTTGAAATAATTTATAGCCTTTCTCTATTTCTTTGGGTGAGAAGAAATATAAGCCATCTATAATATCTTTTAGCTATTGCTTACTCTTCTTTTTGAAGATATATCTTTTAACCACCACTGATTTCCCTTTCTATGTATAGTTGATATTTCCTGTTATTTGGATCTTGGATTATTATTAACATTTCTTATATTCCATGTCTTCCTACTTTTTCATTTTTCATCCTCATCTTGCTGGAGTAAATCCTCAAGAAATTGTTCCTTCGAAGTAAAAATAAAAAAATACTTATACAAGTAGAAATTATTTTGTTGTCTCCTAAAATTCCACTGATGAGATGATTGATTAAATACAGATCAAAATTAAATTTCCCTCAGAACTTTTAAAGGCCATGCTTGCTGTATCTTCTAGCATTTATTTCAGTGCTGAAAAGTGTGATGCCACTTTGATTCCTCCCTCTCTTCCCCCCCGCCCCTTGGTTGGCAACCTAGTATTCTCTTTGTTTGCTTGTTTTTTTTCTTCTTTGGAAACTTCTAGGATCATTTCTTTCCCCAGGTATTTATAAAATGTCCTCATTATTTCTTAGATATTGGTCTTTATCATTTCAACAATCTTAGTATTCAATGAGTCCTTTCACTTAAATATTTACATCTCTTTTTAATTCTGGGAGATGTTCTTATTTTATTTCTTTGATAATTTCCTCTTTTCAGTTTCAATGATATCTCTTTGTGGAATTCTGATTTGAGAATGTTTGATGTCTTGAATTGATTCTCTATGTCTCTTACCTTCATTCTTTTTTAAAAATTATTTTTGTAACCTATTTTTTTAATTGAGATATACCCTTATTCTTATATTTCCCATCTCTATGATCTTTGGGAACATTTCTTTGATACAATTTTCCAGAATGTTAGTATTTGTGTTATTATCTTTGATTTCTTTTTCTGAATTGAATTTTAGCAATCATAATTTTGAGCTCTTTTTTTTTTTAGAGGATAATATTTGACACTAACCATTCTTTCCTTATAGATGTTATACGTTCTTAAACACCTCTGACAATACTAATTAAAGGGAATTTTGTTTGGGTTTTGTTTTTTAAATGTCTTTTTGTTATATGATATAGCTTTTCTTTTGAGTTTAGTGTTTTAGTTTGTTTAATCTTTCATTTGGCAGGCTGTCCTCAGACCTTGTATGTTCTTTGATTATCTGTCTCAGAGTGAGTAAATAAGAAGAGTTAATGGGAAGGCTGACCTGGAGCTCTGTGTACTTCAGTATGACGAGACAGAGCCAACCTGTTCGGAGCCAAGGTCCTTCCTCTACTCACTCCCAATGCTGAAATGGAAAGACTTTTATGATCGAGCACCGGCATCCACACATGTAGAAATCCCCAGGTATTTCCTTCACTCTATTTTGAGAAGAACTGTCCATTTCCCCCCTGGGAGTAAATACCATCCCTAAATGCTTCTCTTTCCGAGTAGAGAGACAGTTACAAGGTGTTAAGAATGGAGGCAGGGGCAGGGTAACTCTTCTTTATATTAACCTTCAATTGATGCCTTTCTCTTCATTCTACTTTCCACACTAGGTCTCTGTTATACATGCTATCTCTGAGTCCAGGGCTCTCTAGGGTCTGAGACTGGAGGGGAGGTTAGCTTTTTTATCGCTCACCCCCTCCATGCAAGGATCCATCTCTTGATGAAGGAATGTCAATGTCACTTCATGAGAATACTATGTGGGATGGAATACATATTGGTGCAGCCATCTTTGGATGGCTTTTGGAAAATGCAATCTACCACACACCTATGTTCTATAGATGAAAAAACAGAAGTTTAAAGAAGGTAAATACATTGCTTGTGATCACACCACTAGTAAAAAGAAATGCCAAGATAGACACCTGCTGGTTTCTAGAATCCATTCTCTTAAAAAAAAAAATCACTATGCTATTCTATCTCCCACCCCAAATTCTTTCAGGCTTTAAATTAAAAACATTTTTTTTAATTAATTTTATTGGGGTGACAATTGTTAGTAATTTACATAGATTTCAGGTGTACAATTCTGTATTACATCGTCTATAAATCCCATTGCGTGTTCACCACCCAGAGTCAGTTCTCCTTCCATCACCATATATTTGATCCCCTTTACCCTCATCACCCACCCAAAAACATTTTAAAGAAAGAATCTGTTTCAAATACATGACTGCTTATTTATTTAAATAGTGTACCACAAATTTCATAAACCTGGAGCAGGAGATAGTAATATGAGGTCACAATAATTTTAAAGTCCAGGTTACATGAGTTCAAGCCTCTAATAATGCAGGTCTTGACCTCACTTTTTCCCAGAACTACTTCCTTTTCTTTGCCATGATTTTTATAGCTCTGAAAGATGCCTTCCAACCCCTCTGCCCTCCAGGCCACTACAAAACAGCTACCACATTTTTTTAGTTTCCTCTGCCAATGGCGGGACTTCTGCGAACATCAGCAACAAGGGAGCTGGGTCTTCTAGCTCCAGTAGCTGTTGGGGGAGCCAGAGAGGGCTGATTTTGCACAGAAGTAGGAAAATGACCCTGTTCCAACTCTGGGTCACACTTTGTCTTGTCACCTGGGCAGAAGAGAAGCACTACTTTTCTCAGAGAGCTATCCCTTCAGTGTTGCCCCCACGTCATTCTCATTTTCCTGCTAATAAAACAAAGCAAAACAAGTCCCCTTCCCTTACTCCCAACCCGAGGACAAGCAATAGTTCAGCCTGGATCTGCAACCTCACTTCTGAATGGGTTAGAAATATGTATTTTTCCTTTCCATGAAAAACAAAACAAAACTGCACCGCGTCTACAGGAAGAAACTCAACTCGATCATAAAAGAACTTACACACCAAGCATAAAGTCTGACTTTGTGGGCTAAGTGTGGGTCTTCTAATTATTGGTGACCTCATGGTTTCTGGCAAGACAATAGGTAGATATTCACGTTTCACTTGTCTATCTCAAAAAACTCCTGAGGATGTTTTCCCCAAACAAAAGAGGAGCTAACCCAACGACAGCTGCTCAAAGCTGTGAAAAAGTTTTCCCAGGCTTCTCTCCAGTCCATCAAGAGATCAAGGCCACTTTTGGTCACAGCTAGAGTTCTCTTTGCAAGAAGGGAAATTCTTCATAAAACAAAGTCTAAAGATGGGAGCCTAGTTTCCGGAGAGGTAGCAGAAGGCTTGACATTCCACAGCGGGCCTTCCCCTTATGGAATTAAAATTACAGTAGTAGTAGTAGGTTGTAGAATACAAACAGGAGGAGGAGAAAGTGCAGGAGTAACATGTATTGAATTCTTACTAAGTGCTGGTTATGTGCTAAATGCATTCATCTAGCTATGTGAGGTAAATACTGTTATGTGTGTATGTAAAAATACTTCATTTTTTAAAGGTATTTTTATATCATTTAACAAAGTTTGTCTTCGTGGTTATTGAGAATTTGGGTTTTTTTTTAATTTAAGTTTATTGGGGTGACAATTGTTAGTAAAGGTACATGGATTTCAGGTGTACAATTCTGTATTACTTCATCTATAAATCCCATGGTGTGTTCACAATATTTCATTTTTTCAAATGAGGAAACTCAGGCATAAAGATATAGTAAATTGTCCAAAACCATATAGCTTGTAAGAGGTGAAACTGGGATTCATACCCAAGGATTCCTACTCCTGAACTCTTATATTATTCTTATGAATTATTAAGTATTAGCTGTTAGCTATTGTTTTCCTAAGAAATCCAGTTAGACCAAACTTTATTAAACACTCACTATGTGCATAAATCTGCAGTAGGGCCTGGGTTATTAGATGAAATAAGAACTAGACTCTTCACTGAGGGAGCCAGGTGGTTGAATAGAGAAGACAAATGCATGATGGGAGGGCTCTCAGGTTTCTTCAAGTAGAGAGGGATTCATTTGAACACTGACAGGCTCTAGGAAAAATTCCAGAAGGTAATTTTTAAGATGAAATTGGTTTACAAATACCATTTTGATAGGTGGAGAAGAAAGGGAAAGCCATTCTAAACAGGGAAAATAATATAAAGAAAAAAGCCCTGTTAAAATACATGGCATGAGAGAGGAAGGCTGACTTGTCAGGTGGTGGGTACGAAGATAGATGGTTTGGGAGAGAGCCCCAAAGATGAATTGGGAAAGAGAGATGGTTAGCCAGTTGTGACGGGCCCCCACAAAGAAGTCTGGATTTGTCCTATAGGCAAAGAGACCTAAGCAGAGCCTTTTGTACAGAGTGGCAGAATCCTGTAGATGTTTCAGATCCCAGGCAGCTCCTACAGGAGCTCATCCTTTAACAGGTGAGTTTTCTGTATCCACCTTGCATCCTGTCAGGCTGGTTGGGGCAGCCCAGAGGGAAGGCCACTGCATTGGGTGGAAATGCATGGAAACCTTACCTTTCATGTCCAGGGTTCTATTTTGTTTCCTTGAGTTGGATTTTTGTGGCTTTGTCTTTCAGAGACTTCTCATGTTACTTAGATATTTTCCAATGGTGCAGCAAAAGAAAGGCAGAGATTTGGGCTTAAATTCTCAACCAGAGACTGTCAGTGTTGACCAGTGGTAGTCATTGACCAAGGGCGTGGCAAACATTTGAAGAAGGGAAGAATGTGTGTGGGAGGAGAGGAAATCCCCTTTGACTGAAGCTGACCTACGGAAGGGTGGGGGTTGGAAGAGTCGGTGGGATGGGAGAAGGGTTACTTCACAGTTGTGGCCTTTTCCCTGAGCCTTTTCAATAGTATTTGTTCATCTTTTTATTTTTAGCCTTAAAGAATTGAAACCAATTCTCATTATTTGAAGCCTAAGACATGAATTTGTTCTAAATGATTTGTTACTCTTTTTTGATACTGAGAAGAAGTCTTCTTCAATGAGATTTATGAAGAGTTGAGTCCTGGTTAATCAGCATTTCTGAGTATGATCCGGAGTCCAGAAAACCAGTGCCTGCAATGACCATATTCTCTCTGTACCTTGAATAACCTTGGAAAGCTTGAGCAAACCATTCTATCTGTTCTTCCTGCTAGGTTAGAACAGGTGAGTCAGATCTTGCAAGGAGATCAAGTGGCTTTTTTGCCTCAATAACATTTCTGCTTTCAAACTGAGTAATATTTATTTATTTTTAATTTATTGGGGTGACAATTGTTAGTGAAATTACATAGATTTCAGGTGTACAATTCTGTATTACATCATCTATAAATCCCACTGTGTGCTCACCACCCAGAGTCAGTTCTCCTTCCATCACCATATATTTGATCCTCCTTACCCTCATCTCCCTCCCCCCACCCCCCTTAACCTCTGGTAACCAGTAAACTATTATCTGTGTCTATGAGTTTTTGTTTCTCATTTGTTTGTCTTGTTCTTTTGTTGTTTTTGGTTTATATACCACATATCAGTGAAATCATAGGGCTCTCTGCTTTTTCTGTCTGACTTATTTCGCTTAGCATTAAGTGATCTAATTCCACATGTTTTGCTATGTTTCCCTTTGAAGAGCTCTGGCATGCAGCTTGCAAGGTAATCCATCTGTCAACAGAGTTATTGGTTGGAAAGTGAATTAGGGTGGTAGAGATGGCATATAAAACCATATCTGTATGTTTAAGTAAGTTAAGCTTAATTGAGGATATAATACACACATGCACACCTATGCAAATTGTTCTCCAAACTAACAGTATAAACTCCTTGGTTCTGTGGCCCCAGCAAAGTTGAGAGAAGGATAGGGGAACATCAGGACACGAGTGGACACAGGGGCCAGTGGGTGGAGGCCTGCTCAGGACCTCTGGCCTAGATTTCCTAAGTGTATCAAGTGCCTCAACTGTAGACATTTGACCTTATCAAATATAGGTCTGGGGTCAGGCCTAGAGTTCTAGTTTCCCTGACAGCTCCTGATGGAGGAGATATTCCATATCGGCATGTAGCATATGTGCCAAACTATACCACCCACTGTGGTCTATGAAGTCATGTTTTTTAAAACAGATTTTATAACTATCTTATGATGGCACAGTTACACTGTATTGTGTTTGTGTATGTTAACAACATTAATTTGAAAAGTTTCTAAAATACCTATTTTGTAATTCTGTACAGTCGTTTTATTATTGTTATTTATTTTAATATATGGGAGCTTCAAAGAATTGAAGTGAGCAGAGCATTGCTTGACCCTTCCTGGACCCTGGCTATGGGGAAGCTAAGGACTTTCCCCTGCTTGTTTCCTTGTCTCAGTCATAAAAGAAAATACTTGCAGGTCTTGGAAGACCGGCATACATTAACGGGAATTATGTGTCAGCACTGCAGCTCACCTGTTTTAGGTCTTGTCAGCACTGAGCTACCCATCTTCCCCGAAGCTCTCCGTAACATTTTCTCATGTCTACCATGTTTAAGGGGTGTCTATGAGCACTTGTTAAATATACCCAAAGTGAGAACTGCTGTGCTGGAGACAACACATATGAGGACTGGGCTGAAAACACTCCAGCCCAGGAGAGAGAGTAATGCCAGAAACCCTGTCGGGGGCTCCACTTGGACTCACTTGTCTGATTCTCGTCAAATTCTTCTGAGCGGACAGTGTGAAGGTTCTATGTGAAGCTGACTGTGGGTCCACGCACAATTATTCTTATTAAATACATGAATTCCGGTTGCCTACACAGGATATCCAGCTCCTTTCTTAGCTTAGGCTCTAGGATAAATCTTTTTCTTTTCTTTCTTTCTTTCTTTCTTTCTTTCTTTCTTTCTTTCTTTCTTTCTTTCTTTCTTTCTTTCTTTCTTTTTTTCCTTCCTTCCTTCCTTCCTTCCTTCCTTCCTTCCTTCCTTCCTTCCTTCCTTCCTTCCTTCCTTCCTTTTTTTTTTGATTGTTAGAGAGAAATAAGTTTGACATTGAAAACAAACAAACAAAAACAAACCCTGCATTTTACTCCTTCAGTGATTTACTGAATAGCCAAATGTGCCAAGTGCTGCTCAAGGCATAGAATAGAGCAGGGCTAAGATGGCCCAGCCCTGCTCTCCCAGAGCCCACATGCTTGGGGCGGGAAGACAGTAACAAACTAGTAAATAAGTAAACCCATTAGAAGATTGCAGATAGCCCTGAGTGATGTGAAGACAATAAAAGGGGGAAGTGATAGAGTGATTGGGTAGCAATTTTAGGTCATGTGGTCCAAGCTGAGTACCAGAGAAAGTGACATTTGAGCTCAAGATATGTGCCTGCATTTTTATTGTGTTCCATTGTCATGTAGAGCTACCTGATTCAAGAAGAATTCCAGGAGAAACAATAGATACCTGGATAGTACTCAAGTCTATTGCTTAAGATAAACAGTTTTGTATGGTTAGTTTCTCAATTCAACCAATATCCTCTGAGGACATTTGATTGTTATTCTTCTTGAAAGGCAGGCTGCTAGTGGGGAAAGTGTCAGGACTGGCTGACTGCTCCTGTCAGTCAGAGCTTAGCTAGAATTACCTGGTGTTCATTATAACCTTTTCCCTTCCTTTATTTTATTGCTATATTTTTTCTGGAAGGTTCTTTTTATGTGAGGGAGGATGACATCAATGAAACTGATTTCACAAACTACTAGCGAAAATTTGCCTTACAGCTTTTATTGTGACATCTAAAATCCTCCTTTCTTTGCTCTCTGCTGTAGCCAATGAGTAGGAGAAATACCGCCAAAGTGCATATTGACTCTATCAATGAGTGGCCCACTGCTATTTAAAGATGCAAGGCATTTCTGCGCTTTCCATAAGGGAATAATTAAAGCACTGCAGGTAACAAAGAAATAATTTTGAGGGATATTAAGCACCCTTAATTAGCACATTTGAGTTTCATTTCTCCACAGGGAAAATAGTCTCATGGCAATTTGCCACGTCAAAGCTTCTAAAAACTTCTCCCTAAACTTAGAGCTGAAGTTCTTTTTACAATGCAAATGAGGACTACAAAATCTTTTCAGGCAAATCATTCATAAGCATTTAGGAAGCCTCAGGGCCTCTGGATTTTGTTAATGTTAATAATTCTGTGGCACCCACTGGGGAGGCCTTATGAAAAATAGAAAGCTGATAAAGTCAGAGTACCTACATCTTCTAATAATCCATATCAGTGCAGATTTGTGAAAGTTCATTTTTTTCTAAACCCTGATTATTCTGTAATGTAATTGCATTTTAGAATTTAAGTGAATTAAGAGAGAATAAAAAATGCAAGAAAAATAAAAACATCTCAGCCTAGACACATCCATCACATGGAGTTGACTGCTTACAGTATCTCAGGCAATTAGGGTGGCAGAAGGTATTACAGTTTATTGGTCTCAAATTCAATTAAATGAGATGAATGAATTCCTTGGAATATTTATGATAGGATTCTCCTATGGTATCTAGGCATCTATGCTGCACTGAATTTAATTTAACAACGTAAGAGGGCTGATTTGTTTGGTTATTTTATATATAGGAGCATGTAGAGTTTAATTTAATATATGTTAATGACTGCCAGGTAATGATTAGTTTAAACTTGGACATGAACATTTGCCTTAGAGGCACTTCTGAAGGCAAAACTAAATGATGAACAATTATTGCAAGGGAAGGTTCCCTTTGAAATTCTACCTTCCTTGGATCCAAACATGAGAATAAACTTAAACTCTGATCACTAATGAGGGAAAGGAAGAACACAGTCATTTGAGGGAGCATTGGTTCTCAAACAGTATATGATAAAATGATTTCTGATATCTAATTGTCCACTATTAGAAATAGTACAGAAAAATGTTTAAAGTGCTAGGGAGGGAAGCTGGTAACTACTAACAAGCACTGCCAATATAACCATGTGGCCTAAGTTCTTTGATTCTGTTTTCTGATGGGATCCTGCAGGCAGCTAGCAATATATTCCAATACATTCCTTTGAACATTTGAGGATTTGTTATAGGGTGAAGGAAGACATGATTTATTTTTTGGATTTTAAATTTGTCTTTCTAACTTTTGAATGTGCTTCTGTCTGACAGTAATAACTTCCTTTTTTTTTCCTTTCTGGCTCTGTTTTTTTCTCCTTATTCCTTTTTCCCTGCACCCTCTAAGAGACTAGAAGTTTATAACTAAAGAGGTCCTCAAATACTAGTGAATTGCTTAGTGTCTTCTTCCAACTGGAGACACTTTTTACAGGAGGGCAGATTTTGGTTTTAACCCTGCCCTTCTCTCCACAATGCTTTGCGTTAACTCCAAAATATTAAAGGAAACTTAGAGGATGTCAATTTCCAAGTCAGTTTCAGACAGAAATACATTTTCCAACATTTCTAACAGGGAGACCTCTGCCCAAACACTTCCCACGATAAGATGTTGACTGCTCGATGAAGCTATTGATTCATTTTTGGCCACTTTGAGCATTTCTTCTATGGAGATAAAAAGTAGCCTTATAGGTATTGATTTCAGCCAACTGTCCCAAGCTCTGCCCTTTGGATCCACACAGATCAAGTCAAATCTCCCCCACCTGACAATGCTTCCAATGTTGGAATACACTGGAAACTATCAGGTCTCCAATGATCTTTTTACTCTCTAGTTTCTACATTGTTCCCAGGTGACAGGAATACAACTGTCCTTGTGAACTATACTTGCTCCTTACACTTGACTCAGTTTCTTGACCTCCTGAGATTTAAAATCCAGCTCCACGATTTCTCAAGTTCTCTTCAGCTTTCATCTTCCGGCTTCCTTGTTTGTATAAGCTGCTTGTATCAAAACCTAGTTTCTTTACAAGTTTCCACAATATGTCACTGGTTTTAAGAAGTTTGTGCCTAATATGTTTATGGCTTAGCAGCAAAAACATCATGAGGAGTCACATAGTAGGGTGCATGAGATTCTGACACCTCACTCCAATCCCCTCTCTCCCTTTCTTACATCACCCTCAATTCCTCCGCTGAGTGAAAGCTACATCTACTAATCTCAGAAATAAAGGCCTACTCAGTATCAAGTATGAAAGTCTCAACCTGCCTAAAAGGCAGATTGTCTCAACAGAGTCTGGGTCTTCCTTCCATAAAACAATGAAATTTTATACACATTGTAATAATAATAATAATAATAATAATAATAATAATAACTGCCTCCATTTAAACATTAAACATGTTACATTATCTCATTTAAATCTTACTTTAACCCCATATGCTATAGTATTAGTATTATTCCCTTCATACATGTGAAGAAACTGAGGTTTCATGAAGTCAAATAATTTTCTAATAAAAAATATGTTATTTTCAGCAAGGCTAGTACTTAAACCTACATTTTTTTTTAAACTTCAAAGTTAGTATACTTAACATGTATACTAAATGTCCTTTCAAGATTTCCATATCCCTCACCATCCTGACTGTTATTCTCTAGATAAATTCCATTTTTTAAAATATGACCTCCTAAGTGGATATAGTGTTTTAGGTGTGAAGACAAAGAAGTCATTGAAGCTTGCAAACACTGGTGAACAGATGTGTTTGACTTGCCCATCCATTGTTTTTAATACACTAAAGAAAAAAAAAAGGAGATAGAAAAGGAGAATTTGAATACCTGTATATTCTAGTCTACCCCTTTGTTCCTTTTACCTAGACTGTTCCTTTCAATTGTGAACTCATCTGAGTTCACAATCTCTACTTTTTTTTTTTTTAAGATTTTTATTGGGGAAGGGGAACAGGACTTTATTGGGGAACAGTGTGTACTTCCAGGACTTTTTTCCAAGTCAAGCTGTTGTCCCTTCAATCCTAGTTGTGGAGGGTGCAGCTCAGCTCCAGGTCCAGTTGCTGTTGTTAGTTTCAGGGGGCACAGCCCACCATCCCTTGCGGGAGTCAAACCAGCAACCTTGTGGCTGAGAGGATGCGCTCCAACCAACTGAGCCATCCGGGAGCTCAGCAGCAGCTCAGCTCAAGGTGCCGTGTTCAATCTTTAGTTGCAGGGGGTGGAGTCCAGGAATCGAATCAACAATCTTGTGGTTGAGAGCCCACTGGCACGTGTGGGAATAGAACCGGCAGCCTTCGGAGTTAGGAGCGCAGAGCTCCAACCACCTGAGCCACTGGGCCGGCCCTCTACTTTGTTTTATAACAGCATATTCTTGCCAGCCATCTTGGATTTAATAGTTAACAGTTATAATTCTTCTCAAAGCAACTCAATAAACCTCTGGTTCATGTTAACTTCTAAGCCTACTGTGGAATGAATATGAATTGCCTGTGCTCTAAAAGCACTGTTTTGTGTAAAGCAATTATATGACCTGTCTGTTCTCTACTTGTCTTCACATTTTAAATTTTATTCAGGAAACTATATGCTATAAGGTCACTCATGTTCTGAGGAATTCATGAATATTATAAGATTTAAACTTTAAGAATTTCAATTTTTCTCTGTATCTACACAGTTGGCAAATGATTCCCATGATGCCTACCTGTTAAAAAAAAATCAGGGATATTTGGTCACTCTTTTTATGTCTAAACTGGAAAAAGCACTGAATTCTCCATAAATCACTAGGTGAGTAGTTGATCATTCCATAGGCAAGTTAAGCTTTTCTATTGTTCTTCACAGAGGCAAGGATGACATGGAATTTCATTCCAAGGTATTCCTAATTCCTTTCTGTAGAAGTGATTAGTCAAATACACAGTGCTGTGCTTTGTTCAAAGTGATGTGACAAGACATGTATCTTGTCCTTGAGTTTTAGGTCCATCTAGCCAAACATAAAATATTATCCCTATTTTACAAAAGTGAAACCTAAGGAGATTTTGCCAGGCCCCTCAAGATAATGTCTTCATTAAAGGATTTTCTAATAGTCATAGGTGTGCCAAAATGGAATGGATCAATTTGTTAAATAGTGAGCTCCTGTCATCAGAGATGTTTAATAATAGTTTGCATGGGCACAGAGAGTGAATTAAACTCACTGGCATATCAGGTCACTTCCAGCCCTGAAATTCTCTTTCTATATAAAGCCAATAATTTCAAGCAGTATTTTAGGTTACTTATTCCTCCCACAAATGAACCAGATGATTGGCTGAATTCTATTTCTCTTTGGTTATAAAAACCTTTGCATAGTAGAACTCAGGCTTTCTGGCTAATGACTCAGATGCCCTGCCCCTTAAATGGTATTTGTTTATATGTACACATAGAAAATGCCACCAGGGTTGACCATATCTAGTTGAACGTATCTATGAAATTATAGACATATAACAAAGGTGAATGTAATCACTAACTGGACAGCCCACAATTGGGTTGTTTCTCACTTTTATTTGTTAGTTTTGCAACACATTTGGCATGCTTAAAATTTTAGTGGGATACTGACATAACATTTGTATGTTAAAGAAAATTACAAGGGGGAAAATTAACATTTAGATTTTGATTTTTAGGGAGAAGACAGAAAATCCAGCCAGTGATTTGGCTTAGCTAGGAAAACAAGAGTAATTGATGGTTGTCAGTATTAGAAAAGATTTTCCAGAGAAAGGAACTGTCAAGATAAAGGAAGGAGGAGAAAGATCTTCAGACCTAATTCCTAATATTGTTGTAAGAAAGACTGTGAGCAGGGGAAGGAACAGTCCTGCTGGAGAACTTCCAGCAAATAATATTCAATTCCTGTCCAGGTTACACACCTTGACTCAGCTTACCTTCAACACTGTAAGATAAACACATCTTTTTCTTAAAATGGCAGGAGATGCTGAGTTTTTTGCACTGCTACTGGTGATTTGCATATTGTGCTAATGAATCCTGCCTACTTCTTGCCCAACCCCCTTCCTAAATACTGTATAAATGAAAAGCAAAGAGACTACTACCTGGATAGCAGAAAAATGAGTGTAGATTTAAGATAGTTTTGCCAACCACAGCAAGAAAGTTATATATTCATGAGAAATGACTGCAGAAATATCATTTGACAATATTTCCATATTATTCTGAGTGAAAACCAGTTTCCTTTAAAAAAAAATCAATGAATTGCGTGTTTGAATTGAATGCTTACTTTTAGCACTGATCTGTGTTGTAAGCAATAAATACATTTATTTGTATATCTTTTAAAACTTAGAATGGAGCATGTATTGTGTACCGAGCATTGTACTATAGACTTATATGATATTATCATAGATAAATTGTTCTCACTAAAAGAAGTAGGAGTACTCTTTGGCCTCATACTAAAGGCCATTTGTAATCTGGCTTCTCAACTACAACTTGTTTATTGTCCCTGAGCAAATTTTCCTCACTGTTTTGCTTCACTCATGTCTTTCAAAACCTATTCATTCTTCAAAGTCTGATTTCACTTTTGCCTCTTCCTCGAAGCTTTCCATTACTTCTTCAACATAGAATGTCTCCTTCTTCCTTTCAGCAGGAAGCCCTTGTTATCTGCAGTACTCTGGCACTTATCATATATTGTCCAGTGCCATCTTGAGTGGTGCTTGTGTATATTGTTACCTGGCTTTTTATGTGAGCACATCCTGCTCCCCAAATAGATGTTGTGGTTTTTTTGTTTGTTTGCTTTGTTTTTTGTAAAACAAGTACTATAAGTTTGTACTATGCAACTCATAGTGGAAATTCAACTAAACTTCTTTTTTTATTTATTTTTATTTATTTATTTTATTAGTTTCCGGTGCACAAGACAAGGTACTACTTAGACGTTCATCATTTATATCCCTCACACTGTGGACCCCCCTCCCCCATCCCCCCATCCACTATCCCTCCGACCTCGCACCGAGCCATCACATTACATATATAAAATTATAGTTGGCATTCATTATTGTTTAGCTTCCGGTGTACAGTGCCGTGATCAGGCATCTACAGCAAAAACAAACAACCCAATTAAAAAATGGGCAGAGGACATGAAGAGACATTTTTCTAAAAAGGAAAACTTCTGCCTATTCCCTTGCATCTAGGAAGTGGACTCAAATATATGTAGAAGAATTAAGACCTGGTTGTGTGCCTAAGAATGAAAAGTAATGCTCAGCTTTGTTGCCTGCAAAAAAAGAAGGTGTATACTCATATGATGTTTTACATTCAGGACCCAAAACATACTTTCCTAATACACACGGTAGGCAGTAGCAAGTCCCACCCCCAACAAAACCTTTTTTTCACTTTTTCTCTCTCCTTATTGCTTCTATTTATAGCCCACCTATTGGCTTTCTCAGGGAGCTATAAACATCTTTGATGAATAAATTGTATTTTAGTTTCCTGGGGCAAAAATTAGAAGTCTTTTCTGGACAAGTATAAAGTGGCCTCCCTGGGAGGTATTGTGTGCTATGTCTTTCCTGTAACCAAGCTTCCCTTGAGGGCTGAGCTGAGGTCAGCATAGTTTTAAATAGGTATACTCTTAGAGTAATATCTTATATAGTGGAACTCTTTTGGATTAAAACAACAGCAATCCAACTAAAAGGGGGAATTTTTCATGAGGATATGAGATTGTTTCACAGATGAGAAAGCAGTTGGCCTCCAGATACCATGTAGAGATATGTCTCTTACCTTTAGTTAATGCTCCAGGTCTGCTTTATTCTTTTCTCTTGTTGCAAGCTAGCTTCTGCTTTTTCTATCCATATAATAAAGACGGGCTAACAGTGTCTGAGTCAGACATCCTAGAATCCAAATGTACAGAGAAAGATTGCCTCAACCCATTTCCCAATACCTGAAGAAGAACTTTAACTGCTATCTTGGACCAAGGGTCCATCTCTGAACCAATGAAATGTGGGATGATATTTTACTTTATGGTATTTCTGGGGTAATAATTTGGCAGGAGAGTGGTAGGGACGGGCTGTTGCCTAGAGGAGGTATGCTGGACAGATCAAAGATTAGAGGTTTGCTACACTGTACATGTGTATAGAGGTGAAGCATTTACAAACCCCTTCCCATATGTTCTTATGTGAGCTGCATGACAGTTGAGTAACACAGGCAGGACGGGAATTACTGGTACACAACTTACACCAGAGAGCATTAAAATATTCATAGAAACTAAATGACTTGTGCAAGATTCACAAATAAGTAGTAAATTGTCATTCCACTATCCAACAAAACCCATCTTTCAAAATGTTCCTGAAATCCCACCATCTTCTTGGAGTTGATGAACAGGAGAGGAATACCATCTTACCTTGTCTTCCAGGGAAGTGTAATTTCAGGGAAGCAAGAATGAGGGAAAAGGAGAGTGAGGCAGAGAAATAAAGAAAAGAAATATAAGGGAGTGAGTTACTGAGAAGGTCACAATTTTGAAGCTGATAGCTTTTTATCACAAGATAATATATTCTGAGAGGCTGTTTGAAGCTATCATGTGTGGCCCAATAGGTGGGTGTGTGGGGGTGGGAGTGGGGGCAGGAAAAAACATGGATCCACTGGCTTCCATTTCCCTTGGTCAAAGTTCAGGCCCTAGGGAATTAACTGACCAACACTTCCTGTTGTATGTGCTTGGAGACACAGTAGGACCTGCTGGGCCGCCGAGAAGTCCTAGGGTAGAAGGCAAGACATTGTCAGGTCATACATGGCAGTGACATGAGGGATCAGAGGTAGCCATGGAAGGAGTCTGGCTGGCCCAGAAAATCATCAGTAACTATGAGCAGCTGGCTGCATGGTCTAACGTGGGGATGGTGACACCTGCTCCCCAATGAAGGCTTACTTCTAGGACACCTCTCCTATTTCACCTCAGAAGGGATCTAGCCCCTTTTTTATGCCCACACTACTCGTCACATGAGTATATAAACATTTAACACAATTATTTAGTCAAATTTTTTCATCTCCTAAAGAAGATTTTTGTGAGGTTGGAGTACTGGTGATTCACTGATTCATAGTTTGTTGAGTACCTACTATGTGCTGAGCATTATTTTAAGTGCTAGGGATAGAATAGTGACAGACACAAATCTTTAACTTATTGAAGCTTACATTTTAGTGTGTGTGTGTGTGTGTGTGTGTGTGTGTGTGTATGTAGAAACCAATAAAGAAATAAGTAAAAAATATATCGTGTTAGAAGGTGATAAATGCTTTGGAGGAAAACAAAGCAGGAAAGTTGGAGAGGAAGAGCAGGTGTGGGAGTGAGGGGTGTAGATTAACTAGAGTGGCCAGGGAAGGCTTCACTGAGTGAGTGACATTCTAGAAAGAGCAGATGTCGATAGTTAGGGGTAAACGTTCCAGAGATAGAGAAAAGCAAGAGCAAAGGCTCTAAGGCATCTGGATGTTTTCCAGGAAGAGCAAGGAGGGCAATGTGACCATAGCAGAGGGAGGGGTTGATGAGACAAGAGAGACTAGATGAGGTTAGAGAGTTAGTGTAAGGACAAACATCTTAGAACAATGAAATGACTTTCCCTTGAGGAGGGGTGAGGAGGCAGTTGGGCTTTAGAGCACAGAAGTGATCTGACTTACTTTTCAACAGGGTCCCTCTGGCTGAGTTAATGCAGGTGAGAAATGGTCATTGTTTGGACAAAGGTGGTAGCAGAAGAGGTGGTGAGCGATGGTGATTCTGGTTGAAAGATGGAACTGATAGGATCTGTGGTGGATTAGAAAGGAGATATGAGAGAGAGAGAAAAGATGACTCCAAGTGTTGAGGCTGAGCCAAGACTATAATTTTAGGGGGAAGATTACTTTAGACAGGAAATTGCTCTCAGACATCCAGGTTGAGCTGTTGAATTGACAGTGGATTTAGGAGTCTGAATTTCAAGGAAAAGTTCACGCCTAGAGATATAAAATTTGGGAGCCATGAGTATAACCTGGAAAGCCATGGGGCTGGATAAGATCACCAAGTGAATGAATGTAGATAGAAAAGAGAAAAAGACAAAAGACTGACTCCCAATCCACTCCAACTTTAAGGGGTAATGAAGGTTAGGAGTGGCCAGAAAAGAGGCTCAGTAAACATGGCCATCAGGTAGGACGAAAACCAGAAGAATGTGGTTTCTGGAAGCCAAGACAAGAAAGTGTTTCAAGAAGCCGGGACTGAACAACTTAGTCGAATGCTACTCATAGAAATGCTGAGAACTGACATTTGGGTTTAGCAGTATGGACATCGCTGGTGACCTTGAGCGGTTCAGTGCAGTAGAGAAGGGCAAATGTCCAAATGAAAGTTCAAAAGAGAATGGAGGGAAGAGAAACTGGAAGCAATAAATACAGGCAATTCTTTACAGTTTTGCTTTAAAGGGAAGGAGTCAAAAGAGGGTGGTAGCTGGAAACGGAGGGAGAATAAAGAAGTATGTGTTAAGGGCTCGTTTCCTTCCATGCCTCTTAAAAAGGTCCAGTGGAACTTATAGGCAGAAAGTGAATGACTGTAAGAAACATAAACAAAATATCCCCTGGAACCAGGTCTGCATGGGCCACTGAACGGATCCACACATAGTCCCTTTATCAATGAGGAAATATATTGTGGGAGTGAAGGTGCCTGGCTTAGGTCTTACCCGCCGAATGCCTTACGGTTTCAGATTCAAAAGGCAGAAACAATGAGCTTATCAAGTAGCAAAGTGGAGGTTCTCTACTGACCTGTGAAGCCCACATGCAGTCTGGCGGCATTTTCTGAGAGGTGCGTTTAGAGGGGACGTTTCACAGAGTGCTGCAGTTGTCATCCTCATCAACATCAAATAGCAGCTAAGTGCCTAATTGCTCCTACCACCTCAACAATTAAAATACAGGGCTTTGTTCCCCGGGGAAGCTGGTTGTGTAACAGTATAAAGAATCTGGAAGGTCACAGAAATGGGGGGAAGATACGCGTGGGGTACAGGCAGATGGCTTTTGCCAAACCATCTTGCCCCCAGTTCTTGATTTTTCACCCTGCCTCTCCAAGCGCTGGCGTGGCTGACTCTTTCCCTACTTCTTCCTCCTTTGCTCTTGGCGCCCCTCGCTTCTCGTTTTGCTGTTTTCTGTCCGTGCAGGGGAAGTGATGAAGGTCGCCCGGGCCCCTACTTGCCTCTTCTCTGCCTCTAGGCGCACGGAAGGGGACGGAGCCCCCCGAAACAACAGGGGGGCAGGAGCTGTCGTTCTGAGCATGTGCGAACGAACCGGGGGGCTGAGGCGGGTGTGGGGTGCCGACCTGGGTTCCCGTCCTAAGCGCAGGGCAAGACCTCGGTGGGCGCGGGGCCTGGCAGCGCTCTCCGGAGCGGAGCCCCCGCGCCCTGCCCTCCGGGCGTGGGCGAGGCGGCCGCGTGTGCTCCGCTGCCTGACGCGAGGACCGACCAATCAGGGCCAGCGGCCGGGCGGCCACGTGACGGGCGAGGCGGCTCCTGTCCCCGGCGCGGCCAGAGGGAGCGGAGAGCCGGGGCTCGCCGCGAGCCTTCGAGAGCAGCGGGAGCGGAGGCGGCGCCGGCGGCGGCACAGTCTCGGGCCAGCCGCGCGCGCATCCCCCGGCGCCCTGCTCGGCGCAGGGCTCGTCGGGCCGCGGGGGCCGGGACAGGGGCGGACAAAGCAAGATGGCAGGGATCTTAGCCTGGTTCTGGAACGAGAGGTTTTGGCTTCCGCACAATGTCACCTGGGCGGACCTGAAGAACACGGAGGAGGCCACCTTCCCGCAGGCGGAGGATCTCTATGTCGCCTTCCCCCTGGCCTTCTGCATCTTTATGGTGCGGCTCCTCTTCGAGAGGTAAGAAAGGCTGGAGCGCTCCTCCCCTCCCCCTAAGCACACACACGCGCGCTCACACACACACGCACACCCTCGCGCGCACACGCACACGCGTGCTCTGTGGCGCTCGCACCCGCGCCCCAGCGCTCCCGCTCCCGCCTCCCAACCTTTGTGTTGGGCCAGGGGTTGCTGACCTGTGGTCCGGCTGCCGCTCCGGGAGCCAGGGGGGGTCTGTCGTGCCGACGGATTTCCTCCGGGCGCCCGGGAGGGGCCGTGGGGAGGCCCCCGCGCTCCCACTGTGCCTCGGCCCGCTGTCTCCTCGCTGCGAGGGCGGGCGCACAAAGGGGAGCGGGTGTTCCTCTCCACCCGATGGGCACGCCGCGCTGCCGGGCAGGCTCCCCGGCCGAGGCGCGCCGCCACCACCTGACAGCCGGGAAGGCTCCGGACGCGCGTCGGGGAGGGCGGAGGAACCGCGCGCTCGCTCCCATTGCTTCCACGCCGGCACCGGGATGGTCCGAACTGTGCTTCACGCATTCGCCGGGGACTCCGTGGCTTCTGGCCCGCTCGTTGGTTTCCATCAGTAACCCTGAGGGCCAGGCCCACATTCCTGGGAAATAGGTGACAATAGTAGATTTTCAAACCTACAGGCCATTAGCGGTTTCTGTAAAAGAGGATATGAGAAGACGGGTGTACAGCCTGCGAAGTGGTAATATTAAATTGACAGATACTTCCCGTGACTAACCATACCCTTTTATTTTGCTACAAAAGTTCACTTAACCATCTTTAAAGAATTGATCTATTGTTTGTATAACTCTCAGATTTGGTTGGGTCACTCCGCTGGGGCACGAACAAACTTGTTTTACTGAATCAGTCTTAGTCATTAAACTCCTTTTTGCCGGCCACCGCTCTCCGGGTGGTATTGAAGCAAAACCGGGACAGCAGCACACACTTCTTTTTCTCAACTGAAAACCTTGACACCCCTCACTCCCCACCTTCCCCCACCCCTTTATCAGTAAAGGCTGAATTTCTGAGAGCCCAGAATAGAGTTTAGACTCTATGTCTCACTTTACACTCCATCTCTCTTCCCCTGCCCCCAACTCACCTTGATTTTGTTTCTTAAGCTTTTGCTCAGTTATTTTGTTTGCTGTTTCTGTTTGTCCAAAACCACTTTTGAAGATGGCAGAATTTGTCTTTTGTGTCATTTGTTGCTGGAAATGGCAACAGACAAAGCTTCATGAGAACAAAAAGTATCTTTTGTTTAAAGAAGGTGCATTATTCAATAGGCAATATTGTTGCTTAAGAACTAAGTGAGCTGTTCACATGCAGAGATTGACGTGCACAAGGGAACAGATCTAAAGACCTATTTTAAAACGATTTGAATCCAGCGCAGGTGCGTCATTGATCCTATCTAGCACGGAGACTTACTGTGAAAAAGTGGTTGTATTTGCTGGTTTAGAGTTGCTTCTAGAGCAAATGTTTACTTGCAGAAAATAGGAATTCACGTCTAACCTTCCAGTCGCTCCAAAAACAGCCAGGAACAGCAGGTTGCTCTGTGTTGACACATAGTAGGGGCTCCACACAGTAGCAGAATGGTATCTGATCAATCCAGACTGATAAATTCTGGCTGGGATCACTTTTAGCAAGCTAATGTATTTGAAAGAGATGTGTAGACTATGTTTTGGAAAACAAAAGCACGTCAGCTAATGACCTGCATGCAGAAAGCTGATTCTAGGCTGTTCTTTAGGCTGGAGAAAAATAAAATTAGGGAATGGAGATAGCTTTGTGCTTAGATGTTCTCTGCTTAAAAAAAAATGTAAAAACCAATGTAATAGTTGAAAACGGGAAGGTCATTTTTCCTCTTTCTGAACATCTTTCCCCCTTCCTTTGCACAATCCCATGTCTTAGAGTTTACACAAAGGGGTCAGGCTGCTTTCAACTGTCAGTCACAGCAGATGTCCTCACATTGATGTGTAGAGAGTTGGTCAGTTTCTTGCAGACCATTGATGCAAGTAGAAGTGATTTAATGGCCCGTATGAAAAGTGAAAGTTTATGAGTAATGTTCAGAATTCCATAATGTTCAGAATTCATTATACCACAGAATGCTAGACTTTTGGAAGGGTGTGTGCTTTGTTTCTTGCTATAGCTCTGTCTTTAATCATTCAGACTCTCTTGAAAATCCAACTGTATACTCGTATCCAGAATTACAAGTTCAGCATGTTTCTCCTCTTCTCAAACCTAAATGACAAATTCTGTCGTCCAACCTGTGGCCTTTACCTCAACATCTATCATCATAACTTGCACAATATTGTTATCACTGGTACGACGCACTTTCAGTACCCTTCTGACGTGTTGTGCACACTTCTCTTTCACTTGTGGTATTTGGTAATGTGTATCACGATTTAAAGGAGCCTATTGCAGGTCCCTTTGTAAAATGAAATGCTTTTACAATAGGCGTAATTCCTTTTGTATTCTATCCCTTTTTCTTCCAATGCCATTTATTTAAAGCTGAGAACATAACTATGAAACACCTGATTATCTAAGATCTCTGTTTCCATTAAACGGGGTCTGTAATGCCCTTGTGGAAGCTAAAATTGTGAATGTGGAAACCTCCTCAGTCTTATATATTTCTGTAAAAAGAAACGTGAAAGAATTGACTGAATTGGGCTTTCGCCCAGTTGAACATTTCTTTTTGTTTTCCCCCCTCAGTGTTGGGTGCTGCCAGTGGAGGCATTGGTGGCCAGAACGATGCCATGTTATAGCACCATATGGAGAACAATATGGATGCCCAGCATGGTTGGTGAAAAATAGAGCAGCCTCAATTCAATGACTTTTGGCTGAGTCTGCGCATATCCCAAAGCTTGGTGGTTTTAAACATAGCTAACCTTCCTACCTGCACTTAGTTCTGGCTAGGTGCAGGAAGGGCCACTGTAGACGTTACTTGATTGACAGTAAAATAGCTTTGTGAAAAAAAAATAAACTGGATGGTTTCTCCTAGAATGAAAATTGTAGTGTATACCATTGTCCTGTGTTGCTGGGGTTGATGATGAGGAACAAAATATTATTTAATAACATAGCATTATCATCTATGTGATGAATTTGCTTGATTTAATGCTTGTTTAGGCTCAGTAAAACATTCTCTGGAATTATAATAAATGCTTCTTCCAAATTCAGTTTTTTTTTTAAAAAAAGTGTGTTGCTATGGTATTCATAAATGTGGGATTAAACTGTTGCTGAATTTCTTTTTGGGAATAAAAATTCTTTGAGTTATTGTTATAAAAGGTAACGTTAATACATTTTCTTCCTTGTGGGTTGAGGAGAGAGATGCAGAAAGTACTGGTTGAGAATCAGAACATTCAAGTTCTGGTAAAACTTCCCTCAAACTGGGGCAGCCACTTAATTTCTCTCTGCCTTACTTTCTCATCTGTGCAGTGAAGCAGCTGGTATTTGTAATATAAGGTTGTTTTCACCTTCCCAATTATCAGAATCTTGTAGCTTACTAATTATTATCTCATCAAACGGTAAACATCATTCTTTGCAGGCAGAAATAAGTCATCTAAGAATAAAGAGAATTTTTTTCCTTGCAAATATTGTAGGCAATGGTTTTGTTTCTTGTATTTTTCAATTATGATTTGAGTTAAAAGGATCCTTTGGGTCATTATGATTTGTGCTCCAAAAAGCCACAGTATTTCAGAATAACTAACAAAGAAGATTCTGCAGAGAAAGCAATTGCTATCTTTCCTCAGACCTTTTTTAGGTGGACCTGGAGTAGACCTGGAACATCTTGTGCTGGCTGGATAAGAAATGAGAAGCTCATTCCTGTCAGGTTGGCTATCAGAGTGGCAAGCTGTTTGGGAACTGTCATTCTTTAGGAGGCTCACACCAGTTTGCTTTGGCTTGTTTAGCCAAATAATGACATGCTGCCCCAAACCTTCAAGGGGACAACAGTGTCTCAGTTATGCCAGAGGTAATATCTGGCCAGTGGGCTTTTCTTATGGGTGTACTTAATATATGAGTATTTGCCTTGCCAGCAGCCTTGCGTGAGACAGCAGAAGGGAGGTGAGAGGGGGAGGGGAGGGGAGGAATATATTTCTGATGGTTAGAGGGGACAGGAGAGGTGTGAATGAATGACTGCCAGGAAAAAGGAGGAGTCAGGTGAGTTTCCTTATTGAAGGATCTTCCTATAATTTACCTTGAAATGAAACTGATTATGATCAGATGTATTTTAAAAGGGTGTGCAGTGGAGTGAATATTTATGTCCCCTCAAAATTCATAAATTGGAATCCTAACCTCCAAAGTAACGGTATTAGGAGGTGGGGCCTTTAGGAGGTAATTAGGTCATGAGGGTGCAGCCTTTGAATGGGATTAGTGCCCTTATAAAAAAGGCCACTAAAAAAGCGAGCTCCCTCGCCCCTTCCACCATGTAAGGACATAGTAAAAAGATGTATGTGAACAAGGAAGATTGCCCTCACCAGACCCCCAATCTGCTGATGGCTAGATCTTGGACTTTCCAGTCTCCAGAACTGTGGGAAAGAAATTTTTGTTATTTGTAAGCCACCAGCCTATGGTATTTTGTTACGGCAGTCTGAATGGAGCAAGACAGAATATTTGAGAATTACTTGCATCCAAACATGGTTTTACCCCTGCAGTCTTAGCCCTGGATTTTCAACTCTGTGAATGTACTGTTTCACTTGTTATTGAAACTATGGATACCTGCTTTGCCAGACTGGTGTAAGAAGCAAGAGTTGGGGTCAGACACAAGTAGGTTGCTTCCTACAGTTTCTGACAGGGATAGGAAAATTAGATTACAATGGATGTTTTATTGGAAAACAACCTAAAATCAAAGGGGATGGCATTCTTTGCAGAAGTTTAGTACTGCTTTCTCATCTTGCAAAATAAAAGGTTTGTCTTTATAGGGTGCAGTAGTTTAGCTATTTGCAATAGGTTGATTTATGGATAAAAGGCATACTGTGCTCCTAATGGGCAGTGCCTGGGAGACAATGAGATAACTTTAAATTATCACAAATGAGTTGACGTCATCAAGGAGTGGTAAATTAACACCCGGAATTCACTTGTGACTTCTCTGTTAAAAGTATCTGAATTCTCTGTGGACAAGGTTAAATGTTTTCCCTCCTGGACTCCAGTTTATAAGATATTTCAGAAGTGGTTTTTCTTTTATGATGCAGAAGGGCAGGTGGCACTGGGAAGAAAATGGAGATTCAGGGGAATTTCTTCCATCATCAAACCAGTCCCGTGGCTTTGTAAGAGATCACTACGTGCCTCAAGCTTGCTTCACCTGTTCTACTCACCTGATAACATATGGTTGGTGAGCACTACACTCTAGGTCCATGCTGTATATGGAAGATTTTAAATGTTTATTACATGCACGTACATTCCTTCCTCCATCGCCGGGCAAAACCAGATTTTCTAAAACCACTGGTCATCTATTTCTTACAAAGCCATAACTCAAATCTTTGTCTTTTTCCTACACTTTTGAGTCAGGGCACTGAGGTTCCAGATTTTGTTTGTTAGTAACTAATTGTATCACATAATGTTTTTAGGGAGCCATGTTTTTCTTTTGATTTGTGAAAATAGGAAGTAAACGAGATTGCCACTTGGAGGAAAAAGATCCTTTTATATTAGTGATACCCTGAGAATCCTTTTTTTCAAAAGTGGCATTGTTTTAAACTTTTATTTATTTAAGTGTGTTTTTCAAGTATCCATCAGCTCCAAGTCGAGTAAGTTGTTTCAATCTAGTTGTGGAGGGCGCAGCTCACAGTGGCCCATGTGGGGATCGAACTGGCAACCCTGTTGTTAAGAGCACTGCGCTCTAACCAAACGCTCTAACCAACTGAGCTAACCAGCCACTCTGCCCTGAGAGTCTTGACTGCTAAGATTTTTTTCTTTGTTCTCTTTGAACTTATTCCCCCTTTTGTAATCCCCCTTTTTATAGAAATTATTTCATAAGCTCTTTCACTGTCACTCTTCCCTGCCACCATAATCTTTATTCTTCAAATACCCTATGCTATGGCAAGACTGAACACACAATGGTGATTCTCATGATGTCTTTTTGGGGTGGCTTGTTAGTACTGCTATGGATGATTGGGTGGCCAGGGCACATGATCTGAAGCTGGGACTTGTTGCTACCATTTGTTTTGTTTTATGTTTGACTATTGCTAACGATTGCAGTTTTTAATGAAGACATTTTGATTTTGAAAGTAATAGTAACAACTAATATTTATTTCCTAATATAAGTTTATTACTTTACATGGTTTACTTCATGTAATTCTCTCCCAAACCCTGGCAGGTACATATTAACTTCCCCAATATTTTATAGATGACACTAAGGATTGAGAATTTAGGAAATATACCTAACTTTCCACAGCACAAAAACGCTAGGTACTGTGTTTCCCCGAAAAAAAGACCTAGCCGGACCATCAGCTCTAATGTATCTTTTGGAGCAAAAATTAATATAAGACCTCGTCTTCTTTTAATATAAAACTCATTTTTATATAATACAAGACCGGGTATAATATAATAAATATAATATAATATAATGTAATATAATGTAAGACTGGGTCTTATATTAATTTTTGTTCCAGAAGATGCCTTAGAGCTGATTGTCTGGCTTGGTCTTATTTTCCAGGAAAAACGGTAGGCATTTGGAACTAGGTTTCTTGATCTCCTAATAATTTTGGTAATATCCTATTTTAAAGCCAATATGAGATCATACTATATGTACATATATGCTTTTATAAGAAGCCTTTTGCTATTTAATGATATAATCTGAACATTTTCCATGTAATAATTTATTAACAAATATTTTCAACAACTGTACATTATTCTACACTATGGATATACCATGTTTCATTTAATCAGTCCTCATATTGTTCGACATTTAGGTTGTTTCCAGTTTGTGTATGTACATCTTTTAATTCCTGACAACTTCCAAAGGAATGTTTCCTAGAAGTGGCATTTCTATGTCTAAAAGGATAAGTACTTTAGTGTTCTTAATAGATACAAATTGCCGAATTGGTGTCCAGAAAGACTACATGTCCTTTTGCATTTCCTTATCAGCATGCAGTTGAAAGAAAATATTACTGGTATAATGTGTGTTTTTATATTATACATGAACTTATTTCAAATATTTATTAATAATTTTATTTCACTTTCTGTGAATTCGTGTATATTTTCCAATTGTGATGAGCTTTCCTACTTTTGGGGAAGGAAAAGGATAGACTTTTAATTTATTTTAATTAATTAATTAATTAATTTAATTAGTGCAGAATGGTCTTGCTTGGTTTGTTTCTCTGGTCACGTGCTTACGCTCTTTTATTTCTTTGTGCTTCCTGACTCTACTCCACAATCTAAGTCATTATCAGGGCAGAAGCCTTTCAGATTCTACATAGCAGAAGGGATGCATTCAAGAGGATGCAGCAGATAATATCCTGACTTTATTATGGAGAATGAAGAAGAGAAAAACAGCTTGGAGGAAGTTTGAGCAATTAAGAATGAATGGGTTTTTATGAAGAAAAATGTAGAGATAGAGCTAAACTCCTTTATGTTCTCTCTCTGAACATTTTGTGAAAAGTGAGTTACATATGGAACAATGAAAGACCTTGAATAGGCAAAGCACTCTTGAGAAAGAACAAAGTGGGAGGTATCATAATACCTGACAAACTATACTACAAGCCTATCATAATCAAAACAGCATGGTACTGGCATGAAAACAAACACATAGATCAGAGGAACAGAATAGAAAGCCCAGAAATAAACCCAAGCCTATATGGCCAATTAATCTATGACAAAGGAGGTAAGAATATACAATAGGGTAAAGACAATGTCTTCAATAAATGGTGCTGGGAAAACTGGACATATACATGCAAAAAAAATGAAACTAGACCACACCATATACAAGAATAAACTAAAAATGTATTAAAACCTTAAATGTAAGACCTGAAACCATAAAACTCCTAGAAAAAAACATAGGCAATAAACTCTTTGACATCTCTCTTTGTAATATTTTTTGGAGGTATGTGTTCTTGGGTGAGAGAAACAAAAGAAAATGGGACTACATCAAACTAAAATATTTTTGCACAGTAAAGGAAACCATCAACAAAACGATCAGACAACCTAAATGGGAGAAGATATTCACCAATGATACATTTGATAAGGGATTAATGCCCAAAATGTATAAAGAACTCATATAACTCAATACCAAAAAAAAAAAATTCTGATTAAAAAATGGGTAGAGGACCTGAACAGACATTTCTACAAAGAGGATATACAGATGGCCAATAGAACATGAAAATATGCTGAATATCACTAATAGAGATATGCAAATTAAAATTACAATGAGATATCACCTCACACTTGTCAGAATGGCTATCATTAATAAATCAACAAATAGCAAATGTTGGTGAGGAAGTGGAGAAAAGGGACCCCTAGTGCACTGTTTGTGGGATTGCAAATTGGTGCATCCTTTATGCAAAACAGTATCGAGGTGCGTCAGAAATTAAAAATAGAACTACCTTATGACCCAGCAGTCCTACTTCTGGGTATTTATCTGAAGAAATCCAAAACACTAATTTGAAAAGATATATGCACCCTTTAAAAAAAAAAAAGATTTTATTGGGGAAGGGGAACAGGACTTCATTGGGGAACAGTGTGTACTTCCAGGACTTTTCCCCAAGTCAAGTTGTTGTCCCCTCAATCTCAGCCGTGGAGGATGCCATCCAGGCTCAAGTTGTTATCCTTTCAGTCTTAGTTGTGGAGGGCACAGCTCAGCTCCAGGTCCAGTTGCCGTCGCTAGCTGCACAGGACGTAGCCCACCATTCCTTGCGGGAGTCGAGGAATCGAACTGGCAACCTTGTGGTTGAGAGGACGCGCTCCAACCAACTGAGCCATCCGGGAGGCAGCTCAGCTCAAGGTGCCGTGTTCAATCTTAGTTGCAGGGGTGGAGCCCACCATCCCTTTGGGGACTCGAGGAATTGAACTGGCAAACTTGTGGCTGAGAGCCCACTGGCTCATGTGGGAATCGAACCGGCAGCCTTCGGAGTTAGGAGCACGGAGCTCCAACCACCTGAGCCACCACACCGGCCCCTATGCACCCTTTTAACGCAACATTATTTCCAATAGCCAAGATATGCAAGCAACCTAAGTGTCCATTGATAGACAAATGGATAACGAAGATGAGGTACATATATACGATGGCATATTACTCAACCATTAAAAAGATTGAAATCTTACCATTTGTGACAACATGGATGGATCTAGTGAAATAAGTCACCCAAAGAAAGACAAATACTGTATGATCTCACTTATTTGTGGACTCTAAAGAACAAAATGAACAAAATAGAAACAAACTCCTAGATACAGAGAACAAACTAATGGTTGCCATATGGGAGGGTTTGGGAAGGGTTGAGTAAAAAAGGTGAAAGGATTAAGAAGTACAAATTAGCAGTTACAAAACAATCATGGGGATGTAAAGTACAGCATAGGGAATGTAGTCAATAATATTGTAGTTACTATAAATAGGTATAGTATGAGGTGGGTACTAGACTTATTGGGGGATCACCTCATAAGTTATATAAATGTTGCACCACTATGTTGTACACCTGAAACTAATAATATTGAGTGTCAAACATAATTGAAAAAAAATTTAAGGTAACTTAATTAGTCATTAGGAAAATGCAAATTAAAACCACAATGAGATATCATCTCAAACCCATTAGAATGGCTACTATCAAAAAAAAAAAAAAAGAAAAGAAGTGTTGGTGAGGATGTGGAGAAATTGTAACTGTGCCCATTATTGGTGGGAATGTAAAATGGTACAGCCACTGTGGAAAAGAGTATGGCAGTTTCTTAAAAAATTAAAAACAGAATTAACATATGATCTAGCAGTTCCACCTCTTGTATATGCCCAAAAGAATTGAAAGCATGGTCTCAAAGAGATGCAGTTGATTCTTGAACAAGATGGCTTTGAACTACATGGATCCAGTTACATGCAGATTTTTTTTCAGTAAATATCTGTAATGTTTTCAATCCGTGGTTGGGCATTTGAGGATGCGAGAGGGCCAACTATATGCATTGATCTATGCAATTTTACATAGGGGAATTGAGTATCCGTGGATTTAGGTATCCATGGGGGCGTCCTGAAACCAGTCCCTCACGGATACTGAGGGGCAACTGTAGAGCGGTAAATTTTTGGAGAGTCAAAAGTTATAATGGAATTTTTGACTGCAAGGGGGGTTGGTGTTCTTAACCCCTCCCTTATTGTTCAAGTGTTACCTGTATTTGTAAACTTATGTCCATAGCAGTGTTACGATAGCCAAAAGGTGGGAGCAACCCCAGTGTCTGACACATGAATGGATAAACAAATGTGGTACATACATACAATAGAATATTATTCAGCCTTAAAAAGGAAAAAAATCTGACACATATTACAACATGGATTACAACCATGAGGACATTGTGTTAAGTGAAATAATGCAGCCACAAAAGGACAAACACTATGATTGCACTTACATGAGGTACCTAGAATAGTCAAATTCATAGAGACAGAAAGTGGAGTGGTGATTGCCAGGAACTGGAGAGAGAAATGGGGAGTTACTGTTTCATGGATGTAGGATTTCAGTTTTGTAAGATGAGAAGTGTTCTGGAGATAGATGGTAATGATGTTGCACAATGTTAATGCATTTAAGGCCACTGAACTGGACACTTAAAAATGTGTAAGACAGTAAATTTTGTTATGTATATTTTACCACACTGAAAATAATTAAAAAAACGAAGATTCCCTGTCTAAAAAAAAGGCACTTACCAGAAATAACTAGTTTCACTTTCTAGCCTTGACAGGGGTCTAGTTAGGGACACACATCACCAGTCCTCTTGATTTCAGTTCCATCAAGCACTGTTGTTTTGTTTTTGTTTTAAAATTCATAATCCCTGTGGGATCTAGGAGAGCCATCTTCTCCCAGAATCTGCTGGCATGGGTGGGAGGGGCTGAGGGGTGATGGAAGGAAGGTTGAATCCAGAGGGCAGTTAAATTCCCTGGGGCTTTAGGAAGGCACTTCCCACTAAACCTCCTTCAGTCCATTTGTTAATATGGCAATTTAATACTAGTACCTTGGCATGGACAGAAAAGGAGAGAGCAAAGTGTCTTTGGAAAAGCACGCTGTCCAGTTGCATAGGATCCTGAGGATTGAAGTAAAAGCACGCAAGTGAGTTCACAATCCATTTAAAGCAAACTGGGTAGGATAAAGTTCTAGTAAGGCAAGTGCCTAGGCCATAAGTATATCTTATGTGTATATGTCTTTTACTGTGGAAGAAGATTAGAGCTGACCCTCCTCCCTGTCTTTCAATTTAAATTTACATCCATTTTTGTATGCAAGTGATTGAAACACTTGAAAATTTGAACATGTTTTACTCAAATGCTGCTTACCCCAAGGTAGTTGATGGCAAGCGCTGGCAGGTACAAATTACTGAAAAGTAGTTTTCAAGGTTTATATTAATGTTTGGTCATTACACAAAGCACTACTTTCCATAATTCATCTGTGAGAACATTTGGGGCAGTTTTTTTCTTTTCTTTTACTTTTAAGGAGAACTTTCTTTTCCTCACCGTTAGCCTTCAGAATGGACTTCCCTTGTACCACTCCTGCTTCCTATTCTTACTTTTATTACATTAGAATTGGATTGTTGGGGTTGTGTTTGGCAGGGGTGGGGTTGGAGATGCACAAATAGTTTTTCATTGCAGGAAGTCTGTGTTCCTTTACTGGGTAGCCTTTTTCACAGTGCCCTACAAATAACATTTGTTTGTGACTTGCCAGTGTCTGCATAAATGTCACATCTTATCTTTGAGGTTTTCAGGTTATAGAGCTGTTGTTGCTGTCCTGAAACTGTGATTGTCTCCTTTCCTTTCTCTCTCCTCTCCTCTCCTCTCCTCTCCTCTCCTCTCCTCTCCTCTCCTCTCCTCTCCTCTCCTCTCCTCTCCTCTCCTCTCCTCTTTCTTTTCTTTCTCTTTCCCACATTCCCTCTTTCCCTTTCTTTTCTCTTCCTTCCTTCTCATTGCCATTGGTACAGATCCTTTTAAAAACACAGGGACATTCTGGAAGCAGAGGAGCAGCATAGAGTTAAGAGTGGGGGAGGGTATGGAGAAAAGCATCTAACATTTTGTCTAGGGACTCAGTTTGGCAAGTATCAGAGTAAAGGCTGCCAGCTGGTCTAAGTGGCTCTGTAGATCTTGTCTTAATAGATCACCATTTCAAAGCAGAATAAAGTGACTTGGTGGTTTAAGCAGAGTGGCAGTTTTGGACACAATGGCTTGAGTGGAGGAAAATTGAGAAGCAAGCGATCAGTCACTTAAGGCCTTATGGAGATTAAGAGAGCATAAGGGCTTTGTGCCCCAGTGGGTTGGTGTGTATCTTTGAGTGTGTGAATAGACGCCAGGGTGACGCTGCCTTTAAATTATGTTACTGTTTTGTACATTTATTGCAATTAGAAATTTATATTCCTAACTCATATTAAAAGGAAAGTGGATGGAATATCAGAAAGATGACAGAACTTGGATTTAAATCCAAACATTGCCCTTTCTCAGCTGTATAACAGTGGACAGCATACTCTCTGAAATTTGGTCTCCTCATTTGTAAAATGGGGGATATGCCTAGTTTGTGATATTGGAAGACTATCTGCAAAAATGTATTTAAAGGAGACTCAAAACTGGTTCTTAAAATGCACATTGTGTAAAACATAATCAGTACCATAGGACACTATTTAGCACCGACCTGAGAAATAATGTTCTATAAGATGATTTAGTGTGTGGGTGGTAGAGGGTGTGGGGAGGGGTACAGCTTGGGGAGGCAGTAGAACCTGTTTATATATTTGATCCTGGAACTGGAAGATTTACTTCTTCTGTTGAAGAGTAAATATTTACTTTTAGACAGGCATCGAAGCCCCAATCTCTTTAGCACTATGTCTATTTAGGGAGGAAAATGCTTCTTAGCCTTTTCTTCTCAACTGTTAATAGTGATGTGGGTTGTAGGCCAGAGACTTGCTTGTATTTGATGGCAGAAAACTGTTTCTAATGGTAGAATTTTAGACAAGTGATGGGCAACTGTGTACCACTTAGAACCTGTCACTTGCTCAGGGGCTGTGCCTGTGGACATGGCCTTCTACTGGGTGGGTTTTCTCAGGAAGCTGCCTTTCGGTGGAGGGATGCCTTATGGAGGTCCCCCAGTCTGTCTCCCACCATCCCATCTGGCACCGATGGTCCTTTTTTATTGCATGTAATCTCAAGGGGAAATTGATTGGGCATTCAACCATTGGTAATGGCAGACATCAAACTCACCATTTATATTGATTTATGACCTGGGCTGAATTCTGGCCATGCCACAGATCTTGGAGCAAATTATTTAATCCATCCATGCTCAGTTTCCATCTGACATTTATAGGGTTGTTTTGAGGAGTAAATGAAATACTGCATGTATTGTGTTTAGCGCAGTGCTCAGTTCATGGAAGAAGTAATTACTTGCTCTTTAGATTTATTCAAGGCACACACACAAATGCTTTCTGAGTGTTTGTTGGAACCCTGATTTCCAGAAATGAGTCTTTACCATTAGATTTCTGAAATATTTTACTGGCATTTCTTTTATGCCATGAACTTACATGATAGACTCCATTCCTGCTTTTTACTGCTTGGGGTTGTCCATGTAGTTCTTTGAGTGTTAGTTTCCCTTTCTTCTTCTCCTCCTCCTCCTCCTCCTCCTCTTCCCTCTCCCTTTATCCTTCCTTCTTTTTCTCCCCTCCCCTCCCCCTTCTCTCTCTCTCTGTCTCTTTCCCACTCCAAGGAAAATTCTGATTCTTCAGTTGCTCTTGCAGAAAACAACCTAGCAACTTAGTGAATAACTGGGTCTCAGCCACCTCACACATGTAATATATTTCACAGAGATTGTTAATATTTAGACAGCTTAGAAATATATTTTTCTAATAAACCCTCCCAGAAAATGAAAGCCTTGAAACTGACATTTTTTATTTCTTTCAGAATTTTAAGCCTAGTAGATTGTCTTAATTTGATCCTGAAGATAAAACAAATATAGTCTAGTGTCCTTGGGATCATATTTATGAAGATGCAGACATTCAAAATTAGCTGAAATAAATATATGTATGTTTTTTTTTAAGAGAAACAAATCTACACCCCCAAATTTGAACTTCCATTGGTGTGAATATGGCTAACCTAGCCTGACCAAATTAATTCAGAAGGGATTTGACTGCTTTCCACTAAGGGCACTTTTCTAGCTGTGCCCAGCTTCAACATAATTTGTTAAGTAGTTTGCCATGTAAATAATTTAACAAGCCTGTTAATTTTTTTAGGCATCAATAGAGGGCATCTTAGGATGATCAAATATGACATTTGTGGTGGGTTGTCTTTTAAATGAGGCAGTAAGGCAAAGATGAAACCACAATGCTGTTGAATGACAAATTACCAAAAACTGCCTCTGCTTAATTCAGTAATAGTTTAAAAGAGCCATAGACTTTCTACTTAGCAAAGAAATTGAAAACTCATTCATTCAAAAATATATGAGTCTATCTAATGTGTCAGACACCAATGGTGTACCAAAGTAGGGAGTGCTGATGGGAGAAACCTGCCCCGGTGCATTAACTGTATATTACCTGTAGATTGAAAAAAAACAAATAAACCCAATAAAATTGATTAAAAGTTGGCCTGCTTTTTATTAGCACCACGTGAAGCCAATTCTAAACAGAATTGATAGAGTGTAAAAATACTCCTTCTTCCCAGGACACATGGCTCCTACCACTACCCCCTCCTGCCACCTCTAGGAACTCCACTGCCAAACACTGTTTTAGGGTGCAGATGTTCTGAAATACTGGCACTTTGAGAAATACTTCTAGAGCTAAAAAATCTCCACCTCTTATTTTGTATATCAGGGCACGGAAGCCGATAAAGATGAAGTGACTAGCCCTGAGCCATCCACCCAGGTCCTGGCAGAGTCTGGCTGCAATGGAACCCCTGCAGTGCCACTGCAGAGTGACCAGCTGGTCCCAGTTATCTGGGACTGTCCCAGGAAATGCCTCAGTCCAGGAAAAACAGGTGGTCAACCCACCTGATTGTTTACTCTTAAACCCATGTTGGTCAAGTCAAAATGTTTTCACAGTAAAAATGGCTACTCTGCCTCCCTATGCGTCCGTGAGGGTGGTTGTGGAGAGGAGCTTCTCTGGTGATTGAGATGTGTTGTCTGCCTGTCACGTAGGGTGTCATGTGGGGTCTCAGTTCCCGCTCCCCACATAAGAATGCAGGATATGGTGAGGCCAAAAAGGAACACCCACGGAGCCGTAGAGGGGGAATCATACCACTATATTCTCACTGGTGGCTGGGTAGATCCACACGATCCGCAATCTGCCGTCTGCTTCTCTGCCAACCAACCCAGCCCTTGCTAACTGCAATCCACTGTGCTAACTGCAATGCACAGCAGTTATATCAGTGGCCAATGGCCAACCAGCCACAGCAATGACCATTCACCACCCGAGCCAGCACTCTCCCACATGAGGCTGAGAGCCTGGAAACCTCTCTCTGGGACTTTGTCCCCACACTTCACCCTTAATCAAGCTGAAAGGAGTCGGCCTCATGTGGCCACATGAAGTCCTGGAGGGACACAGGTTGCGCTTTCCCGGACTTCTCCTTTAGGCTTTCCCGGAATTGCTGTTCTGGACACAACTGTTTCCAAAGTTCCAACAAGAGTGCATTGGGTTGTCGGTCTATTTTTTTCCCCGATCAACCTCTGCTGCCACGAGATCACGCCACATCTGCGTGCATGTTACTCTCTGAAGCCTGCTACCTCACCCCCTTACTTTTGATTTGGGCTTCCAGGCCTTAACTTCTCGGACCTCCTGTCTTAACTTCCTTTGCCTCCGGCTTTCAACATCCCCTAGGGTGGCCATGGCAATGGTAACTTCATGGATCCGTTGCCCCACATAGGGCATAAGAATGGCAACCAAGGATCCAAAAGCACTCGCAGGGGCACTGTCCGAAACCAGATCTCTCATGCTGGATGTAAAACGTTTGTCATCCGGCACCTGCATATTAGGGTTGAACATAGCATGTCTCAGACCCATTTCACCGATGATTTGAGTAAGTTCTGTATACAATTGCCATTTACTCACAGTGTCTGGCAGCTCGCCAGTCTGTCCCCATACTGTGCGTACCGCAGCAGTGAGCCACTCCATTAGAGAATGGTTGCCCTGGTCGTGGGTCAACCTATGGCAGTTCTGTAACCTTTGTCACAGGGATGGATGAACTGTCACAAAGGCTAGCTTTTCCATTTTGCATGGGAAGCAGAGAATGCTGTCTGCCCCCTCATCTCATAAACGTACTGGCCAAGCCGAGACTGGCTTTCCAGGGCTCCGTCTGTACCGCCTCCCCAGCTCCTGCAACTCAGTGGGAGTGTAAGGGGTGTAGGTTGTGAACTCAGTCACAGCTGGGTTGCCTGCAGCAACACCCCCGGGGCCCAAAGGTTGCTCACGCTTTACCTTTTGCTTCATGATGGGTTGGGAGCTACATTGTCTGCCTCTGCCTCAGAGTCTCCACTGGGAGGTCATCCTCTAACAGGGAGACCCGAGCTTCCAGCGCCATCCACCGGGACTGCCGATCCCGCACCTGGGCTATTCCAGCAAGCTCTTCCTCCGAGTTATGATGCACCGCGGTAAGAACCTCCTCCAACTGGCAATTCTGTGCTTCCAGCGCCTCCCCCTGGGGCTGCTGGTCCGGCACCTGAGCTATTTCATTAAGTGTGTCCTCCATGTTAATGACACAAGGCAGCGAGGAACACCCATCCCACACGGCTGGCGGTACCCTTCTCCTCCTCCGGCAACCACTCAGCTAGAACCTGCAGGGCCCTCTCCATGCTGGCTGGAGAGCCATCCATGTCCTCCCACCCCTCCTCGGGAGTTCAGCTCCTGAGAATAGTGGCCACCGGGCACCACACACTTTGTGGGGGCCACACGTCCTCCTGCCCAGAGTCAGACACCATTCCTACCTGCCCGCAATCCTGCTCGCCATGCCAGGTGTCCACGTGGGTGGAGGCCTCGGTGTAAGATGTCCACAACTCTAGGAGCCCATGGTAGTAACAGACCACCAAGAGGAAGATGACGTGTGCTTTGGCCAACAGCGCGGTGTGCCATCTGGAGGCTTCAGAGGACCACCAATTCACTGAGGGGTCACGTTTCTCCCAAGCAGACCCGGTTTCCTGTTTCCGGTGCTGTTCCTCACGGGCTTCCCGAGCCTGAGTGTTCATACGCACAAACTGCTCTACCATCCTTTGGAAAGTTCTGGCTGGCACCATACCCTGCTCACGAAACTGAGCTTTCATACATATAAACTGCTCCATTACCTTTCGCAGAGTTTCGGCCAACCCCACACCCTGCTCGCTGCGCCATTTGTCACGCAGGGTGTTATGCGGGGTCTCTAGTCCCGCTCCCCACATAACAATACAGGGTATGGTGAGGCCAAAAAGGAACACCCACGGAGCCGTAGATAGGGGAGTCGTACATAGGGGAGTCGTACCACTATATTCTCGCTGGAGACACAGGAAGCAAACATCTGCCAGTACCCCAACAAGGGGTCTTCCTGCACCCCAGTCTCTCTGGTGGCTGGGCGAGACGCACACAGGAAGTAGTAACCACGCAATCCGCCGTCTGCTATTCTGCCTGCCAACCAACCTCACTTGCTAACAAGCTCAGCCACAGCAGTAACATCAGTGGCCAGTGGCCACCCAGTCACAGCTGACAGCCAACCAGCTACAGCTGATGACCATCCACCCCCCAAGCAGCACCCTCCCACGTGAGACCAAGAGCCTGGACACCGCTGTCTGGGACTCTGTCCCCACACTGCCCCACCATCAGTGTAGCACATTTCATGGCTGTTTTTAAAAGGCAGTTGAAGCGCTCCCCGTTAAGTGTGAGTTGGAGCTCCCAAGGGCCAGACTTGTTCCGCAGATACTCAGTTCTTTGCGTGGTAATTCCTCCTGAGCATGTTTATTGGCCTTACTGAGACCATACTCATGGCTTTGTCTTCCACTTTCACCCACACTTAAATGGCTGCTTGCAGAATTGTAAAGGAACCGGGGGAGAGAACAAAAATAGATACAGTGCAGGTGGTTTTGTTAACCAGCAGTTATTTCTACAGCGTGTTCAGGCAGTCAAGTGGTTTTCAGTGTATGGTATTTTATATTTACGGTTTTGTTGAGTTTTACCATGTCTAAAGCTTACTTTTGCTAGTGTTAGGTACCTGTGGTTTATTTAAAAGTACTGTGCTCCTGAAATAAGCATTGCAGTGAATCATATCTTAGAGTTGAGCGAGGGAAGTGTTAGGAAATTCCAGTGCTCTGATATTGCCTTCCTCAGAGGCAGGCTTTTTAGCTCTGTGTCAGATAGGCTTGTCAGTACCTGTGCCATTCCCTCTGCCCCCTATCTGTCCACACCTCGGCCCAAAGTCAAGCCATGTAAGATCAGGTAGAGGGCAGCTACCGTGTTTCCCCGAAAATAAGACCTAGCCAGACCATCAGCTCTAATGCGTCTTTTAGAGCAAAAATTAATGTAGGACCTGGTCTTATTTTAATATAAAAGACCTGGTCTTATAATATGATATGATATGATATGATATATGATACCGAGTCTTATATTAATTTTTGCTCCAAAATAAGCATTAGAGCTGATTGCCTGGCTAGGTCTTATTTTCGGGGAAACATGGTAGTCAC
Organism: Rhinolophus hipposideros; assembly: GCF_964194185.1. NCBI lineage: Eukaryota > Metazoa > Chordata > Mammalia > Chiroptera > Rhinolophidae > Rhinolophus > Rhinolophus hipposideros. The sequence continues at coordinate 45,726,319 of NC_138052.1, forward strand.
TGGTGATAAGACCATGGCTCATCACTCCTTTTAACTCCTGGGGCTCCCTTTTGCTTAGTGCCTCCACATCTTCTGTTTTCCTCTTCCTCTTGCTCACACCCTACTATTCTTCAAAGCTAAGGTAGCCTGGGTAAACTGAGTCTCCTGATGGGTGACCCCTTTACCTTTTTGATCCTGAGCCCCGGTTACCAGCTCTTCTGTTATTCCTTATCCTTCCTGGGGCAAGAGTGAGTTTCAGTCAAATCCACTGAGGAGGGTAGTTTAATATGAGCTATCACCTCGCACTGCTAACTTTAACTATTTAGTGTTTAAAAAGTATGTAATAAATAATATGGAATAAATGTTCTTTCTGTTTTCAAAAATAACTGTTTTTAGAAAAAAATTTTTTTTCCTCATTGGAAGAAAAAGAAATAGAATTGATTAGTTACAAAGTTCCACAATTGTAAAACAACTGTTTATTGTTTGGCAAGCAGTTTCCTCCTTGTTCAGAGTTGAAGATGAGATAAAAAATGTTGCACTAAAAGCAGAACCATCCTTTCTTTCCATCAATCCCGATTACATTTTCTCAGCCAATGTCTAATTCTTTACTCAGAGGTCAACTCTAAGGAATTTCAGTCCTTTCACATTGTTGAAAGCTTTTCTGAATTGGATGCACTTAGCTGCTAGGAACTTCTTAGTGCCCTATTTTAAAAGCCAATCTAAAAGGGTCAGGAAGTTGCTCTGAATGGGAACTGCTAAGGTAAATAGTGTATGATAATATACTTTGGAAGTTGACACAGGTGAACTATATCACCTTTGCAGGTGAAACTAAACACAATTTTTGGTCCTGAGGCTCAGTGTTTAGATTTGTGGAGGGAATAAGTGAGGGGAGAAAGTAAGAGAGTGGAAGTGGGAGTGAGAGTGAGACTGATTTTTATGCCATATGTGTACAACAAAAGGGAGCATAGAGCCTGACTCTGGCTTAAAATTCCTTCTTGGTAGAACCGTAGTTCAGCTAATAAATACCCTCTACTGGTTATTTGCTATAAACTCAGCACTCAAATGTGCAATCATCACTTACTTAACAAATATTCATATGGTGTTGTTAGAAAAGTGCTTTCTTTTTCTAATGCAATCTTTTTATTCTGTATGTATAGCATACATAAGAAACATACACACAAGTATATTTTAACATATGGCTCATTGAATTACCACAACAAAGTGAATACACCCATTTATTCGCTAATCAGAACCCAGGTCAAGAAACAGACATTATTAGCAGCCCAGAAGCTTCCTCCTCATTAGTTTTTACCCACTTTTATAAATTAAGGACCAATTATAGGAAATATGAATATGAAAGGCAACTTTAACTCCTAAAGTATATAGCAAAACTAATTGTTCCACTTAAGGTCATTGGTTCCTGATAGAGGAAAAAACAAGCACTGGTACTTACCATCATAAACGGAACTGTCTTTCTTTGTGTTAAGTTTGTGCACATGCTTGGGTGAATGTATGTGTGTTTACACACAAAATCTGATTAGTGTTAGGCTATACATTTAAATAAGTTTAGGAAATTATTTAGAAGGGAATGGGAAGAGGGTGCGAGAAAGTGAGAGCGAGAAAGACCCATAGCCAAAACACGCATTTCTTTCCCACTTGATTTAATTAGTGAGAATGTTTTATTAGATAGGCATTAATAAAGGGTCAAAAATACAGTGTCTTCACATATTTTTTAAAACAAATTAAGGATGCTAAGTAGGCGATAAGTGTATAAGTTTGTTGAAATGCTTCTGTATCCTGTTCCTTGAAGGTAGAATGTCTGAGAAGATTTGTAGTTTGAGACAAGAGAATCAAAGCTATCATATACTTTGGATTTGAAAAAGCAGTGTATTTTGAATAGTAAGCATTTGTGATATAGAAATAATGTATCTATTTATCTTTAAGACTGGCTGTACTTTGTATTTTAAAAACTATACCCATCTTAAAAACATGTATCTTTTAATCTAAATTTTTCTTGTTCAATAAAAGTTTTCTTCTTTCTTTGGATATGTCTTCTATATCATTTGTTCTCTTCTGTTTTTCATGAATACCAATTATACATCTGTTAGAGTTATTTAGTCTGCCTTTCATAGCCATCATCTTCTCTGTAATTACTTTAATATTTTTTAATGTGGTTTTATTAATTTTCATCAAGGCTATTTACCAGGTTCCTTTTTCACTCATGTTTATTCTATTGCTCTTGATATTGCTTTAAGCTTTCAAAAAATCTTTCCTGTCTGTTCTGCTATCTCTGCTTGCATCTTTGTGTTTTTCAGTATTATAACTACTTTTCTGAACCCTAGTATCTCTTCTTTTACTTTTCCTTTTGAAAAGCAACCTGCGGTCTGTAATTTCTTTAAAATTTTTGTTTGAAGCCTTCCTGTGTTCCCATGGGTAATTCTTTTTCATTTACTTTCTACTGCTTATTATTTTGCAATTTCTATATATAGGTTGTGCTGGTTACTACCCAGGCCTTTTAGTCCACAAACACAGAAACTAGTGGATCACTTTCTGCTTATTTTTGTAAAGAGGCTACCTTAAAATCAGCTTGTTAAAATTTATTGTGTTTGGGCTAATAGCATAATAGAATGGTTTTCTTTGAAAATAATATTTAATTGATAAGATCTTCAGTATTCTGTGACTACCATTTCATGAGTCTTAAATGTTCAAGTGGCCATCCCCCATGGGAGATGTGGTATGACTGCAGTTGAGGGACAGATTTTCCAGAGCTTTTTGGATAACCATGGGGGATGTGGTATAACAATATTCTTCCAAACTATGCATGCTGGAGATAATGGGGTATTCACACTGTAATGGAACTTCTGAATTTCTTATCCTAGTTTTCTTGGAAATGTAATAACACAACATACAATGAATCTCTTAGTAGTGTCTCACCAGTAATTATTTGATAATTTCTAATGTGTTAATTTTAGCTTGTGTATTTTTAAATGTTTCAGTGTCTAACACGATTAATAATGCCTCAAAATAACCAGTGTTGAAACATTTTGAACATTTAAAATGATAAAACCTCTTCTTCCATTTTTAAAATCATTTAAGAAAATAACCTAGTATTGTATGTCTATAATCCTATACGGAAGTTCCCATTGCAGGAAAATAAAAAGCAACAATTTTCCATTTTCACTATTTCCTCAATACCACCTTCTTTCCTAGATGTGACCAGTATTAGCAATTGACATGTATATTCTTCCAGAACTTTTTCAGTGCATTTATCTACACACATACACACACACACACACACACACACACACACACACTTGTACAGAAATACAAAGTTTACCATATGAATGATATATGCTATATATTGTTCTGAAACTTTTTCTCATTCAACATGACACCCTTTCTAACTCCCTGCCTTATGCTTTCTTAGCTTACAGGAATGGTGTTTTGTTATATTCTTTTACAACAAATAAAAGTCAGTAACAAGTATATTAAATATCATTACCTTGTGCAAGAAATCATGAAGAAGGGAAATTTCTTGTATGAGGTTTCCTATTAATTATCTGAGTAGTTACCTTATGATTCAGCTATTCTGACAGTAGAAAATTTTCCAATTAACAAGTTACCAAGTGATAAGTAACTAAGATTCAATAAGTAACTAAGAACTAGAACTCAAAAGAAGGTGATTTTAAATCTAGAACGAGGTTATATTCTTCAGTACAGCTGACTGCCTATTCTATCCTATCTCCTAGTCATCATATTTCCTCATTATGCCTTTCTGTTTAGGGAAAGGTTATGTTCTATACCTGTAGAATGGCAGCTATTAATGTTGTTTTTTTTTTCACTCTTTTGAAAATGTTCAAGAATACAGAAAAGTTAAAAAAAAATGCCATGCACATTCTCATTCTCACCACCTGAAATTCAATGCCTGTTAACATTTTAGCATTTTTTTCTTTTTTCTGTACCATGCAAAGTAAATTGCAGATATTGTGACACATCACCCTTAAGTACTTGAACATGTATCTGTTGTCTAAGAATTAAGACATTTTGGGGTAGCTTTTTCAAAATAACTCTTTGAAAATGAATTTTGCACTGTGGATTTATGGGTGTTTTTTTGTTTTGTTTTGTTTTGTTTTACCCTTTTGGAATGTATAGTTTCAAAGATGTAGAAAACTTATTGTTTATGTGTTTGGTAAAATTATAAGGTAAAGGAAGACCATAACTTCAGATTTAATGACTCAAATTAATGGATATATCAAAAATAAGGCTGGAAGTGATACTTTAATAAAAAATTTGTGGGTGATTATGTGCAATATTTTGCTTGGTATTTTATGGAATTTGTTTTCAAGGCTTTGAGCTGGGACACCATAAATTTACAAGAAGTAGCTAAGTAGTTGTTCATTAATAATATTTCTTAGCTTTAGAAAATCAATGTAAAACACATTGGCTCATAAATCAAGTTGTTAGACTCATTTACATGAGGTAAACATTTCTTAAGATTTCTGGCTCCTGCCAGTGACCTGGTAGTGTTTCTACTTCAGTGAGTCCTGTTTGGTCTTGCAGCATGGTGGCTTCAAGACTCCAAATCAGACATTTGGAGTACAGTTACCTTCTCAGAATGCAAGTCCAGACTCACCACTCCTGTTGGCTAAGTAAGTCTCAGGCAATGAGTTAGAAAGTGTTTGAATTAATGAGATATGTAAGTTTGTTAAATAAACAGTCACAGTCAATGGGGCAGAGTTAAAATTATAAACAAAAATAAACTTGTATTTTATTATTATTATTCCCATTTCTCAGGTACAGAAAGAAAGATTGGCAAAAGAAGTTAGGTCATCTTCCCCAAGCCAATTCTTGGATAGAAAAAAGACTCTCAGCTTCTAGCCGCTGCATTAACTGGGTTCCTCTCTAGAATCTTCTTTTTTTTTATCCTGTTATCATCACCTTGCCCTGTGTAATTCTTGGGAAGAAAACTGATGAAGAAAAAAATCAGTAGGTGCTTACTGTGGAAAGCTGTCAAACAGTAATTCAATAAAAACAAACTCCCTCCTCAGAGATGACCATTTGCACTTGTTTACTGGAACTTTTTAAATGCATAACCAAACATATAGATGTACCCTTTTATTAATGTTATTTAATACAAACTATATATGCTGTCTTGTACTTTTTCACTTAAATGGTCATGTAGAATTTCATAAATATTATATTTTCACTAAGGAAAGTAACGTGATGTGTAACTGAATTTTCAAATATTTGCCAATTGGCTATGTGAAAAAATGTTTATTTACCTTTATTTTTAAATGAAATAAGCACATTTTCATTTTTAAAGCCACTTCTTTTAATTTTCTGTGAATTGATGTTTTTGTCATTTCTGGGGGAGTGTTGATTTAGAGAGGCTCTCTATGCAAAAATAAACTAGCAAAAATAAACTAGTCATGTATATTGTAACTGTTTTCTTATGTTTTTTATTTGTCTCTTGTCTTTAATGATGATTTTTTCCTGATTTTAATTTATATGTGGTTTGAATAATCACTGTTTTCCCTTTAGAGTACTTGCTCTTTAGTAGTCAGTTCCCTGAACAAGAAGCCGCCTTTTACTTGCCTGAAGGCTGTGAACCTGCTGCCCACATTCTGAGAGCTGAGCAGGGAAATGTAGAGAAAGGTCCTATTTGGTTTGCAGATTTTCACTTAGTGCTTTGTTTCAGTCACTGAGCTCAGTGTCCCAAAGGTCAGATAACTCTGTAACTCAATCTCTCCAGGAGTAAACCACCTGAGCAGAGACATGACTGGGGACAGCAGTCACCGGACTTGAAGGACCAAATGAGGAGGCCCGCCTGATCCTTTGCACAGACTGCAGACCAGTACTTCTGCTCCCCAGCCTGCAGAGGTAGCTGATGCCTGCAGTTCTCGGACGTTCCTGGCATTCTCTACTCGAAAGCCTTGCTGCTCAAAGTGTGGCCCCCAGACCAGCAGCCTCCATCCACACCACCAGGGAGCTCGTTAGAAAAGCATCCCTTCAGGACTCACCCCAGACCTGCAGAATCAGAATCTACACTCTCTCAGGACCACCAGGTGGTTCTTGTGAATGGAAAAGTGGGGTGTTGTTCTTTGACTTCCGCTATCGGCAGGCAGTTTGGCTTTAGTTCTCTCCACTTGGCTGGATCAGTTCCCACTCCCCTGTTTTCCATCTTCCAAAATTTGGGGTGCTGTCTCTTATCTGTTATCATTATCTTGTCTTTTTGGAAGTTTACCTTGTTTATTCTTCGTAGTGATTATAACGGGGTTTCAAGAAAGTTTAGAAATAAAAACATTTATTTACTGTGTTTAACAAAAATTTTCTAGTTTTTTTTTTTTTTTTTTAATGTTTAAATTTTTGATCCGTCTTGAATTCATTTTGGTGTCAGGAATGAGAACTCCAGATTTAGCTCCCCCACCTCAGTTGTCCTAACATGTTGTCCCACATGATTTATTAAATAACCCACATTTTCCTCTCTGATTTGAAATGTTACCTCTATCATGTACTGAACTTCCATTGCATTTGGCTTTTTCAGTTGTTGTAACTTCATAATATCTCTTACTATCTGGTAGTACTAATTCTTCTCCATTTTTAGAAGACAGTTTTAAAACTCTAGAGTTAGAACAAACAATTTATATCTTACATATTTATTTGAAGTTTCATTTTTATTTATTCCATTTTTACGTTTACTTATTTAAAATGATAGGGTCATCAACATGTTTTTATTTCTAACTAGATTTTTAAAATATGTGAAGTCAATATACTTTTTCGTGTGTATATATATATATATATATATATATATATATATATATATATTTTTTTTTTATAAATTTCCTTTTCTTTCCTCACATATGACGAATTTGAAGCTGTTCCTAGGAATATCTGTTTCCTTCCATCTTGTGATAAGGGTACAGAGTAAACACTGTTAAATGCAATAGAAAGTTTTCCAGCGTGACTGAGTATGGTGTGTCAGGAAGTTAGTGTGCTGTGATTACCTCGACCCAAGACCAAGCTATTAAATGCTCACCCAGTTCCTCACCAGTGGGCCAGCCCAAAGCACAGCTCTTGCCTTTGAATTCTACCACCACCACTTATTGGAGCTATAACTCTGGGTAAGTTAAAGAAGCTCCTTATTTCTGAGAGATGGAGCTCATATTAATTTTTCAGGTAGTTAGGATTGGAGTGAATTGCATTAGGTATGCAGTCAGTGGGTTCAGCTTCTTTCTTGAAGCTGGTGAGAGAAGTTGATGAGTCTTTCAGAGTGCTTTGATCAACATGGGCCTTGAATTGCTCACTCAGACATGCTAGTGGAATAAAAGTTGATATGGGAACCTTCCCCAGTGTCTTTGCCTTAGAGTACATAATGGAGTTTCAGTTCTCCATAGTAATGGAGGGGAGAAATGACATCAGTAAACAACAGCAGGTAATATCTTAAACCTTTAAACATGGGTGGAAATTTACTTGACAATTACTTTTGCAAACTGCAATAGTAGAATTTCATAGCTGGAAGAGAACTTTGAGATTACAAAACCCTTTAATTTTATAGGTGAGAAAACAGATCTAGAGGGGTAATGACTCATCCAAGATCACACATTGGTGTGGTCTTAGTGGCAGAGTTATGCATATGCTAACTCCCAGTTCTGTGTTTTTTATTTAACTTTTGAGATTATATTTGCTTAGGTACATGTCCAAAGCCACCTATGTGCCTTGAAAACTGATGTCTGGGACCTCAGCCAGGTGTAGGATAAAGGACGCATAAGCTTGGAGGAATGGAAACACTTGAGTTTTGGCTCCCTCTCTGAACTTTTTCAGAGCCAGATATTCTCCTCTGACTCAAAAGCACAGCTTTAACTGTGTGATAGTGGGTGTGGACCAGTAAAGTTAGAGTGAGAAGCTAGGACTGCGGAAAGTTATTCTTGACCGAGTAGATATACATCTTAGAATAAAGGGGAAGTGGGAAACTTCAGATAATCCAGATTGGTTGGGAACATAGTGCCTGTATAGAATTCTTGGGGAAGGTATGGATTCCACATCAAAAGACAGGCAAGAATAAGGACCATATACATATCATGAGCCAAAAGCATGTGGTTAGAAGGCCAGGCTCACAGGTAATATGTAGCAAAATGCATGTAGGAATAAAACATCCCTTCAGCAGAAGCTGAGAACCAACCTGGGCCCCACTCAAGAAGTGCCTGCAGTGGGGATAATGTCTTTGAAAGCTTGTGGTTTGAAAGGGACAGTTACAAGGTATCACAACAGCACGCCAACTCTGCAACTGATGAATTTGTTGTGCATTTGCTTAGATATTTTTTGAGTTCCTTGTCAAGTGGGATCAATGATAGCTGGTTGGGGTTTCTAGGTGTAAATAATTAATGGAGTGAATAAAATAATTTCTGGGTAGTTCCTGACCCATCATCTTTAGCTCTAAGACCTAAGCTGGTCTTTAGAATATCAGACAGCTCTCCAACTCCCATAGCTTTGCTTCGTCATTTTACACACCGATTTTGCTTTTTGACTTTAGTGTTGAGAAATAAATGCTTAATCTGTTAAATAAGTTAAGACGGAAGGAATAGCATTGGAATCATGGCCAAGCCTTCCAAAGTCACTTAAAATTCTATTATGGAGACCCTAGGATTCCAATAAATATGAACAATTTTGATTCGTAGAATTCATTGTTGGGACATGTACTTGCTGAAGTAAATTATGGCATTTAAACTTGAATCATTGTGTTTTAGGGAAATAATTAAACAAAGTTTTAAGTTTAGACTTAGAGAATTTTTCTTGGGTTTATGTTGACCTTACTGAAATGAATTAAAATGAACGTTAATGTCTTTCTCATGTGCTCACTGGATTTAAATGGTTAGTTATGGTGAATTAGATCAGTGGAATTGGAAGTCGGTGGGACAAAGGCCACCAAAAGACAAATGACTAGTCTGTGCAGTTGTTGAAGTCATTGCGTTAGTGGCTTTGCTGCCTCATAGGAAATACCTATGAGGAAGGAAATAGGTATTTCCTCATAGTTGAAGGAACCCCTCACCGTGTGCCTGTCTCTCACCTAATTCAGAAATGTTGGCTTCCCAGTAAATGCACAGTACAAGTTGTGTTTTTAGCTTTTTTTTTTTTTTTTTGTATGATGAGTCATATTCTGAGTGGTCTTTCTGTTCTGCTGTAGTGCATAATTCATGCAAAAAATCTGATTTCAGCTCCGTCAACTTCAAAGGATTGCAATCAGGCATATATATATCTGGCAGGATTTGCTCAGAAAAGAGGTTCTGTTTTGCATTTATACAACTAGAAACTCAGACTATCTTTGATCAATTTAGTGGTAAAGAGCCGAAGCCAGCTTTTCAATTTCCCAGCCTTATTTAAGCCTTTTGTTTTCCTTGCATCTCAAGAAGCTCCCCGGGATGAAGGCTGTACACATTTGACATAAAAGGTGTCTGATGACTGGAATAGCTGTTAACAAAATATCCATCTATTATGAAGTGTTTTGATTGTTTAATCTATTGTAAATTCTATCATAACCCAATAGAATGTCTGTTGTATAAACACTCAACTATGATGGTCTGGACAGCGTAAGACTCCTGAAGGCAGGGGTAAAGGAAAACAGTAATAGGTTAAGAAATGACCTGGAACAGTAGTGGTGGCTGCACTGTTGTCATAGCTGGAGTAGTGGTGGTGTCTGATCAGTAATTACAGCTAACATTTATTGCAGACATGTGACATGCCAGGCACTGGTCTTTGAGCCTTACATGGATTATCTCGTTTTATCCTCACATAAACTCTGTGAGGTAGGTACTCCTTTTACTTCTCTTTTGTGGATGTGTAAATGAGATGTATGCAGGCTCAGTAATTCATCCGTGATCACATAGCTAATGTTTCTTTTACGAAGGCAACGCAGAGCATTGTGCTCGGTGTGCACAGTGGAGGCTCCGTACATTTAGGGGTCGGCTGCTCTTGGACTCGTCACTGGTTACTCAGAATTCTCTGAGCGTTAGCTTCCTCCTCTGCAAAAGGTTAGGGGGAGGGGAGAATCTGCCTCACAAGGTTATTGTGGCAGCTAAATTACATCCTGTGTCTGCAGGTGCTTTGTGAACTGAAAATTGTCATCCAGTACCAGTTGGAGGTATTGTGATCATCAGGAAAGCCCAGCCCTTTGGAGAGAAAGAGACTTTGATTTTTTTTTTCCCCACTGAGAAAACAGACTTTTGTATGTTGGTTGAGAGTTGGCACTGGATACGAGTCTTCCTTCCACCTTAGGGTCACACGCGAAGGTCCAGGCATGCATGGTAGAGGCAAGGAATCAAAGGATGCGATTCCTGGGCAGCCACTCCAGTGTGGTGAGCATGAGGAGCTCAATGAGCCAGGCTTCACTAAATGATTGGTTCCAGGCAACTTAGAGAAAAACGGTAAGACTTGTTTCCGTATTTATGTACTTCTAGAATCATGGCTTTCAAACTTCACTGGGTATCAGAGTCACCTGCAGGGCTTGTGAGAGCACATTGGGTCCTACTCCTAGAACTCCGGATTCGGTAGGTCTGGATTAGAATTGCATTTCTAACAAGCTCCGTGGTAATGCTGATGTTGCTGGTCCAGTGACCACACATGGAGAACTCCTGGTCTAGAATAGGTATTCAGACTATTATACCACTGTGTTCAAAGCTAAAAGTTAGGCCGTGCTTATGAAAAGCACAATCGGGAGAAAATTCTGCTTGTAATTTAATACAACAGAAGTGCTGTTGTTTTTACTAGGCATTAAAAATTTTTTAAAAAATTTTCAATTACAGTTGACATACAATATTATATTAGTTTCAGGTGTACAACATAGTGGTTAGATATTTCTATAACTTACAAGGTGATCATGGCAATGAATCTAGTACCCATCTGACATCATACATAGTTATTACAATATCATTGACTGTATTCCTTATGCTGTACTTTACATCCCCATGACGATTTTCTAGCTACTAATTTGTACTTCTTAATCTCTTCACGTTTTTCAACCATCCGGTCAACCCCACTCCTATCTGGCAACCATCAAAATGTTCTCTGTATCTCTGAATTTGTTTCTGTTTTGTTTATGTTGCTCTTTAGATTCCACATGTAAGTGAAATCATAGGGCATTTGTCTTTCACTATCTCACTTCACTCAACATAATAGGTCCATCCATGTTGTTGCAGATGACAAGATTTCATTCTTTTTTGTGGCTGAGTAGTATTTCATTGTGTATATATATATATATACATATATATATATATATATATGTATATATATGTATATATGTATATATATATTCTCCTCTTTATCCATTCATCCATAAATGGGCACCCAGGCTGCCTCCAGTTCTTGGCCATTGTAAACAATGCTGCAATGAACATAGGGATTTTTATGTCCCCTCAAAGTACTGTTTTGGGTTTCTTCAGATAAATATCCAGAAGTAGGATTATTGGGTTCTTCTTTGTCTCTTGTTATATAGCCTTTGTTTTAAAGTCTGTTTTGTCTGTATAAGTATTGGTACCCAGCTTATTTATTTATTTTTGTTTCTATTTTCATGCCTTTACTTTAAATCTGTGTGTGGTATTTGATCTGAAGTGAGTCTCTTACAGGCAGCATATGTAAGGGTCTTGTTTTCTTATCCATTCAGCCACCCTATGTCTTTTGATTGGAGCATTTAATTTATTTACATTTAAAGTAATTGTTGATAGATGTGTAGTTATTTCCATTTTATTCATATTTTGATCCTTTTTTCTCTTCTTAAAGAAGTCCCTTTAACAATTCTTGTAACACACACACACACAAAGGAATTTCTAGGTTAATGCCTTTCAAACAGGCTACTTATTTTTTTAAATCAAGGAAATAGTTTTATGGAAAAAAAAGTCACAAATCTTAACAGAAAAGAAAACAACTCTCCACTCTAACTATACCAGTAAGGTGATCGGTTCCTTGCAGACATATAATCATAAATTTTCGTGAACTAAGCTCCCCTACTTAACAGCTGAAGTTCTTAACTACTTGTTGATGGTGTTTTGGGGGAAAATTTATACTCAACGGTTTTTCAAGGTACCGTAAGTATGTGTCGGTTTTATTTTTTTCAGATAAGAGCAGGGGCTTTAGTGTCTTTTCATCCAAAATCTCTCTCTTTTGAGACATTTAACTTTAAGTCCTCATATGTTGGCATTTCTAGCCATGTGGAGAGTCATTGGAAGCTGGTCCCAGCTTTAAGACGATGTGGAGAGAGGGCTGTTTTCCACAGATACATCCTTGGGGGCTGAAATAATGCCTTATGATGGCTCACAGTGGAATAGAATGCCTTTTCTTTATGAAAATAAACAAATGCACAACGAGGCATATTGAAGTTAATGAGAAAAGAAGGTGTAGAAAATGATAGGCGGGCTCTCATTAGGTGGTTTTCTATTTCAGCTGTTTGCCTTATAACACAGTTCGGGCTTATGAAATTGGAGGCAACTAAAATATCCTTTGGTGCCATTTAGAAATCATGACCTATAAGCAAGAACCAAAACACAAAAAGTGGCATACTGCTTTGTTTTAAAAAAATTAGCAGGTTTAATTTTTTTGAACAGTTTTACGTTTATAGGAAAATGAATGGAAAGTACAGAGTTTCCACAGATCCCGTCGTCTCCCCCTGGCCCCCTGTAGGTTGCCCTATTATCAACATCTTAGGGCAGTGTGATAGTTTGGGTACCATTGATGAGCCAATATTGATAACATTTACCATTAACTAAAGTCCATAGTCGACATTAGGGTTCACTCTTTGTTTTATACATTTTATGAGTTTTGACAAATGCATAATGACATGGATCCACCATTACGGTATCATACAGAGTAGTTTTACTGTCTTAAAAGCCCCCACTGTGCTCCACCTAGTCATCCCTCCTCCCACCCTCAGCCCCCAAATCCCGGGAACCACTGGTATTTTCTCTGTCCTCATAGTTTTGCCTTTTTTTCATAATGTCATATAGTTGGAATCATGCACTATATAGTCATCGTTCACTTACCAATATACATTTCAGGTTCCTCCATATCTTTGTTTTTGGTTAACATTTAAAAACCTTTTTATTTGGAAATAATTTCAAGACAGGACAAGTTGTGAGAACAGCACAGAACACGTGTACGCTCCTTAACCAGGTTCACCTATATTATATTTGCTTCATCTCTTGCTCTTTCTTTACATATATACGTGTTATTTGTATTTTCTAATCCAATCACCTCCTAAGAATGACAATCTTCTATATAATCAGAATACAGTTATCAAATTAAAAAACAAATAAACCACAAAACCCTCATCTCTAGCCAACCCACTGTCTGTAGTCCAGCCTATGAATTGACCCCACACTGTCTAATATCCATAACATTTTTTTCTCTCTAATACAGTATTCAGTTTAGGGGGATGTACTGATTTTATTTATTTTAGTTATTTTTTTCCAGTTTTTTGAGATATCATTGACATGTAACATTGTGTAAATTTAAGGTGTACAATGTGACAATAGATGTATAGTTTATGAAGTGATTACCATAAGGTTAGTTAACACATCTACCTTCATCCTTTTTTGTGGTTTGATAGTGAATTTCTTTTTATCTTTGAATGATATTCCATTGTCTGAATGTACCACAGTGTGTTTATCTGTTCACTTACTGAAGGACATCTTCGTTGCTTCCAGGTTTTGGCAGTTGTGAGAAAAGCTGCTATAAACCTTTGGTCTGTAGGTGTTTGTAAGTTTTAAACTGCTTTGGGTAAATACCAAGGAGCATAATAGCTGGATTTTATAAGAGTATGTTTAGTTTTATAAGAAACTGCCAAACAGTCTTTCCAAGTGACTGCACCATTTTGTATTCCCACCAGCAATGAATGAATGTTTCCGTTTCACATTCTCACCAGCACCAGTAGCACCAGTGTTGTTAGTGTTTGGGAGTTTAGCCATTCCAATAGATGTTTAATGGTACCTCATTGTTTTAGTTGCAATACTTTAATGACATATGATGTTGAGCATTGTTTCATATGCTTATTTGCCATCTGTATATCTTTTTTGGTGAGGTGTCTGTTCAGATCTTTTGCCTATTCTTTAATTGGGTTGTTCTTTTTATTGTTGAGTTTCAGGAATTAGTTGTGTATCTTGGATACCAGCCCTTTATCAGATATGTGTTTTGCAAAGATTTTCTTTCTATCTGTGTCTTGTCATTTCATTCTCTTAACAGTGTCCTTTGCAGAAAGAGGCTTTTAATTTTAAGTCCCTTTTATCAATATTTTCTTTCATGGATTGTGCTTTTGATCTTGTATCTAAAAAGCCAGTGCTAAACTAAAGGTCACCTCGATTTTTTCCTATGTTATCTTTTAGAAACTTTATAGTTTTTGCATTTGACATTTAGGTCTGTGATCCATTGTGAGTTAATTTTTGTTAAAGGTGTAAAGTCTGTGTTTAGATTCTTCCCCCCCCCCCTTTTTCTTGTGTGTGAATCTCCAGTTGTTCCAGAACCATTTATTGAAAAGGCTATCCTTTCCCATTGTATTGACTTTGCTCCTTTGTCAAAGATCAGTTAACTGTATTTATGTCTGTCTATTTCTGGTAACTCTAATGCCTTGCCTTTAGCAAATCTATAGCAGTCTCATTGGGTCTCTCCTCCTATACTTGGTCCTTATAGTACAGGTCAGTGTTTATACCCAAGATTGCTGGTGATTCCTGCTTGTTTGTGTGTGAGCATTTCACTGCTCCAAACATTCCTTGTGAGGTGGTGAAAGGAAGGACCAGTATTTCACTTCTTCTTGTCTTTATCCACTTATTTGTCACTAGATTTCATTGCTAAAGTCAAACCTATTCTAGTAAATGGATATAATAAATCCCACATAGTCCACTTAATGATTTTTTCATTGTAGTTTCCAGGAATGAACTGCATCATAAAAGTGAGGTATGCCTATATTGATAAAGTATTTTTGTCTGTCTGTTATAACCTCATTTGTATAATAGAAATAATATTCCTCTTACATAGAGTGAATGTGGTTGTGTTTTTTTTTCAAATCAAAGCACAAAATATATGTGAAAACACATGAGGTGGGGAGGGCAGTGATGGTCCACATGTACTACAGGGCTTCAATTTTTCCCTTTTCTCTGTTTTCGTTTTACACTTTCTCCTAAAACAATCAATCCATTCCCCTAGTTTTAATTATAACTGAAAACTTTGCATTGAAGACCTTGATCCATGTGTTTTGGACAACTGATGAATTTCCGTTGCAGAAGTTGCCGTCTTCTTGCTTAATCATCTCTTCCTCCCTTCCCCCCCCCCCCCCCCCCCCGTTCCTTCCCTCCCCTCTCTCTCTATGTCTAGGTATCTGTCTCTTTCCTTTCCCTATCACTGTAAAAAATTGATTAGTGGAGAAGAGATGGGTGCCTTTAAGAATATAATTTCATAGTGAGAATGTTTAGATACAAAATGTTGATTGGAAGATCATCTATAAGGTATAAGCCCCAAAGCATTATTTCATCCTTCTAATGTAAAATGCAGTGAGAGGCCTGATTTGCTTAATACTGTTGCTAATCTTTACAAGTCTAATAAAATTTTAAGAGGCTTATCCTACGTACTGTTCAACGTTAGGCTTGCTTTAGGCTTGCTTACTCAAAATCTATATCTAGTTGCTCCTGAATATACGCTGTTTTTCTCAAGCTGCTTGTATGAATTCTCTCTTCTCCAGCATTATTCTCTAAACCACCTAAACTGGAATTTTAGTGAGAATCCCATGCCATTTTTAAAGTCTATGAAATCCTCTTTGTATACAGGAAAATGTATACATTTTCCAAACATATACTTTAGATTTCTGTGAGTGTGTGTGTATCTATAAAACACATATACATATATACATATACACACACATATATAATGTGTATATATAATGTATATGAAATCAGACAATTAAGTTCGCAAAGTCATCCTAGAAAAAGTGCTAGATACCCCATTGCTGAATATCACTACAGTCACCTTTGATGTACTCCCCTTGGGAAGCTATGCACTGACGCCAGCACCTAGTCCACTGTTCAAAGCAATTTTGGAACTCTTTTTCTGGAATGGCCATCAGAGCTGTTGTTGTATTATCCTTGATGTCTGGAATGTCATCAAAATGTCTTATTTTCAATATTTTCTGTATCTTTAGGTAAAGAAAGAAGTCATTGGGGGCTAGATCAGGTGAGTAGGGAGGGTGTTCCAATACAGTTATTTGTTTACTGGCTAAAAACTCCCTCACAGACAGTGCTGTGTGAGCTGGTAAATTGTCATGATGCAAGAACCATGAATTGTTGGCGAAAAGTTCAGGTCATGTAACTTTTTCACACAGCCTTTTCAGCACTTCCAAATAGTAAACTCGGTTAACTGTTTGTCCAGTTTGTACAAGTTCGTAATGAATAGTCCCTCTGATATCAAAAAAGGTTAGCAACATTGTTGCAATAAGTTTGTGAACTTAATTGTCAGACCTCATATATATAAATGTATGTATATGTATGTATATATAAAGTGTGTGTATATATATATATATATAAAACGTATGTTAATAAATTATTGCACTAATGTTGTCTGTCTTAATGGTAAGTTCATAAAGGGCAGTGATTTTTTTTAAATCAACAAACAGATTATTAATACTCTAGAAATGGTGTTATGAGTAATGAGGAAATAGTCTCTGTCAGTAAATATGTTAATATAGAGGGATTAAAGATTAGGAGAGGCAAGAATAAGAGATTGATTAAAATTTATATTAATTTCATTCTTGCTTTCTTTTGATTATCATATAAATGACATACTTTTTCATCCTCCTTTTAGTCTATCTAGGTCTTTATATTTAAAATGGATTTCTTGTAGGCAGCATATAGTTGATTCTTGTTATTTTGAAAAATTCTGATAATCTCTGTCTTTGCATGTGTGTATTAGATAACTTATATTTAGTATAATTATTGATATGATTGGGTTTAGAAATACCATTTTATTATTTGTTTTCTGCACGACCCTCTGCTATTTGTTGTTCTTTTCCTCTTTACCTGTCTTCTCTTGGATAATTTAAATCAATCTTCTTACCATTTTATTTTCAGTTCTCTATTGGCTTTTTGACTCCATCTTTATGAAAAAAAATTTGGTGAATGCTCAAGGTGACAATATATATACCTAAACTTGCACAGTCTGCTTAGAGTTAATACTGTACTACTTAAAATAAAATGTAGAATCTTTACAACCATATAAGTTCTTTTTCCTCTCCCACTCTCCTTTATATTATAGTCATGATATGTATTACAGCTACATATATTGAAAACCCTGCCAAACAATGGCATGATTTCTGCTTCCAACAATTATACACATTTTAAAGATCTTGGGGAAAATAGCTTTTTGTATTTACCCTGATATTTATCGTTTCTCTTGTTCTTTAATTGACAAGAAACCAGGTTTCTTTGTGGTGTCATTTCCCTTCAGCCTGAAGCACTTCCTTTAGCATTTCTTTTAGAGCAGGTTTGCTAAAAATGAGTTCTCTTTCTTTCTTTCTAAAGTCTTTTTTCTGTAAAAATGTTATTATTTAGCTTTCTTTCCTGAAGGATATTATCAATGGATTTAGAATTCTAGATTACCAGTTTTTTTCTTTCAGCACTTGGACGATGTTCCACTGTTTTCTGGCCTCTCTCATTTCTGATGAGAAATCTTCAATAATTCAAATTATTATTTCCTTGATTATAATGTATAGTTTTTCTCTATCTGGCTATGAATACTTTTCCTTTATCTTTGTTTTTAAGCAGTTGATTATGATGTGTCTAAGGGTGACTATCTTTGAGCTTATTTTATTTAGAGTTTATGAACATCTTGTATTTGAAAATTTATATATTTTTTTAATAGTTAGAAAGTTGTTTCCCTCTATTACTTCAAATAATTTCTCCACCAGTCTTCTCCTCTTTTTCTAGTACAACATTGGCATGAATACTAGTTTGAGTATTCTACAGATCCCTGAGGCTCTGATTTTTTTTCCTTGTGTTCTTCAGATTGGGTAATTTCACTGACTCTTCTAGCTCACTCACTCTTTTGAAACTCTGTCATCTCTGTTCTTCTGTTGAGCCATCCAATTAATTTTTTGTTTTTTAATTTCAGATATATGTTTTATTTTTACAACTTTCATGTGGTTATTTTCTAGTTTCTATTTCTCTGCTGAGAACTTCTGTCTTTCCATTCATTCCATATCCCTGTGGAAGGTATTGTCATATTTATACTCTGAGTTATCTAAGGGTTGGAATCTGATTATTTTTTCTCTTGACAACTGTTTTCCTGGTTCTTTGCATATGAAATGCTGTTGGATTGTATCCTGGAATTGTTTATGTTATGCTATGTAGATTGTGTGTCGTATTGTAATCTTCTGAATAATGTTGTTTTTAGTGTTTTCAGGCAATGAAACCGGTTAGATTCAGACTGCATATCTGTCTCACTTGTGGGTGATGGTTCTGATCTCAGTTCAGTTTTCAAAGCCTTTGCTAAGCAACTTGGGATATGTCCCAAGCATGTACCTCTTAGGGGTTAGTTAGTCTGAGACTTGGGTGCTGCTTTCAGACTTAGTTCAGTTCTCTAAGCCTTTGTTATGCTGCTTTGGCTCTGTCCCATGAATGCACAGCTCAGAATGATGTGGGGCATTCTGCCAGTTTATGTATAGAATTGGGGGATTCCCTTATCCATTTTCTTTTCCCATGATTCCCCCCAGACTCTGGCCTGCAAGGGCCCTTTTCCAGGTTCCTCTGGCCAGAAAGACGGGGTGTCACTTGGAGATTTAGCTGCTCACTCTGCTATGTTACTGCTCTGTTGCTTTCTGCAGAACTCTGTAATGGGGTCCTGCTCCAAGACAAAGCTGCCAGATTAAAATTAAATTAAATTTAGAAACCTGAGAAATGCACCCATTTTAGGTCACTTGTCTAAGTTTTGATTCTCCTTCACAACTTACCTTTTTTGTTCATTTTTCAGAGTCTTCAGGTAGTTGCTTTTTTTGTTGTGTCCAGAGCTTTTAGTTGTAAAAAGTAAGAGAGATTATCGTGTTTTTACTCTATCGTAGAGGAAATGGGGTACCCTGTTTTCCTTTGTTTCTACTTCACAAAGGATCTTGCACCTCAAAGAGGAGAATACATGATTATAGTGAACAGGATATTTTCCAAAAGAACTTGCAAAGAAGATCCATATTTGGTTAATAAATGACACTTTGGCATCAGGGTAACTTGTAGCAGTAATTTCCTTCCTATTACTATTTGGTGAGATGCAGTTGTATTAATACTGTGTGGAGTCAGGTAATGTTTTCTGAGAAGGAAAACTAAAGTCCAGACGGAATTGGGAGGCACAGAAGCAAACAGTGCCAAAGAGGGAAGGGAAGAGGCTTCCAGTTTGCAGATTAGGTAGGTAGTTGCTAGTTACACTGAGGTGGGAGTCTGTGACCTGACTCCAGCTATTGCCATTATCACCTGCTTTTCTCAGATGGCTGTTTAAAAGAAAATAGGGTTAATTTCTCTGTAGCAAAGAAGATTAAAGGATGAGAAAAAAAATTAGGTAAAAAATATTTAGAATTACGGTGTGATTCTGCCTTCCTTGAAATAGGATTGTTACGAGAGAGCAGGCTCTTCTTGGCGTGGTGTCCAAGTTCTTGGCATCCTGAGAAAAAGAACTGAACAAGACACAGAAATATAGTGGTGAAAGAATAGTTTATTAGAAGCGAAAGTACATTCCAAAGAGATAGGAGCAGGCCTGAGCAACAGAGTGGCTCAAAAGGCGCTGACTGACAAGGACTATGGAGTGTTTGTTTCCTTCTCTTCCAGAATGGGCTACTCCTCTCCAATTGTGGGGCTGTTTGATTGATACCTGTGATTGATAATGGCTAATGGTTATGGTAAACAAGGCAAGTTTGGGCAAAGAGGGGAGGTCTTTTGGGTGGTTATTTCCTGAAGGCTATGTTGGACGTGCAGGAATGTTACCTGACATATCCAGGCATCTCAGAGACCCAATTCCTGTCCCTAACTGTCTGCCTTATGTTCCCCTTGAGAGGCCTGATCCCCGTTAGTCTCTATGGGAAGTAGAGGGACAGGAGATCTCTATTTTTGTGTCCGCTTGCTGCTGAATGTGGCCATTGTCCCTACCTATTGGGGATTCACAGGACTCTCCCCCTATTTGGCCTTAGATGAGAGGAAGGGGTCTCGAGGTCCTCCTGGAGGACCATGTTGACCTCTGTGGTCGGGATGTACTGGAAGTCTTGGTGGAGTATCACTTGCATTCCATGGCCCCTAGATGAGGAGACACAGATTTTAGTTAATAGAGTTGAAAGTGTTGGCCCAAGAAGCAGGATTGAAAGCCATTGACACTGGGTGACTGTGTAATTATAAATTTGTTCAGCTTCATGGAGCCTGGCCTTGCTTCTCTTAGGTTGGTGCAAACGGAATTGCGGTTTAAAAGGTTAAAAATAGCTGCAAAAACCACAGTTACTTTTGCACCAACCTAATAGTTTAACTGGTCATTCAGGTATTGTTCACCTGGGAGCTATGCCTGGAAAGAGCGCTGTGATACAATGACCACACTCAGCAGACATTAATCACAAGCTTTAGGGTAATTATCTAAAGCAGGAGGTAGGAAATTTCTATGATTCAGGTTAAAAACAATCTACTGTTTATGATTAAGAAACTGATTTGGAAAATGATTATAACCAGGAGCTACAGAGCCAAAACACGAAGGAAAGAAAACTTAGAGTTTCTATAGTGAGAAGCCCTTTCGTTTGGCCTGGATCATGACTTTGAGGGCACATTGGTCTGTATTGCAGCAAGAGGACAGTCTTTTAGTTCACTTTGAATTCATTAATTTTAGAGTGACTTTAGACTGTGGCCAAAGCAACTCCTATAATCCTATCACTTATATTAGTACATTTTCTTTATTCTATTTGTTTTTCTTATTTAATACTTGGTGGTTTCTTTAATTGTGAAAGAGATAAATGCATATTGTAAATATTTTAAGCAATTAAGAATGTTTACAAAGTAAAGAAGTGAAAACTGACGCCTTGGGTTAAGTATTGTTAATAGTGTTTTAGAAATGTTCTAGCTTCTTTAATTGGGAAGAGGACGTAGTAGAAACTATTCTACATTAGAAAACTTTTGTCCTGTCATTTAAGATAACTCTATAGCCTAAAAGCATTTTCACCATTTTTTTTACATATCTTTTACAAACTCTTCCTAAATGTAATTTTGTTTACATTTTTAAAAATCATGTCTAGGAAACTATTGAAAGGCTTAAAGTGAATGTTAAAATTTCTCTTAACTATATTCTCATTTTCACTCCCTAGTGGGAGCCATTAGTAATATTATTCCTTTTTTGTATATTCCAGAAAGGTTTTATGTATAAAAATAAATGTATTATTCTCTAAAGGAGCTTATACTTTATTCATTTCTTTTGTTCTTTTTCCAAACGTGTAAATATTATTAGAACATAAATATTTATACATTTGTTAAAACTCCTTGCAAACATAATTCTTAATGATTGCAAAATTTCTGTTTTTCGAAATTAGGTGTTTTAGTCTCATTCCATTTTCCTTACTGCACTTTTAAAATGAAGGGATAGTTGTTTTCAAGTGAGCCAAAACAGCCTCTCAGATCCATCTTATCTGAAACATCTGATCTGTTCTAGCTATTTAAATAAGATAACTTGTAAAAACATCCAGCCTGGTCTTTAGAATGAAATCATTAGATATGTGTTTATTTTTTGCCTCCTGTTTTTTTAAGTCTTTAATTCTTCAGCCATTAGGACAGGGTACCTGCAGACCAAAAATGATAGGAATCCATTTTGATGAATGCCATTAACCAATATGCATTATAGTCTTATTGTGAGCATATTGCTTTGTATTAAATGACTATTGTCAAAATGATAAGTCTCCTGCATTTGACAAGCCGCTAATGATAAATACTTAAACCTCTCATACTGACATGTACAGAGGAGATTGAATTGATATAATGCTAAAAGAATACGACATGTGGAAGGAGCTAGGAGAAAGTCAAGTAGTTTGTTACTAACAACCAGACAGGAGTCAGGACTGCTCAAACTAGGGGTGAATCCTGCCTCCGGCCTTCACCTCTCCTCCCTGAGCCAGAATTGCCTCATGTCTATAGTGATCATGTATGTTACTAGTAATTTTTTAGGGCTTTGTGAGGAATCAGTGACAGCTCAGTGAATGTTTTCATCATTCTTTACCCTTCTGTGTTGTGATATCTCATCACTTTCCCATTGTGGAACTTTGGCCATTGTAATTGTTTTATATTGTTTGCTCTTCACCAATCCCTCCTGGCTGGAGGTAAACTCCCCCAGAGGACAGAGACAGGTCAGTCTTGTTTCCCAGTAGATTCCCAGTGCTTAGCTTTGCACCTTTTATAGAGCTCAGTGGTTGAGAGCCTGAACTCTGGACTCAGACTACTTCACCTCCCACATTTATTAGCTCTTTGATCCAAGGCTAGTTATTTAAGCTCTCCATGCCTCAGTTTCCCCATCTGTAAAATGTAGTAGTAAAAAATGATGGTTATCTTTATGAGGATCACATAAATTAATATTTAAACATGTGTATGACATCATAAATGCACATAAATGCATGTTAAACAAAATAAATAACATTCACTCAATATCTGTTAAATGAAAGAGTGGCTGGGTCTTTATAAGCCATCTTCCATGAGCTGGTGGAAGATACATTTGCAGATGTTGCTTTCCCCTGGAATATTGTCACCCTTTCCTTCATTGATTCAGTCACTGTTGTGGCACGCTGTGTGGTACATGGGATGACTAAACTCTCCTGAATAAAATGTCCTCATTTGGAACAAACTAACCAAGAAATGTAGCTTCATACTTGTTAGTGTTTGACTCTCAAATTTATGAGAGTCAAAGCCAACTCTATTATTTTATTGATAGAACAGGAAAAACTAAACCCATTCTACTCTAACCCTCCCGACTTTCAGTCAAAGTTAAAGTGTTTTATTTCCAGACAAAACAATAGCAAATCACCTAAGTGTTTCATGTTCAAGTGCTTAACACAACAAGAGTCAGAAAAGCCAGTCAGAGTAGCAAATATGCAGTCTACTTTTCCACTTTCAGATTGTTATCTGCCCCTCAGGTCCCAGGGACGTTGGCACTATCTTTGCTTCAGGATCTAAGTGTGGAAGCAAATTCACATCTGTTAAAACAATTAGACAACAAGGACAACAAAACAAAATGAAACTTCTCAAAAGGGCCAAAGGGCCAGTCCTTGTAGGTCTTGAATCTGGTTGCAGCGTCTAAAGATATTTTTGTGTTTTTAGCATGATGTCAAGAGCACTAAAATTTGAACTTGAGGAAATTAAAAAGCCGTGCTTTCCCTAGAGTAATTGTGATTAATGTGTACCTGTTGCTTTGTTGTCCCAGTGTGTTTTTACAGATGGTATCTTCATCTGTCTCACAATTCTTTGAGCGGGACATTATTGTGTTCTTTTTTACTTTACAGTGGTTATTTTATTTACTTATATTCATCTACCACAAAAACTCAATAGGTACAAAAGCGTATGTGGCAAAATGTAAGTCTCTATTCCTGCCCTGTCCCTGAACCATTCATTTGTCTTCCTGAGGCCACACTTATTATGTGCATCCTTCCTTCCATAGGTATCTTTGGCTTTTACAAATATACACAGACAGTTTTCCGTCTGTCCCTACTGCCCCCCATGAAAGCTAATACTGTATTTGCTGTTCAGACTGTGCTCTTTTCGCTTATTGTGTGTCATAGAGATTGTCCCATATCTGTGCATACAGACCTGCTATGTTCTTTCCACCAATTGCTTAGTACCCCACTCGTTCAATGAATCTCCCGCTGAAGGAGTCTTACTTAAGCTGTTGCTCTTCTCTTGCTATACAAAAACCGTTGCCATGGGTAATCTTGTACATACATAATATGACACACTTGCAATGATGTTAGTAACATCGTTTAAAAGATTATTTGGTTGACAGAGGACTTAGAAGTCATAATGTTCTTTGCAGAACAGCACCATAAAATAGTAAAATATTATATAAAATAACTAAAGATTTGTGCTAGAGTAGAGATTGTCTTATCCTAGATACCAGTATAGTGACATGGTAGCATGTGCTCCGGGTTTCACATAAAAATGATAAGAAAGCCTCTTGACTCCATGAGGGGGGTCCTCGTCTGTTGGGTCCCCACACTATTGCCAGCCTATAGGCTTACCATTCCACACTGTGTGTTGAGTTGATAGTGAGCCCATCACTTTATTTCTGTGGGTCTTTCCTGCTGGGTACTGTGAGAATTCATTACAAATTTTATATATATATATATATATATATATATATATATATATATACATAAACTTGAAAGTAATGAATGTAAAATATTGCTATCTGTATAGCATTGAGTTATATCATGTTTCTTATCTACATTTCTAGTAGCAGCCCTAGATTTCAGAGGAATCTAGCATGATCAGAAAACATGTTTCACATAGGAATTTTATAGATTGGCTTGAGGTTTTCATTTAAATTCTAAAAGGAAAACTTTATTTTCAGTTTCATGGCTACTAAATGGAGTTTGATGGACCCAGTCTAATCTTTTTCTGACAGTGTGCAACCGTCATTATCAACATTATTAATGTGAATTAAATTGTGAAGTTTTTAAACTATTAAGCTTTTTCCCATACTAAGAATCCTCAAACGTGTGTGTGTTTTTCTGTATGTGTGTGTGTGTTGACCTATTGCCTCTCAGGCTGAGGGCTGTTAAGTCATGCCAGCAATACACCTTGCTGTCCAATCTGTCAATTCCAATCCACCGTAGGCAGAGAAATCAGACCTGGATATTTAATAACTATGTCTAAAGTGCGAGTAAACTGCTATGAATCACAGTCTGAAGGGTGCATGGATAGCCTGGGAAAGCTCACTTTGAAGAGCGCTAGGTAGAATAGTTTTTTAGAGAAAAGAAAGTAAGGTAGACAGAGGGTATTTTAAGTATGAAGATGGTGACTGAGTTGTAGGTTAGGAACAGCTTTGTCTAGTTGTAGTAGAAGTCGTTGACTTGGATTTAAAAATTGAACAAATATTGACTGAGCACCTTTTATGTGCCACAAGGCAGTTAGTAAACCATGAACAAATAAAATGTGTCAGGTGCTGCTAAGAAGTACCATAAAAATAAATAAATAAGGAAGTAAAGAAAACTGGAAATGAAAGAAGTAAAGAGAAGGAAAGAAACTAAAGGTAGATACTTGAATACATATATAAGAAGAATGGGAGTGCTATAGGTGGCCAGGGAAGAACTATCTTATAAGATGACTTTTGAACAGAGAACTGAAGGATGTGGGCGAGCTTAAAAGCAAATGCAATGGCCCTACGGGAAATTGAAAGAAGCAGAGAATGAGGTCAGAAGGGAACAGGTGTCCAAATGATATAGGGCCTTACAGGCCACTGTAAGAACTTTGATTTTACCTTCATTGATATGGAGAGCCCTCAGAAATTGTATTATATTGACTTTTCTTAAATCCTACTATCATCAGGTTAGGCCCCATCTTAAAAGTCAGTAAGCCTTCCCAAGTGTTTAGCATTCAGTCCAAATTGCTGTGATTCTACCTGTCCAGCCATGTACCCCATAGCTTCCCATAAACTCGCTCATGTGTATATTCAGGTTCGACTCCTGTCTTCTACCAGTTATACTCATTTCTGCCTCTGCATCGCTCTCAGGTGTGGCATTCCCTCATTATCTTCTCTACCAGTTCCAGCTCATCCACACTTCCACTATGAACTTTTCCTCAGTTGCTGGTTGCCCTTATAGTTACTGTTGTCATTTTGAACAAAACTGTTTTTGTTTTTTATCTCTCCAATCAGGTGATAAGAGACTAGGTCAAGGGTCATTTCTGATAGTGCTTTAGGTCTCCTGTAGTAATATGACAGTGATGGGCAATTGTTATTTATATATGTAAACCCTCCACCCTCTAAAAAAGGATAAGCGGGGGTGGCCACGTAACCATTGTACAATACTCGTAAATGCTTGTGGGTAGGTTGATTCTATATTTGTTAGTATATTACGGTAGTTATATAGGTGATAAAATTAAGTAGGTGCGAATCATGCCTGTTTCACTAATGTCTAATTAGCATTTTTAAAGCTTAAATCTAAAAGGCTGTCTTTCTATTTGCTGTACAGTTGTTGTTTTTTTTAATTAGCTTGCCATCATGGAAACTGAAGGATACCAATTAAGCACTTATCTAATTATTAGAGCTTCAGAGAAAAGCAGTGGATCAGAAATTCTTCATTTTAATTTTATGAGTTACTTTGAAAAAATTACCAGTTTGCGAAGTTTTTAAGCATTTAAGACAAGTACATTCATTTAAAAGTTTCACATTAAACACTGCAGTAACTGAACTCTATGTGGGGATTTTGCTAGCTCATGTCAGTTCATGCTTTTTAACTATACAGTCAGGACTAACTCTAGACCCTACGTATATATGCCATCATGTTGTGTGACATTTTATGGCCTGGAAGTGATTCGGTAGGTTGTTATCCTGAGCAAGCCTTTCTGTATCAACATAATTAGGTCAAAGGAAATAGAACATCACAGATAAAATTCACTTGGTCCTTCATCCCCAGTCTCATTCCCCTCTCCCATCCTTTAGTCAACCACCATCATGAATTTTGTACCTCTCTTTCTAGTCTACTTCTTATGCTTTTGTATATTTAGGTATGCATTCATGAGTTAAATACAGTATTATTTTATTAGTGTTTTAAACATTTACCTAAGTGTTATTATAATTATCTCCAGGGAAACAGAACCAATAGGAAATGTAGGTAGGTCAAGTAGGTAGGTAGGTAGGTAGGTAGGTAGATAGATAGATAGATAGATGGATAGATTTCTTATAAGGAATTGGCTCACATGATTATGGAGGCAGAGGAGTCCTAAGATCTGCAGTGGGCAAGCTGGAGACCCAGGAGACATGATGGTGTAAGTTCCAGTCTGAGTTTGAGTCCAAACGTAGGAGAAGATCAATGTCCCAGCTTAAAGTCAGACAGAAAATTTACACAAGTGATATAAATATGATGGTATCACCTGATTTTCTGAGGCATCCTTTGACATAGCTCTATTTGTTGTAACTGCTGTACAGTGATTCTGCTTTATAAATGTGTTTTATTTATCTGTGTACTTAAGTGAATGTTTTTGTACATCTCTTTGAACGTGTGAGAAAAACTTGATAAGGAATAGCCTCCTTTGGCAATTGGCTGTTGGTGGCAAATTGTTTACAGAGTACCTCCCACCTGAGTGAGACACGTCAGGGAGTGAAAGATAGCAAGAAAGTATTCCAGCTCTTGCCAGGGCAGACACTGCCTTTGAAAAGCTCTGAATCCAATTGATGAGTCAGACTCACTGGATTCATGGAATAGACTTTATAGGGACTCCAGGATCACTTGCTCCCTCTTTTGTTGCTTCTGAAGCTATTAATCAACTGACTCGTGTGTGTGTGTGTGTGTGTGTGTGTGTGTGTGTGTGTGTGTGTGTTCATGGAGTGGTTTTATTAGACTTTAAAACTTTTTTGATTTTCATAATTGAAAGAGTAGCTTTTATTTTCATTTGTACTTGGCAGATTCCTTTTTTTAAAATGAGTTTCATTTCAAATGAGGTGTACAAAACAATGTAATAATTACTGACTCTTTTTGACTTAGTTCCAACTCATCACAAAAGACTGACTGATAGTAACCTTCAAAAGGAATGAAGCACTTGTTTCATTTAAAGCAGATTTGAGCCAATTAGAACTAACTTTTCCTATTATAAGTGTTCCGTGGCTAAAGTTAGGCTCATTTTCATATTGATAGCCTTCTCTTCAATTAAATATATTGCCCAAGCCAGGTTTCTCTGCTGTCAAGCTATCCTGCCTTCCCATCCTGTACTCATTGGAAAGAAGTCACTACACTCAGCCCACACTTAAGGAGTGAGGAGGATCTATTGACATTTGATTCTCAAATGCTACACTTTCTTCTTAAGTATGCTTTGATTTTTTTTCCTTCTGTTGGGAGACACCAAGTTTTGGTCATTTTCTAGGCATTTTACTTAGAAGGGTAGGATGGGAAAAAAGCTTCTGGTCGGTATACAGAGCTTCACGTACTACTCCATACCCTCCTCTACTGCCTGAGAATGATCTGAGTCCTGAGCATGATCAGTGAGGCTGGTCAGCCCCGTCTACCCCAGTGTCACCTCCTGGAAGTGCCCTAGGCTATGGTTTTCTTTGCTTGATCCCTGTGAGTAGCACTCCTAAATCTATCTTCCAGAAATTTGTGGTTGAAAATGTCTGCTTATAGATCCTCCTCCCCTAATCCAGTTGTTTTTCTTATTAGTTCTATATGTGCCATTTTTCATTCCTTTCCTGTCATTTTAATCATGGATGTCAGAAAACGTGAAAATTAGATGTCAACATACCATTTTAAAAAGAAAGTCTTCTTTAAAGGTTGTGATTTTAAAACATGAGGTGGAATAATGACTATCTTTCATTATTTGTTTAATCTTAGTAATTCGTTCTAGGAATAATAAAAATGTGGCATTGTCATGGTTTTCTGCCCATGGTATAAAAATCTTGTTCTGATTCTCTGCATTGAAATGGGAAAAAAATAAGGTAGAAAGTGTAATGGAAATGGAACCTAGCCTGGTCTATGTTGTTGGTTTTAAATTGTCTACTAGGTTGTATGTTGTTGGAAGAAAAAATTTTGGACAGAATTTAAGAAGATGACAAATAAGGCTGAATGAAACAAATGCAGTGAGGAAGGGTTTTCTAAGCCTTGACTGGCATAGATTAAGGGAAAGGAATAAGAGAAGATGAAGTTAAATGATTACTGGTGGGATATGAAAATATCTACTAGTTAGTATTATGGCCTATACAGAAGAATATTTTTTTTAACTATTTATTTTGGATAATTTTACATATACAGAAAAATAGCAATAGGAGTACACCTAGTACATAACCTTTCCCATTGTTAACATTTTACATATTCATAGTCTATTTGTCAAAACTAAGAAATTAACATTGTTACAGTACTATTAACTAAACTACAGACTGTATTTGGAATTCACCATTGTGTCCACTGGTGTCCCTGTTCTAATCCAGAATCGAATTAGGGAAACTACATTGCATGACTACTTTATTTTTAAGTCAGAAAAAAATTTTATTTGAGCCACATTCCTGTCATTCAGCAATATATATTATAGCACATATATGTTTATCTTCCTGAATTTTCTTCCTTTCAAATGTTCTTTTATGTAAATAAATAATTATTGCTCTGGGTTTATAACTCACTGATTCTGAACATAAACTTTGGGGTAGGCATTTGCAAAATAAAAAAGGGGCCACTCTCCAAGTGGCATTATCACAGCGTAATACTCTCAGGATAGTCTGATTTCTCGCGGGGTAGTGGGATTCCCCCAGGGGTGGAATGTACAGAAAGAGTCATTATTAAGTCTTGGGCCCAGAAACTGGCACAACATCACTTCTGATGTATCCCAGTGACCAAACAGTCTCAGAGCTTCCCAGATCCAAGCAGAGGGAACACATATCCCCATCTCGTGAAGGAGAATCGGAGAATTTGTGGCCGTCTTTAATCCACCCACCACAATGAGAAATTCATTACTTCATGAGGAGCATATTGCATTTATAGAGAGCTCAAAATGTTTAGGTGAGATGACATCTGCTTCTCATATGATCATCAGTACCTGATGGAAAGTATAAGATAAATTATGCCTATTGTGCTGTAGAAGTCTTTGCTCTGTTAAATTACTCAGTGCTTTTCTTTTGAAGCCCAATTCTTAATGTGTGTGTGTTTCTATTTTTCTCTAGGAACACTCTGTGTGTATTTTTCTCTAGGAACTTCCTTTTCCCCAAATTCTATCTTTTCTTCCTCCCCTCTCCCCCAAATTAGACACAAACTTCAAATTAGTTTGCCTTGGTAATGTTGTTGACTCCTTAAATTATAGTACTGGGGATTTAAATACAGGTAAAGTATAGCCCCATGCCCTTAAACACTAAAGTGAAATATAAAACGAAGTACATTAAAGTCATATGTAAGTTCTATGGTCAATAAAGTGGGACACATAGGATGGGGGAACAGTTTTGCTAGGAAGAAGAAGTTAGGGAAAGTTTCAGAGAGAAGCGAAACTTTCAGCCTGTTTTAAAAGATAATGGCAACAATAATAAAAATAACAATAGTATACAATATTTATTGAGCATTATGTTCCAACACCATTCTAAGAACTTTATGTGTATTAACCCATTTAATGCTGACAGTGACCCTATGAGGTGAGTGTTAGATTATCCTCACTTCACTGTTGAGTAAACTGAGGAACTGCGAGGGTAAGTCACTTCCCTAGTAAGGGGCCACATAGCCACCGTGTTTCCCCGAAAATAAGACCTGGCCGGACCATCAGCTCTAATGCATCTTTTGAAGCAAAAATTAATGTAAGACCTGGTCTTATTTTACTATAATGGAAAACCAGGTCTTTATAATATAATATAATATAATAATCTAATAACATAATACTGGGTCTTATATTAATTTTTGCTCCAAAAGATGCATTAGAGCTGATGGTCTGGCTAGGTCTTGTTTTGGGGGAAACATGGTAATAAGTAGCAGGATTCAATCCCAGGCATTGTAGCCCAACAAAAGTAGCAGATGGGGAGGGTGGGCTCTCCAGCAAAGGGTTAATGTTTGAACAGCTGGGGTGCAGTGTGGAGGACTCCAGAGACTTCTTCTAGCTACCAGATCTTCTAGCTTCCTCCCTAACCAGCCCGCCCCAGCCCAAGTATACTCAAGGCAGCTTCTGTTCCTTTAAAAATGCTGCTTTAACAATCAGAACTGTCTTTTCACTTTGCTTGCATGCTTTTTATGCTCCTTTTCTTAAGACCCTGTTTAAGGCCTTTTTCTTTTATGAGGTATTTCTGAAGACTCTAGCTTATATTGATCAGTTTTTTTGCTTCTGCCCCCCCCCACTTTTCCCTTTTTTCCTTCCATTGAACACATCATAATTGTGTGCCTACCATATTCTAGCCCTGAGCACTCTGAATAAGGGGGGTGGCAGCAGAAAACACATTCTAGACCATCTAATTATTATACAAAAGAAGGAAAAAATCAGTGTTCAAAAGTTATTATAAAGGGTCAACGTGGGGCAAGAGAGGTATACGATCAAGAGATTTATGGTCTTCGTTACACTGGAGTAACCGAAATCAGTTTGGGTATCTGTAACTAACACATGCATTTGTGCCTGTCCTCGCCACCTTCGCACACTTCCATGAACACATGTGCTCATCACTGCCTTAAAAAATTTTTCCACCAATAGTAGAATGATTCATATTTTGGGGGTTATTTTTACAATGAAATACTACATAGCAATGAAAATAAATTTGCTCTAGTACAGACCACATGGATAAGTATCACAAAAATATATAGTTTTCATATGTTTTCTCAGGGTGCCCTCAAGAATCAATGTGTTCCATGTTTTCCGATACCACAATCATTGACATCTGGACAATCAGCCTCATCCCCGGGCTTCTGCAATTCCTAGTAGCTGCCCTTTGTGGTGAGGGCTCCAGTGTTTTGACCAGATTGCCATGCTGAAGGTTGGTCCCAGGGCTGGGCCTTCTAAGGGGCACATGGCAGCAACCTCTTTGTCCAATTGGGGTGGCATTGGGACAGTTAGGGCTACAGGTCTGTGGTGAGTCATGCAGTGTGGGGTCAAAGCTGGACCAGAAAGGGGCTAGAGCCAGTTGCTGGGGTCTTTGTGTTGGAACTCCCAGGTCTGCCAGTTTTCAGAGAAGTAAATTCTGCTGCTGTGGGAATTCCCAAATTGGCAAAGGGTCGGCAGAGAGGGGCTGCAGGAACCTGAGGCCCTGGGACACTGGGTTAGCAAGGGGGAGACCCTCGTGAGGTGCCTGGCTCACTCTGCTTGCTGTGTCTGGACCACTTTGCTGGTCCTGGCTGTTATTTCTGCTGCTGCTGCTGCTGTTGAGCAGAGTATTTTGCAGGAGGTACATGCATACCTCCTCTTTGCACTTAACCCAGCTTGTGACCGCCTCCCCCATTTCTTAGGTGGTTGAGCACTTGGTCTTCTCAAACAGTATCTGCAATATTAGCTGCTATTTCCTTCTGTGGATGGTGGCTTCCCACTTCTCTTCTTTCTTTTGAAAAGAAATGACTGGAGGGTACCAATGGGAAACAGTGGAACTTAAACATATCTATTCCTGGCTTTGTGTCTCCTCAATTCTAAACTTTTAAACTAATGATTTCTAAAACGTTGAGTGAAATCTTGGATATTTCCGTCTATTGTTTTTCTGTAACCTCTAAGTGTAAGTTTTCAGTTTGTAGATATTACTTCCCTGGTACAGCATCTCTTACCTCTTATTGTTTCTCTTATTGATGTCTGGAAAATCGTTTGGGGTTTTTAGAGTCACTTAATATGCCTTTCTACTTCTATAATTGAAAGACTAGGGACTTCAGAGCCTTCTTTTACGTTGATAGAAAAAAAAAATGGCAAAAGGTGAAAAACATACTACTAAGGGGGGAAATATTCATTGTATGCTGCATCCAAAGTTTTTATAGCACTCTGGGCAGACTTTGCTTCCTGTTGCTGCAGCACAGAAAGGGCCCTGGGCTTAATAGTTTCATTCCTTAGAGTAATGTCAATGAGCCATCATTTAGCCATCCCTCCTGAAACTTCTTTACGTCTTTACGTTAGAACAGGTAAGATTTGTTTCCAGTCTTGCTAGCTGAGATGTGTACTTTTTCACAATTCTGTACTTAACTCTTTTTCTGGCTCAATAATTTATAATGCCCGTTGCTTGGAAAAGTGTCGCGTTGAGACATTTTCTTGGAATGTGGACTCCATAAGAAGCTGATCAGGCCATCCTTACCTCAAAGGCCTGTTGCCCCAAAGACTTTGCTAAAAGCAGAATCCTAGTGGCATTCTGTGTGGGAATCACTTTGTATGATTTTTGCCTCATGAGTACTGATGGTGGCTTCTGGAGAAATGTAGCTGCTGCTGTTAGCTCTCTCCAGAGGAAGGGAAGGAAGAGACAACTGCAGGGGGGACTAGGAGGCTTTTTGCACTTTTATGCCTGTCCTGTGTAGACAGAAGCTGTGATTTTTGTGATCTTTTCCTCAAGAAACGTAGCACTAAACTCGCTTTGGAATGGTCTGAGTTTAAATCTTACCAGTTGTTAACAGGCTTAAGCAAATTAGCATTTCCTGTTCCATCTTCCTGTTCCATCTTTCCTCATTTGGCAAATTTACTTAATTTCTTAGTACATTTGTGGTAAGGGTGATCCGTGTGAATAGTGGAATGTAACGTATGACTTGCAGTAAGTAGTTCCCCTCGCAGTCATTACTTCCTTCCCTTCCTCTGGGGAGGATGAGCTCTGACTTCAGACATAACTATGATGAAATCCAGCCTGCGCTAACTGTGACCTTTGGCAAGGTTTTTAATGTCCCTGAGCTGCAGTTTTCCAATCTATAAAATGAAGGTAAATATACATACCTTTCAGTGCTGTTGAGAGACTTTTGTGAGATAGGGAATGAGAACAACCTAGCCTAGTAACTATGGTAACTTATCCACAAACCATCTTTCTTAGCAACACACTTTCTCCATTAGTTCTTTTTCCTTCTCATTCTTCTTTGTCCTCCTTTTCCTACTCCCTGCCTCTGTTTACCCTTTTCTCTTTGCTCTTGCTGCCTTGGGACCTTGGATGTGAGGTGTAACAAGACCAGCATTTGGGGAGTGAGAGAAGCAATAGTTCAATCAGAGATCATCTTGCTACCAATACCCCGCTTTGCCTTCTCTTTCCTGCCCGTCGCCCTGCTCCCTACAAACACCTAGACCTAAAACACAAAGTAGGAAACAATCTGGGTTTGGTACCACATTGTTATTATCAAACACAATTGCTAAGAATAATGGGGATGTGTAGCAACTAATAGTCGTCATTTGTCATTTTCAATTTGACCATGTCCTTTGAGGAGTCTGGAAAATATTTAAATGTTTTTCTAAAAACTTTTTAGCATTTTAGTTACTAACAGTAATACTTTATCAAGCCAATTTTAAAACCAGTATTTACTTTTTCTGGCTTTAAAAACTTCCCAAAGAAAGTGCCCCTGGATAGATTGAGCTGGTCCCTCATCTCACCTCTCTTTCTTGGATTGTCTCCTTTCCTATATGCATTGTTGCCAACTGTTACAAGATACTCTCGGCCTATGATGTGGATTGGTTTTCCTAGATTTAATTGGATCAAGCTATTTATAATAGCTCTCTCATTTATCAATTATGTGAGATTCATGGTTCGGCAAAGGACAAAGGCATAGGTTAGATATATGTCCTTCAGTTCTGAGAGGATCCGCCCCCCTCCCCCCCACACACACACAATATTTTCTTTCTTTCTTTCTTTTTTAACCTGAAAATATGGGCTACAATTGGAAATTGAAGTGGCTTTGGGAAAGATATATTTATTTATTAGGCAAGAGTTGATTGCTTCCTAATGTGCTCTTTAAATCCCCCAAAACAGATGTTATAGAAGAGGAGAATCTGCCTCTTGGGTTAGTTATACTTTTTTGTTTGTTTTAGGAAATGACTCCTCAGTTAAAGAGAAACAATAGGTGGTAGAAAGTGAAAATAGTCTGTTTTTAGTAGAAATTAATTTCCTTACTGAGAAAAATAAGAACCTTCTAGAACAGTTATAGAACTACAAGAGATCTGTGAGGTCATCCAATACTTTAGTTTCATAGTTGAAGAGATTGAGTCACAGAGAGGTAAATTGATGACAAAACATCACGACTGACTTTGCAGAACTATCTGAACTAGACCTACACACCCCTGAGTTTTAGTTCTGAGTTCCTTCCACCCCAAGGGGACTCAAGTAATGTGTGTCTGCTCACATATGTTTGTTGGTGGAAAACTAATATAAACTTCTTTGTAATTGATTTCTGACACTGGAAGCTGGAGAGTAGGAATAAAATGAAAATTTAGTATTTTAAAATGACTTTTCCCTTGAATAATCTTTAAAATTATTATTGCCATGAACATGAATTCATTTAATTGTTTTACTGACTAGTTCAGTTGTCTGTACTTAAGCATTGCCGGAGCGTAACTCCACAATTTAACAATAGAGAAATGACAATTATATATTTTGGGACATTTATATTTTTAACACAGAGAAACATAATTGTATTGCTTAAGTTAATAATGTCTGTCCAAGCCCAGGATGTAAATTAATAAAGTAACTTTCGATTTTCTCCTTAAAAGTGATTTTTGAACCATGTAGTCACTGTGGAGAAAAACTTTATAATATGAAAATTCTTTTAAATTTAAAGATTGTCCTGCTCCAGCATCTTTTAAGGCATTAGAATTCTAATCACCATAGGGAGGAGGATTGATGAAAGTGGGGACCACTCTAAGTTCATTGCTAAACATATCAGTAAAATAATGATTCCCTCATTTTCCAGGGCTTCTGGTTCTCATGCTTTTGTCTCAGGAGGAAAGTACTAATTGGCCCTGTTAAAAGGACAGCTTGACAAGTAATTTTACGAGACATACTTTGAGCATTACTAGCGGCAAAAGGAATGCAGTATTTTAGAAGTCAGGATCCGTGGGTTCCAACTTGCTTGTGAAATTGGGCTACTATTTTTAAAAGTACAAGTTGTGCCAAGAAGAGAATCTGTAATGAGGCAATTTCGTTGGAGAAATTTTAACATAGCTGACATTACTCTCTACCTTTCAGAGATCCTATCTCTGGTGACTTTTTTGGAGAACACCAGCTCGTGGAAATTTCTGTCTCTTGAAGTATAAAATCACGGCAAGAAAATAAAAAACTCAAACTCCTTTTGTTGGACAGTCTCCAAATGGAGCTGGAACTCCAGAATCCAGCAAATGTTTGTATTGACAACCTAAGTTGCCTCTCAAAATTTTAAACAATAGGCCATGTCTTCCATTTTCAATAATTCAGTCTCTTTCTTGCAGGTGTAGTTTCCAGAATATTCAAAACCACCTACTTTTTCTTTGGCCAGAGGTTTGCCAGGTGGTAATGGGTTTGGGGGCCTGGCTCCTGGGAAGACTAGTGATCTAAGATATCATCAAATTCAAAGAATCAGACTAACCCACCATGGAGTAAAGTCATAGAACGGAAAAGAATTTTAGAGATCATTCAGGAGAGACATCCAACCTCTGTGTGAATGTGTCCAACATCGGGCAGCTTAACAATAATAAAATTGTATATACTAGATAATATTACAATATATAATAAACTATTGTTATTTTCATGTCCATAATAATTAACTACCATTTTTGACTATGTGTCAGTTCACGTGCTGTGTACATAGTTTCATTTACTCTTCTAATAGCCTTATGATATAGCAACTGTGTAGCGACTAAAGGCACAGATTCTGGAGCAAGACCCTCTACATGAATCTCAGCTTCAGATTTGTTTGCCATGAGACCTTGTCTTGGCACATAAGTTACTTAATCTCTCTGTGCCTCAGTTTCCTCATTGGTAAAATGAGTAGCTGCCTTTTAGGGTTGTTTTGAGGATTAAATGAGTTAGTACATATGAGGAGCTTAGGAGGGCCTGCCCCGGAGCTACTGTGATAACTGTTCCCATTTTAGAAATAAATACAGATGTAAGTTGTTATTTGATATGTGACCTTATACTGGAAGGAGCGGGGACTCAAAGCCAGCGCTGCCCACCTTTGAGGCCTACACCTGTGCTTCACCTGTGAACACACTGCTTCTCCCATGTCATGAGAGCCCATTTCATTTCTGAGCAGGTCTTGAAGAAGTCCCATTTCATATTTAATTGAATTCTGGCTTCTTTTAGCTTTGTACTCTTGACCTCAGGTCTTTCAAAATACAGTAATTTGTCCTACAAAAGGAGGAAAAGAAAAAGTACGAACTTGGGCTTTCTCTGCCCCTCATTACTGTTAGCGAATGAGCATTAATGTTGAATTGCTTTGTTTGGACACTGGCAATCTTATGATTTGGAGAAAAGGGAGCTGTTTCTCATATACTCGTAAGCGCAAATGAAGCAGAACTAGATTCAGGCACTTTCTTTTCCTAGTACAGGTCAAGCTCAGGAGGATGCTTGCTGAGGTGAGGAGCGTGCTTATAAATACAAGTGGATGAAAGCAGGGCTTGTAGAAATAAAGCTCTAGCGACAGTTTTAAGGAGGATTGTGAGGGCTTTAGTACCTCTTGGTCTTGGCTATTGGGACAAAAATAGCCTCAACTTCCATGGGAAGGAAGAGACATAGGTTTTTTTTTGTGTTTTTTTTTTTTTTTGCTGTTAAAGGGCCTGCAAAAATTTTCCTTGGAACTGGAATTAATTTCAAAAACTGGAAAGAGATTACTCCCTTCTCGATTATCTGTTGGAAGATAAACTCTAAAATGTTGGGGGGAAGGTGTTCTTTCTACTTTTTACATGGCAGGTACATACCAAATAGCCAGTCTAGGCTATACGTTCCTTTTAGACTAAAGAGAAAATTCAGATGCATATCCTTAGTGCATTGAAGTGACCAATAGTGTATGGCAGCAATACAGCAGAGCGTTATTCTTACGAAGAAGCCTGTAGTGAATGATTTTTTTGTGCTTTAAAAACAGCCACTTTAAAGGACATTAAAGGATGTGTCATAATTTAATGATTGTTGTTCATGTGTCATCTTTCACTTACTGTCTATTGGGAATCTAGTTTAGGGCTCAGGTCTGAAAATTCTGCTGTATTTTCCGTTCTCTGTGCTGTAAAGCCGAGCTACCTTTACCACATACATAATCTAATTGTCTCATCTTTGGTTGTTTGGAGCTGCAATGCAATAAATTCCTGGAGGGTGAGGAATACTTCTTTGGTTCCCCTTCTTAATAATAGCAAGCCTCAGTTGAAATTGTGGTTGAACTAATTATAGAGGAAGATCGTTATTAAAACACTTCCTCCGAGGATATAAAAACAGCTTTGCCTATATGTGAGAAGTGATTCTTGAAATCTGTGGGATTTCCAAACATTTCATAGTGAATGCTTAACGTGTATGTATTGGCATGTTTCTCTTCCTGCCTCTCTCTTCCCTGTGCTCTCCTGCCCTCCTCCTATTCCCTATGCTCTCCTGCCCTTTTCTGACTGACACCTGGGCCCAAATCTGGGTATGCAAAGCTCTCTCAGCTGTGTGACATAATCCCCAGGATGCCACCAATACCCCTCTGCCTAATATCCCTGCAGTTACATCTCTAAGGTCTTTGACCACTTAGTCTCTCTGCAGCCCCGCAGTTCCAAGTGTCACCAAGCACTGACATGTTGAAAAGTGATCCGTTTCTCTCCCTGCAGAACTGAAGTCTTTCTGCGTTTCTTTTGTGGTCAGCAGAAGGGAGTGTCTTCTGAGCCTGACCGTTGGTATTCTCTTCTAAGACTGACTTCTCTGCCAAATGCCGATGTTCCGCATGCCGCTTCCCTACCCATGTCCCTACTGCACACAGTCAGGTCCCAAATCTGGCAGCATGCTAGAATTCCCCAGGGAGCTCTTGACAAAGCTGATGCCCCAGCCCCATGCCATTCGAGTCATCAATATGTTTTAAAATGCTCCAGGAGATTGTAATGTGAAGTAGTTTTGAGACCACTGCAGAAGATATTCCATACATATTAACTGATTAAACAGTAGTTTTATGTATGGGTCAATGTTTTGGTGCTGGTTGACATTTACTGGAATGCTGGCCTTGGTAGCATTTTTCAAATAGTCTTAGTGACCACACATCATAAATCAGGAGAGTCGTGGCAATACTCTGCCATATAAAGAAAAATATATTGGGAGGTGGGGAGATTTCTTTTCAAAGGGATATTGTCTTAAAACTTTAAAAATAAGAAATAACCATTTATGATACAATTTCAATTACATACTAGAGATACATTTTGGAAAGATTTCCAAAATCTTTTTCTCTCTGCTACATGAATACGATTTGCTTACCCATGTTTATGAAAGCATTGAAAGACTATTTTCTGTTTTCTATAGAAATCTATAGATTTCTATTTTTTATTGATTACTAAATCAAGTTTGACAGAGTTGGTTCAAGCTTAGAATTGGTTCAACTCTTCAGGGAAATAAATCCAATCTGGTAAGCAAAATTTCAGAATGGCAAAGCTATACAGACATAGTATTGGACAGCAGTTGAGGAGATCCACATAGTTTCTCAAGCTGGGATCTGGGAACAGCCTATATCCTAATCTAGCCTGATAGAGTGGTAGTTTATAAGCAAATGTTTCAATCTAACAATCAGTGTGGGACAGTGGAGAAACTGAAGACTTTATTTTTTCCCCATTGGTTTAGTACAAAATTGGACCATATTTTTCTTTTCTCCATCAAAGAGAGATAATACCTACCCCATAGGCCTAATAGATTTGTCGCAGGGATCCTGAGAGATAAGGAGTGCAGTAGTTTTTAAGAACTGGCAAGTATCAGGAGGAAAAAAAGGGGTGAGGGGGGGAAGAGAGGAGGAGAGGAATGGGAGAACGGGAGGGTGAGGAGACGATGATGAGAGCTTCCAGGGACAATTCCAGCAAATTACGAATGGAGCTTCTCAGGTGCATTTGAAGTGAGGCACTTCCAGACACTTGGGTTCTTCTCACTGAGTCAGAGGTGAAAGATGAGATGTTGTCATGTTAAACTAATAAATGACATTAGTAAGACCAGAATTTGAAAAGAATTCTTCCTGCAGCTTGGGAGCTCCCCTGCTGAAGGTTTCCAAGCTCTGGGAGCTAAGAGATCACTCATCTCTGACAGGAACAATGGAAATATCTAAATTAAAAATGGAATCACCTTCAGAAACGTTTGGGGCCTAAGGGGCTTCACTGAACATAATTTTCTTTGAATGGAAATAGAAGTTTATAATTTGTTAGAAGCAATTTTTCAAAAGTGAAAAATGAAGCATATAGAGGTTGTTCCTGCCTTTCCAGCTCCTTCAACAAAAGCCACTTTGGGTACTTGTGTTATCTTGAAGGTTCCTGTGCTGAGCAGTGATTAATTTGAGAACACAGTAGAATTTATTGTGACAATGACTTTTTTTGGTGATTTTCCCTGGTTTGAATTTTTGTCATCACGTT
The DNA here is from genome assembly GCF_964194185.1 of Rhinolophus hipposideros. Classification (NCBI taxonomy): domain Eukaryota; kingdom Metazoa; phylum Chordata; class Mammalia; order Chiroptera; family Rhinolophidae; genus Rhinolophus; species Rhinolophus hipposideros. The sequence goes on from NC_138052.1 coordinate 45,766,434, forward strand.
CAAAATTTTGCGACTCTTTGTTCTGACACAGTTATAGAGCATTGGTCTTGAGTACTGAAATGCAGCCACAAGCCTATGGCAGTTATAATCCCAGATTTTGAGATCTGTGTAATGAGCACAAGTAGCAGAGAGCTGGATACACGAGCAGGTTTTTGTGAGTTTTCTGATATAGATTAGCTACTTCATTTAGGGCAAAATAGTGGCTATTTTGAAATTTATAAATTATCTTTTAAAGCAGGTGTCATTTAGAACTGCACATTCAAATTTTTCTCCTCTTTGTTACTGTGAGTCTAATCTCTTCTGAGCAAACATTTTTATTACTAATATTATTTGTATGCTGAATGTGTTAGCATTCAGTGGCAGTTAGGAAGTGGTTTTCCCCTGTAATATAGGTGAAATTTTCAATAAAGTGGGAGAAAATGGTAGGGGTGAGATACGAAAAGCTAAGTACTTGAATGAATAAATGAAACTCAATTAAATACATCCTAATAATATTCAAGTATTTATTATAAGCCAGAAATAATAACACTAACTGTGTTAGTAATGCTTCTGGTTATAAATAACAATACCCAATGGACACTGGTTAAATGAAAAAGCCATTTGATTATCTTCCATAACAAAAAAGAACATAGGTTGGTGGCTCTAGTTTGGATGAAAAGCCAGACTCTTTCTGTCTTTCTGCTCTGCCATTCTTGGTTTTTGTCTTTAAGCTTGTCCCTCTTAGCCCCATTATGGCTGCCACTGCTCTAAACACTACCTTTTCAGCAAGGAAGGAAGAGGGAGAAAGAGGCTGAGTGAAAAAATAAACAGTTTTTGTTATCAGGGAGGACATTTTTTCTTAGTCACCTCCACACCCCCGGCAGCTGCTAGGGAAACAGAGAATGCAAATATTTGGAGAATAAGAATCTGATTTTTATTATTGTCTGAAATCAATTATAACTGATTAGTAGCCTTTCTAAATAAAAGAGGTGTTTTGTGTGCAGAAAAAGGAGGGGTGAGGGGAAGACCAACACTGTGTACCATGATAGCATGTGCCAGGCATTCAGAGAAGAGAGTGAGCCAGCCCTGGTCATCCAGGATCTCACTAGCTGACAGCGGGAAGAAGACAAGTGATCAGATAACCATAGTGATCTGTAGAATAAAGGCAGTGTCAAAGAGGTGCAAATACAATATTCCTGCAACACGATTTGGAGAGAGGTGAAGGGGTTCAAGAAAATCTTGGGGAAGGTAACATTTGCGATGGGCATGGAAGATCTCAACAGGTGTAGATGGGCAACCAGGGATTTTTAGACATCTGCAAAGTCAAAATCTTTGGGTTTGTATAGTAGCATGTGTAATCAGTGGTAATAGTGGAAAGCATTGGAAGCCCCAATATGCCATGGTGGTTGTTGCATTACTGCATTAGACAGTAATATATGAATGAAAATGTAAAGTCATGTTCCGAATGCCTGCCTGTTATGTGCCAGGTACAGTGCTGGGTGTTTCTGCAAATAGACAGCTGTCCATGGATGTGCTCATGTCTCTCTCCTCCATGTGTCACTCATCCAAGGGCCACCCGGACTGCATGTGAAATTGAGCTTTGAACTCATGTGTGCCTCTGAGGTCTGCTATTTGTAATCTGTAGATGTAGGTAGTAGATTTAGGTGAAAGGAAGTGCCAAAGGACCTCAAGTCACAGGTCCAGCTGTCTTAATGTGATGTGCTAACACCCTGCAGTTTGAACTGGTAAGCTTATAATGCTGGTGGTTTACGTTAGCTTCATTTTGAATGATGTTTTGTAAACCGTACCAAGTTATATTTGGTACAGTCAGAGCAGTCATTGAACTAACTTTTCTGTATGGAAAGAAATTAACAAAAAGAAGTGGTGTCTGCGAAAGAAAGCTAGCTCTGTTAGTCTTCTCTTTAGCCAAACTGCCCAGCACCACCCCAGACTGTGGTCAAACTGAAGGAATGGAGACTCAGGTGGAGGAAGAATTGATAGATCCAAGCAGCTTTTCAAGTAATGGTGTTTGCAGAAGGAAAAGAAAATCTCTGTAATAAAAAGATAAAAACATAATACTGTTATTGATATAGCACTCAGGGGATTGGATTGACCACAAGCCCAGTGAATGAGGGGGCTGCCAAAAACTTAGTGTTACTGGAGCTCCTGATCGTTGATGTTTGATTCTAGAATGAGAAAGATGATCATTTTACTATTTTCTGAGTTACTATGAGATTTTATGTATGTGTAATGTATATTATATATGTATATATATTATGTAAAAAGGATTTTATGTGAAAAGGATCTCTGTAAAAAGGATTTAACTTAGTTACAATCTCTTTATCACACCCAACAAAATTAATTGTAATATAAGTTTTTATATATTAACACATATTTTACTATATTTATATGTATATTATGTATCTAAACTAGATGTCTGCATCTAAGTCTGGGTCTCTGTCTATGTAGTATTTTACCTGTAGAAAAGAAGATTCAGAACTTCATAACTGGTCTTGAATTTTGTAGGATTGTCACGTGGAAGAAAGAGTGAGAGGTGTTCTTTATTCTTCTTGGTAGGAAAGAGTCATGGGGAGACATTTGGGCTCATTTCTAAAGAAGAATTTTCTATGAGCACTCCCCATAGGTGAAGTAGGGTGCTCTCGGGTATAAAAGAGTTCCTTCTTCATTCCTTTAAGACCCGTCTGTTCAAGTCTAGGCTAATGCAGTGGTTCTCAAGCTTCAGCACGCCTCAGAATTACCTGGCGGGCTTGTTCAAACCTTTGTTGCTAGGCCCCACCCCCAGAGTTGTTGATTTAGTAGGGTTGGGGTGGGGCCTGTGAAATTGCATTTTAACAACTTGTCATGTGATGTGATGCTGCTGGTCTGGGGACCACCATTTCAGAAGCACTGGGCTAAACCATGCTTATCAACCTAGAAAGCATCTGTGCGTAGGAATCACTTGGGGATTTTTGTTAAAACACAGAATCTGATTCAGTTGGTTGGATTCAGCAAGGTTGGATAATGTGAGGTTGCATTAACAAAATGTCTCATGGGGAAATGCATGTTTCCTATCAAGAACCAAGTGCATCTTTAAGGTTCCTCAGGTGATGCCAATGCTCCTGGTCCATGGTGCCTGAGGAACAGGGTAAAGGACCCATGGGGGATGATGAGACCTGAGGAAATGGAAATATCCAGTGAGCAGTTAGACCAGAGGGTGCAACTCTGAGCTCCTGTGAAATCGTTTTAGTTTGTAAATCCCTAAAGGTGACAAAGAAAATTTGACTTTGTTTAAATTTTTTTTCATGGTATAAAACCTTTTTCTTATAATTATCACAGCATAATTACTAACATTTTTATGACCCTTCTCCGTAGGTTTTTAAATAAGCTCTCATTTAATTCACTCTATAAGCTTTTGCCCTTCAGGAAAATGCCTCACTGAATCCACTACAGAGCTTTAAATGGAAATGACCTTCATGTTCTCTCATATTTAATTGAGCTCCAATGTTTACTTGCAGATTTGGTTATTTCTCATAAATGCTCTCAATGAAGAATTTTGAGAGTTTAATACCATTATATCCACTCACTGTGCTTTCTGATGATGCCACTGGGGTTATGGCCATGGAAGGATTACAGTAAATCAAGAGATTACTAATCTTTTAAAAAATAATGCAAGGTTGGATAATGTAAGTTTGCATTAAGAAAACAAAATGTCTCTCGTGGGGAAATGCATGTTTTCTATCAAGAACCAAGTGCATATGTTATTGTGTTTTCTCCTATTCATCTGAGTAAGCTGTGTTTTGCCTTTGCTGCTTTCACAGTTGTCTCTTGACCTCTTATTTGAGCTTTGATCTAAATCTCGTGAACTAACATCACTTTTTAGGTATAGGTTTTCTGGCATTAAGGGGATATTCTCATAGAATCACAAGCAGTTCTTAGACCAACTAAAAGTACAAGATGAAGATTCTCAAAGAAAAGCTGGTTATTAATAGCTCTTTAACCTTCTGATATGCTATTTTCCTCATACAAAGGGAAGGAAACCAGCATTTGCCTGCCTACTGCTAGATACTTTACATCAGTGTTTTGTTTAATTCTTACAAAGGCCATATGGTCCTGATGATGTAACTGCATCACAGGGAAACTGACTCAGTGCGGTGGAACAATTCAGCTAACATCTCACAGCTAGTAAGTAAGTGGTCAAACCAGGATCTGAATGCAGGACGGCCTATCTCCAAAGCCACTTAGCATCTTCCTATGTGCTGAGACTTCCTAACATAAGGAGCAACTTCTTTGGAATGCAGATGTTCCCACATCATGTGCCAGTGGTGTGACAGCAGAAGGTTTTGAATGGGAGAGAGAGAAAATATATGTCCTGGCCAATCGGTATCTCTTTAGTTTCTTTTCCAGCAGCCACCACCAGTCAAATGGAGATAGATGCCCAGTTGGCAGAAGTATTCCCACAATGAAGATTTTGAACATGTGGGGAACACAGTGCTGATTATTGAGCTGTCGTCATCTCTCAGCTACAAACCCACCCTTCTAATTTTGTTTGTGGTGTTGGGACTGAGTCCCTAAAAACCACATTTCTCATATGCCAGCTCTTTCCCCATAGTTTCTGCCAATATGGGGTGCTGGAGTGGGGCTGTAGAGCTGGAGGAGGGATACCAGACATGCCTTTCCTGTTTACCTCCTTTCCTGAAAGTGTCACCTCAGCAGTGGCTCTTCACCCAGGAGAAGTGTTTGTTTTCAGTAGTTGAGTCTGGTTTCTGACTTTCCCCCAGCACGCCCCCTCAGGGGCGCCATTCTCAGTTGGGGACCGCCCCCCTCCTTAGTGGCGTGGGTCCAGCTCTTTGGGGATCCCTCCCCAACCTCTACTCTGTTCCCTCACCCCTCACAGGGCTTTCTCTGTGACATCTCAGGGTTTTCTTTGTATCTTTTAATACTCCTATACCAATTAAACTAGGTCCTTATATTAAATTCTCTCTGTTAAAATAACTTGTGGTTTCTGTTTTCCTGACTAGGTCCTCATGGATACACATTCCCTTAATGTCTAAGCTATGCTGAAGTGTTGTGTGAACACACAATACCTGAAACACACACTGCCCACTGGTGACATAAAGGAGTTGGGCAGAAGTCATAGAAGAACTTGAAGGATATGTAAACAAATCCTTTGTGAACAAATTTGTAGGTTCACATTTTCACAACGCAATTCAATCCTGGGGTAGCATGTCAAATAGTATGAGAAAAGCATAGGAAACAGCAACCACCTGAGAGAAGCTGTGTGTTCTGGCATCAGCTTTGCCTCTAGGTTTGGGAACGACACTCTCTCTGGGCCTCAGTTTCCTCACCTTACAAATCGTAGATAATACTAATTATAAAGTCAAATGAAGTCAAAAGATGGAATACTTGTAAAGAGTAGAAGGCCTTGAATTAAAGTAAACTATTATGATGAGCCAATAGATATTGTCATGCTGTCACTAGACTTAATCTCTGTCTTTGTGAAGCCATTGGCTGAGACCCTGGGAGTCCTTAAGTGACAATGGGGAGGGACGGTGAGGGGTGACTGAGACCAGCCACTGAGGACCTGCTGTGTCCTGGCATTGTGCTTTGTGCGTAACCTATGTTGTCATTCGACTTTTACCATTTTAGAGTTGGCAAAACTGATTCTGCTGACTGACATCGGGAGTCAACTTTCTTAATTATCCTCTATTCCTCTGTGTGTGAAACATGCTACCTGCCTTGTTTCATTCTGTCTGCCTTTCACAATCCTCTTTGCTTGTAAAACAGGTGCATGATAAGTAGTTGGTGTTACAATTGGTGCGAGGCTGTCCAATTCTTCTGGGGGAATTTTAGCGTATAGGTAGCTAATGAGCTTAAATGAAAACCTTTATGATGCTCTCCTTTACCAGTTGCGGACTCTGTTTTGAAATTCCGTAAAGTCATTGTGTTATTAGTAAACCACCATCAAATTAAAGGGTGCTATCCCGGTTTACCTCTGCACACACCTAGAAATCTTCAGTGGTAGACCAGCAGTAAAAGTGGGCATTATTCATTGATGACCGACTTGTGTGGCTTTGAAGCACCAGTGAACAGTCATGTAGTACTGTTACCTAGGCCAAGAGACGTTCACAGACCTGTGCGTGTGTGTAACCAACTCAAAACAGTCAGAAATATTGGGAGAGTGCAGTCCTTGGAGTAGAGTAATGGGTTATTGCCATGTATCTCTATTCTTTCATTTTTAGTTCAAGTCACTGAAACACTGACCTCTCTTCCTCTTTTCTGAAACAGTGATAATAAAATCTATTTGCTTATCTCTTGGGGACATTTTTGAAGATGGACTGAGATAAAGTGTGAAATGCTGATGAATTGTAAGGCACCTGGCAAATGTAATGGAATTAAAGGATTAATGCATTAACAGGAAGGCTTGGAAATCTCCTAGACCTAACATGTATCTTTAGGGACAATTTTGAGACAAATGTACCAGTAACAAGGTCCTGTAAGACTGTCCACAGGCCTTGCAGGCCTGCTTCTCTCAGCTGTCATCTGAGGAAGATGAGTGATAAGGGGTGCTCACAGAGTGAGCATGAGGACAGTGACAAGGGAGGTATCTGTAAGAGTGCTGACAGGGTACAGTGATCGGAAATTCTGAGGCACTCTGGAAGAGTTCTTGATTTGTGCGATGTGTCAAAAGCTGACACATTGTGCTGGAAGCAACAGTTAGAGATGGAGTTGCTGAAATTGCAGTCAATGAGGTAAAGAGGCAGAGCTGACAGTGACAAATTCTGTGAGGGTGCAATTACAGGCCTCAGTGAGAGGTCCAGATAGTATCATTCTCACTGTGTAAAGAAGAGTAGATTAAAAATAAAGACTTACTCATACATGTGCAATATTCCCAAAAGAGTCATTGGCTATTATGGTAATTTTATAAGCATCATAATGCTATGAAAATATGAATTACTCCTAGTGGTAATGTCTTAAAGAGACTTTCCTGACTGCAAGGATATTTTCTTATGTAAATGTACACAATACCGTTTTTTTCTTCTTATAAATATCTTTAATGCCTTTTATATCTTATTTTATGTAAAATGCAGGGGGCATATTTTTCATTGTTAAAGACATAATTTCTTATAATGTTAAGAATTTCGTCTTTAAGGACTAGATTCTGTGTTTCTCAAGTAGTGGAAATGAACTCATGGTGAAATATCTGAAGTCTAGAGTTTTTTTGTTTTTTGTTGTTTTCCAGAATCCTCGAAATGCATAACATTTCGGGGGAGGCAGTTTTGACATTGCTCATGTCAAGTTGGGCTTTCCAAGGATCTTAGCTCTCAGTTTATGGCACTCAATGGCCTCTGGTCTCTGATCTGCATCTCCGATGAGGTTGGGTTGGACGGGACTTTACTACAGCTATTTATGTTTCAGCTGTAATTTTTAGAAAGCTGCTTGTGAATTTATTTTTAACAACAACAACAACAAATAACAATAAGGTCTTTGCCAATGTTTATTAATAAAAGCAGCTATTGTCTAAGGGTCTCTTCCTCTCCCTTAAAGATTATGATGCATATAAAAATTACCATAATAGCCAATGAATTTCGGGAATATTGTATGTGTATTAGTAAATATTTTTAATCTGCTCTTCTTTGCACGATGATATTAATAAAAGTGGCTGTTGTCTAAGGGTATCTTCCATTCCCTTAAAGAATAGAATTGTTAGATTCTGAAAACGAATTCGTAAAATAATTAACAAATAAAAATGTAAAGTTGGAAAAGAAACAGATGGATGCAGAAAGGTTTGTAGGATTCAGGCTGTTTATTCTTGAATGGAGAAGACCACAGGATGATTTAATTAGTGTTTTCAAATATTTGAGGAGGTTATTGACTGTACCATCTCTTCAGTGGACTGAGAAAAGAGGAAATGGGTTTACATTTCAGCAAGAAAGAATGATGCAGGAAGAACATTTCTAGTCAATCGTGATAAAAAACTAAAATAGGACACCAGAGGAAGATTTTTTTTCACTTTTTATTTTGAAATAATTATAGATTCACAGGAAATTACAAAGAAATGTGTAGGGAGGTTTCATGCCTGAAGGAAGTTTTTGAATGATCTCTCTATAGAAAAAACCTGGCTTGGAGGTAGGAGGCTGGACCAAGTGACATAGTAAACGCTTCAGATTTCTGGCTCTTGCATGAGTTTTTGCCATCCTGTGTTCTTCCCATAACAAGCTTCCTCCCGCCTGTGAGTTACCAACTAGCAGAGACCACAGGTCCTCCTAATGTGTGAATTATATGCTTCTTGTCATACAAATTAAGAATAGCCAGCACTTACTGAATACTTTTCAAATGTTGAGCACTGTAGTGTGAGGTTTATATTAATTTTGTTGATGCTCACACAAAATGTGAAAAGTAGGTTTTATTGTCTTCATTTTGTAACTGTGGTAACTACAGGGCTCACAGATGTTAAACAACTTTCCAACACTGAAAGCTCAAAACAGATTCACTTGGGATGTAGGTTTGCTCTAAAGGAATTTTTCTTTCTACCTAGAAAAAAAATTATACTTTTCCAAAGAAGAAAATTATCTTCTGCCTTCACACAACTCTGCATACCACCTTCCCCTATTTCTTTTTCCAATTGTTCTCAACAGGCCAGTGATTTAGAAATATTTTCCTATATGACACAGAATGTAATTATGGTTTTCATTATGTAGATAAGGAAATAGAGAAGTTTTGTGGTGTCTCCAGGCAGAGGCAGAAGCATTTTTTTTTCTGGTGGCATCTCAAAATTCTCAGTGTATTTACTTAATGTTGGTAACATTTTTCTTGACATAATTGCATGCAGTTTCATGTCTTTTGGTACTCCCACCATCCTTTTCTCTACTTAACAAGGTCCTGAAATGGCATTTTATTTTTATTCTATTTACTAATTTTTCCCTTGTCTCACTCACAATGAAGTCCTTTGCTTGAAGAGCTCCATGGAATTAGCTGAAATGCAGCTGTCTCAAGGCTTTCCATGTTTGATTTTTGTGTCATTGAGATTATGAGTTTCACCTGGCATAGAGACCATCTATTCATCTCTATTTTTAAGTATATTTATTTTTTTTTGTTTTTGATAGTAAAGTTTGGACGCTTATTTTAAGATGTTGAAAAATATAGAAAAGCATAAGCATAACAAAGAATGTTAAAATAAGCCACAGTCCTATTCTATTATCTGGCAATAGGCATGGTTAAAGTTTTAGAATATCCTCAGCTTCTTTTATATGTGTCAGATGAATATAAATGAAATCAGGAGGCTTTGGCTAGAAATATACAATAAAGATTGTTTTATTCAAGGGTCTTAGGGTTTGTAAACCAGAAACACAACTAGGCAATATCCAAAGTATTCCAAAGAAGAAAGAAAAGCTGAGTTCTTATAGTAAAACATACATTCTTGTGAAGAATCAGTCCTGAATTCTTAGTCTCTGCATTGGTTTGAGATGGTTATCCTTTCTTACATGACTGGTGGTCTAGATACATGAATATTCTTTCCTTAGTCCTTCAGGGGGTAACCAAGGGTATCTGGAGGTTTGATGTATATCCAGACAGTGACGCAGGACTGGGAAGTTCAAAAGTTTAAGTTCCCAGGCTAGTTAAAACAAGAATAGAGTCATTTCCTCACAGCTCAACCTCCTCGATTTTAGTAATTTATGCAGCTTGATTACAGTGACTCCACTTTATTTCTTCACTCTGTTCCTCATATGTCAGAAATTCATATACGATGTTACCCTGAAAATTAGACCTAGCTGGACAATCAGCTCTAATGCGTCTTTTGGAGCAAAAATTAATATAAGTCCCAGTATATATTATATTATATTACATTATATTATATTATATTATATTATATTATATTATATTATATTATATTATATTATATTACATTACACCCGGTCTTATAGTAAAATAAGACTGAGTCTTATATTAATTTTTGCTCCAAAACATGCATTAGAGCTGATTGTCTGGCTAGGTCTTATTTTTGGGGAAACACTGTAGAAGTAGTCATCATATGAACATTCCTTTACCTCTTTCTTCTGAGCACTTTTCCATGTTATTAAATATTCATCAAAAGTATTTATTATTTACCTTTAAAATAAATATAAAGTATACATCTGTACAAACTTAAAACAGTATAGATTCTAGGTATAAAATGTAAATTAATCTTCTTAACCCCAAAAGATTATCACTGTTAACAATTTCTTGCTATTCTTCCCAGTAAAAGTATTTTTAAGTACATAAGTGGAATATTATACTTGTTCTGTATCATGCATTTCACATTTACAATTGCATCTTGAAGCACAACAAATCAAGCTCATTTGAGCAACCTTAAGGAATTCCATTGTATGGATATACCATATTTCACATGTATCCTTCTGACAAATATTTGTTCCCTGTATTTTTTTGTTGTTGTTATTTCAAGCAATGTTGCAATAAACTATCTTTTAAAACATGCCAGTATGTGTGTAGGTTAAATTTCTAATAGGATATTAAACTGGTAACACCCACAAGGGCTTAGGTATTTTACCGGTTTGCTAAATACTGGTAAATTGTATTTCAAAGATTGATTGTACCAACAGTTTATCAGAGTAGCTGTTTCTCCTTACTCTTGCCAAGACTGGAAATTATAAAAATTAAAAAATTTTTTTGCAGATGTTACAGCTGAAAATGATACAATGTTTTGATATCAGCTTTTTAAATTGAGAATGATCATCTTTCCATGTTTTTTGGTTATTGTTGCTTATGTGTGTGAACTACCCATTTATGTCCTATAGTCATTCTTCACTAAACTTCCATGAGCAGTTTTAGGCATTCTTGTTTCTCCAAATTTTCAGCGATATGTCACATTATTAGGCCCAGCCTGAAGTGTGTGAAATGCTATTATTGCATTTTTCTGATGAGTTCAGGTATCTTTTTGTATGTTTATTGATATTTCTGTTTTCTGTCAATGGCCTACTTTGCATCTTTTGCCCATTTTTCTACTGATTATCAAAAATATTTAAAAATAAAAAAACTCAGGATGTAAAAGACTCTAGAGATTTTCCTCTTCAAAACTTTATGGCCGATATCTTTGAAATTTTGGAAATGTTATTAACAAGGGTGATCCAAATTTCAAGTGGTAGAGATCAAGCCCATGGAAGAATGGATAGTTATCCTGTGCTGACGAGTTATTTCAGTGGTCAATCTCAAGAATTTAATCCTTCAAATCCACCTTTGTTTGATTATATTATGATAACAATTTGGGACTTTGGCCAGAGTTTTGTATTGTCAGAAACAGCCCAATGGCTGTTTTCTGAAAGTCTCCAAAACGGAAAAAAAAATAACAACATAGGTAATTGTAACCATTAAATACTGTGTTTTACAAGGATATGTAATTTCTTGGGAGATATATTCAAAATAGGAAAATAAATCAGATTACTAAATACATATAGTATGATGCAATTATGTTTAATAAAAATATGGTAAATAAAGTAAAAAAATGTGGTAGAGTGTGTGAAGGGAGAGGTAGCAGAAAAATGCTCAAATGTTGATAGTATTGATCTTTGGATGATGGCATTCCTGGTGATTTTTATTTATCACAAGTGCTTTCTGTTCCTCTTACACATTCTATACTGTACACCACTTTTAAAGTCCACAAAAGTTACAAAAATGTAAGCTCAATAGAAGTTTGATGGTTAAGTAAGCATTTCTTGAACTCTTGGAGAGCATGGACTATTGTACAGTTTGTAATTGTCTTGGCCCTGTCCATAATTCTCTTTTACTGCTAGATTCATTATATTTTTATGAATTACACCACTTTTCTTCACCTGTATTTTATTGTTGCCTAACAATAAAGGAAACACAAAAAAAGGTACAATGCTAAAATTCCTCTGATAAACTGTTACTTTTCAGATTTTATCCTGTCACATGCTTTATTTTATAGTTCTCATTTCAGTATATATAGCATGCTTTTAAAAATTAACATTGTGTTATAAATTTTCAAGGTCCACATTGTTTATGTAAGAATCTTTTTTAATAACTATATAATATTTTATGGGAGTTTTTGTAGTCTAATTTATTTCAACATGAAATATTGGAGTCACTCTAGGGTTTATTTCTTGAATCTCCTCTCATTTATTTACTCTCACTACCCAGGTGATTTCGTTAGTCTTATGGCTTTATCTGCCTTCTGTAAGTTCATGCTTCCAAATCTGTATCTCTAACTTAAACCTCTCCTGAACTCCAGAATACGCTATCCAATTGACTACTTGACCTCTCCACTTATAAGCCTAGTAGCCTAATAAGCCTAACCGCATACTTACCCCCCCGAACCTATCTCTATGCTTCCAGGTGCTCAGGCCAAAAATCTGTCATCATCCTTTATTCCTCTCTCATCCTATGTTCAATCCAGTGAATTCCATGGGCCCAACCTTCAAAACAGTTTCACTATTTGATCACTTTTCACCACCTCTTTTGCCACCGTTCCCTTTGAGCCACCATCATGTCTTGCCTCGGCTGACTGGAGTAACTTCCCAGTTGACCTCACTGCTCCTGTCCTTGGTTTCCTTCAGTCTGTTCTCAACAGAGGAGCCAGTGATTCTGTTAAAATAGCAATCAGTCACTTAGGTTACCTTCTCAGAGCCCTGAAGCGGCTTTCTGCCTCATTCAGAATAAAAACCAAAGTCCTTCAAATAGCCCACAAGGCATGGTGATGTGGCTGTCGGCTACTCTCACCCCACCTTTCTCCTCTCATTCTTACTAGTTCTACCCTAGCCTCGTTGGTCTTCTGGATGTGCCTTCAAAATTTCAGTCATACTCCTTTTTCAGGGCCTTTGCCCTTGGCTGCTATTCCTTCCAGAATGTTCTTTCCCTATTTTTCTTCCAAGTATATTTCCTTACCTCCTTCAGGAATCTTCTCTTTCTCAGTGGACTTCCCTGACCATTCTATTAAAAATTGCAACCCCACTTCCATCCTTCTTAGCAGGCTTTATTTTTCTCTGTAGTACTTTCACTGTCTGGTATAACACATACCACTTTATTTGTTCATTTGTATCTCCCCCTACTAGAATGTCAGTTCCATAAAAGCAGGGATTTTGCTCACTGCTGCATCCCCAACACTTCAAGCAGGGCTGACACATCACAGGTGTTCAGTGAGTCATTTGTTAGTGAATCGTTAAGCTATTTACCATTTTGCCCTGTTATAAATAACAGTGTAGGAAAATCTTTACATTTATGGCATGTTTTCTTTGTTTGACAGATTTACTTAGATAAATACCTAAAAAAAAGGATTACTGAATGAATGTGTATGACCATACCACAAATATTTTAACAATGCCTCCTTAATAAACTTATCTTTTATTATTTTAGGAAAAGGGGAAAAACACTGTTTTTATGAATAGGTTGTGTTAGGATCCACTGGGTATAAATTTTGTCTAAGCTATTTACTTTAAGCTTTAAGACCTTGGGCAGACACTTTAACTTCTTTGAAATTTAGTTTGTATTTCTGTAAAATGGGGCTTATATTTACTTCAAAGAGTTGTTGGGCTTAAAATAAAAAAGAATAAAACACCTGATACATAGTAACTGTCAAGAAATATCAATATCCTCTCTTCATCCTGGCACTCTTTCCACTATTTGTTTTCTCAAAATAGTTTTATCTTAGATAATATTATAGAACACAGTTATACGCACATGCCTACTCATTCAGGCATATGCACAAATGTATATCTAAACATGCACACATATTAGCTTTCAAAATCCAATCTATACTGTTCTCTTGTGTTTAAAATTTTTAATGTGTACTGTGATTCTAACCATGGCACTCCCATTACTGATAAATGTTGGAGTCTATGAAAGTGCTGGTAGTCAAGCGATGAATTGTCTCAATCACTTCTCCCCATTTCTTCTTTCTTGAATATTCATTTGTTCATAGGTAGGTTTCTTTCCAGCACAGTCTGGTGTAGGGCACATGTTATTTCTTATAATCAGATTTAAGTGTTTCATCTGTTATTGATTGGCTGTGATTTATTTTAAAGACCTTCCAACTACTTCTGTATTTACCAATATGTTTGCCATTTCTGATGTTTTCCATTCATTCCTGAAGATTTAACTTCCCTTTGGTTTTGCTTCCTTTCACCCTAAAGAACTTCCTTTAGTATACTGGAAGACAAATTTCCTTAGTTTTCCTTTCACTTTTGTTCTTTGAAGGATAGTTTTGCTGGATGTAGAATTTTGGGATGACAATTTTTTTGTGTTTGTTTCCTGCACTTTAAAGATGTTGTTTGAGCCTCCAACTGTCATTGAGCCTCCATAATATCTGTTAAGATGTTCCTTGTCCTTCATATTATTGTTCCCTGTATATAATGTGCCATTTTTGTGTGGTGACTTTTAATATTTTCTCTTTATCTTTGGTTTTCATCAGTTTCACTATGATTTGTCTAGGTTTTCCTCTTTTTTGGACTTTTCTCTTTTTTGAGCTCTTGAGCTTCTTATATCTGTACATTTATGTCTTTTATCAGATTTGGAAAGTTGCGGACTATTATTTCTTCTAATATTTTCTTTTTCTTCACCAATCTGTCTCCTTGTTTTACTTAGAACTACAATTACCCATATGCTAGCCTTTTTGAAATTGTTCCACAGGTCCTCACAGTCTGTTTATTTTTCTATTCTTTTCTTTCTTTTTTTCAGATGGCTTAGTTTATATTGATCTGTCTTAAAGTTCACCGGATGTTTTTGTGTGTATTTTCCCTAAAATTAGATCATATTTTCCTCCCTCTTCATCTACATATTAAATTGTATCCTGGACCTTGTGAAAGTTATGTTGTACAGATTCTGGATTTTTTCACATTGCTCTGAAAAGTGTTGCTGTTTTGTGTTAAGCAGTTTACTTAGATTCAGATTGTAGCCTGTCATGCCTGCAGTGGACAGTGGATTCAGTCTCAGTCCAGTTTGTTAAACCTTAGCTCCTGCTGCTTTCAGTTTACCTTGTACTTACATGGTTCTGAGGTCAGCCAGAATCATGCTTAGTTTATACACAGAATTAAGGGTCGGCTTCTCTTGTTTTTCCCTTTCACGGTTCTCTAGTCCTTCTCTGATTTTCCCAGATTCCTTCCCTGGTTTCTGCAGCTAGAAAGAGAGTGTGCTTTCCTATCAAAGTTTTATCTGCTGCTGTGATTGTCTGATCTGAGAGTAGAGCTGCAAAGTAAACATATAAATAAATAAACGGGGAGCTTGCTCTCTGCTTGTTTTCTGCTCCAACTTTTGACTCATCTCCAAAGTCTACTTGCTTTTTTTCAGTCTCCAGAGCCCTCAGGTAGTTTTGTGTGTGTGTTTTTTTTTTTTTGAGGGGTTGATATGTTGTGCTTTTTAAAGGTGAAAAATCAATTTATTAGGAGCTCATTTGTCCATATCAAAAGCAGAATGTCCCTTCCAATTATTTTTTTAATTGAAATCTTTATTAGGATAGTTGTAAAACACACATGCAGTTGTAAGAAGTAATACACGAGAGCTCATACACTCTTTAACCAGTTTTCCCCAATGGTAATATTTTGTAAAACTGTAATATAATATCATAACCAGAATATCAACGTTGATACAATCTATTGAATTTATTCAAATTGCCCCAGTTGTACCTGTGTGTGTGTATGTGTGTCTGTGTGTGTGTGTGTGTGTGTGTGTGTGTGTGTGTGTGTGAGAGAGAGAGAGAGAGAGAGAGAGAGAGAGAGAGATTTAATACTGTACAACTTCATCACATGTGTAGGTTTGTGTATCTACCACCACAGCTTTTCAATTATTTTGAAAAGTGCAGAGAATGCATGCTAGAGTTAGAAAGGACTAAAAGTCTCTGGCCATGCTCCCCACTGAATATGATAACATAGTATTAAGTAATTAGAACTGATATATACCCTGTAAACATTTACTTTTTCATTAATCTCATTTCCCATATTGTAAATCTGTTTGAAAACAAGAATCACTTCATGTTTTGTGTATACTTTTAGCCACACCACAGCCCAGTGTTAACCTCAGTGCTCTGTGCAGAGATGTTCAATTCATGTTTAAAAACACAAATACATGGTGTTAAATAGAATTAAAAAGTAGGAATGTTTTAGGTGTTTTCTCTACTCTTAAACTGAGACTAGTATTTTTCGAAGTTTATATCTTTACTGTATTTACTTTCAAATAGTATGTTATACTACATGAAAGTATGTTATAGATGTTTGATCTTTTGAAAGTGGTGTTGCTGCCTTTGGTAAAAAAGTAATTAGGTGAGCATTTCCAGGTTGAGGTAATCTTCAAAACTTGAAAATACATATTTCCTTTCAACTATTACATTTGTAGGTACTACAAATGAGAGCCCTACTCTCCTTTCCTTTCTCTCTCTCTCTCTGTCTCTCTCTCTTTTAAGACAACCCTTGTGAAGACAGCTTTTCTGAACTTACTTATGTTAGAGCCAGCATTAAGGGGGAAAAAAAATCCAGCTTTTCTCTCATGGACCATGACAGTAGGTAGTTGTATCATGGGTTTTATTTGGTATATAAGATGCTCCCGGGGGGAAAAATGCCAGCAATAATTCACAAATTCTTTGGAGAATAAACACAAATAAAATTTATGTATATTCATATACTCATATAATTTTTATCTGTTAGGCAGATAAAAATTATATCTTTTTTTCTTTCCTCTCCATATGGGGTGTGAAATTCGTTTCCGGCCTATCTTGTGAAATATTTTAAATCTTGGAAATGAGGTGTTTGGCTGTCTGTATTATACTAGATAAGTTGAAAAGAGAATATCTTGTGAGGGGCTGGTGGAATCCACACAAGAGTTTTATGGGGCAGCCTTGACTTCATAGGAAATAGGAATTTTAGAAATGGCTTCCAGGATTGGAGTGGTCCATCTCCTACCTTCTGCGTCCCAAATGAGGACCCTGAGTAGATATGGTATTCAAAGGAGTTAAAATTCACAGCCTCTATGGAAAAGATAGTAAGGGTACCTCCGTTGAATTTTAGTTGATTTGTTGATTCATTCATTCATCTATTCATTGAATGCTCACAGAAGGTCAGGCATGTACATAAAAATATTCTATAGCAATAACTTCCTTCAAAGATTCACATGGTTCATTGTGTATCCCCACCCTGAGCCATTTAAAATGTAAAGAGCTTCAATTTATAAACAGTTAAATTCTATTAAATTTGCCTTCACTCCTCACACCACACCCCTCCCCACAAATCTGCAGAATTTGAGATTTAGCCTGGCCAGTAAATCAATATGGGGAGCTGATGATAACATTGACCTTCCTGGGAGATAAATATGCCATCCTCTGCTTCCCTTTCCCTGGAGGCAGAGGCTGCTGACCTCTGTGACACTCTCTGCAAAGTGGGGGTGATGATAATCCTGCCTCATCTGGTTGACAGAGGATTAAATGAGTTCGTATGTTAGGCTTTGGAGACTGTAGACTTTCACGAAGGCCATTCCCACCTTCATGAAGGTGGCTAGGGACATGCATGTTCATACCAACTAGCCTGTGGCAGGGGTGGGTGCAGCACACTAGAGGGCCATGAGACAATAGGGGAGCTGGAAAGGTTTGGCCCAGGTATGGATGAACTCAGACCCTGATGGCATTGCTGGTATGGACTCAGTGTGCACCCATGCCTGACCTGCAGCTTGGTGATGAGGATCACTACAATTTATTGTTCAAATGGGGACACTTTAAAATTATTGTGGCAAAATATCAAACAGGGACACTTTGGTCACAAAGGTGGTGCCATTAATAACGATGCAGGGGTAGCCATTGATTACTGTACATGATATGCTTATCTTTTTTAGTTGCATGTCTTGGTTTCTGGTCTCATCTTTTTTACTGGGTACTTTTAGAACTTGTTGGATGTATGTGGCTTGGCACAGCATAACTGAGGCTGAGTGGGTTCCTGGCCCAGAAAAGCCCTGGTGTGTAAATGCTATGATACAAAGCCCTACACATGGATCACATCAAAGATTTTAGACAGAGACTGTGTGACATTGTGTTTTAACATGTGTTAAATGTTTAAACACATGTATTTGTGTACACACACCATTTATATGCATATTTAATTATCATTATTATAATTTTTTACATATGAGGCTGAGGCACAGAGAGATTGATTTCTGCAGCAAGAGTTCCACAGCCACACAGCAGTGCAGATGATTCCCACTCTAGCTTTTGGACATTGCTTTAAAAATCTGTTTACTGAATATGGTATTTATTTGATAATTTTGATTATCAAAATGTGAGAAGTTTGGTTGATCAAGGGATGTGGCTTCTTTAAGATGCTACTATATTAGTTCTTGAAATTTAGAGAAGAGTTTTTAAAAAGTGGTTTGAAGCTCAAAAAGAGATAGGAGAGAGGTATAAAACATGGTGTTGTGTAGTAGGTACTAAAAGAACCATTTGGAATACTTTTGGGAGTTGCTGGAGGATGGTAGCAAAAGGAGTAGAAGTTGCTTTTGAAGAGATTCTGTTGAGTGAGTTTCTTGGCTCTCCCTCGGCGTTGTTGTTGGGCATGCAGAGGACGTCTGTTAACCTCTCAACAACACTCAAAACAATGGTAGCAACAGTGAAAACATAGTTACTGAACACAGCCAGTTGATCACATTTCTTGACCTCCTCCTGTGTTTGCCCAGGCATTGTCAGTGCGTAGAGAGATGAAATGGTCTGACTTTGCATTTAGACTCTTCGCTTTTTAGAAGAATGTAGAAGACCATGTACAAGAACAGGAGGATGTTACAAGGAAATGATGATAAATTTCGAAAGGGATTTTAGTATTTTGGAAGTTATGGGAGTGGAGAAGACGGGGGAGGGCTGGGGAGAAAGCCAACAGGAAGAGGAGAAGGAAACCATTTAGAAGAGGTGATTTTGATTTTGTTCCTCACACCAAATTAATTTTGTAATTCCCGCCCCCCCTTTTTTTATTCACTTTGCTGGACCTCGTTTCTTTTCCCACCCCTCATTATGCCATATAGTGAAGAAGCAAGTAACCAAAAACCAGTAACGTTGTCGAGGAAACAAGTCCTGGGCTCTCTTCTGTGGTCATTACCCATCAAACAAAATTTTAGCTGTTTTTGCCAACTAGCTAAAGCCAATGCACCATGATTCCTGTTCCTGGTGAAGATTCACTCAGAGTCATTAAGAAAAAGTCACACTTCTCTTTAAGGGGGTAGAGACATAGGTAATATGTCTGAAATAATTTTATATTCAAAACAATTGAGAATGCAAAAGTTTTGGAAAACCTCCAGTTTCTAGATGATTTATGTTCTGGGAAAGTGTGGTTATTCTTTCTTCCTAAATTACTTGGTTCAAAAAGCTCAATGAAGCAGGTACTATATTGCATTTTCTGTGTGCATCTTTCCTGGTTTAGGCTTGAATGTGCAGTGTTTCAGTTTTCTGTTTAAATAAATTTCTTCTCTTTTACTTGAAATAAGACCCAGAAGGATATCATATAGTACTATATATATAAATTTCATTAGTCTCACTTAAAAAAAGAAAATTCTTCTTTGTTTACCGTTCTACTCTAGTTCCATCAACTGTTGTTAAAAATGTTCCATCTAAGATTTAGCCCTGATCTGTTTGGTACATTTATCATTTGTTACCTTTTGCCAACATTAAATCAATTTGGGTGATACTTTCCTATTATTTTGTATTAGTAGAAAATGTTGCTTGTCACTACTGAAAAGGAACATTTATAGAACCTTATTTCTTGAATATTTAGGTAAAACAGCTCTTAAAATTGTAAATGCTTTTTCTTTTTGGAACAGTTTTACACACATCACCATACCTTTGGGGCTCCACACAGGCACTCCTTCAATAGCTCATTCACACATCCAACACGACCAGTCTTCTCATTTTTCCTGACCTAGTTATTTCCTTAGGCTGAAAACTGCAGCTGATGCTCATAATCTCTTCAGACTTTTCAACTTGTCTGGGACATCATGCTGTTTGACATCCTTCATTACTCCTTATTAGAAAGAAGCAAATGACCTAACCACAAAGCAGAACATTTTGAGAAAGCATAAGGAATTGGGTCTGACTATAGTACACTTTGATTATAGAGACAAAAATGGCCAATTTAATGACTGAGGTGATCAAAAGCATACTCTCTGCATGAATCAGATGCTTAGTAAACATTTTCTCATACTTAAAATATAACATGACTGTTGCTAGTCAACTGTTAGCAAGAAGGCTATAAATTATATCCTTCTACAGTCATACTTTGTTTTGTTTATATATTTCACTTACGCCCTTATGTTTGTCAGTGGTTGTCTTTCTATCTGTTCAGTCTCATTGAACTTGAGGTTCAAGAGGTTTACATGTTTTATAATGATTTATTTTTTTTTTTACTGTTACTCCTGGGGGAGAAAAAAAAGTTAGGTCTGTTTTATAGCTACTGACATATGAGTGTTGGCAACGTCTACCCATAAAATCCTTTCAGCAGTGTATGGAAGCAATTGAGTAATGTGTAACTGGTGACATTGAGAACAGCTACAGAAAGAATAACTTACGACGTTTTTTCTTTTTCTTTTCTTTTTTAGGTTTGTAGCCAAACCATGTGCCATAGCCCTCAACATTCAGGCCAATGGACCACAGATTGCCCAGCCAAATGCCATTCTGGAAAAGGTCTTCACTGCAATCACAAAGGTATGAGTCTCCTTTTCTGGGATATGAATTGTCGTGATCACCACCCTCGGTCTGAAATCATCCAATCCCCTCTCTCTCGGATCGGAGAGCTAACTTTTGTCTAGATTCATGCTGGAATGTGGGCTTTTGGAAATCACACAAGCATTGTGACTATACCAAAATGGGGAGAAGCTGAATAAATGTGGGCACATTTGAGACCTGTTTGTTTATATTCAAGTGGATTTCAGAAGCTTGTCTGTGAAGAACAGTGTAAATTTGATAGTGATCAGTCTAACTTTGTGCCTTTGTTAATGTCCTATGACATGAGCAGTATGTGTAACGGTTGGATGTGACTTTGAGGAGATAACTGGGTAGAGCTGAGGAATATAATTCATGTATATATGAAAAAAGTACCCATTTGCTTATAGATAGCTCTGTTCGTATGTTCTAGCAACTGTGATATATAGGCAAGTATGAACAAAAAAGGAAATAATTGGAGCTGAGAAGAGTTGCAACATGAAGAATGAAGAACAAGGATCAGGAGAGTTATAAGTTATAGATTCACTGTGAAGAAAATAGGGGAGGAGAAAATCACTCTGGTGAGAGGTAAAATCCAAACTAGGAGTGGAAAGAGAAGAGCAGGGGAAGGAGAAGAGATAGGGAAAGATTGCCTCCCCTCCTACCCGCAGCTGATATCTCCCTACGAACAAAAAGGGGAGGAGAAAGACAGAAGTCTGAAACCTTCAGTCTAAAGCCATGAGACACTAAAGCAAATCACAGCATCCAAATATCTCACTCTTACTCTTATATGTCTCCCTTATCTTACTCTTATATGGACACAACGTAGAAAAGGACCAGGAGTGTGTCATTCTATGAGAAGTATTGTATGTTTATATAATAAATGGTTCCTTCTTTCATTTTTCTGACAGAATTACTCAGGCTTCTAAGATGTGATTAGATAGTGTTAAGTAAATTTTATTCCTTTTTTGGTATTGTTTTTGCTGACCATTTGCATCATTTGTCTCTTGTCTTAAAACTATTAATTCAAATATTCAAACATTTTTGTTTTATTTCATGGTCTTTGTTTCTGCCAAGATTCCCTAGGATTTTCCCCTCTATCTTTTTAAAAATGGTATTTTTCCTGGAAAAGTAGAAGAAAGCACCAGGTGTTTTTTACATCTCTAGTAGGAAGAAGAGAAGAATGAATGGAATTTTAGGAAAAGCTCTTCTGGTAGTTTTAGATTGCCAGGTTCTAACCTGAAGGGGCACATATCCTACAGTATTTAAAGGAAGAAAATATTAAGAAAAAACTTGCATTTTCACTTAATATATCACTTTATTGCATTGATATACCCCCCTCACTCCCTGAAAAGCAGATATGTGGGAATTATCTGGTTCATTTCTTAATGTGATTACAACATATTTTTATTTAGCTTATTAACTACTCTAAATGCCTTACAAAATGAGTTTTCTCCCTAAATGTTATGCTTCCCTTTAGAAATCCTGCAGTGGACATTTTATTTTCCTTGCCTTATGTTTTTTATGGTTATTGGAGAGATTTCCTCTATAAAGGTAATAAAAGGATTTTGCAGCCAGTTTGTTTGCTCTGGAGAATATTTGCTTCTGGCTAATTTTAATGATCATATTCTCTTAGTTTCCAGGGTGATTCTTTTGGAAGTTTCTACATGATTGAAGCAGAATCTTCATGTTTTAAATATAAATGCAGCAACAGTTACAATTTTTTCCTTGAATTCTTTGTAGTTGTCCGGTGTTATTTGTAATATGAGAAAATAACAGGTCAGTTGACCAGAATAGAAGTAACAAGACTTGGAGAGTTCAAGCAGTGTCTGTAGGTGTTTGAGGGATCACCCAGCATCCTGTCCGTGACTGTGGTTCCAAGTTAAGGATATCATATGTATATCCTTGGGATTCTCGGCCATCTTCCTACAGCCTCACTTTTCTAACCAAATCAATAATCTTGAGCCATTCTTTGAGGGACGAATACGTATATCAGCTATGAAAACAGGTGTTATGATCCAGGCACGTCATATCATAATCCACTTTTAGTATGTTATGCTGTATTTTAAAATGTACAGGTAAACTTCCTATAATTTGTTCTGCCTCATTTTCCTCTTATGCCCCATTCTTTCCTTTTTACTTCCCTTTCCCCTCCCAGTATTGATTATGGTTATTAAAATTAACCTAGTATTTCTGGTATTAAAGTGTCTCTGTAAATCAGCACTATCCATTTCTTTCCGTGAAAATATTTAAAAAGGAAAAAAAAAACACACCTGTGGAGTATAATTAAAAACACAACACTAGAAAACATATACACATACACAAAAGAAGGAAAATCTCACAAACTTTATGTTTGACAAACTAGGAGGTACATATCTCTAGATTTGAAAAAAAATATATAAAAGCTAACAAAAAAATATTTGGTGTTGGACAGAAGCCATATAGCAGCAAGTAAAAAGCATGAATGTGGTTGGAGGGCCCATTGGGGGTAGAGTTCAGGAAAGCAAGCAAAAAAGATAGCTCCTGAAGCTAAGACAAAAGCTCGGTCCACTTTTTGCAACACTAGGTACAGGAACTGGTGAGCAAGGCTCGCAGATGTCCTGGACTCAGTTTAATTTAGAGACATGGCAGAAGTACAGAGAAAAGCACATGGATAGCATTTTTTCAGGAGTCAGTCTGCCTTGGTGGCAGCTAAACTGCAAGGCCCTCTCACTGCTCCCCGTACTACCAAGAGCTAGTCAAGAAAATCCAACTCACTCATGGAGTAATAAAGAGGGAACCCACACATCATCAAAGACAAGAGAAAGAATGTGTAGTAACGCTTACTAACAAAAATCATCACTAGAAAAATGAGGCCACAGGGCAAATGAAAACTGTGACCAAACATTTTACCATAAATACAAACAATGAGCAATAGTTCTGAAGGAAGACCACAAAAATGAAATACAATACGTAAGAAAAAAAGTAGTTGGTCAACAGGAAGAGATACAGTGTGAGCTGGTATGTTCAGGAAAAAAAGTACTGAAGCTATCACAGAAATGAAGACAAAATTAGAAAGAACACAGGAAATGCTAGACATTGCAGAAAACTCAACAAAGAACATGGGAGATAGAGATAATAAAACTGAATTAAATGAAACAAAAAAGAGCTAAAAATAGGTAGATAGACCAAGCAGATATAGCATCTGCGTAATTGAAATCCCTTAAAGAAAAGCCAAGTACAATTAATCTTGAACGATATAACTCAAGAAAAATTTCCTAAAACAAATGGAAATTTATCTTAATGTTAATGAAAATGTAATAGTAAAAATTGATCCAAGAAGGTTATCACCAAGACTTACATTATTCAAATTGCTAGACTTGAAAAATAAAAGAATAAGTCTTTGAATAGCCAAGCACAAAAATCAAAGCACTTATTTAAGGAAAAATATCAGCATGACTTTAATCTTCTCAGTAGCAACATTTGAAAGAACAGCATTTTCAATATTTTCAAGGAAAATGTGAACTAAGAATTTTATATTTAGGCAAATTGTTTTTTGCTGCATAAAGGCTACAGACAAACAGATTTGAACATGCAAAAACTTGGGGGACTTGTTCCCATGAGTCCTTTTTGAAGAAATTATTGTAATCATTAATTTCAATTGATCAAGGGATTACTGGGAATGTTAGCAAGTTTTGAATATATTTAAAGTGTAGAACTTAGTTGAACTAAGAAAGAAATGTGAGGATAAGGATGACAGAATAGAATGTAAACACTATATACTTATAAACACTATATACTATCTAATTTTCACAATGTGGAAATTATACAACTAATAGTCATTGAGAGGGGAAGGAGAAAGAAGAGGAGAGGCAGAATAGATTCACTAATTGCATAATCTCTAGTAGCTGGGAGTTAAATAATATCAGCTTAAGCAGCCAAATCAAGTAAAAGAAGTACAAGCATATTTAACAACACTAGAGTAAACTCTAAGAGAGATAAAATTATTGACTAATGTTGGGTGGGGGAGTAAGAGGAAATATACTAGTTTTAAATATTGCTCATATGAAATTATTATTAACTGAAAACAGTAGGAGAGTATTGTGATCACATGGATAACCACTAGAACAAAAATCACCCACAAAAAGGACGAAAATAAGACAAACCGTATTTGGTTTATTAAAATGTTTTCAACTATCAAAACAGAAAGCATGCCATAATTGAGGGAACTATGAACAAACTGATACATTATATCAATACAGGTAAATGTGTTTGACTCATCTAATAAAAAATAATTCAGGTTTGTGTCACAGAGCTACCTTAAAAGACCTAACTTAAGATAAAGTAATTACAAATATAGAAAATGAGAGTACAATAAAGGTATATACAGGTATATATAGGCAGACATAAATAATAGAAACTAATGTTTCTATTTTGTATAAAAGTAGAATTAAGGCCAAAAAGGATGAAATGAAATGAACAGTGGGCTTCTTATTGCCATAGGATACAATTCACAGTGAAGATAAAATAGTTATGAATACATATACATTGATTATCAGTGTATCCATATGCTCATCAAAAAGAATGAAAGAAAAAACAATTTAATAGTAAGAGATTTTAATTTACCCCTGGGTCATGACAGGTCAAGTGAATAAAATATAAAATAAGATATAGAAATTCTGCGAAATATAATTAATGAGGAAGAGCTAAGGGGTATGTTTAGAACCCTCTATTCTTAATATAGACTGTACTTTTAAGTGCCTGCCTGTTAAGTAATTACAAAAATTGATCTTTTATTATATGCAAAGCTATAACAAATTTCAAAAATAGGCGCAGTTTAATAATATTAGGCATCAGAAAACAGCCTCTTGCTTTCTCAATCAACTCTTGGATAAAAATAAAATTTTGGAGTATTAAAAAACCAGTGGTGATGAAAACACTACTCATATGTACTGTGCGAAAGCAGTGCTCAGATGAAAGCTCATGTATATATAAAAAAATAGTTAACCACTTATTAAACACTAGAAGAACAACAAAATAAATGACAGGAAGCAGAAGGAAGAAATTGATAAGTACAGAAATTGAGTTAGTGAAACTATAGAATTGAAAATTAATTCAAAAGTACCTTATTTATGTAATTATTTTTTACAGAAAGTCAGCCAACCCAGTCAAGAAAAGAAACAAATATAAATTTACAACATAACAATCATCAACATAACAGTCAACAATCACTGCAATAGAGGAGAATGAAAAGGATATATTTCTATTTACATGGCAAATAAAATATAAAAACTTGGATAAAATGGATATCATTCTAGGAAAATACTATTTACCAACTATAATTTGCTTGTTATATATATACCAAGAGTGCCAAAAAATATATACACATGACTTATATTCATCCTTTCTTTTATTATTACAATTGTATATATTATTACAATTTTAATACAGTTTTTTCCTTTCTTAAAATGTGTATACTTTTTTTTGGCACCCTTTGTGTGTGTGTGTGTGAGTGTGTGTGCTTTCATACAGATATTCTAACACACTCTTAAAGAGCAGATACTTCTAGTGCTATTTTAAACTATACCAAAGCATGGAAAACTAAGAAAGTCACCCAAATTCTCTTTTTGTGTAGCAATAAAACATTAATATCAAAGATTTCACCCCAAAATAATACTATAGACTTATTGTACTTAACAATGATGAAAAATCGCCCCCCCCCCAAATTAGCAAAAAAAACTTAGCAGCACACTAAAAGAATTATTCACCATCACCAAATAGGATTTATTCTAGAAATGTAAGGCCATCCTTGTATTCAATATTTTAAAAATCTGTATAATTCATCATATTAATTGATCTAAGAAGAAAAGGTGCATGATTGTTTCCATGGATACTGAAATCTAACATCATTTTAATTAAAACAGAATCATCTAGGGAGAAGTTTCCTCCCCATGATAATTACATTTGTATATCATCCCTAAATCTGGCCTCTTGCTTAATGAGAAACAAAGGGGTATTCCCACTCTAGCCTGCAACACATAGGGATGTTTATCACCGCTGTTCTGCATTGTGCTGTTTTACACTGAATTAGCAAATAGATAAGGAAAAGAAAATAAAGGCATAAAAATTAGAAAGGAGAAGGTAGAGTTATCACTATGCGAAGATTTATTCATTCACTTAAGAAGTATTGAATTCCTATTATATTCTAGGTACTGATTGTTTATAGAGCTTGCATTCCAGGAATATGCTATTATATGACTGTGTACTTAGAAAATAAAAGGAATCAAGTGAGAAACTACCACAAACAATATGAAATGTTAGCACAAAATTAGTAACCATAGATATATGTATATATAAACACATATATATGTATATATGCAAACAGTAAGCAGTTAGAAGATATAAGAAACTTGCTTATTTATATAGAAAGAAAAAGATAATATCCCTAGGAATAAGTGTAATAAGGATGTGCAAGTTCTGTGAGGAAAATTTCAAACAATGTTGAAGGATGCAAAAGACAAATTGAGTAAAGATGTCAATTTATTCAACGTTAATTTAAGAACTTGGCATAATCTCATTAAAATAGTAACAGATTTTCTTGTTCAGTCATTTGTTTATTTTGAAACTAGACAAGTTAAGTCTAAGATTCATATAGAAAAATAAATAAGGATTTCTGAGTAACCTAACTGGTACAGCGTAAATGGAAAAATAGATTCAGTTTCTTATGAGAAAAAGATGAATGATGGTATTGAGCTAGTTGAGTAGCCATTTGGAAAGAAATAGTTAGATTCATATCTCCCACTATATACCAGGGTATATTCCAAATGCACTAAAGATTGAATGTAAAAATCAAAACTGTGAATGTATTAGAATTGAAACTGTAAATGTGGGAGAATTTTCTTAAATATTTGGAATAGAAAGGCTTTTCTAATTATGACCCCAGATTCAGAAACTATAACAGAAAAGACTAATAAATTCAAATGTTTTTTAAAAACATGCAATTAAAACCACAAGCAAAAAAACATCATAAGCTAATTTTAAACACAAATGACACATTGGTGCAAAATTTTTAACCTTTGGTACAGACAATTTTAATCACCTTAATAAATGAAGAAATTCTACAAATCAGTAAAGAAAATACCTAAAATCAGCAATAATGGGCAATAGATAGGAAAAGATTGTTCATAAAAAGGAAATACAGATGGTTTTTAAAACACATGAAAAGATGCTTCTTTCATAAAAAGAGGAAATCAAATTGAAAATGTGCTGACATGCTACTTTCTATATATCAGACTGGAAAAATAATTGAGAAGTCTGATAACATACTCTGTTGATAAGACTTTGGGAAATGGGCAATCTTGTTTGTATAAATTGGAAAAATCATTAGTGAGGGTAATTTTTCATTATCTCCATAAATTGTAAATGCTTAGACATTTTGATCTCCAACTTTCACTATCAGGAATTTATCCCTGTTTAAAAAATGGTGTGTATAAAATGACCTATGCCAAGGTTATTTATTGCAGCATTGTTTACAGTAGTAGAAGTTTGGAAACTACCTAAATGTCTATTAATAGGGGAGTGGATAAGTAAATTATGCCATATCCTTACAGTTCTACAAAAGGAGGGTGTTCTTTATATCTTGATACGAAAATGTTCCAAGGTACATTGTAAAGTGAAAAACCCAGAGCCCAGAATGATGGATGCAGTATGAAACATTTATGTGACTAGGGGGAATATAAGAATATATGTATTTAAATTTACTTATATTTGTATAAAATAACTCTGGAAAGAACCTGACTTGATAACTGACTTGATTACCCGGTGGGAAAGGGGAGAATAAAAACTAAGAGAGTAGGAACAAAGTAGGAAGGTGAAACTTTTAATTTGTGAACCATGTGAATGTTTTACCTTTAGAAAATAAATTGAAATGAAAATTGAATTCCCCTAGGAAAATGATATAGTCAAGGTATATTGTGGGTTGTGAATTTTCTCTCCCATGTTTTTAATTAAGAGAGACATGACGAAATGAGAGCCTAGATGGTGTCATGACTACTAAAAAACCCTCAAAGTACACACACCTTACTAAAAGTTGGCAAACAACTTTTACAGGCACAAGCTCAGCACATTTATTAATCTCAGCCACAACACTAAGGCCATTGGCTATGTTTCCTGTGTGTTTGACACCTTGAATTGATTGAGATGCTTTTAAAGAGGTGTCATGTGAATATGTCACCCTTCTAATTTGAAAGCTGAACACTGGTCAGCCTGCCTTCCCCACCTCATTTTTTGTTATTTCCTCTGAGCATTAATATCTCCTTAATATTAAAACAATGGTAGAATAAATAAAGACTAGAACTAACTTAGCTTAGTTTTATTGTGTGGCAGGTCACCCTCACATAATTGTTGGGAAGAAGCTCTATGAGATACTGAAGAGAGGGGAAGGGCAGGATAAGGGAGAACTAACATTTACTGAGTTTTACCTATGTTTTTACATTTGGTCCTCACCACCATTCCATTTAGGTGTATACATAAAACCGCTTTTTTTAACAGGGGAGGAAACCGAGGTTCAGAGAGGTTGTTGCAGAGAGGAATTGAACCTTTTGTCTATAGTCCCCTAATGTTACAGAAATGAGTGAGAAACAACAACTCTTGTCACATGGCAAGCGTAATGAGTGTCTCTTTTCAATTCACCAAGGTTGTGTCTTCATGTAATACATAGTCATTATAGAAGGTTTGGTGGGGTGTCTGGTCAAAAGGAATGGCCAAGAAAAGGAATAAATGAAATGTGTGAAGAACAGAGGAGAGGGGAGAGAGAAAAGGAAGACACAGAAAACATGTTTAGTAATGGAATTGGTATCTTAGGCTAAGGTGAGGTATTTGGGGATTACTTGGAGCTTTTTGTTATCCCAATATGTGATAATTGGATATAACTTAACATTTTTGGTTTTTTTCCCCCTGAGAAAGTGAAATATTTAAATGATGCCTCTGTGCAAATTCACCTAAGGTGGCCTTTGACCTCTCTGTTGCAGACTTTGTTGATGAGCTTTGTTTTGAAACTCCTATCCTCAAAGAGTAATGGAACTGACTCAGCCAGTTGGCTGTTCCATTGAATCTTTGTTGCTGATAAGAAGTGCAAGCATTAGGGCAAGATTCATATTTTTCAGTGTTGTTTCACAATAAATAACTTTTCTTGTCCTAAGTGGCTATTTATGTGCATGTTGCTAATGGAAGGCCTAGTTCCTCAGGGGTAACTGTGCAAATCTCAGTAGCAGATAGTAAATATAGAAAAAATAATAATGTCTAATATAGACAAGGGCAGATGTATTTATGGTGAAGATGAAAATGATTTTCCTGGTACCTTGTTTCATAGCATCCTGATGAAAAGAGATTGGAAGGTCTTTCCAAGCAGCTAGACTGGGATGTTCGCAGTATTCAACGCTGGTTTCGACAAAGACGCAACCAGGAGAAGCCAAGCACGCTGACGAGGTTTTGTGAAAGCATGTAAGTTGCTGTTTTTCTTTTTGAAAGAAAAATCAGTGTAAGTACTCACACCATCCCTGAGATGAAAAATAAAGACTTGGCGCAGGCTCCAGCAGCCCCTAAAAAGCATGCCATCTGGTGGAAAAAATAGTCCATAAAAAACTGGTTGAGTAGTAGATTGTGATTTCCACATTGGATACAGTAAATGAAGTTTGCTTCCACATGGAGTTCCTACAAAGTAGGCAGATTACAAGGCCTACCGTGGTATTCTCAGTCACCTTTGAAATATAGCACTAAAGTTATTACGTTTATAGTTTGAATTTTAATAGACCAGGTTTTGTCACAATAAAAGCTGACATACTAGGATA
Organism: Rhinolophus hipposideros; assembly: GCF_964194185.1. NCBI lineage: Eukaryota > Metazoa > Chordata > Mammalia > Chiroptera > Rhinolophidae > Rhinolophus > Rhinolophus hipposideros. The sequence goes on from NC_138052.1 coordinate 45,796,902, forward strand.
TATTATCAAAAGGTCATGATGGTGTCCTGTGTTCCTGGAGGTTTAAGAAAGGGCTGTATTCCTGGGTGAGTTTAATGAAGCGTTGCTTGAAGGTGGAAGATGGAATGAAAGTCTCTTTCATTTCTGAAATGTGAACTTTACGGTGTATAAATTATACATCAATAAAGCTATTAAAAATAATAAAAGACCCACAGAGAACTCTTTCAGCACAGTGATATTTTGAAGTAGCGATACTCAATACATTTATCTATAGGAAAGTTAGAGAAAGAAATACTGAAGCATTGAACACATCCCCCACAAGGGGAATATTGCTCTATTTGGTTTTCATCCTCTGGGATATGACTGTGCCTTTCTCTAACAGTTCTCGTCTTTGGGAGCTTTTTCCTGGTCGTTTAACAATAGCGCTGTCAGTGTAGCTCCCTCCATTGCAGGCTTTTTATTTGTGGTTCAAGTTACATTTTCAGGTTTAGCTTTCAATTATACCAAAGAAGTATCTTAGCAGTTGTAATCTACAAGTTAGAGGAAACCTAATCTTATGGAAGAAATGCGTGCGAGGCAGAATAATATCGTAAACCCTAGGGCTAGATAAATATGAGGAGTATAAACAGGGTCTTCAGGAGGTCAGAATATTTATAAAACATTGAAAAACGACCTAGTCGATATAATTTGCAAAGCCCTTCTTATAACTGAAGTTAGTAGCTGTTTAGGGAAGAGGGATTTATGCATCTGGGATTCTGTTCAGAAGCTGGAGTTGCTTTCTAGCCTGGCCCTTCCAATTACGCAAAAGTCCTGTGCTCCATTGTTGAGCTGTGGATCTGAGTGGGATGAAGTTGGTTCTCAGTACGTGTCCGCATACTAAAACTCACATGCTGTCTTTTCCTCCAACTAACTTCCTTGGTAACTCAGTACTAGCCCTTTCTATACTGTACTGAGTCTACACTAGCATGCATAGGAATCAGTCACCTGGATCTTGCTAAAATACAGATTCTGATTCAGTAGGTCTGGGATGGCAGCCGAGAATGTATTTTTAACAAGTTCCCAGGCGATGCCACTGGTCCGTGGACCGCCCTTTGAATAGCAAAGCTCAGCACTACACCAGTGTCTGTGTCTTCTCGAATGCGACTGGTCTTTATCTGCATACTACACTCACCAGGATGATTGTAGTTATAATTAGTTAAAAATATATCTAAATGATTGCTAGAGGCAGTGGAAAGACACAAAGGGGGGTGAGAGGAAGCTTAAAGCATTGATTATGGTCTCTTCCCTTAAGAAGCTTATTATAAGAGTGAGGGAGATAAAATGTAATATCTGAGTATATGTGGGTCAATGACAGGTATTAAAAAATAACCAGAACACAGTAAATAGAAACTAATTTACACCTCAAAAAAACAAAAACCAGATATGAGAGCTAAATGATTGGTATGCACGGTCAGTAATTAAAGATTCAAAGATAAAGATCAACTATGGGTTAGAGCACACACAGGGGTTGCTCGGACTAGAACTGAGTCAATACCAGTGGCCTTTGACCTCTCTGCTGCAGAAGACTGTTGATAAACTTTGTTTTGAAACTCTCTTCTTCCTTGGCTTCTGGGTTTCCACTCGATCCTCCTGCCTTTCCGACTGCTTTTGTTTACATCGTGTGTTCTGTATTTTCCCTATGGTCTTCAATGGGTCACTTCTCCAGATTCAGTTTTTACCTTCTGTCCATCATTCCGCCTTCCATCCTCTGTGCTGAAGTTTTTGCCTCTCACCAACATCTTTCAAAGCCATGTGTCCAGTGGAGATGTTTCTTCTGAGACATTGTTTTGCTCTCTCCAACTGGAAACTGATTTGCTTCCACTCCTGACCTTGCTTTCTCTCCTACTGTTTGTATGCTCTATTCTGTTCCAGGCTGGACATTCAACCCAGTCAGCCACTGAGATCCATCAGTTCTTTGTAAGGCCACTGCTATGGCCCTGATTCTAATTGCTCTCCTATGTCTCATTATTTATCTTATTTCACAGATATTTTGTTGGCTACAAAAGAATTACATTTTTCTAAAATACTGTTATTGTTATCTCCATGGTCTGCTGCTTTGAAACCTTAATGACTTTTCTACAACTATAGGATAAATACAGAGTGTGCCCCCCCAAAAAATGTATACACATTTTAAGAAAGGAAAAAAAAACTGCATTAAAGTTTTAATACTCAATATATACCAACAGCAAAAGATGAATACAAGTCGTGTGTATACATGTTTTTTGGCACACCTGGTATTAGACCCCTTAGCCTGATAGCTAAAGACTGGCCTTCATCTGTTTGATATCAGTCACCCAAATGACTCCATCCTTCCCAAGGGCTGTCTTTTCACTGTCTGTTCTTTGTTCATTCTGCTTTGGTTTGTGCTGTGTTCCTGATGTGGAATACCGACTCTCCTCTGCTCTGCACATTTGTCCCCCATCCATTCCTCAGACCCCAGGCTCCCTTGGAAATGTGGCATGACTGGTGGGTCGAAAGTGAGCACTACTTCCACTGAATTCTTAGGGTCCTTATTGTAAGTGCTAGGAATTTAATACTGAATCACATGCTTTCTTATGTGGTCGTTTCTCTTTCCTTAGCTTGTCTACATATTTTCACCCTAATTATATCATAGGTGCTCCTGAACGGCACAAGAACCACATTTTTTTTTTCTAGCATTCTTCTCAGCCTTTACCAGAAGATGTAGACTCTGCTGAATAAATATTTGTTATTGACTGTGTGTTAAGACGGCATTGTTTTGGAAGGATTTGCTCATCTAAGTTCGCACCCTGGCCCCCAAAATGAAGAATATCTAACATACACTGACTTAGCCTAAAATTCGTCTGGGAAAATTACCGAACAATGGAAAGCTTCAAGACAATTTCAAAAGCAGAAATTCAGAGGGGAAAGAATGGGATGGCAAAGGAGTACATTTAGATAACACCATGAGGACTAAAGTAGAATTACATTGACCTGTGTATTCACACATGTATGTCATAGTTATTGGCTCATTAATTTAAAAAAAATGATCTGGACAAACTGGTCTTGACCATGGGTGCACTTCACGTGGTAAGATTTTCAAAATACACATTTCTAGGCCCTATCCCAGGATGTTCTGAATGGGTGTTGTGACCCAGGTGGGGTCTGGATGTATGAATCTTGGAAGAAGCATCTTGAGTACTTACAACACATATTCGTGTTTAAGAAGCACTAATCTGTAAAAAGAGATGACTGCTCTTCAAAAGTACTAAGAATAAAATCAGAAAGCAAGACAACAAAATTTGACACAATAGGGCCCCAAAGTAAAGATTCTGTAGTTTTTTTGGTTACATAAGTTACTATTATAGAAAATATACAGTCCCTTCAGAGGAATTGTATTTCATCTCTCAGCAGTGTCGAGTAGCACCAATATGCATGCCAAACAGTGCTTGTAACCATCTGCTGGTTTGTGTCCAATTTGGGGCACACCCGTTTAACGCACAAGTACTGAGTAAAATAAGTTGTTCAGCAAGTAATGTGTTGAAACATTGACGTGATTTTTTTTTCCCTCATGCTAATGTCAGTCATTTGCAGCTGGGTTCGTTTTGATGAATATTTCTTCCAGACGCTTTAAGTCCTTATTGGCAATTGAAATAGAGATTTTTCATGAGGGAGTGAAGCATTTATAAAAATGAGAAGTTATGTGAGACATTTTAGGAAAAAATGGTTCTGGATGGGAGCTATTTAACTGGTGATCGTGCTTTGAGGCTACTGAAGCTGTGCCTTCTTCCTTCAACAGTTTCATCAAGATAATGTAAAAACAAATATCTGCAATAAAAAAAGTAACTGCAGGTTGAAACAAGAAGGGGCAGAGATAAGTTTTCAGAATAAATGGCTTTCCTCTCATTTGTGCTCTACCTGTGCTCATCAATTTATATTATTGTGCAGTTAATAGTACACATCTGGGAGTAAATTATTATGTATGACTTTCATTTAAGCAGTCTCCAGTTGACTGAACAGATAGATCTTCCATGCGATAATCTGAAAATATAGGGCAAGGAGTAGTCACACTTCACAAATTATTAGTAATTTTTTTGGATTGAAGGTTGCTCCATATGCAGCCTTGTAAGATGAGGACCCAAAATTGTCCTTTGTTTAAGGAATTCCATTTTAGAGTTGATGGTGATTAAAACTACCTGCAAAGGCTGCCATATTTGGATACTTCTGTTTCAGTGTGGAAGCACACCAACCGAAATCTGGGAACTTTTTGAAATTATGACTTTATTTATGCAAAGAATCCCTGTAATCTTCATTTGTGATTCTGTTGAACTAAGGATAATGAAACAGTGAGAAATGAATGGCTTAACAAATTGCCTTTATGCTTCCAACTTAGTCACAGTTTCTATTTGATAGTTGTTTTACTTGGACAAATCAGCAATGCTGTCTTGTGATCTTGGTAAGAAAGGGGAGCCTAATAATTGAGTGGCAAAAGGGAACAGTTGTGTAGGAAACAAGTTGAATTTTATATCTCTTTATTTCAGATCAATCTTTGATCTGAGGAAATTGTGTGGCACATATATTCAACAAGTTTTTATAATCCAGCCACCTGCTTGCAAAAAAACCCAACTGAATATTTGCAAGCTGTTTTAGAATCTTCCATATATTCCAGTCTGGGGATGGACAAAATTTTGCCAAGGAGAAAATTCACTTTTGGTTATTTTCTCCATCAGATCATGACCTGTGAATCATTTACAAAGTTTGCTACCAAAGTTCTGTGGAAGGTTGATACAGCTTTAGAAGGGGAGAATAAGAAAGTATTATCACCTAGAAAAATGGCATCTTCATTTTTTCAGTACTGGGATTCATGATCAATAATGTGTCAATGCTGACCATGAGTCTGGGACAAAAACTAATCATAAAATTGGAAGACAGCCTTTTAGTTCTTGAATAGGATAGGGTTGAGTTGTTCTATTGCTACTGTGATGGTGGTGATTATTTTCCATTAATACAAAATAGTCCCTGGATTGATAAACAACTTTCGTCATCCAAAGTACGTAGTTGCAGGTCTACCTATTGTTCAAATTTAGTTCAGTCTTGGTTTTCAAGACTATTCTTGACTATTTTAAATGGTTTTAAATTGGTGGCTTGTATTCAGGTCAGTTTTAACTTTGGAGCAGGAGTCAGCAGACTTTTCCTGTAAGTAGCCAGAAAGCAAATATTTTAGGCCACATCAACCTTGTCACAATTACAACTCTGCTGTAGTGTAGCACAAATACAGCCACAGACAATGCAAATGTGCATGGCTGGGTTTCAATAAACTTCATTTGTGGATTCTGAAATTTGAATTCATCATTTTCATGTGTCATGAAGCATCATTCTTAAAATATTTTTCAACAATTAAAAATTTTTAAAGCTGTTCTAACTCATGGGCTGTACAAAAACAGATGGCCTGCTGGATTTGGTTGACAAGCCATAGTTTGTTAAGCACTTTAGGATTACTGTACTGTTAACAATTCCTTCAGAGTTTCAAGAAGGAAAATGTGGTCTTAAAAGCACCAGGCATGGTCATCCATTGCTCAGTGTCGCCATATAACAGAAACATTAGGACAGGTCTGTAACTAGTATGCTCATATTTAATACTCCTAGGACATGGTGCCTTGACGCTATGGAGTTTCATTTAGTTCAATCAAGCTCTCTTTGAAATTACTAGTATTCTTAAAACAGTGTTACTTTCACTACAACAGATGAAGAAACAAAAACTCATATCGTGTTTCCCCAGAAATAAGACCATCAGCTCTAATGCGTCTTTTGGAGCAAAAATTAATATAAGACCCGGTCTTATTTTACTATAATATAAGACTGGGTCTTATATAAGTCTTAAATTAATTTTTGCTCCAAAAGACGCATTAGAGCTGACGGTCCTCCTAGGTCTTATTTTCGGGAAACACAGTAGACACAGACAATAGTTTACTGGTTACCAGAGGATAAGGGGTGAGGGGTTGGTAGATGAGGGTAAAAGGGATCAAATATATGGTGATGAAAGGAGAACTGACTCTGGGTGATGAACACACAATGGGATTTATAGATGATGTATTACAGAATTTTACATTTGAAGTCTATGTAACTTTACTAATCATTGTGACCCCAATAAACTTTAATTTAAATAAAAGTAAGAGAAAAAAATTTTGAAGATTGATGAACTAGACTATAGACAGTCTACTCTGTTGCCCTGAGTAACTTTGGAGACCTTTCCGCATCTTTATACTCCAGATCTACCATCTATGGTGAGTGAACTCAAGTTTTTCAGTAACTACATCAAGCCTTTTACGTTCATTGATGGGTAGGCCTCTAATTCATGTATACTGGCTAATTAAGGAAAACACATTTATACTGAAAATATCAGAGAGGCCAGACTTCGGTCAAGCTGGCTGTGTATTCAGTGTCACTGGTTAGTTTTCTTTAAATCCTCAATTTCTCAAAACTTTGTAGATAATTTTTCTGATACTTTTATTCAACATGGAGTTCAATGGTGATGAAAAGGATAGAGTATATAAAGGAATAACTGATTTATTAAGGCCTGATTTTCTTATTTAATTCTTATCTGCCATTTTTTGAAAAAAAAACAATCCTGAAATATGTTGATATTGGACTTTCAGCCTCCAGAACTGTAAGAAATAGATTTCTGATGTTTAAGCCACCCAGTCTGTGGTATTTTGTTATAGCAGCCCTAGCAAACTAATGCACCAACACTAACTCACAAGCGAACTTCAGGTTGTTTTCAAGGTAAAGTACCATATTTATGAGTCTACATATTTGTTAACCATTTCACATGTATAAAACTGTGCTACTGTTTTTAATAGGTTCCTATCTTTTTCTTTAAACATCACTGATGAAGTTTCTGTGTGTTGTGCCCCTGACTCATTGTTCTCATAAACCCTGTGTTGTTTTGTTATGCAATTTTGCATAGTGAGGCGATTTTTAGGAATGCATATGTCATGTTGTAGCACAAGGAGGCTTCTCTCTTTGGTGTGTGTATGGCTTCCTTATCCCTGTGTCTTCACATGGTCTTTTCTCTGTGCATGGTCACCCTTGATGTCCCTTCTTCTTCTTATAATGACACCAGTCATAGTGGACTAAGACCCTACAGTTAGAACCTCATTTAACCTTAATTGCTTCCTTAAAGGCCCTACTTTCAAACAGTCACATTGGGGTTTAGGGCTTTAACATATGAACAGTGTTGGAAGGGTTACAGCTCCTAAGTTTCTGTGACGTGGTGGAAGGAGGGTGACCCAAAATCGGAGAGAAAGTTGTGACACCAGATGGTTGAGTCTCATAGTGTGAATTGTGGTAGCTTGGAGATGTTTGAGAGGTGTGCGCGCGCGTGTGTGTGTGTGTGTGTGTGTGTGTGTGTGTGTGTGTGTGTGGTGTATTTCTGTACTGCTCAGGTCAGCGTAGCACAGTTTTCTGCATTCACCTAGTGTTCCTGGCAGATGAAATCACCCATAAACAAATATGAAATTTCTGTTATGCTCACATAACGATGGAGGGCATTCATGGTTTCATGACAAACCTTACAGCAGGACTGGTGGTACAGGATAGTGGTGTAAAGGGTGAGCTCTGGAGCCAGGTCGTCTGAGTTCGAGTCTTCTATTTAATAAAAACCCGTGGGGTATTTGGGACCTGTGTTTGGCCACCCTAAGCTTCGGTTTCTTTCTCTGTCAAATGGACATATTGGTAGTTTCCCACCGACAGGAGGCCTCCCTCAGAGGATTGTCGTGAAGACTAATTGAGTTAATATATATGAAGTGTTGAGAAAGGCTTCTTGCATACAAGGGGGTCGTGAATGTCAGCTCCTGGCAACATATCACACTGTCTGTTGTTAGTCCAGTTGGTGTACAAGAGCAGCAGCACACAGCTAGTATTCTGTCAAAACCACGCAGGCAGTGTGGCCCTCCCACAGCCACGGGCACATCACCTCGCAGAGGCAGCTCTGGTGTTAGTCTTTTTGGGAGGAGATATCCAAGGAGATGCAAGGACAACAAGTTCTCAATTTAGAACAAAGCTCTTTTATTCTATGGCATCCCAAGGAGACAGAATCCATGTGAGTTCACAGGGTTGTCAGTTTGGGCTGTACTTACACACAAGAAAAAGATGCCAAAGCCATGCGAGTTCAGCGCGCCAGAGCCTCAGGCTTGCTGTTGGGTTGCGGTGTCGACAGAAGTATATGAGCAAAGGTGCCCCACTTCAGCAGGAGCGGGGCCTGCTGTGCCTCTAGAAGCCAAGGCTTTTGAAGCCCCACATGAGAAATGTCAGAACACACAGTGAATGTCTTTGAACCACAGAGATTTAAAATTTGCCCAGGTGTTTCTGAGGAAGACACAGCTAGCCTCTGCCAGGAGGGAGAGAGGAACAAAGCCTGGAGCCCAGGGGTGCTGGCTTTAGTAAAGCCGCCTCTGCTAGAGCCAGAACAGTCTGACGAACCTTAGGACGGGTCAGCGTGGCTTCTGGATAGAGTGTGCTGTGAATGTAATATGTAGTGGTTATCTCCTGTGGGCAGATGAAGGACTCAGGAAGCTATTGACCTTGAAGAAATTTGAGGATGGGAATGATAGGTACCAGGTTTATGACCCGACTCAAGCTGTGTTACCCTTAGCGAGTAATTTAATGTTGCTAGGTCCCAGGTGCCTCTTCTGTAAAGGAGAAATAAGTCCTATTTATTGGGTCATTCTGGGGGTTAAATGAGATGGTTATGTATAATGTATATCTCTCCATGCCTTTCAACTGGGTTGCAAAGTTGAATAAGCAACAATTTCTGACCTTGTGGGACTCATAGGGGCACTTGATTCACCTTGTTAGTAAAGTTATTCAATACCTCGGATATGAAGCTTCAACCTGTGATATTTAAGTGACGTGGCTCCTTTCTAGGGCCTCTTCCTTATTGCCCCAGCCATGGGGTTTTCTGGGTCTTATATCTTAATATACCATCAGGGGAACTCATTTTAAATTGTTGAGAAAGAAGCACTTTATTGCTTCCTCTTGGGGCTCCAGCCGGGTTTGCCCTCTCTCTGTCCTCCTTGCTCTTCCCTGCCTCTGTCCCTCCCTTTTCCCCCTGTTACAGGGGCAGGTGCCTTCTGCTTCCTCCTGTCTGTCCGTTCTCCCATGATTGTCTCATGGCAGCACATCCCGTCACAAGGAGCATAGACAAGGCTTAAAAGAACCCTCAGCCATTACTAATTTGACTGTGATTGTCTTAAAAGTTGGTACACAGCACATGACTCCCCATGCTGGAATATAGTACCTAGGAATACTACAAGGGGTGATTGTGTTTGCATGTCAGATGGTGGTGGTGGAGGGCCAGCACTTGGACAGAGCAGCAGGAGGCCCAGCCATCTTCTCTTTGGGAAGATTTGAGCAAAGTCCAGTGACACTTGGGAAAATGTCTTTGCAGTTTATTTGTAAGCCTCCCCAAGTCTCAATTCATAATGAGCCCTCATTAAATGCAAGTTGAGATGCTGGCGATATCTGGAGGGCTGTTGTGATATGAGAGAATTAAAGTACTTTAGGAAAATGATTTTAAATTTGGACACTATTTCTCATTTTACCTTTATGCCACCTTGTATAATAGCAGTTTCCCACCGACAGGAGGCTAGACACTGCTCTTAGGGCTCCACTATGTGGGAAGTTAATGATACCATCCTGCAGAGGGTATATTGTGAGAGAGGGGATGGTGCACCATGACACACAGGTCAAGGTTAACAGCAGAATTGGCATTGAAGGCTAATGTTCAAGTCTTGGCCATTTCACTTAATTCTGCAGTGTTCTGATAACATCTGTACTCCCTGTATTTAGTCGCAGATGTGATGAAATTGCATCTTTTCATCCTCCATGTGATTATATAACAATAAGTTTGCTTGCAGATGGACACCTAATGCTGGTAGGAGAATTAGACCCCGAGCCGTGGGGGATGGAGATGTTTACCAGGTTTATACGCTGGATATGTAATGGAGCCTTTACAGTTAATCCTTACAACCGCCCTCTGTAATGTGTTAGGTGATAACAACAGCCTTTGTTACCAATGGAAAAACCGAAGCAAAGAAAAGTGGAGTAACTGACCCAGTGCCACACAGCTAGCAAGTGACAGTTGGGATTTGTATGCAGGTTTGCCTAAATCTGGGGGCTTGTGTTGTTTCAACTGCACAAATTAGAGAAAACACAGGAACATCAGATGTTCCCACATTCAGAGCAAATCAGGAAAGGGGGTGCTTTGATGTTTTATTTGCCATCATAGTCGCCTTTCTCTTTCTTTTACGTCTGCAGTTTACGAGGGACTGCGATTCAGTCTCATTGCTTCTCCTTGGCACAGTGATTGCACTTTTAGTTCTCTACTAGTACACTTGGAAATTTATTTTCACTATTTGCCTCTCTCTCTCTGCTATCAAACTGTCTAACACATTGACTGCTTGGACTGTCTCCTTCATCTTTTCATCTCCACAGCTCAGCACAGTGCCTGGTGCATTGTAAGACCCCAATAACTGTCTACTGAATGAATGAATTATTTAGACTGGGGAATGGATTGAACCTCTAGAGACAAGAGGACTGAATTTAATTAGAAGAAGCTCAAGTTTATTGTCTTTCAAATAGCTCTATGGAAGACTGAGGTGGGGAGGGAGGAGGCAGGAAAGACTTTCTAGAGGAGGTGTCACTGCTCAATTTTAAGGATGATGACATTGACAAGGTAGAGAAAAAAATATGGGTGCTAAAGGCTGCATCAGGGAGTAGAAATCCACTGAGGAGGATGGTAGGTTTTGGAAACTCCAGTCAGCATGGGGGTGAATGGGAGAGGAAAAACCAAGAGGCAGGTATGGCTCTGGACATTGTTTCCCACCCCCTCCTACATATCTGGGGTTATCTGACCTTCTGCTCTAAAACGTCCTCGTTTGCCTACACTCACAAAAATCCCGTGTTTACTAAGTGCTTGGCTCATGTAATAATATAATTAGCTTCTATTATCAGTGCCTCATACCAATGTATGCTTAAGTTTGAATCCTTTTATTTTTTGTTGGAAAAATATTTACTCATTGAACATAAATCTCTCTTTGGTAGATATGCAATAGAGGTGATTTTGAGCAGGTACCTTGTGTGTTCTGCCTCCCAACCTTTATCTTGTTTTCTGAAGAGGATGATACAGTGCATTGCATTGGCATGATGACTTCTCCCCTTTTTTTCCCACCCCCTACACAAACATGCAAAAATTAAACATCCAAAGGAAAAAGAAAGAAAACGAAGTTAAATTATCACTTCACTATTGGCTATCCCAACTATGTTGTACTTTATAGGAAAAAAAATCAGAGTATAGAACCCATCATAACTGGTAGCATACCATTAACTCTGCACTCTACAATCAACGTCCAACATTAAAAAGAAAACAAAACGAAACAGGACCATGCAGTCAGGAAAACATGAGCGTGTGCTTTTGGAGACAAGTGAATATTTGAGATCAAGATTGTTCCAGATAATCCAGAAAAAACTCATGTGCCCACAGGACTTAATTCACTACAACTTTCCAAACAGTTACAGAGGCTGGGCTAGATGCTGGGAGGTTTAAAGGTTGAAAGGACAGAATTGCTGTTCTTTGGTGCCCAGATTTTAGGCAGGGAAAAAGACACAACAATTTAGGCACATCTGTCTGTCCTTGGGGACGGGGTTGAGTCATACATAGTATTGTAATGAGTACCAGATTTCAGAGAAACACATCTAAGAATTGGTCAATATAGAGAAGTTCTTGTGAATGCATTTTGTGATGGATTTTGGGGGACAGAATGAATATTGAAGTATAAAAAATATTGAATTTTTCTTATGGAATTTTTATCTTTCAAAGGACATTGTCTGGTGATATCCATGAAATAGCAAGTGACGATCTTGTAATGGGATTCTTCCAGACCTTCCGATAAAGAAACATATACCATTAAGCCTCACTGTGTTTGTTATTGTTTGTGATGCGGAGAGAGTCGGCAGACATGCAAATTCCTTACTTATGCTGGTCCTTATTTGGTGCTCCTTGTCGATGGAAACCAGCTTTCATCCAGAGCCATCATTGATCTTTATTTTAGGTCTCCCTTTCTTATCTATGGGTAGGAAGGTAGGGGAGGGGCTGGAGGGAGTAGGAATTGTGGAAGTGCTTTTCAGCTTCCCTCAGGTCCAACCCAGTAACCTGAAGATTGGGATACTGTTTGCAGAAAAATGGAAACCAAATAAATTCTCAATGGGTGGGGAATGTGGTCCATGACATGCTTTGTGAGATAAGGTATGAAAGGTTTAAACCTATACCTGTAGTATTAGTTGATAGGCCCATAGAGATCTCAAGAAGTAGCCTCACACAATTGCCTCCAAAGTTGTTCTTTATGTCTACTTTTCAACAAAAACTCTTGTTTTTCTTCCATTCATGGAGATTATCGTTCTCATCTACTATTTTCTCTCCCAGCATTAATTTTTTTATGGAAATGTGTCCAATTTGAATTGATTTCAATTGTTATTGATTCTAATTTTGAAATAGGGCTTGAACCTGTATGCCTCGTTTCAATTTAATTGATTCAAAATAAAATATTGTTTTATCTTGAATTATGACATGCTCACATGAATCTTGTCTAAACCTCTGGTGTTCTAAAGTCCAAAAGCTTCTCTTGCTTCATGACTTTAAGTGTTCTCATTTCTCTTTCTTCCCAAGACTACGTGGTTCAGTAAACATTTTTTGAGCATTTACTACATACTGGGTTCAATATTAGATGCTAGATGGAAGGATAGGACCTCTTCCCTGGAAGGATAAATGGCACTGTCTTTTTACCCCACCCTCTGAACCTTCATTTCCTAGTCTGTATAACAGGGTTCACCTTAAAAACCTGACAGACTTGTTATAACAATTACATATAATAATTCCTATGAAGCACCTAGGCTACGTCTAACTCAAGAAAAGTAATTACTTTTCATCAATTTGAATTTCTGTGTGTCAGAGACTGGCAAATGAATTGAATTCCCCTACCTATTCAAATAATATCATTCCCCATTTGTTAAATACCTTGGGGGAATATATTACCACCATGCATTTTATCTAGGTTTTATTTCCATTAAATCCCCAAACTCCTGAAGATGTAATTACGTGGTGGGTCTAATGTGATGGCTTTTGTTGGAGGGACTAAAACTCATAATTTAAATTTTATCTTCCTTTCTTTAGTGAAAAGCTTCTTGGAGATCAGAGAGAACATGATTTTCTGGCTTTTTGACTTTTAAAGTGGCATGTTATTTGGTACCACAAGCCTTTACCTTTCCAGAACAGCAGGACAAGACCCTCGTGGTAGAACTAGGAGTTTTCTATCTTAAGCGAAGAGGTCATGGCACACAGGCCCAGTGGCCCTGGCTTCTAGGGTACCCTAGGGTACCTGTCTGTCTCTGCCATCTTGCTCAGACTCAGTTTCTCGAAATTCAACATGGGTTAAAAGAGTAGGTCAGATTTAAAATAGGGCCATAGAGTTGTTATGAACATATAAGGCATTCATGCTTTGCAAACACTTTAATAAATGTTAGCTGTTATCTTATTAATGATCCAGAGTAGTAGCCCTATAATTATCACTGAAGCAAAGCAGGACCTCCTCTATGTGGACTCACTTCTTGAACAAATTTTACCTTGTCCATGAATTTCATGAGGATTTATAAGAATACATTCTCTTTGGCTTGATCTACTAGGTGGAGCCGACCCCCTGACCTTTGCTGATCCAGTCACCCCCACCCCACCTCCACCCCAGCCTAGGATGCCCTTCCCCCTCCTTTTCCATTTGATAAATATCTGATCATCTATCAAGACTCAGTTCCCCTTCATTTAGCAGTCTGGGCATTTACTGAGTGGCACATTTATGTCAGGCACTGTGCTTAGGTTCTAGTCGCGAGCAGACTGGAAACAGACCATTACAACCTGTGTGGCCGCATGTGTTCCCAGAAGGAGGCATCATCTTCCCTTCTCTTTTTCCCAAGCAGAACTGGCAATTTCCACTTTTGTGTACTCTTTATAATAACAATAGTAATTCATTGTGCTTATTTTTCTTGTTATCATCTAGCCTATAAACTCCTTTAAGGAAGAGTCCGTTTTACCCCTCTTTGAATACCCAGCACCCGTGACTGTGCCTGCACATGGAATGTGCTCACATGTTTTTAGAAGGAGTGAATGCATATTTTAGGGCTAATGACCTTATACAGGTTGTTTGCCATGTCTTTGTTTCATGTATTGCCCAAATATATTTTGAATGCCGGCTGTATGCCAGGCAGTCTGTAAGTGCTTGGGACATAGCTTATGTCTCACTGGGAAGGAGACAATAGACAAATAAGTAAAATATATAGGATGTCAGTTGGCACGAAGTACTATGGAGGAAAATTAAGCTGAAAGAAAGATCAGGAGTGTGCGTGGGTATGAGCATTTGGGGGTTGTTGGGAAGTCATTCCTGAGGAGGCCTGAAGGAGATGAGGAAACCTCATTCAGCAGAGGAGGGGCAATTGCAAATACCCTGTGGAGGGGTATACCTGGCCTGTGAGAGGGCAGGGGTGTTTGGAGCTGAGGGGGAGTGAGAAGGAGAGGAGTAGAGGAAAGGTAAGAGGTTGTGCAGAGCCCTGTATACCCCTGGAAAGACTTTGGTATTTTACTCCGAGATGGGAACCCATTGGAGAGTTTTGAACCGAGAAGCCATGTGGTCTCATTAAAGTTCTAACAGGTTCAGGACCGCTGATGTGTTCAGAATGGGCTGTGGGGGTGGTAAGAGCAGGCACAGGAGACCAGATAGAAGGCTACTGGGATAATTCTGTGGTGGTAGTAACGGAAGTAATGTGAAGAGCTCAGGTTTAAGATTTAACATTTTTTTTTAATTAAAAAAATGTCAAACATATAAAAAAGGAGCACAGTGGTTTAGTGAACACCCATGTATTCATGATCATTTTGACATATTTGCTTTACTATACCTTTTTTTGCTGAACCATTTCAAAGTAAATTATAGATATGAGAATTTTTGCTTCAGCATGAATCTCCGGAATATAAAGTTGTTTTCCTATGTAAACAGAATACCATTATCATACCAAATTAAACATAGTTCATATTCAGATTTCCCCAGTTTTCCTTCCAGAGATAGCTTTTATATCTATCTTTCCAGATAGAGTCCAGTCAAAATTCATTCATTATATTTGGTGGTTATGTCTATTAAATCTTTCTCTTTCATTTTAACTTATTTTAAAATAATTTTAAACTTACAAAAAATGTTTCAAGAATAATATAAAGAAATTCTCTAAATTTCACCCAGATTTACCAGTTGTTAATATTATGCCACACTTGCTTTAATATTCTTTCTGCATAAGTTTCAAAGCAGAATTTATTTTGAAGATGAACAGAATTTCCTGAGGGATTGGTTGTGTTGTGTGAAAGTGAAGATTCTGGGATGACACTCAGGTTTTTGGCAGAGCAGTTAGAAGGAAGGTGTTGCTATTTACCAGTCTGAGGAAGGTGAGGGAGGAGCTTGTCTGGGAATAAGCTTATGGTCTTAAGTCTGATCATGTTAAGTCTGAGATATGTGTTAGATGTCCATGTTGCAGGAGCAACATGTAGGCATCTGGATATATGAATAGGGAGTTCAGAACAAGTCTGCAGATATAAATGCAGCGATTGTCAGGGAACAGATGGTATTTAAAGCCCTGAGACTGTGAGATCAGGATAAGTAGAGAAAACCTCTGAGGATTGAGTCTTGAGGTGTGTTCATGTCAGAGATGGCAGAGCTGAGAAGGAACTAATAAAGGAGATGGTGCAGGAGGGATGAATGACTAGGAGGAAGCCGAGAGAAGAAGGTCTTAATGGTCCACTGTATCAAACACTACTGGTGGGGGCTGTAAGTGGAGGACTGAGAAGTGACCATTGGATTTGGTCATTGGTGTCACAAAAGTCATTGGTGTCTTTGACAAGAGCAGTTTGGATGGAGTGATGGGGGGGAAACCTCAACCTAAGAAACTCAAGGGAAAATGGGAGGAGAGAAATTGGAATATGGGGAACTCTCAAGAAGTTTGTTGTAAAGGGTGGTTCGGAGAGTGAGGGTGATACTTGGAGATGGAATATGAGATTAAAGATTTATTTTTTTTAGAAGAGAAAAAGTATGGCATGTTTATTTATATGCTGATGAGAGTGATCCAGCAGAGAAGGAGAAATTGATGATGTGAAAGGGGGGAGAAATGCCAAGAACTGTATCCTTGCCTAGTCATGGGGAGCTGGGATGCGGTTCACACGTACCCATTGCCTTACATAGCTGCACGGGCACTTCATTCATGGCAACAGGAGGGAAGCCAGCATATCTGGGCAAGGATATAGGCAGGTAGAGTCATATTGAGAGCTCATGGCAAGTCACAAGATTGCTTCCGTCATCTCTGTGAGATGGGCAGCAGGGTCATCAGTGGAGAATTAAGGAGGAAAGGAGAAATACCAGAGTTTTGAGGAAAGAGGAGGAAGTGTGAAATAATTGTCTGGACGTGTATTTATTCATTTCTCTGGATGGAGCATGTTTATCTCTGTGTGGGGTGGCAGGCAGTGAGGGCGTGGGGCATAAGTAAATGGCTTAAAATGAGGGGTGTCGGTATCAGAAGGATGTGGTCCTACACAGGTGCCCCTCTTCCAATCCAAAAAGCCGCTGGGTTGGGGCGGGCCTTCACAGTGCCGTGAATGGCTGCTTAAATGGAAAACTAGGTTGAAAACAGAGTTGGGAGGTTTAGAGTCCTGGCTCCGGTATTTGGTGCAGCTTTAGTGCAGGCATTTGTCAGACCAGACTGTGGAACTTGTATTTACCAATGTATGGACCAAATGTTTGTGTCCTTTCAAAGTTCATATGTCGAAGCCCTGCCCCTCAGTGTGGTGGTATTTGGAAGTGAGGCCTTTAGGAAATAATTAGGTTTAGATGTGGTCATGGGGGTGGGTCCTGCCCGGTGGGATCAGTGCCCTTATAGGAGGAGGAAGAGAGAGCAGAGTGCACTCTGTGCTCACACAGTAAAGAAGCCATGTGAGCACACAGCTAGATGGTGCGTCTGCAAGCCAGGCAGAGGGCCCTGAGCAAAACTGGTCTGCTGGCACCTTGATCTTGGACTTCCCAGCTTCCAGAACTGTGAGAAATATATGTCTATTGCTGAAGCCACCTGGTCTATAGTATTTTCTTATAGCAGCCTGAGCTAAGACAACCAGTAAACATCTACTCATCTTTATCATTTCCTTACCATTTCCACATTCATTGTTAACAGGAGTTATTTCCTAGGGGAGGAGGGCAAGTCAGTTAGCGACTTCAGTCAGTCTGCAACTTTGGTGATACTGAGGGGACAGAACTGACCTATAGAGCCTGTTTTGCATATAGTTACCTTTGAGGAAAATATCCTCATCTTAATAAAGCACTATTGTGTCTTTTAGTTTGTTATCCTATGAGCTACTGAGGTGGTACATTCTTGTTAAATTGGATGATATTCTATTCCATACTCCCTTCTTCTGCTGTAAGAAATTCTGTACCACATGCTGAAGATTCTTAAGCTGCCACATGGATTTCCATTGAGCTTTGGATGATTTGATGCATTAGATATTTTTATTTAATTTAATGCTTTTAAGTTTAAGAAACACATCCAGCTATGCCGGCAGCCAGTCAGCCAGTTTTCTAAATCTGCATGTAAGTAAGGGAGAAGAGAAAAAAGAAAAAAAAAAGCAAGCAACATTTTGGTTATTTTTGCCCCTTTTTTTTCCTCTTTCTACTTTGCACGTTGTACATCATGCAGTGTTTTAAATCCAGGTCTCTCCCTTTAAAAACATGAAATTCATTAGGAAGACAATCAAATAAGCATATCAAAACATAAGGGGTGCATTTTCATAAAATCCCATGAGTGTGACGTTTTTTATATTTAAAAAATAATCCTATGCCTCTGATAATTATTTCAAATAAAACCCTTTTATCCCTAAAATTATTAAATGTTATTAAATGTTTAATTAAATGTCTGCAAGATATAATTTAATGGCTTGATTCAAAATAATGATTCAAACATAATTTATATGTAAACATAATTTATATATAAACATTTATATATAAACATAACATTTATTAATAGCAACAAAGTAATAATTCTTTCAGTTAATGTTAACTTTTTATTAAGGAAGTTTAGCATATGCACATAGGAAGAAGGCATAGTATAATGAATTTCCATGCATCTATCATACAATGTCAACAATGGTATGCATTCTGCCATCTCCTTGTGATAATTCTGACACTGAAAGTTACAAAAATTAGTTTAAAAATTTTAAAACAGATAAAACATTAATATGGGTTGTGGGTACAAGCTAATATGCCTAATATGCTTTAGGATGGAGCCTCCAAATAAGAGACTAGGTCCTGTAAGGTTTTCCACGGCCTGACCGTTAGTTCTTATGGCCGCAAGTCCACAGGCCTCACCAGTACCTCTTGTCAGCCCCTTCCTTGCATGTTATGCTCTGCTAATAGGTAGCCGCGTAAAGTTCTCTGCACATGCTGTCCCAGGCCCTCCACACCCTTTTTTTTCTCTGCTATTGACTCCTTCTTATGTCTTCAAAGTCCAATTCAGTTTTGTGAGTTCAAAGCCCTCTCCTCTGAGGTTTCCTCTCATCACCCCGTCCCTTTTCTGGCACAGGTGTTCCCAGCTGGATCTCCCCTAAGAGCCCTGCTTCTCTTTCCGTCTCTGCCCTGGAGTGAAATCCAAACTGGTCACCCTGGCCTGCAGGGCTCTGCATGGTCTGGATTTTGGCTGTCTCTCTCTTCCTCTTTCTCTCTAACTTAATTCATCTCACCACGCTCGAGGGACGTCCATCTGCTCTCTGGGTGCCAAGCTCATCCCTGCCTTTGCACTTGCTGTCTCTTCTTCCTGGAACGTTCCACCCCACATCTTTCATTGTCTGGCTGCTGCTCCCCAGAAGCCCCCCTGCCCCAAGAACGTCTTTCCAGTCATAATAGGTTGACTGGAACCTATTTCTTTCCAAGAAATAAATACCATATCACTTTTCTGCGAATCATTTTTTTTTTTACTTTTACTTTCAGTCTTGCCATTTAGCACGTATTTCAAAACACATATAGTAGTTTAGTTTTGCCTGTTTTTAAACTTAATATGAATAAAATCCTACTGTACGTTTCTTTTGTGCCTCGCCTCTTTGCTCAGCAGTGTGCTTCTAAGGTATATCCATGCTTATCTGTGTATGTGTACTTGGCAGTGCTGCATTTGTTTTCACCGCTGTGTGGTATTTCACTGCATAAACACACCACAGTATGTTTATCTCTTCTACCATTGTTGGATATTTGGGTTGTTTTCAGTTTGGGTTGTTTCTTATTTTATATGAAATAATGCTATGTATATTCTTGTGTGTTTGTGTGTGTGTGTGTGTGTGTGCATGCACACACACACACACACACACACACACTCACTCACTCATTGGCTTGAGTTTCTCTACTGTATAACCAGGTGGAGAATTTGGGCACAGATAGGATAACCATAAATTAATGTTCCAACTAGGACATGTTTGTGCGGGATAAATGCTAAACTTGATAGGACACCAGGGAAATAGGTGTAAACTGGGATTATCCCAGGAAAACTGAGATATGTGGTTCAGTATTAAAAATGTATTCTTCAACCTTATAGATGATATTAATCTGCTTTCTAAAAGGATTTACAAATTTACACTCCCACTGGAAACAGAGAGTTTCTGTTGTTTCTCACAACTTAGTATTTTCAAATTTCACATTGTTTACTAATCTTTTTGTGGTTTTAATTTGCATTTCTCTCACTGCTAATGAGACTGAGTTGTGAACTATCTGTTTAAATCTCTTTTTCTAATAAATATATTTAATGATACAAACTTGTTTTTTTTTTGGCTTTAGCTACATCCCACAACTTTTAATATTTGTGTTTTATTATTATTTTATAAAAAATATGTTTTCTTTTCTGGTATATTTTTCTTTGACTCAATGATTATTAGAACTGAGTTTTCAATTTCCAAATATGTGGAGATTTTCAGGTTATTTTTAAATGATATCTAACTCATGGTAAAAAAGTCATCCTCTGTATGATTATTCTATGTAAAAATGTGTTGAGATAACTTTAAAGTCAAGTATTGGTCAGAGTTTATAAAGGTTCTTTGTATGCTTAAAAGAATGTGAATTCTGCAATTGTTGGTTATAGTGTTATATATAATTCCATTTGGTGAAGATTTTAATCATGATCCTCAAGTCTCCTGTATTCTTACTGATTTTTTAAATCTGTTTATTTTGTCAATTATTGAGAAAACTGTTTAAAATCTCCCACTATGATAATGGATTTGTTTTGTGATACTGTCAATTATAGCATTATAAATATTTTAGGTTATGCAGTTAGGTATATACACATTTAAAATTGTAATGACTTCCTGGTAAACTGAGTTTTTTGTTAGTGTGGAGTGATTCTCATTATAGCTAATAATGCTTTTTACCTTAAAGTCAATTTTGTCTCATATTAATGTAGCTATACCAGTTTTATCTTATTGGTTATCTTTTTCCAAATTATATTTAACCCTTTTGTGTTCTTGTGTTTTAGATGTTTTTCCTATAGATAATATATGATAGGATATTATTTTAATTCAGTCTGAAAATACTTGTTCTCTTACTTTCCACTTGAGCTTCACCCATATACACTTAATATCACTTTTAAATGCTTTTAAATCTCCATCTTAGTTTGTGCTTTCTATTGTTTTGTCTATTTTATGTCTCTTTCCTTTCTTTTTTTTTTTTTTTTTAATTAATTTTATTGGGGTGACAATTGTTAGTAAATTTACATAGATTTCAGGTGTACAATTCTGTATTACATCGTCTATAAATCCCATTGTGTGTTCACCACCCAGAGTCAGTTCTCCTTCCATCACCATATATTTGATCCCCTTTACCCTCATCACCCACCCCCCACCCCCTTACCCTCTGGTAACCACTAAATTATTGTCTGTGTCTATGAGTTTTTGTTTCTCATTTGTTTGTCTTGTTCTTTTTGGTTTATATACCACATATCAGTGAAATCATAGGGTTCTCTGCTTTTTCTGTCTGACTTATTTCACTTAGCATTATTCTCTCGAGATCCATCCATGTTGTCACAAATGCTCCTATATCATCTTTCCTTAACGCCGAATAGTATTCCATTGTGTATATATACCACAACTTCTTTATCCATTCATCTGTCGAAGGACATTTTGGTTGTTTCCATGTCTTGGCCACCGTAAACAAAGCTGCAATGAACATTGGAGTACACGTGTCTCTGTAGAGAAATGCTTTTATATTTTTGGGGTAGATACCCAGGAGAGCGATTGCTGGGTCATATGGTAATTCTATTCGTAATTTCTTGAGGAACCTCCACACTGCCTTCCATAGCGGCTGCACCAGTCTGCATTCCCACCAACAGTGTATGAGAGTTCCTTTTTCTCCACAGCCTCTCCAACACTTGTTACTATTTGTTTTGTTGATGAAAGCCATTCTGACTGGGGTGAGGTGATATCTCATTGTGGTTTTCATTTGCATTTCTCTGATGATTAGCGATGTTGAGCATTTTTTCATATGTCTATTTGCCATTTGTATATCCTCTTTGGAGAAATGTCTCTTCAGGTCCTCTGTCCATTTTTCAATTGGGTTGTTTGTTTTTTTGTTGTTGAGTTTCATGAGTTCCTTGTATATTTTGGATATTAGCCCCTTATCAGAGGAACTGTTTGCGAAAATCTTCTCCCATTCAGTTGGTTGCCTCATTATTTTGTCAATAGTTTCTTTTGCTGTGCAGAAGCTTTTCAGTTTCATATAATCCCATTTGTTTATTTTAGTTTTTACTTCCATTGCCTTTGGAGTCAAATTCATAAAATGCTCTTTGAACCCAAGGTCCATAAGTTTAGTACCTATGTTTTCTTCAATGCAGTTTATTGTGTCAGGTCTTATGCTTAAGTCTTTGATCCATTTTGAATTAATTTTGGTACATGGTGACAGATAGCAGTCCAGTTTCATTCTTTTGCACGTAGCTATCCAATTCTGCCAGCACCATTTATTGAAGAGGCTGTCTTTCGTCCATTGTATGTTTTTAGCTTCTTTGTCAAAAATTATCTGTCCATATTTATGTGGTTTTATTTCTGGGTTCTCAATTCTATTCCATTGGTCTATGTGTCTGTTTTTCCGCCAATACCAAGCTGTTTTGATTATTGTAGCCCTGTAGTACAAGGAAAAATCAGGGAGTGTGATACCTCCAGTAATGTTCTTTTTTTTTAATATTGCTTTGGCTATTCGGGGTCTTTTGTGGTTCCAAACAAATCTGATGATTTTTTGTTCTATTTCTTTAAAAAATGCCATTGGGATTTTAATGGGGATTGCATTAAATCTGTATATGGCTTTGGGTAATATGGCCATTTTAACTATGTTGATTCTTCCAATCCATGAGCACGGAATGTCTTTCCATTTCTTTGTGTCTTCTTCAATTTCTTTCAGAAATGTCTTATAGTTTTCAGCATATAAATCCTTCACATCCTTGGTTAAGTTTATTCCTAGGTATTTTATTCTTTTTGCTGCAATTGCAAAAGGAATTGTTTTTTCTATCTCTTTTTCTGAGATTTCATTGTTGGTATATAGGAAAGCAATGGACTTTTGTACGTTGATTTTGTAGCCAGCAACTTTACTATATTCATTGATTGTTTCTAATAGCTTTTTGGTGGAGTCTTTAGGGTTTTCTATGTATAGCATCATGTCATCTGCAAAGAGTGACAATTTAACTTCTTCATTCCCAATTTGGATGCCTTTTATTTCTTTCTCTTGCCTGATAGCTCTGGCGAGGACTTCCAACACTATGTTGAAAAGCAGAGGTGATAGGGGACAACCTTGTCGTGTTCCTGAACGTAGAGCAAAGGGCTTCAGCTTTTCACCATTAATTATGAGGTTAGCTGAGGGCTTGTCGTATATGGCCTTTATTATGTTGAGGTATTTTCCTTCTATACCAATTTTAGTAAGTGTTTTAATCATAAATGGATGTTGTATCTTATCAAATGCTTTTTCTGCATCAATTGATAGAATCATATGATTTTTGTCCTTTATTTTGTTTATGTGATGTATCACATTGATGGATTTGCGAATGTTGAACCATCCTTGTGCCCCGGGGATGAACCCCACTTGGTCGTGATGAATAATCTTTTTAATGCATTGTTGTATTCGATTTGCTAGAATTTTGTTTAGGATTTTAGCATCTGCATTCATCAGAGATATAGGTCTGTAGTTTTCTTTTTTTGTGTTGTCCTTACCAGGTTTTGGTATCAGGGTAATGTTGGCCTCATAAAATGAGTTAGGGAGTACTGACTCTTCTTCAATTTTTTGGAAGAGTTTGAGCAGGATTGGTATTAGATCCTCTTTGAAGGTTTGGTAGAATTCACTGGTGAAGCCATCTGGTCCAGGACTTTTGATTTTGGGAAGGTTTTTGATGACTGATTCAATTTCCTTACTGGTGATCGGCCTGTTAAGATTTTCCAGTTCTTCATGATTCAGCCTTGGAAGGCTATATGTTTCTAAGAACTTGTCCATTTCTTCTAAGTTATTAAATTTGGTGGCATATAGTCCTTCATAGTATTCTTGGATAATCCTTTGTATTTCTGTGGTGTCCGTGATAACTTCCCCTTTTTCATTTCTGATTTTGTTAATTAGTGTCTTCTCTCTTTTTATCTTAGTGAGTCTAGCCAAGGGTTTGTCGATTTTGTTAATCTTTTCAAAGAACCAGCTTTTTGTCACATTAATTTTTTCTATTGTCTTTTTGTTCTCTATTTCATTTAGTTCTGCTCTGATTTTTGTTATTTCCTTTCTTCTGCTGACCTTGGGTTTCGCTTGTTCTTCTTTTTCTAGTTTTTTAAGGTGTAACATGAGGTTATTTATTTGGGATTTTTCTTGTTTCTTGAGATAGGCCTGTAATGATATAAATTTCCCTCTTAAAACTGCTTTCGCGGCATCCCAAAAATTTTGGTAGGATGTATTTTCATTGTCATTTGTTTCTATGTATCTTTTGAGCTCTCCTCTAATTTCTTCTTTGACCCAGTCGTTCTTTAAAAGTATGTTGTTTAATCTCCATGTATTTGTGTTTTTTCCTGCTTTCTTTTTGCAGTTGATATCCAATTTCAAAGCTTTGTGATCAGAGAATATGCTTGGTATGATTTCAATCTTCTTAAATTTGCTGAGGCTGATTTTGTGTCCCAATATATGGTCTATCCTTGAGAATGTTCCATGTACACTAGAAAAGAATGTATAGTCTGATGTTTTAGGATGAAGTGCTCTATATATGTCAATTATGTCCAATTCATCTAATGTGTCATTTAGGGCTGCGATTTCGTTATTTATCTTCTGTTTGGATGATCTATCCATAGCTGTCAATGATGTATTTAAGTCCCCTAGTATAATTGTGTTTTGGTCAATTTCTCCCTTTAGTTCTGTTAGCAGTTGCTTGGTATATTTCGGTGCTCCCTGATTGGGGGCATAAATATTGATGACTGTTATGTCTTCTTGTTGTATAGTCCCCTTTACCATTATGAAATGTCCATCTTTGTCTCTTGTTATCTTTTTCACCCTGAAGTCTGTTTCATCGGAAATCATTATGGCTACACCTGATTTTTTCTGGGTACCATTTGCTTGAAGTGTCAATTTCCACCCTTTCACTTTGAGTCTATGCTTGTCCTTGTAGCTGAGATGTGTCTCTTGTAGGCAGCATATGGTTGGGTTTAGTTTTTTGATCCAATCTGCTACTCTGTGTCTCTTTATTGGTGAGTTCAGTCCATTTACATTTAGGGTGATTATTGATATGTGAGGATTTCCTGTCATTCTGTCTTTAGTTTTCTGGTAAGGCTGTGTCTCCATTGTTTCTTTGCCTTTTTGTTGTTGTCTGTTATTTCTGTGTGGTAGTATTCTATGATGTTTCCCTCTGTTTCTTCTTTTATTACAGTATATATCTCAGATTTGGATGTTTTTTGAGTGGTTACCCTTGAGTTTATGTAAAAGAAAGTTTGATATTTAGAGTATTCCAGTTTCTTCAGTACGCTTACTTTCTCTATTCCCATATTCCAGTTCAGGCCTTTACGCTCCCCCTTTTTATGTTGCGGTTGCCACAAGTTGTCCCTGTTGATGGTGGTCTAATAGCCTCCTTTAGTATTTCTTGTAGTGCAGGTCGTGTATTAGAAAATTCCCTCAGCTTCTGGATGTCTGGAAAGGTCTTTATTCCTCCTTCATATCTAAAGGAGATCTTTGCTGGATATATTATTCTTGGCTCATGATTTCTCTCTTTCAATAGTTTGAATATTTGGTTCCATTCCCTCCTAGCTTGTAGAGTTTCTGCTGAAAAATCTGATGATAATCTAATGGGCTTTCCTTTGTAAGTTACCGTCTTCTTTTCCCTGGCTGCCTTGAGGATTCTTTCTTTATCATTGATTTTAGACAGCTTCAATACAATGTGCCTTGGTGAAGGCCTGTTGGGATTGAGGTAATTAGGTGTTCTATTTGCTTCTTGGATTCGAGGATCCAGTTCTGTCCACAAGTTTGGGAAGTTCTCATCGACGATTTGTTTGAATATATTCTCTGTTCCCTTCCCTCTTTCTTCTCCTTCTGGTATGCCCATTATTCTTATATTGCTCTTTCTGATGGAGTCAGAAAGTTCTTGTAGAGTTCTTTCATTTCTTTTAAGTCTCAAGTCTCTTTCTTCTTCCCTCTGTGTAAATTCCAGGTTCCTATCTTCGATGTCACTGATTCTTTCCTCCATCTGGCCAACTCTACTACCTAAGCTGGATATTTTATTGTTAATTTCTTCTATTGAGTTCTTAATCTCCAGAAATTCTATTTGGTTCTTTTTCAAGATTTCAATCTCTTTTGTAAAATGTTCATGGTGTTCTTTGATTGTGTTTCTGAGTTCATTAAACTGCCTTTCTGTGTTTTCTTGCATCTCGTTCAGTTTTTTCAGAATTGCTATCTTGAATTCTCTGTCATTTAAATCACAAAGGTCCATATCTCTAAGTTCCTTTTCTGGAGACTTTTCACTTTCTTTCTGAGCTATCTTGTTGCCTTGGTTATTCATGGCAATCACTGATTTACTATTTCTCTTCCTAGACATCTACAGGAGTGTCTTCTGCAACAGGTTGATAGGTATGCGAAGAGCTTTTGGAGTTCCAAAGCTCTTTCTGCACCAGATTCAGAGCCCGTTTGTTTCAGCAGTTCTGTTTACTCCTGCAGGGATCCGCCCAGATAGGTGGGGCTAGGGGCGGGGTGAGTTGTGAGAGGTGGCCCAGAGCAATGGCGGCGACCACCACCACAGCCAGTCCTGCTTCCACAGCTCCCTCCCCTTTGCCGGAACTAGTTGAGCTGTGAATCTGTGTCTGCGGTCCACAGTTCTCAGAGCAGCAAATATTCTGTCCTTTGATCCGACACTGCTACTTTATCGCTTCTAGCACCGGGCAGGTGGGGGCGGGGCGAGCTCTGGGAGGGTAGGGAGGGGGCGGCTAGTCTCCGTGCCTAAGGCTTCCGCTCTCCGCTCGGCAGTGAGGGCTCAAACCACCGATCTCAGCCCTCTTCCCTCAGTCCTTGCTCCGAGGTCTGCCGTGAGCGAGCGCTGGGTTCAGCGGTTTTGTATGCTGCCCCCTCAGCCCTGTGGGCCGTAAGCGGAGCCCTAGCAGTCCGAGTCCTTCCCTCTCCCGCAGCTGCGGAAGATCCGGGTGCAGCGGGCTCCGAGCACTGAGCTAGGTCTGTGTCCTGCGCCCGCGCGGCTCCGTCTCCGCACTTCTCCTCTCCCTCCTCCCCCGCTCGCGCGATTCACCCACCTGGAGGTGAATTCAGTAGTCGGCCTCTTCGTCTTGCCTGTCTGCTGTGCAAGGAGTCCTTTGTGGAGTTATTGTTGTCCGATTCGTTGTAAATTCCAGGGGAGCGTTACAGAGGCTCACCTCACGCCGCCATTTTTTTTTTCCTCTCTTTCCTTTCTTAACTTCTGGATTTATTATTGTTTTGATCCCATTTTCTCTCCTGGATTTGAACTTGTAGGCTCAATTTTTAATTATTTGGTCATTGCTCTGGAAATTACAATTGGTGTGCCTAAGCTTTCAAAATTGAATGTTAATCCATGTTTTATCCTCCTCTCAGAAAACCTGAGGTGTTTAGAATACTTTATCTCAATATACCCACTCCAGATTTATGTTATTTTTATCATGCCTTTTATTCTATCTGTTTTGTAATCTTAAAAGATTTTATTAACCTTAAAAAATATAGGGCCTTTTATTTTTTAAGATTTGCACATATGTTAACCATTTTCTTTGTTCTTCTTTCTTGTACTTAAACCTTCCATCTGGACTCAATTTTTGTCTGAAGATCCTAGAGGCTTGCTACAGATGAAATCTCTGTTTTTGTTGTCTGAAAAATAAATGTATTTTCCCCCTCATTCTTGAAACTTTTTTCTCTGAGTAGAGAATACTAGATAGGATGTTATTTTCTTTCAGCCTATTGATGATATCATTCCACTGTCTACTTGCTTGCATTGTTGCTATGGAGAAATTGATAGTAAGTTTATCATTCCTTTAAAGACAATGCCTTTTTTTCCCCTCTGCTTCAAGATTTTTCAGTCTTTGTATTTCTGTACTTTCAGTATTCTATGTATCAGAATACTTCTTTTTGTTTGTTTGTTTTTTAGTTCTCGTGATTCTTTGAGCTTCTTAAATCAATGGATTGCTATCTTTCATCAGATATGGAAAATTCTCAGCCATTACCTCTTCACATAGGCTCTTGCCTATCATATGCATTCTTCTATAACTACAACTAAATGTGTTTTAGACTGTATCACTCTGTCTTCCATGTGTCTTAACTTCTCTTCCATGTTTTCCATTTTTTTTGTTTCTCTGGCTGTATGCTAGATGTTATCTGGCTTGTCTTTCAAATCATTAAGCTCTAATTCCCTTTCCAATATATTATTTCTTTTTTTCCTAGTTTCCAGTTTGGTTATAGTTTTTTATTTGTAGAAGTTATATGTGGTTTTTCACAAACCTCCTTGGTTACATTTTATAGTATTCTATTCTTTGCAGTTAAGTTTACCCAGTCTTTCATTTTTTTAGGTAGAGTAAGCATAGCTGTTCTATAACTATTTATGACAGGTCTAATGTTTGTGAGTCTGTTACTGACTCTCATTCATGGTACCGTTTTCTTTGTATGGTACCTGTTTTCCATGTATGCTTTAATAGTGTGCTACTCTTTGTTCTTAAATTTTGGGTGGGTGGTTCTTGAGGCCTAAAAAGAAGATGCCTTTCTCCAGAGAGTTTATGCTTATGTTTCTGTCAAATATTTTCAGATACTGCCAGTCCAGAGTCACCTTAAATCGTGGTTTAAGATTACCATGATCCCCAAGGCACAATGAACGTAGGTTACAGTCATGGTTGTAGGTCTTGACCACAACTTCTCATGGAATTGTTTTCCCTTTCCTTTTATTTCTCCTATTCTTCTTAGTGTCAAGGCAACCAACCCAACCCTTCAGTTCTCCAGAATTAGGGGTGGAGTAGGGTTTCTGTATGGTTCACAGTCATCCTAAGGATGTAAACCTTTGGAATCCCAGCTTATCGTGGATAGCTTATTGTGGACAGTCAATATCCCCCACCTTGGGTGGACTCTCGGGCCTTGATTTTTTTTGTCCCCTATCATCTAGGAGGCTGCTGAAATAGAAACCCAGATTTACTGGATGTGGCAGATGCCCTCAGGGTGAAAGGAACTTGATGTTCTAAGTAGGTCTGTGGTTCCCAGTTTCCCTTAGATTTTTGTCCTAACAGCTTCTTACTATCTTGTCACCTCTGGTGCTTTTAGGGATTTTTTTTTTAATTGAGAAATTCTTTTGTTTTTAATTGGTCAGGATAACAAGGGATTGGTCAAATAGCCAAGCCTGCTATTTCTGGGAAAGGAAATATTAATAAGAACTTAAATCTAAGAAGTATCGTCTACTGAAAATATTATGTGTGCTGTGCATACAAAGGTTTTGAATGTGGTAGGTAAAGGATTTTGAAAACCAGAATTTCTGTACACTTTTGTGTGATCCATCATTTTAATATTGATGTGAAGTTAAACAAGGTCAGTTTGGCCTTGTATCCATTGTCACTCCTAATTTTAGCTGCAGCAATTTCCTAAAACTGCATACAACAGTTTTTCCTAATGCGCAATGAAATAGCCATCTTTGTTAAGCACCACAGTGTACAGTTATGGAATTAGGGAAGTCCTGAAGAACATGGCCTTTCAAAGACCTGGAACATACAGGTTTGTCTACATTGTTGTGTGGTGTATATTAGGCAATACTTGAAAAGGTTTTTGTCTCATATGCACCAGAAAACAATGTAGGCAAGGCTTCCTCTCACAAAGTAATGTACAGACAAACGTTAATTTAATCAAATTTAGCTAGTTTGGGGAATACTGGTTATATGAAGCGCAGATTGATCAAGTTGGTAGTGTTAAGCACAAAATCTCTCTTAGAGGCTGGGAATCTTGAATAAAATTTTGAACTTTAGGAATATGCAGTAGTGACAGTGTGGCATATGGCTTGTTAGAGACCAAGTGGGAAGTAAAGACAGGTATGAATAAGTAGGGTATGGGGAAGGAAAAGTGCGTCCTTTTGTCAAGGACAGAGAAACCACCAGGAAAGTGAGTGAGAAATGAACCCACTAAAAACGTGTGGGAGAAGAAAACACTTTAGTTCTGACATTCAAGAAATATCCCCAACCCTATCTGGATGGGGGCCCTGCCCAGCTGCCACTAGTGTTTCAGCTGACCACAGAATCTGACCACAGAGAAGCAGGAGTAGCCGTCCTGCTTCTTCCCTGTTTACTCTCTTTCTTGACTTTAATGAAAGGGCTGCAGTTTAACCAAATACAATCTTGTCCAATCTTGTCCTCTTCGAGGCCTCCCTGGGTCTTAGACCAAATCAGTCATTAGGCCTTTCGAGAACAGTTAAAAAAATACCAGCCCTTAGTATTGTCAGGGTTGTTTGAATTTTGGAAAGAGGATAAGGAGGACCTTTAGAGGACTGGATTGCCTAGAATTTGTAGTTAAGAGGCTACAAGATCAATTTATTCATGTGATTTTATTTGCTCTGATGTATCATTATTTGTCATCCATGGATATAAAATGCATTCTCTCATTCAGTACAACGAATGCTGACTCTGTGCTGGGGCTTTCCTAGCCACTGAATGTTCCCTTTTGGTAATTATTTTAACAGGCTTTGCCATCACGATCTGGCCTTTTACCATCATGGTAATATATAACACTTATTGAATACCTATTATGTGCAAGGATCTCTACTTATGTCATCTCATTTAATCCTCACAGCACGCCCATTGCTAGATGGCTTTACCTTAATCCAGAAATACACAGCAGGTCCTCAAATAACATTGTTTCCTTATAACATTGATGTGATATATATATATATATATATATATATATCACATATTATATATATAATATATATATATTATATATAATATATATAATATATATATTATATATATAATTATATATTATATAATAATTATATAATTATATAATTATATATTATATTTATATAATATATAAATATATATATATAAAATGAAATATATAATAGGAGTCAGAATCTGTGTATAGCTGAAGCATGTTTTTTCCTCCACATAACCACCAATACAATATTGTAACATGTCCCTCAACTCCCATGTTTTTGGTGTTTGTGGTACAGAAAATACCAGACCCTATGCAATTGGTCTTTTAGTAATACACAAACAGAAAAACTTCACAGTGGAGTCTGTATGTGAGGCATGTGTGAGACAGACAGACATAGTGCTAGCATATTAACATATCTATAACCAAATTGTAGGAGCATAGGCATGCAACTTTTGTGGGTCACTGAGTCTAAATTTAGCCACATTTTTAAATTTCTTTTTACATAATTTCCCCATTTCACTGGGGATGTCTACCCTAACATAGGGTCCTATGAGCTCTTCAGTTTATTCCAATGGCTGTCAAAATAGAGAATGGTGTGATACCAGTCACTTGGGGTTGGATAACACTATTTGAATGAAAATTTGTTCACATACTTCAAGGCATTATTTCATTGAAGTTGGGAGGTGGCTAATTGGCAATTTGCTATGGAGCATTTGGGGCTAGGTCCTTCCTTTTTTCTGCCCTAGACATTAACAAATAAAAGCAGCTACAAGAATTCATGTGGTTTTTGTTTGTTTTATAGCATTAAATACAGTGGTTAAGAGCAGGGCTTGGATTATTTTCCTTTCAATTGGTTGGAGGAAGTAGAGAATTTGAAAGTAAATCCCTCTAGACAAATGGCTGCATTCATTGTCAGTCTTTGGAACACTCTAAATAAAAGAGACTGGCAGAAAGAGTTACCAGGATTTCAACTCCTGTCTTAAGAATTTAACAAAAACAAAGGTCAAATCCATCGCTGCTGTCTTACCAGTGGTGATTGATTCTTCTGGTTGAAATGGTGGTGAGCATGCAAGTGGTCTGTGTTCTCTGACCCATTTCAGGAAATACACGATTCACTGCTTCTCTGGGGCCCAGCCATTACTAACAGTAAGATACAGGCTCACAGGCTGCTGAGCAAACAGCACCTGCCTGAGTTCAGATGGTGAGGATAAGACCAGATGCTTGCTCACTCTCCTTATTATGGTGTTCTTTCATTTATTTATTTCGTTCATTTAATACTCATACGTGCCTGTTGTATGCTGGACTATAAGTACAGGAGAAACAGTGATGAACGAGACATGGTGTCAGCCCCCAAGGAACTCATGTTCTACATTCTTCTTCTATCGCCGTCTCACCATTGAACAGGTCTAATGCCCAGACAATGCCCAGACAATGAAATCTGACAGACCTGGATTCCAGAACTCTGCTGCTGATGCCTGACACTGGCCAAGCCCCATCTGCCTCAGTACGATTCCCTTTCTCCACTATAATGTGACTGTAAGGCAGCTCATGCAGCTGAAGGCTTTTGACAGTGTCTGTAGCACACGTAGCAAGGCTCCATGGATGTGAACTAGCTCCACTGTCATTGTGGTTATTGTTAGGATTATATTCTGGCTTTGGGCTGGGAGGAAAAGGAAAAGTGTTTGGAAGAAATTGGAAGAATGTGGCTGCTAACATGCTAGAGGGAAGAACCAGAGGCTCTTAAAGATACAGTTTCAGCCCACCAGGGATGAAGGTAATGCCGATCCTTTGCAAATGTGGGACTGTACTCGTATATTTCCCAATATAACTTCTTTCCCCTTCCATTTGACCTTTTTAGGTTTAAATGTTGGGTATTTAGAAAGGGAGACACACAGTGTGATTTATCCTGGGTCTTCCACCATATTAAGCACAATTGTGCTGGGCCAGGGAACTCAAATGGGGAGAAACAGAAGTAGCTCTTAGCAGGAAATATGTGTGTATTGGGTAATCCTCCTAAATATTTAGCCTAAAGAAAAAGTTGCAGAATGGTGTTTAGCTCCTTCAATATATCTTGAGTGGCACAGCTTGCTAGTGGCAGGTTAAGATACTTGAGAGAGAGAGAGCGAGAGCGAGCGAGAGAGAGAGAGAGAGAGAGAGAGAGAGAGAGAGAGAGAGAGAGAGAGAGATAGAGAGAGAGAGAGATAGATAGAGAGAGAGAGACTCATCAAGTGTACTGCTATCTTAGATATTCAAAGATGAGACTTTGACTTATAATTCAAGAAAATCAAGAAAAACAACATTCCTATGCTTTGCTCATTATAAAACACTTTAAAAACATTTGTGTAAACATCTCTCATTTATTTATTTGATGAAAATGGAAAGATTGGGATAATTGCAAATCAGATTTTACCTAAGTATGTAAAAGAGGTGTCCATGTATTATTGTTCTTTCTTTATGTACCTTGAGAGAAGTTTTAGAAGTTTGTCTCATCTTCAAAATTGGAAAGGCTGTGTTTATTGGAAATGTTTACCTGTGGAGCTGTCCAACAGTAAACACGCAGACAAAATGATAGATATAAAATTATCAATTTTTTCATTTTATTTTCCATACATTTTCATATGTCATCATTGGTCTTAGAATTATGAAATCTAGGTTTGAATTCTGGCTATCCTTCTAATAAGTGCATATCCCTGAAGAAATGATTTAATTTTCTACACATATTTCCTGACTTAGCAAATGGGAATAACTATATATTTCAGAGAGCAGTTGTGACCTTTAAATAATGTAATGTGTCAAATCTCTTAGTGCATTCTTGGTACACGAAAGGTGCTTAATAATTGTTAGTTGACATCTGAATCAGTATGTTCTTCACTTCTGGTTTCTCCATACAGCTCATTATGCTTTAGATATTAATTGGCATCCGTACTGGGATATAAGTTACACCTCAAGTTACCCCTCTCTATGGAGCTCATGATAATCATGCTGAAAATTACCAGGGAGATCATATTCTATGGCAGCCACTGAGTGTGGTGGCCCACTGTGTAGTATGACATTATCATTTATGTGGTGGCTGGGATACACCAATCAGGCGATAGAGGTGAGGCCGAAAGTGAGGGCCGAACAGTGTCCTCCTTGCCAAGCAAGGCCTGTGCGTAATGAGGGTTGTCTTGGCCTGTGCCTCGATGCCAAGTGATAATTGTGTTAAATGCTTTATCTTCTCGATTTCCTTTTGGCCAGAAATAGGAGCTAAGTGTCAACTCCTGGTTGTGCCTTTTTTGCCTTACTGGAAGGGGTACAGTTTGAGAAAAGAAGCTTCAGTGTAGGCATTTGATATACATGCAAAGTTACTGTGATAATGTAAAATTGTTGAAAGGACTTGAATTGTGCATAGGTGAGGGTTTTCATGTTAGTCTATTTTTTAATCTCATTTTTAAAATGCAAAAGTAGAATATGAGTATTGAATTATTACTGCTAAAATTTATAGAGCATTTGTTTTGGGCAGGGTACTGCTTTAAGGGATTGATTTTTATTTTACTTATTTATTTGTTAATTATAAAATATACGTAACGTAAAATCAGCCACTTAAACATTAAGTGTATAGCTCAGTAGTACCCATGTTGTATAGCCATCACACCGTCTATTCCCAGAACTCTTTTTATCTTACAAAATTGAAACTCTATACCAATGCAATACTAATTCCCCATTCCCTTCTCCCCCAGACACTGGAAGCCACCACTTTACTTTCTGTCTCTATGAATTTCACTTCTCTATATATCTCATGTAAGTAGAATCATACAGAATGTCCTTTTGTGACTGGCTTTTTTCTCTTAGCATAATGTCCTTGAGGTTCAGCCATGTTGTAGCATGTGTCAGAATTTCCTTCCCTTTTAAGGCTGAAAAATATTTCATTGTATGTATATACCATATTGTGTTTACTCACTCATCTCTGGATGGTCACTTGGGTTGCTTCCACCTCTTGGCTATTATAAGTAATGCTGCTATGTGCATAGTTGGATAATCTGTTTGAGACCCTGCTTTCAATTCTTTTGGGTTTATTGCCAGAAGTGGAATTGCGGAATCATATGTTGATTCTGTTTTTAATTTTTTGAAGAGCTGGCATACTGTTTTCCATGGAGGGTGCAATATTTTCCATTTCCATCAATAGTGAACAAGGGTTCCGATTTCTTCGCATCCTCACCAATACTTATTCGTTCATCTCTCTCTCTCTTTCTCTCTCTCTCTCTCTCTCTCTCTCTCTCTCTCTCTCTCTCTCTCTCTCCCTCCCTCCCTCTCAATAGTAGACACCATAATATGTATGATGTTCAGAGCTTTTATTTAATGCACTAACTTACTTAATTTTTTAACATGCTAGAGGGAGCGCATATTTTTATCTTGATTTGAAAGAAGAGCAAACAGAAATAGAGGTGTTGGCTAGTAAGTAGTGGAGCTGGGATGTGAACCCAGGCAATGTAGCTCTGGGGTCTGAGTTCCTGCTACCCTGTTATCACAGCCTCTCTCATTATACAGTCATTGCAGCAAACTGAAACAATAGAGAAGTGTTTGTGATAACAGCTGACCTGTTCCCCTAGCTTCAATATCACGCATGCCTTAGAATTAATCTCTGATAAATTTGATGTGTTTGCTTCTAAACATGGATGTATTTGTATGTTTATATATACTGTGGGGGCCAAAAAATGTATACAAGTGGACACTTTGGTCAGTGTTGCCCAAGCAGTAGTTTGCCATAATCAGCAATATCTGGACGCTGATGGCAAGCACTTTAAGAACCTCTTGTAACTGCAGAAGTCAAACGTGACTTGTCTTCCTCTTTTGTTATTGGTATATATTGAGTATTACAATTTTTTAAAAATTTTCATTGGGGAATATTGGGGAACAGTGTGTTTCTGTTCCCCAATTACTTGGAGCCCATCAGCACCAAGTCATTGTCCTTCAATCTAGCTGTGGAATAGGCGCAGCTCACTGGCCCATGTGGAAATCGAACCGGCAGCCCTGTTGTTAAGAGCTCGCGCTGTAACCAACTGAGCCATCAGGCTACCCGAGTATTACAATTTTAATACAGTTTTCCTTTCTTAAAATGTGTATACAATTATTTTTGGCACCCTCTGTATATATGAATTTATTTTTTAAAAGGGTTCATGCTTTGCACTTTGTTCTGGTACTTCTTCTGCCCCACTTATTTATTAAGAGATCTTTCTAGATCAGTACATATAGAGGCATCTCATTCTGACGAATGACTGCATTTGGCAGAAACTTAATTTGTTAATCATTTCTATATTGGTATAACATTGAAAAGTGGATTGGCTTCAAGGAACATTCTTATGTGTGTATTTCACACTAGGTTTGTTTTGTTTTGTTCTCCTGCAGAATAAGCTCCTAAAAGTGGAATATCTGGGTTAAAGGGTGTATATATTTTATGTTTGGTCCTAGAGTTAAAAGCTGACTCACACAGACCTGAGTTGAAAGAAGACCTAGCCAGATGAAAGACCCTGGCTGCTTCGTATTTGTTAAACAAGCGCAGTCCTGGGAGAAGACTCCAGAACTGAGCAGATGACTGGAACCCAGCCTGGGAGAGGTTTCAGCTGGGCAAGGCCCTGTGCAGGGGGTCCAACAAATCAGCTAAATATGTGACCCGATGCATGTGTCCAAATTACCCAGAGCTTTCTTGCTGTGAAATTTCTTTCACGTGGGCAACTGGAAGAGGTTATGGTCATAGTTAAAAGAAATAGAAGAGAGAAGCCTATCTTTTCGTTGGAAGTATATAGCTTAATTTGATCTTTTGGCTATTTCTAACTTAAGTTGAGTAAATAGGCTATCATGTAAAAAACATTATCAGAGAGAAATTACTACTAAATAAAAATATTTGAATTAAGCTGTCAAACTTATATACACACACGTGTGTGTATGTATGTATGTATGCATGTACATATTTTAATGCAAGACATCCGATATTTTTGTTTGATTTTAAAATTCTCGAAGTAATTTTAGATCCTGTGCCTTTGGATTTATGTTAATGTTCATGATTTTTTTTCATTGTGTATACAGATAACTTCTTGAATATTTTTCCCTTAATAAAGAAACAAGTATGCTTTGTGAAAATCTTATTATACTTAAAAGAGTTATTTTTAAGGTACTGTTTATAAAATTCCTGAATCCCTTATTGTTAGTATCATATAAATCACTTGGTGCATGCTTGCTTCCTTCAGTGACTCATTCATACTGGGTATACTTATTATGTGGCAAGACAATGTGAATAATGATTAAGATTCATTCATTCAAAAATGTTTACTGCATGCTTGCTCTGTGCCAAGCATTGTTCTAGTCTGTGGGGCCACAGCAGTGCATAGAGCCCACGTCCTGCTCTGGTGGGTTGTCCATTCTCAAGATCTCATTCTAGAATAAAAGAGACGAGGGTGTGAATCCAGGCCCAGCACTCAGTTCCCATATAACCCCAGCAAGCCATTTCACACTGATGTTCCTGGTTCCATGTTCACAAAATGAAGAAAATAATACACACACACCAATCAAACAGCTCGTACATGTAAGTCATGTGCCATAGAACATGGCTAAAGTAAGCTTTCAGTAATCTTTGGTTATTCCTTTCATTCTGTGACAAGTCCTGTGTCATATCCTGGGAATATAGTGAACTGACATACTCACATTTTAATGGGGGCAGTTGAGATGTTATAATCACACATATATCTTTTCCTGACATTCGGTTTATTATTTTCCATTTAATCCTTCCCTATCCCACCTCTTCTTCTTAATGCTCTCCTTACCTGTCCGTCCTTTTCTACACTTCTTACAACCATCTAGAACCTAGCTCCATGTGTTCCCCTTTTACACATTTCAAACCTCTTATCTTCTGTGCAGACGAGTTCCTCACCCTTTGCCACACACCCCTGTTTGTCTCTGTTTCCCCGTCTTAGCTCTGCTCTTCTTTCTCCCTTGGTGTGAGTCCTGCCTATCCTTCAAGGCCCCACCTACTGTTACCAGGACCCCTCTCTGAGATGCTTTCTCACATGAATCTCTCCAAAGATGTTCTTCCCTGAACCCCTATGATAGTAAGACTTAGATTTCCCTATTTTAGCCATTAGCTACTGTTTAGAATTATTCCCTACTTATTTCATGTATCTTCATTGTTTTCTTCCCATGTAGACTGCCCATGTATGTATTATGCTTAGTGAATATACGGTGGTTTGTTGGTTGATCTAGGGTGGGTCTAATGAATACATTTTCTTCCTCTGAGATGAACCTAGTGCTGTTTCGGGGCTATCGTGTTTCCCCGAAAATAAGACCTAGCCAGACCATCAGCTCTAATGCGTCTTTTGGAGCAAAAATTAATATAAGACCCAGTATTATATTATATTATATTATGTTATGTTGTGTTGCGTTGCGTTGCGTTGCGTTGCGTTGCGTTGCGTTGCGTTGCATTATATTATATTATATTATATTATATTATATTATATTATATTATATTATATTATATTATATTATATTATAGACCCGGTCTTATAGTATATTAAAATAAGACCAGGTCTTATATTAATTTTTGCTCTAACAGACGCATTAGAACTGATGGTCTGGCTAGCTCTTATTTTCGGTGAAACACGATAGAAGGATGTGGGGCTACAGCTTACAATTGACTCTCAAGTTCAGTGAGGCATTGTTAGTGAAGTGACCGTTGGCCTCTATTGGAGTTTTACCATCGGTCTTCGAAAGATGGGAGCCGCCCAGTGTGGTTCTCTTGGGCTGTCTGGTTGACACTTTCTGGTTGGCAGAGGAAGTCCCTGCCTTTCTAAGGAGCATCCTGTGAAGTCAACATTCTCTCGAGAAGCTCTGGGTCAGGACCCAAAACAATCAATGTTGCCCCTACCCTCCAGGGGATGTTATGAGAACTGGGGCCTGCCAGGAATCAAGATGCCGAGGAGAGGGCAGGTTGCCCAGGCATGAGTGCCCGTACTTTCAGGTCATTTCATGGTTGCTTTTAGGAAAGTTTGCTGGATCCAGTTTCTGTGGCTCTCACCAGGGGAAGCATTATACGAGACAACAAGGAGCAGATGTATTTACATGCAGAGCTTCATAATAATTCCACTCCCAATTCCTGACTGTCGGGTGGTGAGATATTTGGGAGAACATTTTCAGTTTGAAGAAAGGAATTATTGTTTAGTCTGAGATTTGAGCCTGCACTTTCCTTTCATGTGGTTTCTGCTTGAGAGTTCTTAGACCAAGGTTAAATGAATGTTGAGGCACTTTGGGGACTATACAAATCAATGAATGAAAGACAAAGGTATAAATATCATAATTACTTTTATTTCTTCCCATTTACTCTTTTTTTTTCTTTTTTAATCCTGTATCTCCTGACATTGGATTATTTATAATACCAATGTTAACTGACTATTTCGAGTGACATAGCATTAAAATGTTAATTTAAATTTAATATGAAGTTCATGGTACTTATGAAGAGCATCTCTCATCATTATTATTATGTTTCAGATATATTGCAGCAAATGAATTTTAATGGTTTAAATTCATATCTTCTTCACCTTTTCTTTATATAGACATTAAGTAACATCTCCGAATGTTTGACATATAAATGTTGCCTTACAATTAACAGAACAGTTATGCTGCTGTTTACATAGTTATTTAAGATTCCTGGAAGAGATTAAAGAGAATTTTATGGGTTTTTTTGTTTGTTTGTTTTTGCCAGACTTCATTGTTCAATGTAAGTAGATTTAAGTGGGCCTCATATTTTCTTCCAGATATAAGGGAAAGGTGCCTAACAGAGCAAGACTTTTAACATTATTCTTATGAGAGCTGCCAAAAAGCTCAGTATTTGTTAGTAAGTTTTCACATATCTAGCTAATAGACTTGCCTTCTAGTGATGAGTCACAAAGTGAAGAAACTCAGTTGCTTGTACAATGAGTGGCTTTGGTTTGGGATTTCATTGAGGGCATTCAGTTCATTGTTGATCACAGAGTCATGCACAATGAGACCTTAATAGGCTGGAGACTAGATGACGTGGGAAATTTGGGCTCTTGGGCCAGTTTTTACCTAACTCTCCAGCCTCCCTCCAGAATACTTTGTTCAGGGAAATGTAGATGGATGGCCTCAGTAGAACATGATGGGAGTGGGAAAATGTGAGGTTAAAGGAAAAACTCACAATTCAGTCTAATGCCTTTTTTTCTTCTTGCCTTGATCCATTGAACTGTTGTTTCAGGGCCTTGTCCCTGTTAGCACAGAAAATTTGTATTTAACAGCAAATATTTTAGAGTTAGTGCAACTTTTTGTTTATTTTATTTTATTTATTTTTTTCCCTCCCTCCCTCCCTTCTTTCTTCCCTTTCTTTCTTTTGCTAAAATAGAAAATTTGAGTGTGAGAATTCTTTCATCATAGCAAAAGTAATAAATAAATACTCTACCTGGTCTCTGAAATACAATGCTCTTTTCCCCAGGTCTTTGCTATTTTTTGAACTCTAGTAGCTGAGCATTGAATTCAACATTCTAACTAATCACTGAGTCACTTTCACACTACTGGGAAATTAGCTTTTATTTTTCTCATTTGCCATATACTGTAGATATAAAAAATATTTAGGGACCAACTTGAATTTATAAACTTTTATAGGTGGAATAATATCACACATATATTAACAACTGGTATGTTTATTTAAAAATAATGTTTTTCCTATTCACTTTCATGAAATAATTTATTCAAAGCCTACTGTGTATCTTTGACATCATGTCTTTAATGTCCCTAGAGCTCTCTTTGAAGCCATCTTCTAGTACAGTGTGCCATAGTATAATTTCTTCACTCCCATCTAAATTGCCTGAACTTTCATGTTTTTAGCATTCACATTATGAAGCTATTTCTAAATTTTATCTCAGGCCCTAACACACATTTCAGACTTTATTTTTGGCTGTCTATAGGTGTACATTGGAGATTTCCAAAATATATCCATTTTCTGTACTATGCTTAAAAGAGATCTTTAAGAGTCTTATTTACAGTGGCATCTAATATCAACAATTGTGAAGTCACAACCCTATAAATAATGACTAAGTTTTTTATTAAATTTTTTTGCTTCCTTAAAATAGCATATTCCATCAGCTGACTTTTTTAAGCATCCAAAACTATCATGAGATTGTTTCAGATTTGACTGTTTTCATTCAAAGAGTACTTTGTTCAAAATGAAGAACTTGCGAGAGTATTCTGTAAATAAGAGACTGTGTAAGGACTTGTATATGTGGCAATTCTCTCTTTGGGGTGGGGGAGAGAGAAGAAATCCAAAGTATATGTGGCATAGTAATTAACCAAAGGGTTTCTTCCTTTTTGCACATCTACTAGCAATATTGATTATTTTCTTGTTATCTATTCACATATGTTTTTTAAAGGTGAAAAAAAGTAGTTGCAAAGATATGTTTAACTGGAAGAATGGTGAATTTAAATAGTCTAACGATTATCATATGGTGCTTGTATAATCTCAATGGTTAATATATGGCAAACCAAGAATACAATGCCATCAGAATCTAAAACTACAGAATTAATGGAAAAGTAGGTCTGAATTCCCGGACCATACGGAAAGAAAAACTAATGATCATACAAGATTTCCATTAATCTTTACTTCTCCTATATAGATCTATCTCTTGACCTTTTGTAGCTTAATTTCCATTTAAAGTGGTATCAAGTATTGTGGTGATATGACATAGGAAAATTCACACAAAATCTGAACATTTTCTTAGAATGATCTGGTAAATTTGGAAAGAGGAGTTTTATAAGAGAAAAATTTTACTAGAAATAACCACATTAATTCTCCTCTCTTGAGACCTTTTCTGGCTTCTAGCAAGAGAAACGTGTCTGAAGATACTAAGGAAAGAAAGTAAGTGGGCAGGTTGTGATAACAGTTAACTTGACAATTGTATAGCTCTGTAGTTTTCAAGGAACTTTTGTGAGTGTTATTTAATTCCATCGTCACAATAACCTGAGATATAGACTAAGGACTTGGAGGGACTCCCTCCTCTTTCTCATTCTCTATTTTCTTTTTAACACATATGGAAACTGAAGCTATAAGAGGTTAAGCAGATTGGCCCAGGTCACTATGTAGAAGATGGGAAAACAGGAACCAGGGAGAGAGCGCTTTCCCTTAAAGGGGGTTGCTTTTCTGGGTAGAGGAAAGATACTGGTACAGTTGTGCTGGGGTTCCCCCCCATCCCCTCAAGTCCTATTTCTTACTCATTCCTTCTAGGGACATGTAAAACATAGTTATGAATGTGCTTTAGAGGTTATTATCCTAGAAATGCTTCCCATGAGTCATTACTTTTTGAAGAAGGGCAGTAAATTCTTACCCTTTCTATATGTTCCTCTCTGTCTTTTTATTCTTGTACATAATAAGAATGCAGGTACACTTAAGAACAAAGGAGACATCAATAAATTTTTTAAATGAACGCTGTCAGAGTCAATCCAACTGTGAATTGCCAGGGTTTAATATCTCGTTCTGAAAGAGTTCTGAATTTAGGTTGTTTAGTAACACCTCCCCCCCTCAATCTTTCAGATTGAAAAATATTGTTTTTTAGAAATAATATTGGGAAAGAGATAATTTGCTGACGTTCATTTGAGATCTGTGTCACATTTGTTAGAGACCTTTATATATGATTTTCTGTATGTTTGAATTTTTCATGTATAGTTTGAGGACCATATAAAACTTTCTAGACCATAAAATACCCACTTTGTTAAGACATAGTCTTG
The DNA here is from genome assembly GCF_964194185.1 of Rhinolophus hipposideros. Taxonomy (NCBI): domain Eukaryota; kingdom Metazoa; phylum Chordata; class Mammalia; order Chiroptera; family Rhinolophidae; genus Rhinolophus; species Rhinolophus hipposideros. The sequence goes on from NC_138052.1 coordinate 45,839,135, forward strand.
AACTTCACATGTGCAATCTGGTTGATAGTCTTGGATGAATTTATTAAATGTCACAAATATTTATTGAATTCTGAATATAAGCTTAAAGTGGAGCTGGTGATACAGAGATGAGCTTTTTCCCTTAAAGGGGGTTAACACCCTGATAGTAGGCATAAGAAGAACAAAAGTAACTCCAGGGCCCAGGAGAATGAATCAATGCAGAAAGAGAAATATTAAAGGGAGCCCTTCAGGGGTTCAGAAGGAGTGTCCACATCAGGTTGAGGGTATCAGGACAAGCCTTACATTTTGGGATGGGTCCTGGAGGAAGTATGGTATTTTGATGGTGATAAATGGAGGTTTGATTGTGATAAATGGATGGTGATAAATGGAAGAAATAGTGTAAGCAAAGGCATGGAAGCAGGAAAGTACAGAGTATATTTGGGAAAAAAGACCTGAGGTCAGAATGGCGGAAGAAAATAGAGTAGGTGATTGTAGGCATGGCATTTTCCAAAAAGTAATGAATGTACTTCTGACCGTTAGGTCAATTTTGATTTTCTTGGGGAATTAGGGAGAAAATTCCTTTCCCTTAAAGGATTTTTGAGGGAAGGAAAAAAGGAAGATGCTAGTTGTCTTTTGAACTTAGAGATATTTTAGCTTAGGTGAGCAAAAAACTTAGTACCTATTTTGGCTACTGGTACAATGCTACTACATTTCTACTATCTCAAACTCCATTTGACAAAGAGATGAGTCCTTTATTGTATCTTGACCTCTTTCCTTTTTTCCAGAATCTTCTTGCTAGCTAGGACTCAGCATGCAGAAGGGATACAGAAATCTCTGGCTGTTGCTCTGTTTCCTCCAGCCAATCCTCTATTATCCTTCAAAGATATACTTTCAAATTCCTTTCAAATTGATTTAGCAAGAGTTTTAATACTTGATGATGCTTTATTTAAGGTGTGGTTTGACACAAGGATATTTGCATTTTTATAATCAATTAATTCCTTATCCAAGGTGGAGTGTTTTGTTTTGTTTTGTTTCTAGTAGAATTTTCAGATACTGGCAGCAAATTTCTGGGAATTTGGAACCGGAATGGGCTTTGGAGTCAGATTCACCTACATAAAAATCTGACCTCCCACCTCAATAAGAACCTTTCTGAGACCCACTTGACTGGTGAGACAGAAATACTTACCTCATTGGGTTGCTCTGGTGTTTGTAACTTGCACATGAAAGGCTTTAATACATCCTAGCTCCTTCCTTCTTTCCTTTCTCACCATGAGCATTAGAAGTGACAGTGTTGTCTGCTTTGTCATGGGTAAACTTATCCAAGTTCTCACCCTGTGATTAGGAAGCAGCCATGCTTCTCTTTAAGCAGGAAACCCTCCAACTCCCTGTTGTTGCTCCAGACACTTTTCAGGTGTCCCTTCAGCTTTGAAGGGTTTCTGCTGCCCATCCACTTGGCATCTCACTCCTTTGAAACCCAAAGGCACCTTGATCGTATTTATGTCATGTGTGTTCCTGAGTTGTGTTTATTTGTATATTTATTCTATCCCACTTCTTGACTGGAGGTTCTAAATTGCACATTCCTTAAAGGCATCTTTCCATTTCCTATGGTACCTAACACAGTGCGTTGCATTAATTAAATCTTGGGGTTGAAATAAATTGATCTGATGCTTTTGTAATATTCACATATGAGGTGTGATAAAAAATAGTTATTGTTTAAGAAAAAATTATTACAGTAAAAGACACATTTCCATTAATCCCCCTCAAAACACTCGCCCTCGCTTCAAACACACTTATCCCATCATTCTTGCCACTCTGGAAGTCCTGTTTCATGAGTGTCTTTAGTTGCACTATCGTGGCTGCCTTGCTGTCCTGAATCGATTCAAAACGTTTACATTTCATGGTCATTTTGACGTTGGGGAAGAGCCAGAAGCTGCCCGGTGCCACATCCAGTGAATAAGGTGGATGAGAACACACCATAATGTTGTTTTTTTGGCAGAAATTACCATATACCAGAAGCAATGTGTGACACGGAGCCTTTCCCCCGTGATCACAAAATGCGGTGAATGCTGCTGCCTAGTGCCCTCCAATGGAAAGGCAGGGATCTTCAATATGGGAAGTGGTGCATCCAACCTTAGTAACAGTGTGACAAGTTTCGACTTGTTCAGTGCAGTCAGTCAGGTGTGAGCTATGGTTGAGAGAAGTTGTGTTTTAAAGTGTGCCGCCAATCATCCTCCGTCATGACAACCCTCCTTGTCACACATCATTTATGGCAATTTCTGTCAAATAAAAGCATTACAGTGTGTCCTCATCCACCTTATTCACCGGATCTGGCACCGAGTGACTTCTGACTCTTCCCCAAAGTCAGAAAGGTAAACATTTTTACCTTTGACCATGAAAGGTAAACATTTTGAATCGATTCAGGACAGCGAGGCAGCCACAACAGTGCAAGTAAAGACACTCATGAAACAGGACTTCTAGAACTGCTTCAGAAAGTGGCAAGAATGATAGGATAAGTGTGTTCAAAGTGAGGGGGAGTATTTTGAAGGGGTTTAATGGCAATGTGTCTTTTACTGTAATAATTTTTTTAAAATTTAAACATTCGCCATATTGTTTTATCATACCTCATGTAAACAGTAACCAAGACTGGTTCTTATTTTTCTGTGGCCCGAGGCAAAGTTAATCACCACCCCATCTGTTTATTCATCTACTACAAAACATCTTCAATGTGTCTAGAAACATCACAGCCAAATAGACCTCGTGGATTGATTTTTCCCTGTTCTCTATAGCAAATGCAGAATTATTACCATGGAATTGGAGCCTTCCCTGTTGGTTTCTGCACATTCCCTACCACCCGGTACTTATTACACTTCAGCCTACACCCTGTGATTCAACCAGGCAGATTGGCTAGATGTACTCCCCTTCACAAAGGGGATAAAAATATCCATTGTCAGCTGACATAACAGGTGGCTTTCTCTTAGCATCTAGAATTCCATAAAAAATGTTGGCACAGTATACCACATAAGGTCATGGCCTAATCTGGGAAACAATTTTGAGCCAGCCCCAGTACAATTGTGACTCTCATCTATTTATTTCTTTGATGTTAACTCATTATTTAAATTAAAGTTAATATGTATTTATTGGCACTATTGAATATTCATTGCTGGTATGCTTGTTGATCTCTGGTTTCTGAACACAAAGACTACTGGTGAATTCTGGTTAAACAGTTTCCTAGTACAGATGTTCCCATAGTTCAGTCCTCCTATTTTATTAGGCAGGAAATGAAAACTCCTTAGGTAGACACAAATTTCTCAGCTTTAATTTGGTACCTTTTAAAAACAAATTTAATTCACAGGACTTATGTTTGCATGCATGTTTGAGCTTGAAAATACAGAAATAGAATATTTTAAATGGCTTCCAGAAAAGGCAGCACAGATGAACTAAAATTTACTGCCCTTCTAAACCACAAAGTCATAAATACCTTAAACGAAATGCCAATTCAATGGAGTTGATCACAGAGGGTCCTGGGAGGCAATCAGTAAACTATGCACACAGTTTGATAGTAATAGTGAAACTAAAGGTGGTGGTTACCAGGGGTATTGCATAATGTAAGCATTGGTTGAGTCTTTTTTTCTTTCATTCAAAGAGTATGAGGAAATTGATTTTCACACCTGTTTAAGATCAAGTGACATATAATATTAAAAATCAGTTTAGGAAAAATTAAAGAACATAGAAATATTTAATAAATATATCTTTGACTACAACTAAGAGAAAAGATAAATGAATTGCCTGTCTACTATAGTACTTTATTCCCTATAATTTCAGTATCTTCACAAAATGTGTAAGTGCTAAAATGATATTGGTCCATTGGTAGAAGCAATAGCTTTAGTTTAATCCAAGTCTTTATAGCTTTAATAAGTAAAAAATCACCCAGATCAACCTGCTGACATATATAGACTTTTTTAGAAGGAGCACATAGTCAAATAACATTTTTGACCACCCAGAATGATGCAATGCTAGTATTCAGAGAGTTTAAATTAAGAATTCAGATATGTTTGGTCCCAGGGAGCAGAGAAGAACAAGTAACATGTATTTATACATGCAGTGTGGTTATTGGATATAAATTAAGTTGAATTCCTTACCCTCATGAGTTAATATCAAGAATGGAAAAATCTGATCTAGTGAAGTAGGTTCAGGGTTCTGGCTGGTTCGGTGTTCATAGGGAAATGGAGTCTGGGATTTGACCTTGGTTGTCACTCCTTCGGATTTGGACAATATTTGACTCTCAGCTCCAGCTTCTCAGACCTGGATAGGTCAACATTCAAGAAAAAGTTTCCTATAATGCTGTAATTTCAGGGAATTTTGGGGGGGGCACTAAACAGCTTCCAAATTGACATGAAACACATTACAGCTAATTTATTTCAGGAATTTACATTTTGTGAAATGTATAGAATATTCTATATAGGTCAAAGGGACTGGAAAAGATTTCCCATTCCTCCACTTCAGCGTTCCCGTGTAATGAGCTGGTAACAATGATGTCCCATTCTATTGCAGGAAAAACAGAAGCTCAGAGTTCTGACTTCTCTGATTAGTCAGCTGCTGCTCATTGGGTTCATTCCCCTGTGAATGTCCAAGTGAAGTTTGTGACACCATGATATTTTGTGGACTATCTTATTTTGAGGAAAAAGAAGTAAACTGTATACCTAGGTACACTGCAGGTAGAGAGAATGTGGACCCTCTCTCTGTATTTGAAACTTTCTCTTTCCATCAGCCCCACTGAATCACCCTGATTTAGATGGCTATTTGTGTTCTCTTGGTGAGGGATTCAAACGACTATTGGGTACTCGAGTATTTGTAACATTTATGGAAAGTAAGCACAAGGAATGATTGATTATCAATGGGCATGTAAGTAGATCAGTATCTGGGCATTGATTCTGAACAATTAAAAAACAGAAAGAATAATTTAGCTAAATAATGCCTTGATTTTACAAGAGATTTTAATATTTGTGGATATGCCAGATTTCACTGAAGTCTGTGTCTCCATTGTTAACCGAAGAAGAGATTCAGGCTATAGTAAAGAGCAAAAAGCGGTTATTTGAGCAAAAGGATTGCAATCAGAGAGATGCATTCAGGTAGCAACCCAAACTGAGCTCTGGAGAGAACAAAGAAAGGGAGGGTTTATAAAGGCAAAAACCACAACGTGTAATTCTTTCATGCAAATTAAGGCTTGCTGGCTGGTTAACAGTGATTGGTTAGCTCCAATATGTAAATGAGGAAGGCAAAACCTACAGGGTGGAAGTAAAATCCATATATGTCTATGCAGAAGTTGTCCCAGGATGTTTAAGACTCAGCCTTGAGCTGAGTGTACCAACAGGTTAGCAACTTAACAGCAGCTCTGAGAACTGAGGCACAGGATGTAGATAAGTCTCACTTCTTTAATAGCGTCCCAAGTATATTTTAAGTGACTTTCTTAGCAATGTTTATCCCATTTAATTTTCTCCATTATCACCATGCACTGGGCAGCAGCCTTTCAACATCTTTCATCTGTGACCTGGGCCAGAGGTGTAACTCAGAGGCTCATAAGGCCCTATTCTCTTATGGATGTCAGTTAGAGACCTAAGTTTATGGAGTTAGTGACCTAAAGTCATGGAGTTTAGGCAGGTGAGCCTCATCTGTGAGGTGGTTATGTTCTGTCCACTCGATGGTCTATATCCAAGTCTATCTCTACTTCTTAATCACAGCATTTTATTGACCTGGGGCCTGAGATAAGGAGTGAAACAATAAACCTTTTTCATTTATTTGTGCAGTGGAATTACAGAGAACTGTTATGGTTTGAAATTAAAATGGGAAAGAAAAAGAAAAAAACTTGTTAAATGGAAGTCAAATATGTTTAAGGGAGTTGTTCTCAGTCTCTTAGAGAAGCCAAGGCAAAGATTTAAGAAGTTCTACGTTACTTGGAGCTGTTCTTAATTAAGGCACCTTTGATTTCAGTCCTTCCCCTTAATCCTATTTTCCCTCCAACTTGAAAATAATAAGCAATTTATGCTTATAGAAGGCTTTAGTCACTTAAAAGTTTATGTCTTTCAAAAATGCAACTTCAAAAATGTCTAATTCCACATTGCTACAGAAAAATATGCCTGAAAAGACTGATGTGGTGTGGTGTGATATGCATGTATGCTTTTGGAATAATGTGTCTAGTACAGGGGTCCACAAATAGTGTCCAATCAAATCTGGCCTCCTGCCAGTTTTGTACAACCTGCGAGATAAGAATGATTTTTCTGTTTTTTAAGTGGTTACATTTTAAATGGTTATGTAAGTACTTACATAATATTTTCAATTTTGCCTATTGGCCCACAAATCCTAAAATACTTACTATCCGGCTCTTCCTGAAAAAGTTTGCCAACCCCGTAGTCTAGGGATAATGTCACAGGCATCTGTCCTGATTTTGATTATAAGAAATATTCAGACCCTTTGTGCCACTTTTAAATTACTCCTCCAGGTTATCAAAACTATTGTCTTCTACTAGAAATGTCTCATCTTTCTGTAGTCTTTTCAGAGGTCAATGAAGGACCCGGAAAAGTTTGGTGCAAGATGTTAAAAAATCCACCAGTAGTCCTCACAATGTATTTTGGAAGAGTACAGGAGAAGAGAATTACAGAATGTCCTCCCACATTAAGGAATTGGCTCTAGGCTTCACGTTGACTAGAACATTCCTTAAATGTTTGCTTCCATCATTAAATACTTTGGGCGCCAGTTTTCTCTTCAGTATTCTGTACTTTTGAATGCCTCAGAGAGAGAACCTCAGTTGTAAGCTGATTCTCCTGTGGAGCAGACAGATTAATGATAGACCGCCAGGGTAGGCAGTCCTCCTGCATTCAGCGAGCTGTTGGAGTGGAACCAGGAGCGGAACCAGGGAACAGAGGCAGTGTTGTTTGTTTGTTTGAACAGCTGTATTGAGGTAAAATTTACATACTATAAAATCCATCCATTTTAAGGGTACCACTCAATGATTTTTAGTAAATTCACAGAGATATACAAGCATCACCACCCAATTTTAGAACACTTATATCACCCCAAAAAGAATATTTGTTCCTGTTTGCTGCCACTCCCCTATCCCTTTTTACCCGCAGCCCCAGGCAGCCACTGTTTTATTTTCTCTCATTGACTTGCCTTTTTCTGGACAGTTTATGAGTGTATAAATGGAATCATCCAGTATGTGTTCTTTTGCAGTTTTTGCAGCTGACATTTTACACTGGCATAATGTTTTAAGTTTCATGTATCTTGTTAGCATGTATCAGTACTTCGTCTGAACAGATATATCTCATTTTGTTTATCCATTCACCAGTTGGGTGAACATTTACATTGTTTGTGGTTTTGGCTATTCTGAAAAATGCTGCTATGAACATTCACATACAAGTCTTTGTGTGGACATATGTTTTTATTTCTCTTGGGTAGAGATCTAAAAGAGGAATGGCTGGACCATATGGTAAATTTATATTTAAATTTCTAAGAAAATATCAAACTTTTCCAAAGTGGCTGTACCATTTTATAATTCCCACCAGCAATATGTGAGGATTTGTATCTCTACATTCTGGAAAACACTTGGTATTATCTTTTTGATTAAACACATTCTAAAAGGTATGAAGTGGTATCTCATTGTGACTTTAATTTTTATTTCGCTCATGAATAATGATGTTGAGTATCCTTTCATATGATTATTGCCCGTTCATTTAGTATCTGTAGTGAAATGTCTGCTCAGAGTTTTTGCCCATTTTTAATTTGGGTTTATCTTATTATTGAGCTTTAAGAGTTCTTTACATATTATGGATACAAATTCTTTATCAGATATATGACTTACATTTTATCCCACTCTGTGGCTCGTGTCTTTTCTTAATGGTGTCTTTGAAGGGCAGTGCATCTTGAGACATGAATTGTGAATTCATGACATGAAGTAGTTTCCAATATTTTTCTTCATATTTTTTCAGTTTTTTAAAATTTTCAATTACAGTTGACCTTCAATATTGTATTAGTTTCAGGCGTATAATGCTTAGATATTTATATAATTCAAAAAGTGATCTTTTATCCAAACCGACGTTTCTAGAGGCTTATGGAACTCCTGCAATGAATCAGTGGTTGGGTTGGTGATAGTGTCACACCTTGGGTAGGTTTTAATATTTTGGGTACCCACATAGTGCTAGAGCTCTAGCCAGCTCCAGGTTTACCTCATGCCTAAACTGTTTACTTCCCAGTTTCTACGAAGGGTGTAGCTGTCAAAGGTGACTTCAAGGAGATCAGTAAAGGAGAGGAAGTTATCTTGGATGGTTGGTTTCATCCTGAACATTGCCTAAGGGTTTCATCTTTTCAGGGCAAGGAATGGGATGGCTCCTTTTCCATTTCTCTCCTTTCCTCTCCCTACCTCCTCCAGCACTTATCCCTTTAAAAAAAATGTGTTTTCCCCTCAAGTCTTTATGATGTAAAAGGAATGATAGGGAGTATTGGGGGGAAATTGAACCTGAAAATAAAACCTAGCCGGACCATCAGCTCTAATGCGTCTTTTGGAGCAAAATTAATATAAGACGCGGTCTTATTTTTCTATAAGACTGGGTCTTATATAATAAAATGTAATATAAGACTCGGTCTTATTTTACTATAAGATCAGGTATAATATAATATAATATAGTATAATATAATATACCGGGTCTTATATTAATTTTTGCTCCAAAAGACACATTCGAGCTGAGGGTCCAGCTAGGTCTTATTTTGGGGGAAACACGGGAAGTAGCTATGGATGTCTCCAGAAGCAGGTGGCACTATTAACCAGAAGATGCCATGGTACTGAGTTTTGGTTAAGACCGTGGACCCTGCCGCTTACAAGCCATGCAAGCTCAGGCAAGTCGCGTGATCTCACTATATCCCTTCCACAGCTCTGCAATGGGAATCATAATAGTATCTGCTGGTGGTGAGGGTTAATGAATTAGAACATGTAAGATGCTTAGAAGTGTATGTGTTGGTAATCACTCAATAAGTGTTAGCGATTGTTGTTGGTCGTGTTAAATGATAGGTAGAGTGCTACTGTACAAAAAGGACAGTCTTTAGCATCTGACTTCTTCAGTGACATCTTGAGTTTGGTTTCCTGCTTCTGTATATGTGACCTCAGACAAGCTGTCTTGCTCTCTGTGCCACAATCTCACTTGTTTAAGGAAAAAGAAAATAACAGCTACCTAGAAGAGTTGGTATGGTAGCTACAATGGAATTATAGTGGCGGGAAAATAGTAGGTGGTCAGTAGATTTTTTGTTGTTGTTGTTGTTTGCTTGCTTGTTTTTGATGTTAAGGAGGCAATGATTAATAGAACAAAAGAATCCTGTGATGTTCTGGGGAGGGAGAGAGCACAGCACACGTTGGAGAAGGAGGGGAAGTGAGAATCAGGACGTTGTAGGGGAGATTGGCTTTGGACAGATGGTGAAGGGTCGTCCAGGCAACAGCAGGTCCAGATCTGATGTTTCAGGGTAGACACACACTGGACTAGTGGGGACCAAGTTAGGAATCTAAAGGTGGGATTATTGAAAGCCTTGAAGGCCAGGCTCAATTCATAACAATATTTTCAGTGTTGTTCTTTTAAGAACCTCAATCTGGCTAGAAATGGGCAAAATAGTAGAGGTGGAGACCACTTCCAGGAACACTGCAGGCTTTAATTATTTACCTCTTTAGAAAGAAGTCCTACTCTTTAGACTTGGTTATGAGAAAATCTCATGTGTATGCAATTCTTTCACTTAAGACATGCTTGCTTCTTTATCTATCTCTTTCTTGGCACTGCTACCCCAGTTAACCCGAGGTTCTACATGATCAAGCTTTAACAGCTCCAGGAAATAATGTTACTGTAAAACATGCAATGGAACAGAGAGAGAATGTATATTTGTTATATTAGCCATTACATCCCAAATATGTACAAGTGATTACAAGGAACCACTTGAGAATCATTTGCTATGTGATTGTGTATCTCTGTCTTGAATTACATAGTATCGATGTTCCAGGAACGGTTTTAAATACATTCTATTTTTGTAATTTGAATTGTTTTGCCGTTAATGTATGCCATCATTTCTCAGTGCTTTGAGCGACTGATTTGCTATATAGTAACTCTAGTTCTAAATTTCTTAGTTTGCCTCCCCCGCATACCCACCTCCCACTTCCCCTTCTCTTTATACATTGTCAAACTTTTAAAAAGTCTATGATCAAGGCTTTGACACTGTGATACATACTTTTGTAATAATTATTTCTTATTGTTTGTTTCTCAAAATGTGAACATTGATAACCTTTTTCTTTGAAAAGGCAAAGAAGTATAAATATACAGTTCATGCTGATAAGTGTTTGATTATGTTGGAATCCTTTATTCCCAAGTCCTTTTCAGGTTCAGAAAGGTACCAAAATGGGCCCAGCCACCCTCAGCTCCCATCCCCATGGCCCTTCCTCTGCTGTTCCACTAACATGGTGCTGGGACCTCCAGGCTCTTTCCCGTTGTGCTGGAGCCACTGACACCCTGTCCATTTCTCCCTCCTCTATGTTGCTGGAAAAGTCTTCAGAGGATTTGGACATTGGGGAAACTACTGGGCTAAATGGAACGTAGGTTTGCATTCTGTCGGGTCCTCCCCTGCAACTCCACCTCACCATTCCTCACCCCAGCCCACCCAGAGAAGGGACAGGGTGTAACGCCATCTTCATCTTAACAAGAATTCCAGATCTACTGTGGAAGGACTGAATTCTCCAGGCATTTTTTCCTAGTGACACTCTGGCACGATGACCTTGAAAAAGAGGTTACCATTTGGATATTGTCACAAACTTGGAGTGCAGACAGAGAATGTGAATTACTTCTTAGCATAGGTAAAGCTTCGTTAGTTTAGCAGCTGTAGCCCATCAAGAAACAGCTTTGCAGATTATCAGCTCCTTGAGGAAGGGGCCATGAAATATTCATATTTATATTCTCAACATCTAGTAATATGTCTTGGCCTTTAATAAATCCTCAATGTATCTTACTTAATGAATGGCCATCTGTTTGTTAGCATAATTACACATAGAATTTCTTTGACTTGACTTCTCTCTATTTTTGTTGGGTGGACAGTTTTCTAAGAACTGAGCAAGAGTTCATTAGGTCATCAGAAAATGAGGGTGAAATTTTACCCACGAGAATTCCGTGCCTCAGGAAAGCCAAGAATTCCATTCTGGCTTATTTATATAGTTTAGAGAGTAAGATTGGGAATAAAACATCCCACCCGTCTCTGTCACATTCTCGTTCAAAAGTAAAAAGCTTAGATCAAAGGTTGTGAACCTGAGACCCTAAGTTGGATACAGCCTACAAGAAGTATATTGTTTGACCTGTAGGGTGTTTTATTTTTAATCGAATTAATTGCCCGTATTTATAAAAAAAATCAGATTTCATATAAAATATCTAAAATATTAGATTGCCAGCTTTCTTTGAAAAATGGGAAAAACCTGGCAACACTTGAGTGTGCACTCTTTCTTAACATTTGACTGGGCCTTATTTCAATGGGGTAGTGAAGTGTCCACAGCCCCCAGGACCGCCGATCACGTTGCCAACCAGAAACTGAGTGCCAGTCGCCATTTATTCCATACTCAGAGATAAGCCCGGCATCTATCTCCTTGTTTTCCTGACCTGCCTGCGCTTCACAGGATTGAAGTTTTCAGCTCTTTGTTTAGAAGCTTTGGGTTTAAAGGTTTTAGCTGATGACCTCGAAGTTTAGATATTTCATTTTGTGGTGATAAAATATCTGAATACAAAAGAGTTCCATGACCTATAAGTAAGCATAAACTCATTTTGTCTATCTGTACATCCTCCGTGGTCAATTTCTTCACATATCATACCTTATTTGTAACCCCACATTGCCATGGAAATCCACTCCTCTACTTTTCACTTCCTAGCGCCACTACATTTTACTAACATTTTCGGAGCTGCTTGTGTAATGAGCAGATTTAGTGGAGTAGCAATCTTAAGTGGTTTTGTAAAATTAATTTTAAATAACTTTTAAGCTGCAAACCAGGGAAAAATAAATCAGCCAAATCCTGACACATAAATTTTATCAAGAAGCAACACAGAGTCTTTCATGCACACGACCCCTTTAGGAGAGTGAAGGCACCCTCTACCCTTGTGTCTTCTTCAAATCTGATGGGAAATATCTGTCCGAGAATCATATCATAGTTTAGTAGTCTGTCCAACTAAACTACATGGGCACTGGCCTATACAGTTAATCCTAAAACTTAATTCAGAAACCATTTATTGGGTGCCTGTTGTATACCTGCTATATAAAAACAGTAGGGATCGTTAAGAGTTATTGACTACTTGCCATGTGTTGAAATGCTATTCTGTACTTTACAAGCATTGTCTTGTTTAATCCTCACTCCAACGCTTTGAAGTAGGTGTTATGATCTTCATGGGGCAGATGAGGTGATAGAGGCACAGGGCGAGTCCAAGACATATCGCACCAGATGCAGTGAAACTGGAGAAACAGAGCCCCAGCCCAGGCTGTGGGAACACAGTCTGCCTGTGCTCGTCCTACATAGATCTAAGACACAGATATTTCACGCAGAGTTAAAAATCCAACTCACTGTTGGTCCCTTAAAGGATAACTTATAATACAGATTTTCTTAACAGTGTATTATGGGGAGAAATACATCTGCCTTGGGATGTGGAGACCAGAGAAGACTCAGAAAGATCATGATGAGTTGAGGTGGATGGAGCAAAAGAAGTCCTAGGAGGAGAGAAAAGTATGAGCCCAGGTCCTGAGGCTATTCAGGAGATAGAAGCAGCCCTGACACTTGGGAGATAATATATGGAGGCAACTAGGTACTCATTATTTCCAAACTTATGGTTAAAGTTAAAAATATATATATAGAGAGAATCAACATATGATGGATCAGAAATGAGATTTGTCAAGTCACCGTAAAGAGGTGATTCCAGGCTTGGCTGGGGCCACATTCGATTAGCTTCATCCAGCTAAGGAAAGGGTGGGGGCCCAGAGACGTTATAATTTCTTCATTGGAGAGGACCTTCTGAGATACAGGTTGGATGAGTATGTTAAAGTACTGGGGAGAAGCATTGTTGGTTCCGGAGTGGTAAGACTTACTTTTTGATGAAAGTACTTGGGCCATATTAAGGTCGCCAACTCTTCTTGTTCTGAGTCTGTGTGTTGCAATGCGTCTCCTGATTATACTCTGCGTTTTTGTGTAGGTTTGCCTATAGAAACCCTCATTCATGCCAAAGCGAGTACTCTACACTACGTGACTGTTCTCTCTCTCATGATTAAGTTAATCAGTTAACATCCTGGTCTAAATGTCTGTGGAGCTCAGTGAGGGCCAGCCTACCTTTTGAGGGAAAGATAAAAACCAGATGTGCCGGACTAGGGCAGAGGCTGAGGGGATGGCACAAAGGGAATAAATGAAAGGAATATTTCCAAGGCAGAGCTTGACATTTTGATGACTGATGGGAGAAAGAGGTTTGGAGAAGGAGGAGGAATCACAGATAGGAAACTGAGTGGATAATAATGCCCTTGAAAAAGATGGAAAGCAGAAATAGGGTGGATTTCTGGGAGAAAGATAACCAATGTTTGCTTTCGAATTTTCAGTCCAAGGTACTACCTACGTGGTTGGAGAGTTCCGGCGTTTGGGTATCCAGGTTTATGAAGCCAGTTAGAGGCAGCGACTGCACAGCAGACAGGGAGTGGTGAGCTCACCTGCAGGGAGCACGTGGAGTGAGAAGGAGGCTAGGATATCACTGATATCAGAGAAGAGCAAGGGCGTCTGTGCAAGAGGCAACCGAGGCAGAGTTGAAAGAGGGAAAGAGCAAAGCAGCAGTGATTTAAGCAAAAGAAAATGGCTAGTTTTGTCCAATATTGCAGGATCAAAGTATGACTTAGACTCAATTTCTTGAGTTCAAAGAGACCTTAAAGGTCTGATTGCTTGCCCAGAAGAGAGACTTGAACTTGCCCAAGGTTACTCTGAGAGCCTCAGAGAATGATTACAACGACTCCTGATTGGCAATCTCATGCTTATCTCATTGTCATACTGCTTATTATTTTCTAAGTACAGCAGGTCCTCAGATAACGTTGTTTTGTTTAGCATTGTTTGGTTATAATGATGACATGCTGTAGAAATATAACTCTAATTTATATCAATTAGCCTACAGTAAAATTGGTTTCACTATGCACCATTGCACCTAAAGTTGCAGAACCTATTGACAGTGCTATGTATGGACTTCCTGTGTAGCTTTACAGTTAGCTGGTATGAGACATGATGACACTTTAAAGTGGGCAGCTCAGTCTCACTGGGTCCCCATGTTCATAGTGAGAAGAGGGCCCTAGCTATTAAAACATGAGAATGAGGTGCTGCAGTATGAATATAGCTAGTATGGCTGGTGTGTGGGCAACTCATTACTCCTTCAGTTGGCATGAACTCATATGACTTCAACCAGTCAGCCAAGAATGTCATTCTGAATGTGTTGTAACTAGATTCAGTTTTATGAACTGGCGTATTCTCTTATGAAAAAAACTGCACGTTGACTGAATTTTTGGGGGGTAACCCTCAATGGCGATAGATTGTTAATCTGATTATGTCCTTTTCTCTGTAAGAGGAAGGAGCAAGAACATCATCCTTCAAATTGTGGATGTTAGGTCAGAAACCTATGTACCTGTATTTGTTTCCAATGGGAAGATCTTGACATTGATGGATTTAACTTATATACATACATATACATATACACATACATACGATAGATGTGCATGCACATACATATATTTATATAAGTACATATGCATATGTATATGTGTACATACATGTATACATACATACACATTATAAACTTCTACAGCTACGTGTACACATATGTATTCTTCACAAAAAACGGAGAAGTCCAAGTGGGAGCGTGTGGCAGTGAAAGGGCTGAAGGAGCTGGGGTATGATGAGAGACAAGTGGGTGTGGGTGGGGAAAAAAAGATTAAAAAAAAGATCCGAGGAGGTGAGACGTGATTTTAGATGTTTGCATGGTGAGTCAGGTATGTGGGGACAAGTAAATCAACAACGAGCCTAGTCAACCTAGGATCCGTTTTTGTCCATCTCTCTATGTTTTAAACTTTTCTCCAACTTCTCACTGAATTCTAACAACCCTGGAAAGCAGGTATTTTAGTCCACATTTTCAGGTGAAAAAAACTAAAGAAATGTTCTCCTAGAATTGTTGCAGGATTTGGGGATAAGTGAAGGTGCTTACCCATATCCCTGTGAAAGGTGTGCTGCTCAGTCTCATGTCCAGTTATGAGAAGTGCAGTGGAGCCTGTGGCAGAAAACTGACACCAAGCAGGGCAGTAGAAAGGGACACATGAATTTCTTTCTTAAATTCAAAAGTTCATACATTTTGAAAACTCAAATACCGCAAGTTCCTGTTTTCTTCTTTCCCATGCAGTCACAGCATCGGCTCTGAAAAATTGACTCTTTGTCTTCACTCTACTTTCAGATAAGAAAATAAATGACAGAGTCTGTGAAAGCACTTGATGTTCAAGGGACACATAACATTAGTTTGATCTAGATGATGATAAATATTGGGCTGCTTTGCCTTAACCACACATTTAAGAATTGTGACATTTGCAAGTGCATGCTTTGAAGTCCTATTGACTAAATTTATTTTTGGCAACAGGGGTGCAATCTTAGTTTTATTCCTTTTTTCATCCTTACCCTAGACAAGTGTCAGTTGAAAAAAGTTTATCTTTTTGATTTCCACAAATCATGGCCATTCAAACTTGAGTACAAATTGGACTTTAAGCTCACAATTATAAGTTTAGTCTATATTCAGGGGAATTCTAGGAGTAATGAGAGATCGTTTATAGGCAGAATGACCTAACAGAAGTGTAATTTATAGACATTGATTTTTGGCAGATGCATATTGAATAGATTGTGGGAAACTGGGACTGGTGTTAGATAGGATGATGAGAAGGAACAAGTACCAGTGATGCTGAATTTTATCTGGCTGGGTACCAAATAAGGAGAAAAACAGGATGGATCGCAATAAAGAATTAAAGAAAGAATCAATATAATTTAACTGCTAATAGAACTCATGAACAAAGCATAAAAAAAAACATATTCAAATCAAAGTAGTTAAATTTTAGGAACTGAGCATGGTAGATTTAGAACTCAGTATAAAATGCATACAATGTAAAACACTTCCATTGGCAATTTAGCCTTAAAAGCATGAATAGAACGACAGGAAAAGAATAAAACTAATTATGATGCTTAGAAAAGTATGCTTGGGTAATAGCATAAAGAACAAGTCATCCATGGTTTCTAGGTGTAAAAGAAGAAAGAGAGTCACTTAATATTATTTTTGTGACCATAATTTTTATTCACACTGTCTTTTTTTATAATAAAAAAACTTTAAATACAGGGACTAGTATAACAGACATACTCCGCTCTGTCCATTCCGGTTTTAAAAGACTGAAATATTACAGAAGGACTTGAAGTTCATTGTGACCTGTTCTCTGTCTCTGCTGCACTCCAGAGGTTGTCTCTATCCTGAATTTGGGGTTTATATTTCCTTCTTTATTTTTATGGTACATGCATGTATATGTGTGCATATATGTATGTACGTGTGTATGTAATTCCACTGATTTTGTGTAATGGAATGAAAAAACTGGGGAGTAATGTTATTTACAACAAAAAAATAAGTTGTATTTTAATTTTTGTTTTAATATAAAGAAGCAGTAATTAGTAGCAAAGAGCATGACCTCGAGAATCAGCTTGCCTGGATTGGAATCCCAAATTTACCGCTTGCTAACTGTTTTTAGGCAAGCTACCTAAATTGTCTCTCCTTATCTGTAAGATAGGAATCATAGTAGCATCTGCCCCATAGGGTTCTCACGAGGTGTAAATGAGTTATACATACAAAACTCTTGTGATGGTACCGGGCAAAAAGTAAGTTCTCAAGAAATGCCAGCTATTATTGTTTTATAAAAATAAGTTGGTAATCTTCAAAGAAAACCTAGTAAGTAGAAGTACTGTTCATTTCATAAAGATGACTTTTGCCATCAAGCTTAAAACTACAATTGCTTCACTTGAAAACTTTGTGGACGTGAATATTTCCTATATAATACAGAAACTCCTTGGAAGGGTTTTTATAAGTTCAGTTTTACTTGACTGGAGAAATGACAAAATATAAGTGTACTATGTTTATATTGTAGCTTTGTTCATATCTTATGAAAGTCATCAGCTCTGAGATTTTAGTAAAAAATAGGAATTTCATCTACTTTATGCTTAGAGGTAAAGGATGAATTTATATATTTTAAAGTATCGATATAATAAAGTCTATACCAATTTATTGCAAATTATATTCTGTTCATTTACCTAACTATAGTTTTACTTAATTTGTAATAGTTTGCAAAATATAGTGGCATGATTTATATTAAATGTTAAATTTTATGAAAGAAAAGATGTAAGCCTTCTTTTACTTTTCATGTATTTGATAAGAAATGAGTTAATCTTTATTTGTTTTAGATGATGGAACAGCTAAAATGAGAAATGTCTCAAATTCCATTTTGGAATCAAAGGAGCTGCAAAGTACTAGTTTTTCGTGCTCTAACAATGTGTCCTAGTTTTGCACTCAATAGCAGTACTTTTCATTATTTAGACCATTCCAGAGTTGACTCTCTGATTCCAGATTTTTATTGATTATTTTAAAAATTGCATTACCCATATTTGTCATGTCTTTTCTCTTTCTCATTAATGTATTGCACAGTTCCTGAAAATAATTGATAAAATTATTTGAATGACAATTTTGATTAAAATAAACTTAAAAGTATATAAATGAAGGGAGCACTCACCTTTAGTAAAAATTCAGATGTCAGTTTAGGAGTTATTTTGTCATAGAACACTATGTTTGCTGTCAGAAATGCAAAGAGACATAAGACTGACTCTTACCCATTTGGAACGCAGAAGGGCATCAGAGGTTAGCGACTGGAATCAAAGGTGAGATAAAGAGGTGAGGAACACAGCATCAGAGAATCACAATGGTTTTAATGTCCGAACATTCTGAAAAGGTGGCTTCAAGGAATAATTAGCATTTGAGGCAAATCCCAAAGGAGGGATAGTGTTTCTGCAGGTAGAGAGGATGAGTGGGTAAGATAGACAAGGGCTCTCTGGGTAATTACTGTTGACTTTAGTTGACAAGCTCAATGTTGTTTTAACTGCCCTAGGATTGAAATGAAGCACCAGTGCAGCCCTTCCCTGTCTCCAGTTTTGCAAGCCACCAGTTTCTATTCATCAAGACAAAGGCCATTCTTCTGTGGTGTCCATGAGTGTTTCCTCCATCAGAAACACTGTTTTAGCAGAATGCATTGTCTTCAGTTTTCAGGTGTATAAAATCAGGAAGCAGCAGCATAGCCTAATTGTTAGGAGCTGGGGTCCTGGAAGCAAACTGCCCGGTTTCCAGTCCTGGCTCTCTCCCTTATAGCTGTGAACTTTACCAAGTGGGTAAGCTTAGTGCTTGTTTCCCAGTCTAAAAAACAGGAGGGAGAGAGACAGAGAGAGAGAGAATTATAATAATACGTACGTTGTTGTGTGGAATAGTTTCACTAAATGGCTTCCTATGTGTAAAGTGCTTAGAATAGTTCCTGGCACAGAAGAAGCACTCCAGAAATGTTGTAAATAAAATGGCCCTGTGTGCCTGCCCTGCTCTTTCTGGAATGGTGTACTGAGTTCACTTCAGTTCAGAGAGTGACTCTGGTTGTTTCCCCCTGCTTCTGCCTCCTCTAAAACTAGGGTCCCTTTGTCATTTGGGTGACACCTGACAGCAAGGTGCAACACCTCTGCTCTGTGATTCCCTACTTTTATGGCACATTGTGGTAGTATTCAATTTTAAAAAGAGCTCTATCAACCTTGTTGGATAAGGACAATAAGACATTCTAATTTTCAGGTTTGATGGATATAACAAGTTTCCATATCCAAACAAATATAGTTGGAACTCATGGACTTCTCTAAGCAAGGAAGCGCATTCTGATTCTGTGGAAATTGAGAGTGGGCTTTCGATTCAGCGCTTTGTTAGGTTTGTGTCCTGCTCTTGCCACTTAGCAATGGTGTGGCCTTGGGCAGGCTCACCCCTAGGCTTTTATTTCCAATAGAGGTTCCCGCCGTGCAGACTGGGCTCCTCATCTGGGGTCTCTCTGGGATTCTGTGTGCTTCTCACATCCTCTACCAAGAGCTCAGGGTCCAGCTCCTGGTTATGCTAACCAGGCTGGCACTCACCTTCTGCTGCCCAGGCTCCCAAATGCAGTGCTCATCCTCACTGCTGTCTTCTGTGTCCTTGTGAGTTTATGCTTTCCTTAACAGACTCCCTCTTCTGCCTGTTTAGTGCTGCATTCATAGAGGCACAGAGGTACATTTACACATTCAGTTTGCCATTTTTAACCAGGAGTCATCTTGATATTTTTAAAGGAATATTCTTTAACTCTATTTGTTGTCATAAACAACAGCGACTTTTGAATTTTCCCTGTAAGAATAAATTTAATGCTTCCCATCTTCTTTCCGTTTTCATTAATGTAATCTGAGGATTCATTTTTTTGATTATTGTTGTTAAATATTTTATATTAAATTATCCCTTAAAAATGATAAGATTTAATTTGGCAGTGAAATGTGGGGAAGTTATTTATGTTGCTAACCATAGATCTTTTATTCTAAAATTACACTTTTTGAAATCTTAATTTTTATTTATATCTCAGTGGGTTGGAATTGACCAAAGTAATTTTTTAATAAATTTTAATGAATAATGTATTTTCAGAGCTTTTGAATATGTGAGACTATTTTTCAGACTCCATTACAAATGAAAGGCAGTATGGTTGGCAATAGCTTTCTTTGATTGGGTCTTCTCTTTCTTCTGTAATTTAATAATACTCAAGAGAAATTTAAGACCAACCACATATTTGTTCCTTTCTTGATGACTTATTTTCATTTATGTGTTGATTTGTTTTGTTATTATAACTAATATATATTTTTTTAATTTTTAACTCTTTTTTAAGGATTTTTTTTTTGTTTTTTATTTTAACTCTAGGACTCAAAATGTTTGTAAGAATGTGGCTTTGAATTGTATATACTGGGGTACCAAGAAAATGTACACATTTTAAGAGATGTTATCTATGTATTACTTTTTAAAGTTGAATTGAATTATGGTAGCAATGTGTAGTATGATGTTCGCTCACACGATGGTGTTAATTAAATGAATGCTAGTGCCATTCATTGTATTATAATTTTAATACAGTTTTTACCTTACTTAAAATGTGTATACATTTTTTTTGGCACCCTCTGTAGTTTGGAATACAATTTAGTCTTCTTTACTTTTTTCAGTTTAGTTTCTTTTTCTCAATTGTGTCTCTGATTCTTATGTGCATTTCAGTTCTTCATTTGTGTTTTCTCAGAAGCAACTATAATTAGACTTGGTTTTTCTGGTCCTCCAGATCTAGGGTCTTCCTTCCTTTATTGGTTATTTTCTCCCGGTTATGCAAGTGTTTATCTTCTACGTCAACGATTTACTTGTATACAGTATGCTCCCACCCCCATATGGGTAATAATTCTGTCACTTTATTTTTAGCTTTATTTCACCTATAATCTCTTTTTATCTTACCTAGCACGTAGTCTTTTATTGATTTATGGCTTTCTACTTTTGTTTTTAAGGAACATATCTTCTTGTATCATATTAACAATACCAAATACTTTCCTAAAATTTACATCTGATTCCTTTAGGAAATAATTTTTAGGACATTCCTTTCATCTTTAGCAGGCTCTTTTCTTTCCATACTTATGCAGCACTTCTTAGTAAACCTACGTTGACAGTTAGCTGTTTTTCTCATTATTTCTGAATTTGGAAATACCCATCTAGACCTGCTCAAAGCGAGGGTGCATGGGTTGCTCTTGGCCTGCTCTCTGTCCACTGCTCTCTGCCCACTGCTCTCTGCCCACTGCTCTCTGTCCACTGTTTGCCAGTAAAAGTGCTCTTTTAGATCTCTGATCTTGTAGCAGGTTGATGTTTATGGGCCCTGGTGTACTCTTAGTGGACTAAAAGAGTTTTATCTAATGCAGCTCTCTCCAATGCCTTGTTCTCTGTTACTCTGTGTAGTGATTATATAAGAATCCAGTTCCCAGAATGCAACACCACCACATCATCTTGTCCATAAATCTGCTTTTCTGCAACTAAATACTCCCGGTACTTCCATTTTTTCCTACTCATCGTTTGAAAGTGGCAGTCACTAATTGATGGGGTAGAGGGAGTCTCCTGCTGCCTCAAAAAGCATTGTTCGTGACAGAGAACTGTCTGGGTTTCTGACTGATGCAGATTTTTGCATTTCTCTACAAGATGGCAGAAAGTGGAGTAAGGAAGATATACAAAGATTTTTCCTTCCTCCTTCAAGACCCCTCGCTTATCTCTCATTGCTTCTGATTACGTTTTTAAAATCTAATTTTATTCTTTTTTTTGTGCTCTAATATTTTTTCTTTGATTCGTGCAGTACATTGAAGGTTATTTCTTTCTTTTTGTGACTGCATACACCTACCTTTATTTACCCCTCATTTTATAGATATTTTTGTGAGGGGTTGGGAGAGGCTATATCAGGGGCTGGCAGCTAGACAGCATTTAAATCTGTAACATAATAAACTACACAAATTAAAAAAAGTACTTTCTGCATATGGCAAAATGCTTGAGAATTTTGCTTCTTGCAGATATTTTATGCAAATTAATTCTTCCTTGTAAATATTCATCACAAATTGTTATTCAAATGATGGAGGCATCTGTGTTTCTATAATAGAACCTATGTCTTATGAAAACTGGGTCATTTTAGTGGTAAAATAAAATGTAGATACATAAGTTATTGTAGGAATTCCAATGACTTCCATAAAATGTTTGTTTTACATAAAAGCTGCTTGATCACTGGCTATTTAGAAAAGAGTCTTAGAGCTGAAACAGCTGTTATAAATTATTTTATCTAGAAGTTGGAAACTCTAGAAGTTTTTTGGCCTCAGGGGCCAAAAAATGACCTGCAAATTCATGCAGTAGGTTGGATTAATATAATAGGAAGTGAGAAGACTAGAGCGAAGTGCAGATTACTTGTGCTGTCAAATCCTTCAACCTCTGGTATAATATCAAAACAGCATACTATCAAGAAAGTGTGATACAAATGGACTCCCCCATTATAGTGATGGAACAGAGGTCAAGGGATAATAATAGACTTTTCCCAAAATTCGGACAATCTACCAAAATTTGGGCAGTCTACCCGTTGTAACCAGAACCAGCTATATAATTTGCACGGTCTAATGCAAAATAAAATATGGGCCCGCTTGTTCAATAATTATTAAGAATTTCAAAATAGTGACAGCAAAATGTTAAACCAAGCATGGGACCCTATGTGACTGCACAAGTTATACACTCTTGAAGCCATCACTAGTCTTAGCTTTTGTACATCCAAACAAAAAGAAACACACAGACTCTCACCTACAACCACCAAAACACTGATAACAGAGATGGGGTTAAAATTAAAATTGACTCTGACTCTGCAGTAAGTGATGTGCCTTTACTTACAAGAGTTTTTGTATGAGGATTTTAGAATCATTACTTTTTACATTGTTTGGAAGCTTTCATCAGTTTACTGCTTCCATCAGCTTCTTCCTGAATTCAGGTTTTATGAATTATTAGTTGAAGATTTCCAACCCTGAAGTTCTAAGCTCTTCTCTAAATGTTAGTTCTGACTTGAATTTCAGAATGTTTGAAGTGTCACTCAACCCTGGAATACAACTCTAAGGGGCATTCGTGTCTGCTGTTGGGTCTTACCTGAATGGAGCTGTCATTTCTTTGAGGAAATTTTGTCTATAACTTGAATCATCTCCTAAAATAACCTCTTTTTTTCTCACCTTATTTGACATTTTTACATGGCTTGCAAACACAAAAAGCTATTTGCTTCCCAACAGATGGAATTTGACTAGTCATTTCTCCTGTGAGTTCATTTACTTATAACCCACAGTAGGTTAACACCATTAACAACATAACCTCCGGAATGCTAGTTAGTGAAATCCAGCCAGTTTTTAAAGGCACAGCTATTCAAAGTCACAAAATATAAGAAATGAAATATAAGAAAGATACTTTTGGTAGTATCTATCTAATTTATATAAAGTCTATATAAATAGAGTCATATGTATATTTTTAAATCCTTTATTTTTTATTTTATTTTTTTATAAGGAGGGCGCAGCTCCCAGTGGCCCATGCGGGCATTGAACTGGCAACCTTGGTGCTATTAGCACCACTCTCTAACCAACTGACCTAACTGGCCACCTCCATAAAGTCATTTAAAAGAAAAACATTCTTGTGTCTTTTAATTTTTTTTAAAATTGAAAGAGAACTTAAATTGTTTTCCTTATTAAAAAAGTGAAAGTCTAACTGCGAGTTTGGAAAGGTATAAGGTGGTCATTATCAGTTCTACATCAGATGGATGATTTAGATTCCAAATGTGTTCCTTTAGTGATTTTACCACAAAGATGTTGATAAAGATTTGTTAAAAGACAAAGGAAAGCATCATGCCTGCTTTAAGAATATTAAGGTTTTTATTTTTAGAACAAATATGAACTTCAGTTAAGTCAGGTTGATATCTGAATCAGAATTCAAAACTATTTTACATATCTTCATACTGTTGAAATATATCTCTTCACAAGCAATTAACAAGAGGAAATTCACATGGGGAAAGAGAAGATGAGCAAATGGGCAAATACGTTAAATAAATGAAAGAAAATTTCAGTTGTGAATGTAATTATTAATGTTTAAAATATTTGCAGTAACCCATGCACATGATTGTATGTGTTCAGCTAGCACTAAAATTGCTCATTAAGTTTAATCCCTGGTTGGAGCAAGGAAGGGGCTGGGAGTGGGGCAGATTTAATGGACCTTTTCACTTACATGTTTCAGAATATGCTGTGTAATATATAAACTGAATGTCATAGATTTTTTTTTAACCTTCTACAGGTGGAGATTTTCATTTTACCTTTATGTATTTACCTATGGAGTCCGATTCCTGAAAAAGGTACGATCTGACATTACTTTATATAATTATTATGTAATTGTAAGCCTAGATCTCATTTTTTATGTGTGACAATAGTAGTATTTTACACAATCCTAACAGGCTTCCTAAGAATTACTTGTGCATTTTCTTTGACTTACGGAAATATTTGCAAGTTTATTCTTTATAGCGGAAAAATTTTCGACATATCCCTAAATGCTTTCGAAAACAATTTGTTTTTCCAGTGAAAGATGTTGCAAGTCCTCAGACCACTCCAGTTAGTTATTACTTGTGGGGCATTAGGAGCCTTATACAATCCATCTGAGGCTTTAAAAGAAGTTAGTTTCCATATCACACATCATACAGCTTGAAAAAAATCAGTGGTTGTAATGTGTCATCATGGTAGTCTTCATCAATAGAAATTATATTTTATTATAAATTAAACTGTAAATTATAAACTAACAGGGTAACACTAACTGCAGGTGGAAAATTTCGTTCCTTTCATAGATTGTGTTTCTCTTGCTGCTGCTCTGCTATTCCTGCATGGACTGAGTGAAGCCCTTTTATCTATGAAAGCAATTTTCTGGGGCTGCTATAGACTTCTTCCTGGTTATTGTGATGATTAATGTCACTAATACCAATTAGGCTGCTGAAATTCAAGAACTCATAAAGACCTATCTTCTCATAGTCATGCACATATTAAAAATAGTGATTTGTTTTGCAGAACATGGGAAGTTATTTTAAAGAATATATTATTAACCTTTACAGTTATATCAGGGTTATCTTTATTTAGTTCAAAACAATTTTTCCGAAATAGGGCATTGTGCTAAGTGGCATACCTTACTAGTAAGTTTTCAGGTAAATATTGATCTGAAAATTGCAAATGCGTTTTTGTTTTTAAAGTCTGAGTTACAAGACATTGTCTGCCCATGGCAAACTCTATTATCAATAGAGGCCGTTTCCTAATATCATGTTTTCCAAAAGGAGATATCTTTTTACTTGTTGTCTTTTCCTTTAGTAACTACACTCATTTTTCACTTAATATGATCACATGCCCCAGAGGCCATTTGAATAGATTTAAAAGGGTGAACTTCATTCTGTAGGCTTTCTAAGTATGAAGAAATTCTCAACTGGGTACAAAAATGTGGTGGAAACTGCTTATTTTGGAACCTCGCTGTTCTAGTTTTCAAACTTACTTATCTAGCGGAAAAATGGAGAGTGGCTGTAGAGCTTCTGTGCTTACAACTTTACTACCTTGGGAGAGGGAAGAGCTGGGCAGACATGGGAGAGCTGTGCTTCATGGGAATGTCGACTTGCTAACCAAAGTCAAGGTTTGGAATTCCTGTTGGGTTCTGTTGGTGCAGGGCCTTGATGGTAAATGAGAAAAGATGGTGAGCACTTTTTTGCCCTTTCCCCTAGATCTGCAGGATATGGCTCCTTTAGCTGTCATACAACCAGCCTGACCATCTGTCATAAGAACAGGAAACAGTTTGACACTTAGCTCTGGGTCACTCTGACCCTAAAAAAACTGAATGGTACAAGAATAGTTTTCATGCCCCAGTCTTCAGTGGCTGTGTGGAAGGCTGTAAGAGGGCCTGTCAATAGACTATTTGCTTGGAAATTGTTTTTTTTCTTAAAACATATCAGTTCCCGTTCAAATTGTCTGTAATTAAAACAAATGCTCAAAAAATTAGAAAAAGAACTAGATGTTCTTCATGTTGAATTGTTTGTATTTGGGGTTCCTTCCTTTAATACTAAGAAGCACTCAGTTTGGGATGAGATGTACAGTTTAGTGTGATAGAAAAGTACACATAGAATCCTTGTGACCGAACTAGCTGTGGAGGATTTCATAAACCATCTTGTGCAACCCTTTTATTTCACAGCTGAAGAAGCAGAAGGACTGAGGGTAGGTGGCATTCCAAAGCTTACATAGTTAGTATATTAAAGGCTGAATCTGAAATGAAACACACACTGCTGTCTCTTATTCCAGTATTTTCTCCACTTCACCATCCTATCCTATCTCCAGCTTGATTTCCAGATAACTTCCTTCTTTGGTTAATATAGCCAACTTGACCTAATGTAGTCATTGTTTTTCTATTTATAGAATTTTAAATACTTATTTTAATGAATATTTAAAATACACTTTTATTAACTTTCTTGGAAAGGACAATATATTTGCTCATCTAACCCAAGAGGAAAAAGAAATTATTATGGAGGCAGCATCAGACGTAATCAAAACAATTCAAATTTTCATAATATTCTAAATGTTTTAAAATAAAATAACAGGGTAGTGGACCACCCGGCAACCTTGGTGTCATCAGCACCACGCTCCAACCAACTGAGCTAATGGGCCACCCCTAAAACCATAGAATTTTAGATGTAAAAGTCATGCATATTATCTAGATATCTTATTGTATAGAAGAGGCTATGGGGTATCCATCTCTAGTGTAAGAATTGCTTTGGTTTTCTCTGCCATGTTGAAATACATGCAGCCTGACTACTGAAGTTTTACTAAATGCTGTTAATTTTTCCAATTTGAATTTGCTAAACCTATAGGGAGAATAAGGTTTAATTTTTCCAATTTGAATTGGCTAAACCTTATAGGGAGAATATTACATTTTTTATGGGTTTATGCTAGAGTTTCAGTGCATAAATATGACTGATTTAAGTTCCCTCAGTTTAAAAACATTCTTTGTATTTAGAAATAAGGCAGGTAAGAGTGTTTAAATATGTATAAACCAGGTTTATGTCAATAAACATTTGTACTTAGTGTGCTGAGTCTGGGACCTCAGAGAAGGAGACAACAAGAAGAGAATAAATGTGCAAGAAATTGATTAGGGGAAATGCCTGTGAGAGAAAATGGAGAGGGAGTCAAGGGGAGGCTGCCAGAGCCTTCAGACCACAATGTAAGCCTGATTCTGAGAGAGGAACGGAAGGAAAGAAAGTTGGGTGACGCTCTGAAACTGCTGTGCCTCTCTAACGAATGTGCAGTAAGGGCACTGGGGAGTCCTGGAGCCACAGGTGCAGTCAGAGACCTGTGTCTCCCCGAAATGGGCTTGCCCTTAGTGTTCCTGCTGTGGCCAGTCATGGACTGGGAGCTGCCTGTCCAGCATGACTTTCATGCAAATGCAGCTGTGGCGTTTAGAGCACAGCAGCTGGGCCCCAGGTCAGTTACTCCCAGAAGTCCAGGAGTGAAGGGGCACGTTCTCATGGTTGCCATTTGTGCTTTATTTTAACAAATATTCCAGCTATTCTGAGCAAAGTCAAAGGATACATCATAGAATAAGGCCCTACATGACATAAAGTTATGTTTCCGTATGCAAGATGCCTAGAAGCATAGAGAACTATTCATCTGTCATCCTTTTTTTTTTCATTTTACATATTATGCATTCACTTTATCTCTCCATTATGTCATAGTTCTTGTAGTTGATATGTAAATGTATCTTTGGAGCAATAAACAGGCTGACTTCCCCTATGAATTGGGTGACCATACAAGCTGTCTCAGGGTTAAATTCCCCATGTACTCAAATGTCTCAATTTGGGTGATAAATTACATGGTCACCATCTGAATAGTTCTGTAACAAATGATGAAAAAATTTACCCTGTATTTTCAAAATTTTCACACACTCTCTAAAGTATACATATATTTATTTATATGAAATAAACAAAATGTTTTCTGTAGTTTCCTGATGACAATTAGGGAAGGAGCCTCAGTTTTAGTGATGTGATAATGCTCAGGTGTGCATATATTTTATGTTGTCTTTGCTTTCTCAGCTTAGGACTCCTTTTACTGATAGCACTAACTTTGATCATGGAAGTAGACTCTAGAAGGCATTGACCTTACATACCTGTTAGTGAATTGTTAAGTAAAATTATTGCTAGGTTAGTAGGAAGTATTTAAGTAGTTGAAAGATAAGCCTATCTCAGTAGTCTGTTTCTGTAATTGCTGGACACAATTGCTGACTCTGCCTATAAATATGATTGGCAGAGACAGTGCTTTTATAAAAAAGACCCAGAATTACTTCAAGTGCTATGAAGTCCTACGACACAGAATACTCTCACAGATTAACACATTTTCCTAGGTCCTGAAAGCAACAATATATCAAGCCTTAGAAAATAGTGAGCTATCTCTCATTTACTGTTACCTTTCTCATTTGTAGATGGAAATTTGTATTGGCTGGCATTCTTTGAATATTTTCCTTTGAGTTCCTTTGCTTATTTTTAAAAACTATTGTGTCACAGGAAGGCAATATAGATATATGTGCAACCGGGATTTAGGTAAATATTTTTTCTCGTAATGTACTTGTTAGGCTAATGTATTTCCAACTTTTTGACCATATGCTGCATTGTATATTACAATCCATTTTGTATACATGCATATATATGACTAAAATAGAATTTACTCAGAATATGCCTATACCTAACCCCTAGATCAGTCAGGGTCCCATTAGGAGACAGAAACGGCAGGAATTATTTTAAGAGTGACTATAATATAAAGAATCATTAACCAAATGGGAATCACTATGACTGTGTTACTCCAACTAGTTGATTTGCTGGTGATGGTTTGCTACCAGTCTGTGATGAGATAAGGAGCTTGACCTGAATGTAAATCAACTTATGGCTTCTTTTTTGAGAAAGTCGACCTATGAAGGAAAATCAGCTGAACTACACAGCGTGCTGAGTGATGTGGTTAATTTACATTCCGGTGAAGCAGTAGTGAACATTTCAAGGACTGGTACTGTCTGTACATGAGACTTTGATTAACACTGCACGGAAGTGTCATGGAGGTAGTAATGGCAGGAAGAAGCTACCTCTCTGAGGACTGGGATTTATTAGGAAGAAGTGGAGTTGTCGCAACCTAGAATTTCGAAGGAGGAGCCATGGAGCTAGACAAGGTCTCCGAGGAGGGAACCCTGGCCAGTTGGAGTCTCTGAGGAACCATGATGAGGCCTATTCTGGGAATGAATAAAACTGCAGATGTAAGTGGCTGCTGCCACTGGAATGAACTGCCACTGCTGGGGTGAAAATGCGTTGCTTGGGGAGGGGGAGTGATGACAAGAACAGGAAGCAAAATACAAGGGCGTGCATCCAACTTCCTCGTGGAGCATTCCAGCCTCCGCCTAGTGCCTTTCTAGAAGCAAAACTCATCGAGGCATCAATCCCGTAGAGCCAGCAGAAGTGTGGTTTGCAGAGTCCTGGCTCTGGAGATAAGAGGCAATATTTTAATAACTAGCTCAACTTTCCCATTGTGCTACATTCTGTGATGCACTCTGACACTTATTCTAATTTATTTTACTACCTTTTTAAAATATGCAAGTTGCCACCTGTTGTGTTGACTTCATGACTAACTATGGGTTGAAAACTCACTATTGAAAAGTATCCTGGCTGAAGGAACACTCTGCCCATTCACTTAGACTGTATGAATCTGACTTGAACTAAGGAATAGCCTTGTATTATTCATTTGGCGTGCTTCTCAAAGTTCAACAAACAAAGCCACAAAGGGTTCCCCTGGCGCCATGCTTCAAAGTATTCTCTTGTGCTTATTGGTTAGCTTGGGATGTTTATGACGTGGAAACAGCATTGTTATCCTTTTACCTATTTTGATAGTAAAAATAAAATTTGTCCAGCCATTAGAATATATGTTTATTTAAAATTTTGTTCTTTGTGTCATTTAAAAAATGTTGAAATTGCTTGGAGTTTGTCACTCGTTAAGGTTTGACGTTTAGAATTCTACCTAAGAAAAAGAACCCATAAAATAGTTTTGTAAAAATTGCACATGACATAGAATATGAGGATTGGGAAGGGGCTCTACATAGCAAACATCTCAAATTTCTCATTTCAGAAAAGAAGAAACAATTTCAAAAGGAAGAATTAACTTGCTTGAGGCAAAAATAGAAGCCAGTCTTGAGGTCTTTAGAAGTCCTATGTCAGTTAAAAAAAAAAAAATTAGAAAACAAGTTCCAAAAATCTAGCCGTTCAAACAACATTTATTTATTTATTTTTATTAGTAAATTCCCCTTACTTATTAAGATATAAAAGTCACATCACTATGGGAGAGCATTAAGTTAGAAGTCAAGATGGAGGTTTCAGTCTTGCCTCTGCCAGTTATGCTTACTGAGACCTTTGCTTTCTGAAATCTCCTTTTCCTTGTCTGTGAAATGATGCTCGCCCTGGCTTCCTCAGCTTGTGTGTAGGAGTGCTGTGGAAACTATAAAGTACTTTCAAAATATAAGACATACACTAATTGTTACTCGTTGAGAGGTGCGCTTTATCGGGAACTGTGAATGCCTAAGTCTCCTATACTCCTGGCCATTAATCAGTTTCGCACCCTTAATTAAATCACTTAATCTCTCTGAGATTTAATTGCTACATCTCCAAAATCAGTAATGTTGACTAACATAACATTTTTAAAACTCATACTGTATACTTCAGTGAAGAATTTAAAATAGTTGATACTTTTGGCAAGCTGGTACAACCTGTTTAGAAAGCAACATGGTTATTTAGAATAATGACCATAGTATATTCATGTACTATGACTCAGCAGTTCAATGCTTATGAATTTATCCTGAGGATAGAATTATACAGAATTATAAAGAAAAATACACCCACGAAAAGTTATTTATTACAAATTAAAGAATAGTTGTGTATATACATATATATATAATGTGTATATATATATGTATATATGTATATATGTATATACTCACACACATACACACATACACACATACACACATACACACAGAGACATGCATGCAAATGCAAATCCAAAACAGAACTTAAATCAAACTTAATGTCTAATATTAGAATTGTTTAAATTATAGTTATCAAAATGACAAAATAACATGCAACCATTTAAAAATAATAACTATAAAGTATATTATTTACAGTTCTAATAAAATGTTTAGTAGAACTTTGTATGAAAATAAGTAACAAACTCATTTGTACATTTGCTATGATAATCACATATATAGATAAATAAAAAGTAATGGGTGAAAATAAAAAGATTCCCTCTTGAGAGGCTGAACTGTGGATGGTTAATTTTCTCACAATGTCTTCCTGCTTTTTCTTCTATTAAAAAAATTAACCCTAAGATGTAGGAACTAAAATGGAAATAACTGTACATACATTTAGTTATACTTTGGTTATGAAAGAGCTTGCAGTTGTAACTTTTAAAAAGGAGGAAAAAAAGTTGAATATCATTTAAATGGCAAAGAGATACAGAAGTTTCGTCAAAAAAATCTTACTGTTCATGTTTGCCTAGTTCTTACTGCCCTAGTCCCTGAATTTCCTCTCGGGTTCCCTTTACATGATCGTATTACCCAGAATACCTCCGAATGGCCCTCACATAGACTTTCTAAGCAGCTTTTTAAGTCTCCAGTGGGATTTCATTAAGAGTAAAGCTCTACTTCCAAAGCAGATTTACATGCCTGTATTAGATAGTAACTTGGAATTCCTCATTCTGTATAGCATTTTAAAAACTTTTCTCACAATGAAAGTCCCACCTGTTTTGGAATGGGATGATGACTTGGAAACACAATTGGCTTAGTGCATAGCCAGGTTTTGAATCTCTGATAATAATCATAATCATAATCATACTCGCTATACAGTATTGAGTACCCACTATGAGCCAAGCATTATATTGCTCAGTCAGCATTCATTTCTCATGTCTTGTGCAATGTAACTCCTTATCCTTATAGATAAAGAAGCCAATGCTGACAAAGGATCAGTTTTTTTGCCCAAGGTGATACAACTACTCAGTGGGAGGGTTCAGGTTTAAATCCAGGTATATTTGGCAAACGGCCTACTTGTATTCAGGCTTCATTACTGACTTAGTAGCTCTACTGGGCTGGTCAGGATTGACTAGTTACCAAGGAAACACAAAGGCTCTGTCTTGTAACTGCGATTTCTATTAAGACTACAGAGTTAAACTTAGTGATGATATTCAAAAGGCTCAAATTAAACACCATACTTGCTTATTTATCTACTTCCAAATGAAGTCACATTGGCAAAGCCGAGAATCTGTGGCTTGCTGCTTTCATAATATTTTTGGATCTCATCAGAAACTGCTGATTTTCAGACTGCGTATAGACGTTCCTTACACAAACCAATGTAATTATGCAACACAATTTTTCTCTCTTTTTATGATACATATTTGCTTCCTACAATGTGACCAGCAAAACTATTAAAATACTCTTTACAGTAATAAGCTGGTTGGGACAACTCAGGATTTTCTACAGTTCTGGGAATGTGTTTTAGGTGAAATTTTTCATTACCTAGGATAAATTAAAAGTTGTTCAGATGATAAAACCATTTCATCAGCACTGAGGTTATAGCTCATAGCTTTTTATTTAAAGAGAAGCAATAGTTTAATTTTGGTCGTGTAAAATTTTCTCTAAAGAGCCGCAGGAAGCCTTTCACCCAGGTTGTCTTTGCTTTTTATTCAGGCTTTGGAGAGAATGACGTTTACACCAGCAGCTTTCTCTAGGTGGTGAGGTAGAAAGATTTTAGGATATGCTGGAGTTCACAAAGCTGCAATGGCTTTTTGTGGGAGGAGGAGAAGGTACTTGTGTTGGTTACCAAGTATAAGTGGCCTTACTGAGTAATACTTATGTAATTATTTTTACAGGGTTTGTGGACTTCATGCTTGATTAAACCATGAATCTTATCTTTTCAGCCTATTTAATAAAATATCAACGTTGTAGAAACTCTAGAAATAAAGAAAAGAACAAATTTTATAAGCTACTAAAATAACACTAATTTAAATATGACATACATTATTAGACAGTCCCCTAAAGCCATAGACTTATACATCTCAAAAGTATAGAGCTGAACTTGACTATGAAAACATTGCTCCTTATTTAAATGCTGTAACAAAACTAGAGCTACAAGCTTCCTTTGGCTGAGGGCAGTGCCTGAGAACTGAATTGCATTAGTATTCCTCTCCTGTTTCCGTGGGGAATAGAAAACTAGTCACTCTCAGAAGAGTTCAGGTAATCTGATATGAAATATTGATCCATGTATCAAAATCTGTACCTGCACATTTACTCTGCATTAGCTGAATCATCATCTGACACTTAAAGAAAAATCTTTTTCTGAATTCAACAAGGAAAGCATTGTTCTTATTGAAGTCTGTTTTAATAAAGTCTGAGTGCTAATGAGTTTCACGTATGAGTACAATGGTCATCATAATAAAACATTTTCCTCATCAGCAGTAATGAAACAAACCAGACCATCTGCTTAAAAACCGCAGCTTTCTGGGGAAAGTAATGAGATATTCTGCTTCTGCTTTTGAAACTGCTTTTGAAACTTTCTGTCTCTCAGGGATGACCCAGTCTTGTCTGTGTTTGGAGTGGGGATGATGGTACTTAGGACAAGTACTTGATGTGGAGCAAAGTAATGGGCATTTCGATCTGATCAGCTCATGCTCTGATTATAGCTCCACATGTGGCTCCAAGAAATTGGTTCCGAGAACTTTCAGATACTGGGTCAATTACAGTCAGCTATAGGGTGGGACAAATGATTTAATGTTTTATTTTGCCCCTTCTCCTTTATTAATGCATATGAGAATAGGCCTGCCTGCTAGGGGCCATTGTTATCATTGTTTAGGATTTTTTGAACAAAGCCTGGTTAGTGCCAGTAACCTTGGAATGACTAGTCCAAAGCACAGAGAAGATGGGCATTTTGTCCTCAAGGAATTTAGGCTTCCATAAGGCAGTGAACAATGAAAAGGATAAAATAGTGTTTTTTGGGTAAAATTAATCTATAGTGATAGAGGTAGTTTTAATTTCAGTCAGGTCCCCAAACTGAAAGATCAGGTATTGTCCCTTCTCATTTACAAAACAAGGTGTCCTTGTGGTATGATGAAAATTGCAGCACGGAATGTAACTATTAGCGTTTCACCTTCCCTTCCTGTGCAGAATAGAGTCAAGGCCCATATTTGCTGAAGGCCATTAATTGGTAATATTCTAGGAATTGTCTCTGTAGTGAGATACTACGGGGCAGTTAGTAACCACAGCATAAGTAAATATAGTCTGTTCTCCCAGGCAATAGCCCCATTGTAAGTTGTTAGCTTCTCCTTTGTGAATGTGTGTTCCTCTCCATAGCAGGTCCTTTATTAGGAGGCTAATAGTAAATGATAAAATATCATAACAGAGTTTCTTAATAGATGCATGGTGTTAAGCATAAGCAGAAAAATTATATTTGGTACCAGCTATTCAATACAAATGGGTAGGTGATAACTAGACTGCAATGGTGTGTGTGTGTGTGCACGGCACTCACGCATTGAAGCACGGCATATGAAGCATGAATCAAGAAATATCTCCGCTTTGTTCTTAGTTGTGCTTCCTCTCACCCTCAACTTCGTTTTTTTTTATTTTCTTTTTCTTAAACTAATAGTTGAAGCTGTAAAGCAATTGATAAAGTAGTGCTTTGCTAATTATCTTGATTTCATGTGAATTATAAAAACAAAATTACTAAATTCCGTGGATATAATTTGATTTAGGTTCTGTTGACTTAATTTACAAGGTCTAAAGCAGGGAAATGATTTCCCACTTCTCTTTTCTTGTTAGCCAGACCTTTAACTTCAGAGAATGGACTCCTCTAGTTGATTTCAATGTAGTGCGGAAAACGTTGATAAAGCATGGAGTATAGTCAACAGAAACTACCACAAAGAAAAACGCAGGCCTATGGATTACTTAGCTAACTTATGTAGCCCTTTAAGTGAGAGTGTAGAAATTAAAAGCAGGGTTTAGATTTTGGTACTGGTTGATTGTTATGATCATCTCTTATCAAGATGTGACATTCATTTATTCATTCAATAGGTGTTTGTAGTATGAAAACTGGCTTTCTAAAAAATTCATAGTGTGTGGTATTATATATACAAAAGTTGTGGCCATTTTTAGGTATCATGTTGGAAATGCTATTCTTTCCACAATTTTCTTCTGAGACATTTGAATTTTTTTTCTAATTTACACTTAATATAACATGGAGGTTTTACTCTCACGTGCAATTCTGGACCAAGAAATTGATGGGAGTACATGGACTTCCTCTGAATAACAGAGAAATTGGCATTGTGAAAAAAAGTGCTAAGTATTAGTTCCATTAACTTTAAGTCTGTTTTGCTTGCTATGAAAAAGTATTTTATTTAGTAATTAGCTCTAGTAAATGTATTCATACAGGACTATTATTAGTCCAAACCTTTAAGCGCAGGTAACATAGACTTTAGATTGGTAATAGCTTCCATTATTGTTATTTTACAACTTTTGTTTTTTTTATGCTGCAGTATATTTGGAATGCCCTTGCTGTTTTTCACATTGTGTTCTCATAGCATTTGTTTCAAAGAAGTGATATTCTGTTAGATTATTTCATCCTTTTAAAATGCATAGCATCCTGTTGATTACCAAGTTCAAAGAGAAAAAATGTTCCAGGAGTGGTTCTCAAACTTGAACATGCCTCAGAATCACATGGAGGGCTTGTTAAATCACAGATGGCTGGGCCTTCCTCCAGAGCTTCTGATTCAGTGGGTCTCCATGAGGCCTGAGAATCTGCATTTCCAACAAATACCCAATCAGTGATGATAATGATACTGGTCCAGGGACCTCACTTTGGGAACCACTTTGTTATAGTGTGTTGCTCAGAAAGACTAAATACACATGTGCATTAGTTTTCTATGGCTGCAGTAACAAATTACTACAAACATCATGGCCTACAGTAATACAGATTCATTCTTTTACAGTTCTGGAGGTCAACAGTCCAAAATCAGTCTCACTGGTCTAAAGTCAAGATACTGGCGGGGCTGGTTCCTTCAGGAGGCTGTAGCGGAGAACTTGCTTTCTTGCCTTTTCGGCTCCCAGTGGCTGCCTGTATTCCTTGGCTTGTGGCCCCTTCCTCCATCTTCAAAGCTAATCCCTCTAATCTGATTCTGTCATCATAGTGCCTTCTCCTTTCATGTGGTCAAATCTCCCTTTGTCTCCCTCTTATAAGGACACTTGTGATTATAGTTAAAACCCGTCCTGATAAACCAGAGTAGTTTTCCTATCTCAAGATTCTTATCCTAATCACATATGCAAGTTGCTTTTGCCATATAAGATAACATTCACAAATTTCAGGAATTAGGACTTGGATAGCTTTGGAGCCCATGATTAAGCCAGCCGTACTATGATAATCTTCTATTCATTTTTCCTGATCTATCATAAGGCATTCACTAGAATATCCAGAGAGAAATGACACTTGGCACATTTAAAGTTGGAGTCATTTTGCATTGCCTCTCATATGAAGTTGTACATGATTTGTAGGTAGTAACACATCTGTCACACACACACACACACACACACACACACGCACACACGGTGCCAAAAAATGTATACACATTTTAAGAAAGGAAAAAACAATTAAAATTGTAATATTCAATATATACCAATAACAAAAGATGAATACAAGTCATGTGTATACATTTTTTTGGCACCCCAGTATGTATGTATGGATGGATGTATATATGTATTTAAGAGGTGTGATCAAACAATATGGTGAATGTTTAAAAAATGTATTAAAGTAAAAGATACAATGCCATTAATCCCCCTCAAAATCCTCCCCTTTGCTTCAAACACACTTATCCCATCGCTCTTGGCACTTTCTGAAGCAGTTCTGGAAGTCCTCTTTCATGAGTGTCTTTAGTTGCGCTGTCGTGGCTGCCTCGATGTCCTGAATCGATTCAAAACATTTACCTTTCATGGTCATTTTGACTTTGGGGAAGAGCCAGAAGGTGTACGGTGCCAGGTCCAGTGAATAAGGTGGATGAGGACATCCTATAATGGTTCTATTAGAAACTCACTTACCAAAGGTGATGTGTGACACAGAGCCTTTCCGGTGTGATCAAAACATATGGTGAATGCTGCTGCCGAGTGCCATCCAACGGAAAGACAGGGATCTTCAATATGGGAAGTGGCATGTTGAACCTTAGTAACAGTGTGTGACAAGTTTCAACCTGTGTGGTGTCGTTAGTTGGGTGTGAGCTACGGTTGAGAGAATGTGTGTTTTAAAGTGTGCCGTAAATCATCCTCCATCATGACAATGCTCCATGTCACACAGTTCTGGTACAGCAATTTCTGTCAAAAACATTATGGTGTGTCCTTAGCCACCTTGTTCACTGGATCTGGCACCAAGTGATTTCTGGTTCTTCCCCAAAGTCAATATGATTCAGGACATCGAGGCAGCTACGACAGCACAACTAAAGACACTCATGAAAGAGGACTTCCAGAAATGCTTTAGAGAGTGGCAAGAGTGATGAGATAAGAGTGTTCGAAGCAAAGGGGAGTATTTTGAGGGGGATTAGTGGCAATGTGTCTTTTACTGTAATTTTTTTAACTTAAACATTCATCATATTTTTTATCACACTTCGTGTGTGTGTATGTATGTGTATGTGTATAATATTTATGCTCTATTATCTTTAAAAATCATGGGAAAAGAATCTAATTAAATTTTATAACAAAATTTTGATTTTGATTAAGAACTGGGATAGCACAAAATCTGAAGTTTTTCTATAAAAGGGTTACATAATCCACATTCTTAAAAAGCTTACAAGCTAATAGACGATATGACTTGCTCACAAGTACCTTTGACATCAGGCAGTGCATGACAAAAGTACTGTAATGGTGGTACCAACAGACCGCTAAGATTAGAACAGGGGAAGGGAAAATTTTTGACAAGATGCTCAGCGAAGACTGAATTAAAGATGTGCTAATGAGGATAAAAGATGAAGGAGGCGTCAGCTGATGACAATGAGCAATGGAGGTAAATGGAAGAACAGTGGGTGAAGGGAAGAACAGTGTTGGGAAAAAATAGGCAGTGATAGAACTGAAACTTGAGGGGAGGTGTGTGTTTAAGGGTAGGAGAATGGTGGAGATCGCAAGCGTGATGATGCTGAGATGCAAAGGGGGCAAATGTGCTAAGGGCATGATTGCCAGGTCAAGAAGTTAACTTCTGTTTAGTTAGGAAAGAAAGAATAAAAAGACCACTGTTTGTGGTGTGAGGAATGATACAGACGTAGCAAAAACTAGAGGCAGGGAGACTTTTGCTGGCAACTGCAGCAGTCATGATAGCCGTCGTCCCTGGCATTGGCCCACGTGCTGGTGGGAACTGGCTCTCCTATATCAGTGTGGATGTTTGTGTCAGGTACGCCCAAAAAAAGTTGGCAGAAGGTCAGTGTCAGGTAGGTAAGAGCATTTCCTGTCTGTTAGAAAGGCACATCCAGTACTGAAGAGTTACTGTTGAATTTTTAAAAAAGAGAAAAGATGAGACAGGCAGAATGTTTTCAGTGTATTTGAAAGGGGGAAAGAAAAAAATGAAACTTTAAAAAAAGATTTATTTTGTTTCGTTACCAGAAAAAAAAAAAATGATTTCTTATTACCTGGCAAAAAATGCAGCTATTGCTGTTGTGATCTTTTCCCACAGAGGTAGAAAACACTTTTATTTTTCTTTCCTTTTTTTTTTTTTTCCATTTGGAGTCACTAACTTCACAGAAGGGGGAAAAAATTCAAAGGATATCCGCATTTCAATGAAGATAGTGAATACTTTTTTGGAAGGAGATAAAAACTGCTCTTTGTTTTGTTTTGTTTTAATGTTATGCATAGGACATAATACAAATAATTGTAAAATGTACTTTAGTTCTGTTTTATTTAGAGAAGAGAAGGCAGCTGACTTTTAGGGAATGAGAAAGAAGGGTGTCCACCATGGCACCCACATGTTTGCACAGCGTGTTATAATATGTTGTTCTGTGCTACGTCCTGTGTTGGGGTATTTAATTGATCTTCTCCCTAG
This sequence comes from Rhinolophus hipposideros, assembly GCF_964194185.1. NCBI lineage: Eukaryota > Metazoa > Chordata > Mammalia > Chiroptera > Rhinolophidae > Rhinolophus > Rhinolophus hipposideros. Next base: position 45,878,000 of record NC_138052.1, read on the forward strand.
CTCTCTGAGGTTTGTGTTAGGACTCCATTTAAAAGAGAAAGGAAACAGTCTCACAAAGTTTAAATACCTTTAAGTGGTGGAGGGCATTGAGCCCCAGGTTGTGTGAATCTTTGTCACTGTTAAATGGACTTTCTTAGTAAAAATACTCCATCTCAATGATCGGTCAAATCCTAAAAGGCAAACTTATGCATTGGTGTTACGTTATGTCTTAATGTGGCTATCTTATGTCGGGAAAGATGGGAGAAATGATAAAATGTAAGAATATTTTTAGTTTTAAAAGTGTTTAATTTCTACCAAAATTATGTAAGCATTGGGTTTCCAGAAATCCTATTTTTATATTTTTCAAGAGAAAAGCATTTGATTTCCTTTACAAGAAAGTAAAACATTTCACTTTGTAATGGGAAAGATCTGCTTTACCCCCCTGATAACAGCTCTGTTTGCCAATGGTTGACATAAATGATGTCACCTTTTTCTGTCCTGGTTAACACCTACTGATTACATAAGTCTTTGTTCCAGCTTCAACTCCCTTTGCTTTCGCTTCCTCTCCCTCTTCCTAGCCTCCCTCTGGGCTGTCTATCCTAAGTCTCTGTCTCCCTCACACCATAATATCTGCATCCCCATAGTGGACTCTGAAGAGTTTGATTGTTGTACGTGTCACATGGTTACCCATGTGCTTCCCCAACCTTAAGCCCTTAAGCACCTTCAGGTCAGTTCCAGAAAATACATAATAAATAGTTGTTGAACCAGATCTGCTATTTGTCCATGAGGTAGATGAGATTACACTGATGGTTACGTCATTGTTAATAAGGTGTGTAAGATAGATGAATGGATAACAAAGATGTGAGATTATATACACACACACACACACACACATATATATATGTATGTATGTATGTATGTATATACACAGTGGAATATTATGCAGCAATAAACAAGAATGAAATCTTGCCATTTGCAACCATATGGATGGAGCTAGAAGGAATAAATCAGGCAGAGAAAAACAAATACCATGTGGTTTCACTTATATGTGGAATCTAAAAAAAACAAACAAAAGAAAACAAAAACAGACTCATAGAAACAGAGACTAATGGGATGGCTACCAGAAGGGAGAGGGTGGAGAGATGAGTGAAAAAGGTGAAGGGAATATAGTCAATAGTATTGCGACAGGTTTGCATGGTGACAGAGATTACTAAAATTTGTGGGGTCATCACATTGTATAGAAATATCAAATTACAATATTATACACCTGAAACTAATATTACCAATATAATATTGTATAGCAATTATACGTAAATTACTATGCAATAAAAAAATAAGTAAAGAAATGAGACAAATTTCAAAAATAGGGAAGGGAGAAAAGCAACAGGAAAGTGAGTATTCTTTAAATTTTAAGAAAGGAGCTGCTGTTCTACATACTGATACTTTATCTTACTTAGTTGCTTACTTACTCCAGGTTTAATTCTGACATTAGGAGAACAGATGATAAGCGCCAAAGCAACATCTGTCCATTTGGGTCAGGTAAGGTGTATCCTGATTTTCCATTTTCTTTCCTGTAGGCCTTGGACTTGGTGTCTCCTGAGAGGAAGGGAGGGACAGGTGTCACAAAGGCCAGGGAGCGTCCAGTAGTCTCAGCAGAGAGCCAGAGGAAAGAGGCCCTCTCTTCTATTATCATGTCTGACTATTCACCACCCAAGCATTGACAGAGCTGGTTGGTTTATTCCGACAGCCTTCCCCACTGCTCTGCAGACTGAGAATGGCTCATAAGTTGCTTATTCCTGTGCATTTCTTTAGCCCCACCAATAAATATCAGTGCCTCCCTTGAATCAAATATCCCAACTCCAGCACGTAAATCCCTACTAGATTAATTCATAGAGAGATCTTGAATTAATCTCAATTAAAGAGATTAATTTAAAGAATTCAAAATAATTTAATTTAAATTAATTTAAATTTAATTTAAAGAATTTAATTTAAATTTAAAGAATTTTAAATTTAAAGAATTTTAAATTTAAAGAATTCAAAGAATCTTTGCTTTTATCTACTTCATCTGACTTCCAGCGATTTTTGAATGAGGGTTTGCTGCTTACTGGGTCTGTGCTGATGGCAGCTACGGTATATGTTGCATTAGTGTGGCCCTTCAGTTATCATGAAAATCTCTTTCATGGGATTTCTGTACAATTTTCGAATAAGCATTTTTGTTTTTCCTGCTACCAAATAGTCATCTTCGTAAAAACATCAGCAATTATTCCTTGCTATACTCATTTTTATCAGTATCACTCTTCTTGAACAGTATATGGTAAAAATCTTTCCTTCTGCTCTCAGGATTGTGGAAATCCTGTGGATTGGGTGGAAGGGCTGAGTAGGCAGGCAGTAAGGAGTACCTTGAGGAAATTGGGTAGGAAGTGAAAGGGAAGTAGGGGTACCAGGAAGAGAAAGTTTCTGTTTGAAAGAATGAAGAGGTCTTCTGGGGAGGCAAATAGTTAATCCGTGTTGTAATTTTTCTTAAATGAGGATAATTAGACTTACTAACTACCTTATATATAGCAATACTGAGATGACTCCAGAGGAGTTTGACTTGTGGTGTTTTACATGATGCATGTTACAGTGGTACAGTTTTGTATAGCAGTCCCAGCTCTGTTTTTACCTAGGTTTTCATGTTTTAGGAAGGTAGCACTTTCTCTTCTTTCTCCTAAGGATAATCTGGGAGGACCGAACAATATCTTTCTCTTCCAAAGTGACATTTTCCTCATGTTCACTATGTCCTCCTATCACTTCTATAGCCTTTGGAACAATAACACATTAGTTCTGTGAATTAAGTAAAAGAAAGAAGAAGGAAGCAAATACTATACCTTACTTAGGATTTTTAAAGTGACTTTAATCTGATTTCGGTCTAGCACATCTAAGCCCTGGTCCTGTTTCCAAATATGTGTCTTTTGAAACAATGGCTAATATCCCATTTACCAGGCAGTTCATAAAACAAGGCCCTGGTACTGGTGTGACTGATGATGTATTAGCTGGTAAAGCATTTCTGTGTGGCTCATTGTTGTTTATAAGTCTCCGTTTCGTGTATTGTCTCCCTTGGTTTTTCTGCAGATTCACAACAAACCTCATATAATTAGACCTTGTATAAGACCTGTAAAAAAACGGTTGTGAGGAATTCAATTGCAGTGTAGTTTCTGATAAGCAATGATGATGCTAATCAAATAAGAGCATGCGGTTTAAGGGAACTAGTCATTATGGTCACCAGTGGATCTGTGGCCAGAATCTTCATGAATTTGAAAGTTTTCACTCTCTGCTGCCAATTGACCTCTGAATTTCTGTCTCCATTCAGGTGGATAATCAAAACGTTGCCTCCAAAAATAGAATGCCAGTTACTAATAGGAGCAAGTTTATGAATAACTTTAATACATTTAATTTGAAGAACTAAATTTTAGTTTTGTTACTAGTTTGTTGCTTGAGCATAGAGATCATGCAGCCATTATCTGAGATTGGGTCCTTCATTTTCAAAGAAAACACAAGCATATTAATAAACTTCATAATTCATTGACGGGGTCTAAGTCCTAAATCCTTATCTGGTAAATAGACAGGATGAGGTATTAAAAAAAGGAAAAACATAACAAATTGCTAATTATTATTTTAACCATCCTTCTATTAGTAGTATTTCACGTTTAAATAGACCTAAACATTTACGGATGGGTAAAATGATGGGTGAGGCTACCAAAAACTAAAGTAACAAAAGAAACAAACTTATTGTTACATGAGCCACAACAAAAATATGCTGAGGAACCTGGCTCTTCCCTCACCCCGCCCCCCACTTTAAGCAGATAGAGAATCTCTTGCCTTTGTTTTAAAGGAATCACACTCTTCCTCCTGCTCTGTCTCACAAACACACAGACACACACTCTTTCACTTCCATTCAGGTTGTTGTAAGAGTAAATGAAGTCATGTTGGAAAGATAACTGGAACACATGTTTAAATTCTGTGGCCAAGTGATTGTGTTCTTTTTTTCAGTTGATACTGACAATATGCATAGACATCTTTGCCCAACAATCAGCCTGTATATGTGTTCCATACTCAGACACATGGACTGAATAATATGGACACGAAGTGTGGCTTCTCTGAAGGTAGCTGGACAATAGCATAATCAGGTCGCTGGAAAAAGGTAGATATGAAAGAACTTCTTTAGCAGTATTGTCATTAGAATTAAAGAAAGTCATTTAAAGGTTTGCAGGTCCCATGGAAGAATAATAGAATATACTAAATGTTCTGTTTGTAAATGACTTTTTTTCAAATGAAACCCTGAAGGGGAGAGATTTAAACCCCAGGGTTCTACCCAGTAGGCTCACCACAGCTACTGTTTCCAATGGCTGCTCCACTTTTATTGATGGAATACATTTTTCCACTAGATGGATCTGACACAGATAATGGCCATCTTGATTGCATCTGGGAACTACTCATAAAATAAGCACATTCATGTGCAGGTAGAATTTTTTTTTTCCTGTAATGCAAAGAAGAAGAATTATAGTTCTCCTCTGAAAGAGAATATTTAAAAATTGTGTCCTAAAAATATGTGGTCTGAGGACCTTTTCTGGTGTGCTACGGTAGTTCAATTATCTTAAATAATTATGAGTTCTTGTTTTCAGTTATCTATAAAGTCCTTAGGTTCAGCAGCTACACGTGACTGGTTTTCAATCTTCATCACTGTTATTTGGCTTCCCTAGTTTTTATCACTAATCTAAGACATCTCTACTGTGGGCTGCTGCAGCAGAGAAATGGTATCTGATGCCAGCAAAGCTAACATCTGTGACAATAAAATTCTGCCAAAACCAATAAACCAATTGGAACTTACAAATCCCTGTCTTAGCAATATGCCCTGGGACATGGAAAATATTTCTCTTTAATAAATAGTTAGAATATCATCCACTTGGAAGCAGTTGTCAGCGGGCCCCTATTGGCACCATGTCAGTGTTGGAAAGAAAGGATACTGGGATGACATGATTCTCATTATCAGCCATTCTGTAATGTCTCTCTCTCAGTATACTTTCCTGATGAATTTTAAAGTTGAAAACCCTTGGTTTTAAATTACTAAGCTCATAAACTCCGATTCTTCACGCATCTCAGACATTAAAAGACATCAGACGCTAGGGAATGAAATTCTAAGTAGGAATATCAGGTAAAGTGTTATATAAATAATTTAATTGGATTTTGTTTGTAGTCATGGGAATAAGGTGTCACTAAAGTCAAGGTTCTGGGTGCTGTCTGTCATGCAGGTCTTTAAGCTGGCTATACATTTTTTATATGTACCTATGCCGTAACTCACAAGGCAAGACATACAGAAACGTACGGATGAATCGTGATGGCCACACCAGTGCAAAATCAACTTTGAGTATGCTCTGGCCATCAGTTAGTGATGAAATTTTGTGTAAAAGTTTATTTTATGTTATGACATTTCAAGTCCTGTTAACCTGAAGATAAGTAATGATCCCAGTGCTTAGCTCATACTTTTATAGAACACATTACAAAGTAGACAATGCATTCTTCTTGACAATCTCAAGAACTCTGTGGTAGATGAAGTATCTGAAGACCAGGGAGGCTGATGTAACGACAGTCTCATCTTTACACATCCTGGGCACAACCAAGATTTTAACCTAAGCCTGCTTATCCTAAGTTGGGTGTTACATGTTGCCAGACTGCAACCATGCACATAAACCTTAACAGTAGGGACAGTGTGCATTTTGGTCTCCAGAGGTAAGTGCCATCTTTGCTTATGTGCTTCCTGGTGAGTTTTAGTCTTCTCAAGGTTGATAGACCTTTCTTCGCAAATAGATCCCAGAAGGTTAGGAAGAGAGAGTCTGCCTTGATGGTGGCAGCTACTTATTCCAAAGTGGTTATTGATCCACACATGATGATAGCACTCATCTTGAATTGAATTGTGTACGAAGTGAGAAATATATGAAAGTTTTAAAGTGATAAATGCACATTTAGGAGTTGCCCCCAAAGAACATTCTCAAGAGTCTGGGCTTGGAATGGAGCCTAGGATTCTGGATAGTATGTCCTGCCTACATACTCGTAGGGTGGGTTTTTATGATAGATCCTAACTCCCATGGCTTTGGATTTCTCCTTCGTTTGTAGCAGGAGAAAGACCTGGACCTATGATTACATACAATTAACAACAAAATAAAACAAACCACGAACCTATCTCAATCTGGACAAAAAAAGTTTACAGAATCGATGAACTGTAGGATCAAAAGTACAGAGAATCAAAGTTCCGAAAGGAAGACTGCAGAGGCAAGATTCCAAGAGGAACTTCTAGCTATACAGTGACAACTATTTCACCTGTTCTTTTTTACCCTGTTGCTGGACAGATGATAGTACTTACTTGTAAATACTTATATGGCTCATCACAGTATTGTGAACTTTTAGAAAAATCAGTGTACTATTTTATATTTCAGACATTAAGATAATTGAAGGAGAATTTGGAGTTATCCTCATTATACTATTTTCTCTACTTCCCAGTTTATGCTTGGTCTTTGGTGGTAACTGAATGTACTTTCCACATGGAAATGTTAGGTCACTGGCAGAGACACGAACAGGTTGCTAATTTCCCTAGAGAACCCATTCTGAACTTATCCACGGTGGGCCTGCTGTCTCATAAACCAGTGTTTATACTTAATGGAAATGGAAATTTTGATAAGTAAATGCCTTCTCATTCCATCACTTCAGTAACTCATATTAAAGTACCAAAGGGTGTGGTATGTCTGATATGTTCACAAAGAGCAAATTGGTAAATGTGAAATAGGGGACGAAGGGAAAAACAGTTGAAGAAGGAAATTGCCTTATAAATGTTTTCATGAATGGTTAGTAGGGCTGACTGGAGGAAAATAATTAAATAAACAATTTGCTTTTAGAGTCATCTGACCTCTCTTTTCTACCCTCCCACCACCTCCACCCCTACCCCCCTCCACCCCGCCTTGTATTGCCTTCATACCTAGCTTCCTGGGGACACTGAAAACATTTTTGGTTTTCCGACCAAAAATTGGGACACATGAATTAACAACAACAACAACAAAAGCTTTTTCTAAGAGCAAACGGCATTCCATTCTGGGAGATATAATTTTGATATCAGTATGTTGGAATTTTAAAGATATTTTGATAGTTTACAAAATAGTAGGGCAGAATTTTTGATCACTTGAAATATATTAGGAAAACCCTAGGTATATAATCTCTGCAACGAGGCACCTATTTCTTTCCTAAATCTTCCATTAATTTTTTTTTTAAATTCATGAAGGGCTTTGCTTATGATTAAAGAAGGCTGTGACACCAGTGTGTTGGTGGCTGATAATAGTTTGTATTACTCTTCCTAAAACAATTAGGCTTTTTCCTTTCTTTCTTTTTAAAAATTAAGTACCGGTAGATGGGGTGAGCCTTGAGGAATGTATTCTTAATAGTGAATTTTTCCAACTTGGTCAGTGAGCATATGGGAGATATCATGTATGTTGTTGGCTATCATTCTTTCAAAAGTAGCTGTGTGGGATACTTCTCAGGCAGTGACTCATCAAATGGCTGATACCTTTGGGAGGATCATCTTGTCTAATGAGATGTTCAAGTTTTGTCAAAAAAACAAACAAAACATGCTGCTGTAACTATTGCCCCTACTAGAATTTCCTAATATGCTGCAAAAACCCATGACATAAACTATAAAAAGGACCCTTCATTGGTTATTTTGTCCTATCTTTTTTAACCTCAGATAGAGTTTCAAAGTAGTAGTTACTATGCTGGAGAACTAACCAAATAATGTGTGTGGAACTTCCCTGTGGTATAGGTTATGTTTTAAAATAACAGAGCTTTTTTAATTTCTAAAAATGTTTTTGTAGCCTCCTTTATATTTGCTTGGGAAGTAAAGATATTCCTCTTCAGGTTAGAACATAAGGAATATGGGGGTGAGGATATGATTTCCCCATCTCCACTCCTCAGCTTAGAAAAACATCAAGGTGCCTACAATCCATTCGGCTTCATAAACAGTTATTAATGACTTGCAAAGTGCCAAACGCTGTGCTGGTACTAGGTGTATAGAGATAAAAAGATCCCATGTCTGTTCCCAAGGAATTTACTTGAAGTCTGATAGGGCTGATCAGCAAGCACATCTGGCATGTATTTGTAAAGGCATTTTTATTCATTTCTGTTCCCTTCATGTTGTAGACCTTTTTCCTCTTAGCATATTGTACACTACATCCAATATTACACCATCTGCTTGCCTGACAAATTACAAATGTGGATTTCTCAGACCAAGCTACACAAAGTGCCACTGGAATTTGACACTGTGGACTCCCCAGACCCCTGTTAGATTTTTAAATCCCTCTTGAAGAAGTCTAGCAGGAGTGAAGTGGGGAAGCTGAGAATAGGCATCCGCTGTGGACCAAGCTGTACAAACAGAATGTAGACCTTGTTTGCTCTTATGTAGACCTCGCACCATAGCATGTCATAAGAGGCAGAGCCAGTAGGAATAGTCTTCCTTTGGAGGAACTAAACATTTCTAGGGGCCATTTTCTGATGCCTCTTCATCTTGACATGATATGATTAGTAATGGGATATTAGCCCTCCCTCTGACTCTCCATCACTACCAGCCCTGCAACCCAAAGATACGGAATAAGCATTCTTTTAGATGACATTAATGTTTTATTATCTAGAAGGGGCCTAAATTTTGCAAGAAAGCAAAGCTATTCTGTAGTAAGCCTTTATGATTTTGTGATGGATGTTTGTAATTTTGAACTAATGGATGTAGTATGTGGTTATGTTACAATGCTATAGTAAGAGCTAGTCTGCTGGATTGGAGTCTTGGTTCTGTCATTTACTAGCTGTATGACATGTAACAAGTTACTTCTCTGTGACTCAGTTTCATTATCTGTAAAATTAGGTGATAATTGGACCTGACTAAGAGTCTTATTGTAAGAATTAAATGAGCATAATCTGGTCCACAAGGTTTACACTCAATAGAAATAATAATATAGACAAAATATAAATAACTGTGAAACAAGCTATCTCTTTTAGGATCCTAGAATGGATTCCAAGGAAGTAGATTTGAGCTGTGCCATGTAGTAGAATTGAGAGGCCACTATTGCCTTCATCTTGATGTGATGGAACATATTCATCATGTTTTCTAAGAAATAACCTCGCATTGTTTCCGATTACCCCCTTACTCATGTCAGGTTGTACGTGGTCCTGTCTGTCCTCTGTTCTGTGCTAAGCTCCTGACCTTCTGCGAAAGAGGGAACTCTTTTCTGAGGCCTAGGAGTCTGCACTGCTGGCAAGGACCACAGTGCCCGGTTTTGGGCATGCTCAATGCCCTGTTAAAGGGATAGGTGAGAGAAAATTCAAGGGTGATCACATAAATAGCTCCATGGATTGAGTGTCTGCCTCTGCCTAGCACTGTCTTAAAATTTGTACATGTATTCATTTATCATGCACAAAACCTTATTGGGCAGGTAAGGAAACTGAAGCACAGAAAAGTCAAGTAATTTGACCCCGTTCTTATAGTAAATTATATGGTGGGGCCATCATTTGTACTCAGGCCATCTGATCCCAGTGCCATACTATGAACCAAGGAGTCCTGGGCCTTCACACTGAACTGGCCCCTTCAGAAATGCTTTTGTGAGTTGCATTTGGTTTGTTGCGGTCAGCTTCTGTTTGAGTCGTTATGAGACGAAGTTATGTGAAGCTTGTCATTGTGAATGTTATGAGAATAATATGAGCATATTCTGTGTTACACAGTATCTTCTTTTGTGAGGACTCCCAGGAGAAATTTCTCTCAGTTCTTTAATAAGGAGACTTGGTAAACTTCCTAAGCAAATCAGTCTGCTTTTATTTCCAGGACGTTGCAAACTCCCCGCCCCCCTTTTTTTTTAAAAGATTTTATTGGGGAAGGGGAACAGGACTTTGTTGGGGAACACTGTGTACTTCCAGGACTTTTTTCCAAGTCAAGTTGTTGTCCAATCTTAGTTGTGGAGGGTGCGGCTCAGCTTCAAGTTGTCCTTTCAGTCTTAGTTGTGGAGGGTGCAGCTCAGCTCCAGGTCCAGTTGCTGTTGCTAGTTTCAGGGGGCACTGCCCACCATCCCTTGCAGGAGTTGAGGAATCAAACTGGCAACCTTGTGGTTGAGACGACGCACTCCAACCAACTGAGCCATCTGGGAGGCAGCTCAGCTCAAGGTGCCGTGTTCAATCTTAGTTACAGGGGGCGGAGCCCACCATCCCTTGCAGGATTCGAGGAGTTAAACCGGCAACTTTGTGGTTGAGGAGAGCCCCCTGGCCCATGTGGGAATCAAACCGGCAGCCTTTGGAGTTAGGAGCATGGAGCTCCAACCGCCTGAGCCACCAGGCTTGCCTAAACTTCCCCTTTTGCGTTGATCGCTAGAAAGCTAGTAATCAAATCATATTTGTAGCCTACCTTTGGTGTGTCATGATGGTTTTGTCAACCTTGCCTTCAATTTGTCACTACCTTTTCTTTTTATTTCATTTCATATTGAAAAAGTCACTTTTAAAATTCAAATTATACATGCACATGGGGAAAAAGTTTAAATGAAAATGAAAAATCTCCTTCCTTCTCCCCCATATCAATTAATTCCTTCTCCTACGTTTTAAAGTACTTCTTGACTACATAGAAGATATTTTATGCATAAATAGCATATATGTGCATTATTTAAAATAATAAAATTATGCTTATATGTTGTTCATCACATTATTTTGAAATTCTAATTTAACTAGAGAAATTATCATAAGATATGTAACTAAAAGAAAGATGAATACTAACCCCCAATTACTATTTCCCATCTTTCCTAGGTAGGCAGTGTTAACACTCCTTATGGTACCTTATCTGAATTATAATGCTATCTTATCATATCTGTTTTGTTTTGTTTTGTTTTTTAAATCACCTAACTGTGAACTGCCGGCACACTGGGACTGTGGCTTGGTGATTATAATGTCCCCAGTGTCGGGCACACAGTGAGCATTCAACATACAATCAAGGCAATCACCCAAATGAGAGAACAAATAGACGAACAAGTGAGTTCTATCTTCTTTGCGTAGATCATTCTATAAAAGAGCCAAAATGGAGCCCAAGTACTGCATTATGATCAAGTCAGGAAACAGATTATTTCCTATTTAATAGAGGAGAATTAGAATTCGGATGGAATAAGAATGCAGAAATGTTCTGCTTGGAGTGAGCATATGTTTTCTGTTACCAATAAAACAGTAAGGGCACATAGGTCCTTACATGACTATGGAATATCAATGAAAAGTCTGTACATGTTTACATGGCTGTCTGGGAAACTCACTCAGCAAAACATTTAACCCACATCTATTGAGCTGTCTCTATGTATGGGGCTCTGGGTTGGGTTCTGAGGACACTACAATCACGTCATAGTTTCTGCTTTTATGGTATCTACACAAAGAGAATCTAGAACCTATCTTTTTAAAAGATTTTTATTAAAGTATAACATGCAATATTACATTAGTTTTAGGTGTACATCATACTTATTCAACAGTACCCACCTAGCACTATACCACATTATTGATTATATTCCTTACGCTAAAGAAAAGATCATCATGATAAGCCCAGCAACCATCTGACACTGGGCCATGCTATCATAATATCATTGATCTTCCCCCCCCTTTTAATTTTTCAATTAGAGTTGACAGTCAGTATTATTTTATATTAGTTTCAAGTGTGTAGCAGAGTGGTTAGACATTTACATAATTTAGGAAGTGTTTCCCTGACTGGGTACTAGAACCTATCTTAACACTCACCACCCTTCATCCCAAATGAAGGAGATTTGAGAGAACCTTCTAACTTTGTATTAGCACACCATGCCTGGGCAATTATCATCTAATGGGTTGTTTTTTTCCTACTTTCTAATAATTTCTCCTTTTTATAAGTTTTCACCTATAACTAGTGATGCCTTGTCACAGTAAGCCGTTTTTAAAATTTCTTCTGAGGGGTGAGATGGGAACACAATCTAAAACCATTTGTCTAAATATTTTTAGACTATGTTCTAACCTCTGTAAGAAATACAAAACAAACATATGGTAAGAAAAAATTTATTCATAATTTATTTGACTACTATACTATCTCTGACTTTTCAAACATGTTCATAGGAATTGGAAATCTTTAAATAGCATATCTTCTCTGTGAGAAAAACAGTGGCAATGCTGTCATTATCTTTGGGTGTCCATTTTCTCTGGACTTCACATACTCTATCACTATCACACTGTTTTTTTTCCTTTTTGCTTTAGCTTGGTTCTGAATCCTTTCGAAATAAAAATTTATCTCTGCCTCTTTGTTGCTCTATGGAATGAAAATATTTGACCTAGAGCAGTTGTAAAATTGTCTACCTCTCTCCTAGAATAAATGCTTTGGGTCCCTTGAAGTTTGATATTTCTTTAAGCATGGAAGCATGATTACTAGAAATGTCCCCTGATTTTCATGTAACAGAACAAAGAAGGGTTCATTGTAAGCACAGACAATAAATCTATAGGGGGTTACTGTCTGGAGTGGGGGTGGGCAGTTGAGGGTCATATGCAGTCAGGGCTTTCTGGGTTGCTTTTTAGCGTCAGCAGTTATGGGGTACCTCTGTCCTGGGAGGATGCCGGTGTGATTCAAAAAAAAGAAGAGAAAAGGAGAAACCTAATTAAATTCAAATATAGTTGTATCATAACAATGAACATGCCAGGAAAATGCTTATTTAGATTTATCATTGATGTTCTTAATTCTGTTTTTAAATACAGATTAAGAAATCATTTCAATTAAGTATGTAAGATTACCTGCAAGACTATCAGCTGGAGAATGATGATGTCTATTAATTATAAATAATTTCCCAAGTACCAAATGCACCATTTGTAGACAGGCTATAATTTACAAGTTACAGGCAATGAGCAATGAGTGGAAAAGAGCACATTGATCCACGTTTTTCATCTCTGACATATCCTTTCTCCCCGTTTAAGGTTTTAGGAAGGCACTTTTCATTTCTTATCTTCTGCTTATATTTCCTCCAGTTTTTCATTAGTAGTTCAGAGGGTTATTGTTTCCCTTGAGAAAATTTAATCCTGACATTTTCACTCCTCAGATTTAGAATTAGATTTTGTCTTTCTTGCATACTTTCAGGGCAGGCAATGTAAAGTTATCATGGTATTTAGCTAAGAATCACTAGCACCTTTGAAAACCAGAATCCCTGCGGAGAGCCAAATACACACAGTAACAAGATACAGAAGCATTAATACTGTGGGCTTCCCACTGGGATGGCGTACCAGACGCCTGCATAGAATGCTATACGCAGCTGTACTTGATGGAAAATGTCACATTGGCGGTGCATTTGGGTTCCTTTTTGCTGATTATCTTTTTGTATTATATTACTAAGGATCAAAGGATAGTTTTTAGACTGTTTTTATCAAAGGATTTATGTAAACTGATTGGCTTACAGATATATTGCTGTTTCTTTTAAATAAGAGTACGGATTCTATTCTGTAATAAAACAGTTGGCAAAGCATCAGGACAGATTATTACAATAACAAGTTCTCAGTAATAACTATTTTCAGCTGAGATCCTTGAGTCCTTGTGTACCTTTCAATGCTATCTTTATTTTTTTATTTTTTTAAACATTTTATTGGGGAAGGGGAACAGGACTTTATTGGGGAACGGTGTGTACTTCCAATACTTTTTTTTTCCAAGTGAAGTTGTTGTCCTTTCAGTCTTAGTTGTGGAGGACGCAGCTCAGCGCCAGGTCCAGTTGCCATTTTCTAGTTGCAGGGGGCGGAGCCCACCATCCCTTATGGGACTCGAGGAATTGAACCAGCAACCTTGTGGTTGAGAGCCCACTGGCCCATGTGGGAATCAAACTGGCAGTCTTCAGACTTAGGAGCGCGGAGCTCTAACCGCCTGAGCCACCGGGCCGGCCCGCTATCTTTATTTTTTGAAACTATATACAATTCCTCATATTCCTATCAACCTGGCTTTTGTTTTTATTTATGCTAATTAGAGTATTCTTTTCCTTACCAAATTTAAAAAATCATTTTGGAGCAAATACATTTCACATACTTTGTTATCTTTTATATTACATTAAATGATTTCTAGATTTCACATAATGGTTTCTTTTGGCTAGTACAATTAAATAATGAAACAGTAGGAGAGGAGGGGATGTTGTAAAAGGAGAAGCAGCACTGGTGAAAGACTGGCTACAAGGCAGTGTCTGAAGGGAGCAGATGAACTAGCAAAAACCCTGGAAAGAACGCTAGACTCAGATCGCTGGATTCCATCAGTCCAGACTCCCACAGAGCTGGGAACATGCTCTAAAGTCTTTGGAGTCTTCTGCCAAACACGTTGACACTGTTCACCTTAAAAAGATAGCCAGATATTTTTCCAGCAAAATGGGTTTTGCCGGGAACAACGAAGAGTTGTAATTTAGGACATGTGGTCTAATGGCAAACCTTGTGCAAATCCCAGGAAACAAAGGAGGGGAATGCTCTTTTATGGGCTTGGAAGGGGCTGTTGTAAAGGAAGAGTCCATTGGAGGAAACTGAAAATTTGAAGCATAGTGACTTTTCATTGGCTGAGTATTGGCCATCTCCGGTTGGCTAAACTGTTGCTGGGCATGGAAGAATTTTTTCTTCCTCTTGCTGAGGTAGTCAAGTACCACTTCTTGTCTGAAATGCAAGCTACATTTCTTTCTGTTGGTGTCAGTAGTGTACCTTGAGTGTGGCCTGTGATTCCATTTTAAATGTGGTTTCTGTCTATTAATTTTCACAACACATAGTAGATAATAACTACTGAAATGAAGATTGAAATATGCCCTATGTGGTGGTCAGGCATAGCAGAAGTATCAAAATAAGGCTGGGGATTAAAAAAGAAATTATCCCAGTGATAAATGAAACCCTGAAATTGGATGAGAGTGGAACATATTCTTAGGACGTTAGTTTCTTGGAATAGATAGGACCTGCTTCAGTTCAAATCTTTAGGAAGTTGATGTTGTTTCACATTTATTTATCACTGTATGATTTTCTTTAAAAAACATGCTTCTATGCTACGATCCAGTTAAACCCTTGCAGAGTATTTTTTTCTTTTTCCCAAAGTTAACTGCATCATTAGTTCTGTTGGTAATTTGTGACTTTTGGGCTTTTGAAATTCTGTATGATTAAGGATTATAGTTTTAAAATAACTTGAAAATATTATTTCAACAGTTGCATAATAAACCATTAGGAAGAGTCACCATTAATTTACTTAAATTCTTGTAGTGTTTTATATATAATGCAAACTTTTGAAAAAATCTCTAACTCTTTCTCCAGTCTTAAAATTTATTGGAATATTTTTGTCTTTGATAGAGCTTAGGTCAGTTTTTATATTTAAAAAATCATGCAGAGCAGGCTGCCTTTCAGTAACAAGTAACTACAACCAAATTCGCTTCTCTCCCTGTAACTACACACAATCTGCAGAGAGAAAGGATCTTTCTCCTTTTGCGTGGGACCTGTGGGTGCCCCATTCAGCCAGATGGAGAAGTGGAATGGCCATTGTGTTTCACCCCTTTGAAAGCTGCTGTTACCTTTCAGAGCCCATTCCCCCTGCTTCTTAGCTGGACACAATGCTGCCAGCTAAACAACCCCTGCCTCCCTTGCAGCCAGGAGCAAAGACGACTTTGGTTAATAACAAGCATGAGAAGTGCTGTGGAAAGTGCCTTCTGGGAAGTCTCCTCAAAGGGGAATATGAGGCCCTTTCTTATCTCTTCCTGCTGCTTACCACAGGGATGTGGTGGCTCTGACAGCTTTCTAGGACCTTAGGTACTATGTCCACCACACCCTAGGAGTGGCAGAGCAGTGAGCTAGGAGGAACCCAGGTCCCTGATGACTTTGTGGAACCAAGATACCAGTCCTACGTCACCTTTCTCCAAACATTTTATATAACAAATGATTGCCTATCGTAAGTCCCTGTGTTGCTGTGAGTTTTTCTGTCCTATGCAGCCAAACCTAATCTGCACAAATATAGTTGCCAATCTCTTTTCTAGAATATAAGAGATTTCTTGGCAGAGGCAAGTAGAAAAATTAATGAAAAGATGGTTTTTACTAGTAAACAACCACAAATTCTACAAGTGCTTATGTCCATGGAAGTATATGAGTCTCTTATTTAGGATGTTTAAATTTTGGGCTTCCCATGATAATTGCTTCTAGTTCAGCAAATCAAGGAAAAAGAAAAAAAAAAACAGGAATTAAACCATTGTGGGTATAATAAAAGGTATTTAAAAATTTGCTGTCATTTACCTAAGTTCTTGCTTAGCAATAATTGTAATAAGAGGTCATCTCTAAATGTGCCCAACACTACTGTAGCACTTCCACGGGCGATCTCACAGAACACGCAGCACCCACAGATAGTGGGAGCTTTTATATCGCTTTAGCAAATGCGGAAGTTACTCCCCAGCCCCCACCCTAGTAACCTTGATCCCCTCTTATCCACTCTCTTTTTCCTTTTTTCTGTAATACTCATCACCTTCTCACATGCTGTATAGTTGACATTCTCTGTTACTTTGTTTTTTACTGTCTGTCTCTGCATAGTAGAGTATCAGCTCTGGGAGGCCAGGTATCTTTGTGTGTTCACTGCTGTATGCCATCCACCTACAACAGTCACCTCTGACGTGCAGTAGTCGCTCAACAAATTCTCACTGAAATAAAATAGATTGGGTCACTTGTCAAGAATGTATATTCTGAGTTATTATGCTGTAGTATCTTTCAAGCTGCTTACTTCTGTTGACAAAATGCTGTTCTGAATTTGTTGTTAAATGACTTGAAGGTTTTAATGTAATACTCTCTTTTTAATAAAACTAATAGACTAATAGACTTTAATAAATTTAATAAAATTAATATTTGGGGCACTTTTTTAGGTTTAGAGAAAAACGGGGCAGAAAGTACAGAGTTCCCGTATGCTCCCTTCCTTTCCCCTTCCCCGTTTCCCCGTTTCTAACATTTTGCGTTAGTGTAGTACTTTTGTTGAGCCATACTTTACAGTAGGGTTCATTCTTGGTGTTGTGCATTCTATGGGTTTGACAAATGTATGATGACACATATACACCATTATAAAATCATACAGATATTAGTTTCACTGCCCTAAAAACCTCTGTACTCTGCCTGTTCATCTGTCATCCCTCTCCATTCCCCCTAACCCTTGACAACCACTGATCTTTTCACTGCTTCCATATTTTGCCCGTGCCAGAATATCATATAGTTGGAAACATATGGTATGTAGCCTTCTCGGATTGGTTCTTTCACTTAGCAATATGCATTTAAGATTCCTCCCATATCTTTTCATGGCTTGATAGCTCATTTCTTTTTATCACTGAATAATATTCCATTGTATGGGATATATCACTTTTTATCCATTCACCTATTGATATCTCGATTGCTCCCACATTTTGACAATTATAAGTAAAGTTGCAATAAACATTTGTGTACAGGTTTTTGTGTGAAGTTAAGTTTTCAATTTATTTGAGTAAACACCAAGGAGGGTGATTTCTGACTCACATATATTCATTTTGTGTCTTTCTGATGAGCCTGCATTGAGAACCAACACGGAAAAGCAGTTTAAATCTGAGTGAGGAATGACTGGTGCTATGAGTTCCTTTTTCAGACTCTCCTCTCTTGAAAAGTCTCCTAAAACCATATTCCAGTGCCATATATAAAAGATCTGAAACATGTACATAAAATATGAATAAACTATTTCACAAGTTCTCATGCTGTTAATACTCCATAATCCTACTAAGACACATCTTATGTTAATATTGTACCAATATCACACTAATTAAAAGGTAACTTACGCACATTCAGTGATCTTTGCTAATGCTCAACAAAAATAAGGATATGTGTCACACAGAGCTGGCAGAAACTTGCATGTATGAGAGGGATGTTTTCTATACTACAGCATGGCATTATTATTATTTTTCTTTTTTATTACACATTGGAGAAGCTCAGCAATATATTTCTGGATTGGGATTTTCTGTGTTTAACAAACGGTACAGTCCATGTTGTGTAGTGGCATTTAGAAAACCTTTAAGTAGGGAAACCCCAGACCTTATCTAACTGCACTTTGTCAAGTTCTGAAGCACCGCTGAGGGGGAACAAGTGGTTCTGCTGACAGTGATGCTTTTAAGTAAAGTGGCTGCTGTCTTCTGCTTGCTTGGAGAGGTTTCCTGTTGTGCCGTCTTTATCCAACCCACCCTGCCTCTTGAGCGTCCCAGTGCTTTCTTCCTTGTCATACATTTCGCCTTCCTGTACCGAATGTGAACTATCAATTCCACACTCCGGATGTATTTTGCTGCATGAAATAAAGGTATCAGAGACTTGAGTGTATTTCTTACCTCTTTTCTTTGTATAAAACTCCCCTACTTTTGTTAGCTATTTGGCAATTTTTTTCTATCCTTTTCTGATCTGGTTTCTGCAGATAAAAGTCACCACTGTATTATTCACCCAGCCTTGACCAGTTGGGGTCATCATTGATACCTTTCTGTGTTCCAGATAAGGAAAACAGAGGCAGTAAAAACACAGGCTTGGTGTGTGAGCCTCTATTTATTAAATAATATCGGAGTATTTACCTGTTTTAATGTACTATAGCCAAGATGATAGGCTAGGCCCTCAAATCGTTGTGTCTAGTGTGGGAGGCACTATTATATTTGCAGCACAGTTAATACATGTTATGAAAGAAATATGCATGGGCTTCTGTGAGAATGTTTGGCGGGGAAGTATAAACAACTGTGTGTGATTGAGTATAAGGTTTGTGTTTGGTTAAGCCTCGTGAGCAAAGAGACAGAGATCTTAAAAGATCTGGAAAGGTAGGTTGAAACCAAGTTTGTAAATTGCCTTGAAATCAAAAGGAGCCTGGGATTTATTGATTAATCAGCGTGGAATCATCAAATATTTTTTTCTTTTTAAGCAGAAGAACAAGTGAACGTGGGTTCCCAAACTGTTTTCTGGCTTCCTCCTGGACTTTCCATTTGTATCCCTTAGGCATCTCGGAAGCTCTTCAAGGTTGAAACCAAACTCGCTATTTTCCCTTTCCCTTTACACCTCCTCTGGTGTTCCCCATCTTATGTATGGATATCACAATCTGCAGCAGCTAATAACCAAGCCAGAAATCTTGGGGAGATCGCTTCCTTTTTACCCCCTGCTCCATATGCCGTTGACTCTGTGGCATGGTCCTCTAGTGCACCTCCATTTTCATCTCTATTCTTTATCAGACTTAGTGCCATTAAAGGATACTAATTATTCTTCAGTATACAGAGATAAGGTAAATTATTTTACTTAATTGCTTCAGCATGTGAAGCTGAAATGTTATTAAATCTTTTTATAAGCTGAATTGTACAAGTACAACATGCTTTTTAAGGGTGTTGGAAACAGTATCAGTGTATTAGGAATTCATAAGGTACATACTTTACATATTGAAATTTCTCCCCGACTTTATATGTCCTTTGGTGTTCCACTCTATTATGTTCATTAGGACTGGTTTGGGAGCTAATAGCAAAAATAATAATAATAGTGGCTTAAATAAGAAAAAAGTTTATTTCTTGTGTAAAGTAAGTCTGGAGGGAGGCAGTTGGAGTCTGAGATGATGGCTCCATTATGTGGTTAAGGATACAGGGGCGGGTGTTCTGTCTTTCTGCTCTACTACACTAGTGCACAGCTCCCATCTTCAGGATTATTTACTGGTACAAAATGATTGCTGGGTCTCCAGCCATCACATCAATGAAACAATCCTCCAAAAGAAGGAAAAGTGAACAGTTTAAAAGTTGCTCGCCAGCTGAGTCATGTCTCATTAAGTAGCCTTTCTGGACACCCACACACCATTTTCACTTCATAGGCCACAACTGAGACACAAAGCCCTACCTCGCTGTCAGAAGGCTGAGAAAGGTCTTGGTTATTTTCAGGAGACAGTGTACTCCACTTAAAATTGGGGTTCCATCACTAACGAAGAAATGGGAGAATGATGATGGTATAGGCAACTGGTGGAGGGGACAAGCGGCTTTGCTCAGGATAGTTGAAACTCTATGGGGCAGTATATGCCTATTATTACTGGTACTAGTGCGTATCTCTTTCAAGTCTCAGATACTTGTGCTCTGGGGCTGCCATTCTGGAAAGTATCTTTATTAAAATACACAGTAAAATCACCTTCCAAGTTTCCCTTTCTACTCCCCTACTTATCAGATACTTGGAATCTGAGCACTGCTTTTCACAGAAAGGTGGGAACGTGCGCAGCAGCTAAATCAGGTGGGGACTAACTCCTTTTCCATAGAATTCCTCACTTGTCACACTGTGTGTTGTAGGTTTCAGCAGCTTACCTGCTTGCAGTGCTTCTCAACCCTGCAGATCAGCATTATCTGTGGGATCGTGAACAATACACATAACGAGGCATGAACACCCGCACCCGCCAAGGTTCCATTTTAATAACTCTGGAATAGGTTCCACTAATCTAAAGGTGAAAAATAAAAGTGATCCTGATCATTGACCTCATGAATTGACAACATTTGATGAACAAAGCTTACTCCTCCTACATATTTCCCAGGAATAACGGTCACTACATGAGGTTATGTCTCCTGGGTTATTCTGAGACATAAACTTGGGAGTTGTCGTAAAAGAAGTCTGGTTCAACATGTAATTGTATGAGAAGAAGGTGTAATATAGAACCACAGATGTTCTCAAAGACCAGAATGATTAAATATACTGGTCAAGCATATTGAATAATTACGTATTCATCATATTAGGTGTCATCAGTTGAAAAACACAGCTTCAGAATCCAGAATCCTGATTATACTACCAGTAGAATGGCTCCAATGAGTTTATTTCCGTATTACTCACTTTGTTGTTTTCTGTTATCACAGTATATTGCAGTTGGGGAAATCTAAGGAATAGAAGCAATGACTTTCATTCTTACTGTGTTTTTACTTTAAAAATTTTTTGCTTCTGTATAGCTTCAGTTTCATAAAACCTGGTACAATGTCTGTCATGGCTGTTTTATGGAACAGAGTTGAAACAGAAAATCACACGATTTTTTCAGCTGACAACATGTCAATTTAAATGAAGAAGCAGGTCCATGCATTTAAAACAGTAAATTTATTTGCAGTATTTTTCCCCCTTTCATTCTCTGATTTGCCAGCCCTCCCCACCCCCCACCCCCCCAAATCTTATTACCCCTCATCTCAGTTCTCTTTCCGGAAAAGTCATAAATGGAATTAGCAAAGACCACACTTAAGGATGCAACTTATTACTCACCAAAATTACACACAAACTCATAAATTTAGAAGGCAAAAGTGAAGTTATTGCCAGTTAAAAGCTAAATGTCCCTCTCTTCTCCCTTATTCATGTCTACTCCCCCTTTGCATGGCTGGCTTTACTTGCATATAAGTAAAGGCAGAAACTAGAGGGTAATGTAGTCAAGACAGAAAAGTAAAACTTGTAACGACTGATGATTTTCTTCAGATTTTTACTCAAAAATCACCACTGGAGTGATATGTTCCCTGCCCCCTCTATTAATGTCATCTCCCATCACACCCTCTGACATTTCATATCGCTTTTCCTGCTGGATATTCTCTCCTTAACCTTTATTGTATGTAACATACTGTGTATTTTTGCTTATTTACTTTGTTTATTGGTAGTCTTCTCCACAAGAAAATGTGTTCTGTGGGAGCAGTGATTTTCTGTTTGTTGTTTTTATTCCTAAATCCCTACCACCTAGAGCTCAGCCTGCCACAGAGCAGGTGCTGGATAGATGAATATTATTGTGTGGTTAATAAGAATATATTAGGAACTTAATTGTCCCAATATTCAATTTATTTTTATACAACTTGTTTAAGTGGTGTCATTTAAATAAGTATAACCTTAAACTAAGGAAATTCATGGTTCGGCAGACCTTCTAGTTCTGTCTTGTTACTACTGGAACTTATAACAGATGCCAATTTTCCCTATATTTAGACAACTTTTGATTACTACCATCTGAACTAACGGTACAGTTTCCTCTCCTTGGGTATTCTCTTAGTTTTTTGAGGAATAAAATTACAGTCAGTCCCATTATAAAACAGTCCGATATTACAAATTCAATATTAGGTTAAATTTTGTTCACTGGAATAGTAACTACATATAATACAATTCTGTTATAACACTGTTAGGTAAGAATGTTGTTATTGCTATTTGAAACCAATGGTGTGTGAAAATGCCACAATTGTTTCCAGGTATATGTTCTAGAATCAGAAAATACATTGATGGATTTCACGCAGTTTACATTATAAAATATGTGTTTTTAGAATTGGTCACTGGTAATATTTAAGCGCTCCCAACTGAGATATCCCTAAAAGAGCTGGGGGGAAAATGTATGTATACAGACATATATATGTATATATAAATATATACGTACATATACATACATATATATATACACACATACATATACATACATACATTAGTATCTCTAATTGAAGAATGAAAATACTATTGTTGTTTAGCTCAATGATTCATTTATTAAAGGACAATTACATCTTAGCTTGATGTGAGTTTTCTAGATAATATTTCCCAATGATAACAGAATAGTGTGTCTTAGTCCAAATACTAACATTGTTTGTACTGGAGCAAGTAAAATGTCATTTTCTGCGGCTGTTTTCCATTTAAAGATTACCTCATGCATGGTTTCTGCGTTGGGGCCCCTGGAACTGTAGACTAAAGTCATGAAGTCATTTATCTGTATACCTTAGTTGGAGACCGATGGCACCAGCTTAGTTCAACCTCATGGTATTTTCAACATTGCCAGTAAATAAATAATACGATAAATAACCTTGTTTTTCACTTGTTTGCACAGGTGAGTTCTGTAATTGATAGTATATGTGCCTGAAGAATCAGGTATTTGGTGAGTGGCAAGTACAAGCCAATGAGAGCATGAACCAAACAAACTACAAGAAAGTAAACAGTGATGGGTTAATGTTTTAGACATTAGTGAACTCAGAAATTTATTAGGTGTTGAGATACACAAAACAAAGAAGCATTGCAAAATACAACAGAAGATAAAAAGGACCCTGGTTCTGCCTGCATAGAAAAGGTGGTCTGTGACTATAGCTACGTGGCTGCCTTGTTTTTGCTTGCAGGTACACAGAGAGAGAATTTAAGATTATGTTTTCAATATCCTGCCAATTTTATTACTCACCCAGTTTTTCTGTCTCATTCATTTTAAGAGTTCTCTTTATTCAGAGAGAGGAAAGCCTTTCTTATATTCAGCAAGCCACTTCTGCATTGCTGGTTCAGCCCCTTGATGTAATTCAGTTGCATTAATCTACCCTACTTATATCGTGTAGCTGCCTCCCCTTCCCAAAAAATGATTAGACATTTTTGGAAGATCAGAAGCTGGGAAGATAGGAAGACAGGCTTGATTAAAATCAGAAACTGATGATCAAAACTTAACTGCGTAAATATAAATTCCTTCTTTGTAATTAACTCAGCGACTCAAAGGATAATTTCTCTATCCTAATTAAAAGATAAATAATATATAAGGATGTACACTAATTTAAAGGGCATAGTTTGATCACTTGTACTATTAGTATTGAGTAATGGTAAACTGAATTGTGAGTTCCCTTCTGAATTTTAATATGTAAAAGTAGCTGGAATGAAAAAGGGGTAATTATTTTCTTAAAGTAAAATATCATCAAATTTTCATCAGTGTTTAATTCAAAAAATGTTAATCTTCAATACGCAACATAATATAAAACTTGAGCCTCACAGATAGACGACACAATGAAAAGCAATTACTCACTTTATGACTTTTACTCAAACATCATAAAATTTGGGAAAATGAGCTTTTTATTATACTGATTACTAATAGTGTCCTAATTGGATTTACTTTTAATAATGCTCTAATTGGACTTAATTCTATCAGTGATTCAAAAAAATCTAAATTGCAATGGATAACTGGTATCCCTTCAAAAAGAAGAAAAAGGGAGAGTCTCCCTTTAATGTTGATTTTCCACTTGTGGGGTGTGAGAGTTAGTAACATGGTCAGAGCATGGCAAACCAGGATTTTGTCTTTTGGGAGAAAAAAAAAAGCAAAGAGGGTGGTGAACTTTAAGGCTTGAAGGAATCATAGAATTACTCAGTGCAACTCCTAATTTCACATAGGAGCAACCAGATGGGTGAATTGACTTACCCAGTGTCATCCATCTGGTGAATGAATGGCAGACGGAGGCCTGACAGTGGGGCTCTCATGTCCTTTCTAATTCTTGCTTCCCTGTCATGTATTCTTTCAGTAATTGCAGGGATTGAGAAATGAAGGAAATTTAATTTCTCCACTTCTAGACTCTCCTGCCTTTCATACAAGTGGCATTCTCTATTAGTATAATCGAACATTACACGTATTTGGCTGCTTTGCAAGTATCTGAATTTTGTATTTTTCTGCAGCCTTCTCAAATCATAACAGCACAATACAATTTTCCTCTTCTAACATATTAACTCATAAAATATGCATCTCCCGTGGCAATATATGGCCATATCTAGACGGAAGATTACTGGTTGTTTAGGAAACATAAAACTGTTTCTACTTAATATGTTTGGATTCATGATTCATATATATGGTCTGTTAGTTGTGGATTTTCAGATTTAATACAAAGGCATGGAGACAAGATAACATTAAAAAGCAAGTCAAATATTATATATTAAGAAAACCAAGCTTAAATCACCTAATGTTTTTAAAAGAGAGTGAGGTATGGCTTTTCACCCTTTTCTTACATAATTCCTTAAAAGTGTTCTCGGGAAGATTATTTTTAAGTAGATAGACCCTAGCTCAAGGTAAATTTATTTCAAAAAAATGATGACTTGTGAAACTCCTGAAGATCTCTTAGGCTGCATGGTCTCAAAGGGCAACCCTTGCTTTCTTCCCACTGTTATGAATTATCTCATTAAACATTGTATATCACCACCTAGATGAGAAAGGGCTTCCCCCTCTCAACCTGATTCAATTCAATTCTATAAATTGAATCAGGTTGAGTGGGGTATGGCTTTTGGATTTTTGGGGAGAAGTTTTGTGTGTGTTAAGGGCTGGGAAGGGTGGAGGGGATGCATCAGAATAAGTACCAGATACAGTTGATGTGACATTGCGCATACCGAACATTGTGTATTCAGTGAATATATTTAAAGGAATTCACGTCTTGAGAACCAGGGCTCTTGCCAATGTGTGTATCTGTTGCCATGCGTGCCTTGAATTGGTCAGGACGAAGACTCAGCTGCAGCAGGTACGTGGCAAATAGACCCAACACACAGTGGCTTAAAGAACAAAGAAGTTCCTCTCTGCTTCAAGTCACAGCCCCATAGGAGTGGCCTAGGCCAGCCGGGCAGCCTGGCTGCACACGTTCTTCAGGGACTTGCGTTTCATTTCATTTATTCGCTACTCTTGGTGCAGTGCTTCTCAACCTCTTTGGTTTCAGGACCCCTTTACACTTGTAACAATTACACAGGTTTTTAAAGAGCTTTTGTTCTTCTTAGTCGTATCTACCAGTATTTATTGTATTAGAAATTAAAGCTGACACATTTTGAAAGCATTTATTAAAATGTTTTAAAAGAATAAGAATAAATCATTGCATGGTAACATAAAAAAACATTGTAAGAAAAACACATTTTCTGAAACAAAAATTAGAAATGTTTGCAGTCCTCTCTGACATATGGTTTAGTAGACGAGAGCTGGATTCTCATCCCTGCTTGGCCATTCAGTCTGTGGCAATGTGGGCTTTTTGGTGGAAGTATATGAAGACAGTCTGGGCCTCACAAAGATATGTAGTTGGAAAAGGCGGAAGTATCTTAGCAATGTTTTCTAGAAACCTGTAGATGCTCTTCTTTAATACAACACCAAAATTTGACAAGAAGTCATTTCTTTAATGCCAATGAACTTTTTGTACTTGGTTACATTAGCATCCATTGATTTATTTTTCCCTTTTACCCATGCATGATTATTTAACATCAGGAATTGGTCATGTGGAAATTATTGGTTCACTGAGTTATATAGATCTTTCAAATCTTGACACAAATTATTATAAATATCAAAAACATATTTTTTACTGTTTTCACTGATATCCTCAGAAAAGTTTTAACTAATGGGAAGCCTTTAGGTGTATAGTAGCCTATACATATTTTCCAAAGTATTACTATTTGCTTGAAAGTTTTGAAATATATCATTGGCAACACATATTATTATTTGATTTTCTTGAAGTGGCAAGCTCACTTTGCTCATTTTCAAGAAAACATCTACAAACACTCAGAATAACAAGCCTTTGTGATTAAAAAAAAAAAGCCAAGTTTTCACTCTAAGTTCATTGTTTTGTTTTTTCATGTTTCACCTTCCTATTATTGCTTCTCTATAACCTGAATAAATGCTAAAGATAAGAGTGAGAAGACCTTTCTGTACATGACGGTGACCCTTTTATTACCAGCTCTCCATTCCTGGTGGGGCCGCGAGCCTCTAGGCGGTGGTGTGGCTGCAGTAGCCATATGAATGCTTGTGAGAAACACAGGAAACTCTTCAGACAGACCTTTTGTGTCGGTTGCTAATTGGAGCAACAATACCCAGTTCAACAGCTCGGAGTAATTATGTTTTTAGAAAATTAAATGTGAAGACTTTCTCTATGTATCCAGATGTATCTGTCAGGGGACTCTTAAGATAGAAATCTCCCTTTATTCTCTCTCATCTGACGCTAGCTCCCACTTTTGCTCTCTCTCTTTCTTCTTGACAAAACTGTAACTTAGTCATGAGAAGCGGCTATTTGATTTGAAAATATTGTGCAGAGAGATTAATGACTCACACACAGCTAGGACATGGTTGAAAGAAGCTTGAATTCCGGTTCTCTGCCACCGTGGTCTATTCTCTTCATAGCATTTGGGAAGTTTATGATGAACGTGTCACCCAGCAGTGCACAGAATGACAAGTGGAGATTGTGCCTGACAGCAAGAAGGGGCTCAGTAACGACAAGCTTACTTATTCATCCTTTGCCTCTTTCTGCTGATCTATATAGATCATGTCCTTATTCATGAGCCATACCCGTATTCTGCTGCCTTTTATGTGCTTAGAATTCTCCTTCAAAGTTGACATTTGGTTGGGAAAATTAATACCCAAGAATGTAAAACCACCGGGGCACATAGCAGGCACATTGAAACATTGAGAACTAATTTCTGGACTACGTACTTCTCAAAGAAGCTGGAGTTTATTGGAGAGGAAGACCCATAAAAGGCTACACAAAACGATTTCAGGAGGCAGGAGGCCAACAAACTAGTGCCTGGAAGATTGATCAGGAGACAGTGAGGCAGAATAGTGGAGCCTGAGTAGTTAAGGCACGGAGATGGGTGTCACTAGACACACACAGCAAGGTGCTTGGCCTGGAGAGAGCAGGGGATGCTTCTTGGGAAGAGAGGATTTAATCTTGTATGGTCACGGTGGACAGCAAGCCTCCAGGGTCATGGATAGCCAGGCAGAGGCATTTTACCTTTGCAATTGGAAATATACCTTTTAAGCTTTTCTTTTTTTAATCCTCTAGAGAATGATGCAAGGAAATGGATGTTTAAGAAAAATTATGTTGTTGGAAATATGACACAGGTTTTGAAAGATAGGAAGTTCATGTTCTTCAATCTGTCAGTTCCTCTCCTCCAACTACTGCATGTAGAAGACTATCTTCTGCTTGTTCTTCTGGCTTCAACTATTATGGCACCTCCTGGCAGAGCCTTGCCCTCCTTCCTCGCCCTCGAAGACTGGACTGGGCGTCTTTCTAGGTACTACTTCTCTGCATCCTGTGGATACCCTTGCTATATCATGTAATTGTTTGGGTTACCCAGGAGATGGCAAGTTCCCTGGGAATGAAGAACTTGTCTATTGTATCTTCATGCCTAGCAGAGTGCCTGATTCGTGGTAGCCACTCAATAAATGTTTGAAAGAGTAAGTGAATGACGCGGATGCACTAATATTAGCATGAAGATATTAGGGCCGAGGCAAATTGATTCAGAAGTGGTAAGGGAGAGGTTGATGAGGATGTGCAAAATGAGAGTAGGTGGCCTGGGTGGCAAAATGATTGCTCATCCCTGTAATGAGTGTAAGGTTTATTTTGTGTTATTTGCTCATCTTATTATTTTCCCCATGCTATTCTTTGTTAATTGAGAGTTTAGAATTAAATTATTAATGAGTGGTTTATACTTGAAATATCATTGTCAACATGTAAATACCCTGAAAGCAGCTCTTTCTTAAACTAGTTTAAAGTTAATTAGAATTATTGACTACTTTGAGATGGCAATATGTTATTAATACTTTTAATGTTGTTTGTTAATATAGCATAAATATGTTTTTTTGATGAGACCTGTTCAAAGTACATGAACTTGGCTTCTTTTTATGATTCAAATAAGACCCATTCATTACAGAAAAGATATAGCTGCAAAATTACTTGTGTAATTTATGTGTGACACTGATATACAAACACTTAAGAAAGAAAAAGTAGAAATCACCTGAGATAATCAGTATTCAGAGATAGTCACTAGGTAAGTTTTGATAAATATACTACCAGGTAATTAAGAAGCTGTGGTACATTTATACAATGGAGTATTACGCAGCCATAAAGAAGAAAGAAATCTTATCATTTGCAGCAACATGGATGGATCTAGAGAACATTATGTTAAGTGAAATAAGTCAGAAAGAGAAAGACAAGTACCATATGATCTCACTTATATATGGAATCTAAAGAAAAGACTATGTGAATGAACTAATCAGAAACAGTTTTGGGGACACAAAGAAAAAACCGAGAGTTGTTAGATGGGTGTGTGGGGGGGGGTTGGGGATAAGGGGAAAGGTGAAGGGATTTGGAAGCAGCTGGTAACCACAAGATGGCCTCAGGGTTTTTTTTTGAAAATTAATTTGGGGAAGGTATTCAATAATGTTGTAAAGATTTTGTTGGGTATCCGATGGACATGCGTCCTATTTGGGAGACCACCTCAGGGATACTGTGGATACCTGATCATGGCATTGTACACCAGAAGCTAAACATTAATGAATGCCAACTATAATTTTATATATATAATGTGATGACTCAGTGCTAGGTCGGAGGGATAATGGATGGGGGGAGGGGGTTCACAGTGTGAGGGATATAAATGATGAACGTCTAAGTATTACCTTGTCTTGTACACCTGAAACTAATAAATAAAAAATATATATATATACTACCAGGTATTTTTCGAGTGTGTGTGTGTGTATGTGTGTGTGTGTGTGTCTAACTATATCTATCCACTTTAAATAGAAGATGCACTGTTTATTCTACTTGCAATCTGATTTTAACTTGAAATGTGCCTCCTTAGCCCATCTGCTATTAGCGTAGCTGTGGTGGACAGTGCCATGCACCGTTGTGCATGCACCACAGTGCCATGCACCACAGCAAATGCAAGCTGTGCCATATCCCTGCTCTGCTTTCCCGAAAGCTGCACAGGTCACCTAGACACACAGAGGTACACCCTCGAAATATGGAGCAGTTAATACTGAAACCTCAACCAATGGCCAATGGGAGTTGGTGAATAAATGCCCCAGTCCCCCGCCCAGGGTTGGGACAGATATGAGATTCGTGCTACATAATTCTGCAGAGGTCCCCAGAAGAATTGAGATGGAGTTGCTGCAGCAGTAACCAGCTCGTTCCCAAAAACCATATTGGGTTTTCTCCCTCGTCTGTCTCACTTTCTCCATTTCTCTTGTTCTGTTTCATTGCATCACCTATCAAATAAGCAGCCTGCCTCCATGTCCTAATCTCAGGGTTTGCTCCCACAGAATCCCAGAAGCACATGCCAACCTCACATTATTGAACGATTAGATTTATTTGAATTTTCATTACTAGGAAAATAATTGTAATGGAAGTTCATGCATAAATGCCTTTACATATGGGTCTAATTAATTTTTTTACAATAAATGCTGGGTCAAAGGATTAGCAGATTTTAAAGATCAAATTACTCTTTAGAAAGGTTATTTAAATTTGCAGAAATTTGGTTTCCCTAGACGTGGCTGGCCTCTGTGTACTAATCTCTTTAAATATTTTCCAGACATGAGTAAAAAGTTCTGTCTAGTTGTAACCTAAGTAATTTTTCCATATGTTTTCGGTCACGTATATTTTTGTTTAATGTGTTTCCTGTTTGTATCTTCTCCCCATTTTTCTCATTGTGTATTTAAATGTTTTCATAAACTTTTGTGGACTCTTTTCATATTGGAAATATTAATCCTTTGTAATATATTATAAATGATCTCTTTAAATTACCTTTTGACTAATTTTGTGCTCCTTAATAGCCACTCTCACTGGCTTCATTCCCAAATTTTACTCTGGCCTCTCTCTGTGTGTGTCTCTCTCTCCCTGCATTGACATTCTCACCATTTTGCCTTCCTTTTAGATCTTTCCACCTCATTTTCTGTCATCTTTCCTTCATCTAGTTGCTTTATCCCTAATTTCTGTTCTAAACGTGGATTTCGTTGATCAGGCCATTTTGCTTTGCAGCGATCTTCACTGGGCGTGGAGTCCACATCTGAATCAATGGGAGCTCTAGTTTTTTAAGCTTCCTGTCCCTCCGACTCTTAAGAATCACAGTCCTATTACTGTTAGGTGTATGTGGAGTCCCTCTGCTAAGCAGAGGTAGAAAGAGTTGAGAAACACTGACTAGAAGGTTTTAGAAGACATGGAAATGCCATTCACATTTTTCTTCTCTTTGTTTCTATGATTAAACCCTCCTAGAAACCCTGTGACCTCAGGGCCCATCTCCAGGGAACTCCTTCTATTTCTGTATGCTTGGCAGCTCGGCAAATTACTTTCTAAATTGATTACGGAATATGCTTAAAGCACATGCTTGACCAGGTCTAGAGGACTAGCATCTTTTTTAAGGCCTGATCGATATGAAAAGCTGGGATATCTTTATATAATGCCACAGGGTCAAGTCCCAATTACATTTGCGCGTCACAAGAGCTTTCCAAGCTCATGCAGATGCCAGCGGGGTCTAGAGAGGGCTCACCACTCTGCTTGGTAGATTTATAGTCACATATCTACTGACCCAGGAGGGGAGGAAATTGCCTTCTGGGGAGCACTCTACAGTGCTTTACCACTGATTGCTTACCACTGACCAGCAGCAGCTTCAGGCTGAGAAACTTCTGGCTTCATTCTTTTCACCCCAAACACAATTATTTATCAGTTTTTAGACTCACAAAGCATGAAATGTTTCTTTGCTTTCTGAGTTATTTTGCAATGTGTATTAAACTAAAACTGTAGATTGTCATTTTGAATGGGTTTGATTTATATTAATTCATTTAAATAATACAGTTGAATGTTTCTAAAAGTGACTTGCAATGTTTATATAACATTATTGATATAGATATTAACATAAAAAAATACACATAAAAGGAAAAGTAAGCAAAGATGTTAAGAGACAGTCACAGTTGGTGTGACTGAGCTTTAGAATTAAATCTGTTAAAAACCAAGATAAAAAGATAATAGGTAACAATTCTCACATGGGAAGAGGAAACATACTAAGCATTCACGGAAGGGAAGTATTTTTTCACCTTGTACTAAATTTAAAAGGAAAAATATCATGTGGAACTTATACATTGGACTTAAGGTCACCTTTCCAATATAAATTCATTGCAGACATGGAAGTATTTTTCTCACGTTTGTTTCTTAAAATAAATCCTCAATACAAGACAAACATATAAGGTTTAAGTATGACTCAGTTGAAAGTGTTTTCAGGGTAGTTTCAGTGAAAGTATTTTCAGAATAGTTCAGGGATCAAGCTTTCTGGCATTTTAAAACATGATCCAAGGCTCTGTATATTTTGTATTTAAATTTTGCGGAGGCCAGCATGTCTCTTCGATCTTATTCCTTGACTGTTATTGTCTCAGCTGGGCTTTGTGAAAGCCATGTAGGAGTTTGGATGGAAATAGTGAAAGATGAAATTTTGCCTCTAAGATGCTGACTTCAGTCGGGTAAAGACCCACACACTTTTCATGTCTTAGATAAAGCAACAAAATGTCTTTAACACTTTACATGATTCATGTTCTTTTGTTAAATGAAAATAGTTATTAATTCGAAAAAACTGCTATTCATTCAGCTGTAGGTATCTACGAATTCTTGAAAAAAGTATATGTGTTTATATATATATATATTTATATTTAATCACTTAACACTTGCCTAGTTAACTGAGCATTTTTTCTCTGGTCTTTTGCCTCAAATGCTATTATTCCTTTAACTCACAGTAACATGATAAGCATCAGTGGTCTGTGGTAGCCCAATTGCCTTGATTTTTTTTTTAAGATTTTTTAAAGCAGTTTTACATTCACAGTAAAATTGAGGGGAGTGTACAGAAATTTCCCACATGTTCCCCACCCCACAAATGCACAGTCGCCCTATGATTAAATCCCCCACCAGCGTGGTACATTTTTTACAGTCGACGAACCTACATCAACACATCATGATCACCCAAAGTCCATTAGGGTTCACTCTTAGTATCATAAACTTTATGGGCTTGGACAAAGCCTCCTTGATTTTTGATGATCGATCCATCATCGTGATAGGTGGCATGGAAACTGAAACGTAGATTTTCAAAAACCGTTATTTTTTAAAAGTATCTCAAGTAGAACTTTAAAAACAATAGAATAAAACCAAACTAATCTTACTCCAGATGGTAAAGTGAAATGATCAGACCTGATCTATTTTTGTTATTTCTGTTGATGATGAAACCTCTACAGAACCACTGATAGAAGAGCAGATTTACCTAAAAAGGCTTCTCCAGTTTTCTCTTTTAAGAAATCATAGAAGAAATAGCACTCAAGTCGTATGCTTATGGTCAAAATGCAAATAAAGGCAGAGTGTGACCCCCGGCAGCATGTCTGACCTCCATTCCTGGTGCTGGAGTTGGGTTTGTCAGGGTAAGAAGAGCCACAGAAGCTTCCCATTGGACACTGTGTTATTGATAGATGTGCTTGTCGCCAAGTTGTGTCTCAAGTGATGTGTCTGGGAGCACATGTGCATTATGTAATGAAAAACCCCAGTATACATACATTGTGGCTTAGAAGAAGAGTGTTAGAAGTCATTTCTAATCATAGGTAACCATACCTGTGTTATGGTCTGTCTTACTCTTGATCAGATATTTTGTAAGTCTTCTTAAATTGAAATTATTTGATGGGTAGTTTAATAACTATTGAGCACCATTTATGAGGCGTTGTCTTATGATGCTGCATGAGTCAGCTCAGGCTGCCATAACAAAATACCATAGACGAGGGGGCTTAACAAACAGAATTTGTTTCTCACAGTTCTGGAGTTTAGAAATTCCAGATCGCGGTCTGGTAGTGTTCAGTTTCTGGTGAGAGCTGTCTTCCTGGATTGCCTCTCTTCCTGTTGGGCCACCTTCTCACTTCAGCCATGTGAGGACTGAAGTAAGCCTAAGTGATCTTGTCAGTGATTGATAACCATGGAGCCCTTTAACATGAGAGACGTGTGAGTTCTTTTGTATATCAAACAAGATTTGGAGGTCCTTTCTAATCCTAAAATTCATTTTTTTAATGTAATAACTCATTTTGGGTAATCGATTCCAAATGTCCAAGGTTTTTTTTTTCATTACCCATTATTTGGATACCCAGGGTGCCTTGGGGAAGGTATAGTGAAAAATCTGGCTGGCCTGGGTTTGAATTCCAGCTTTTCTACTTACCATCTGGGGATTTTAAATATCCTTGAGACTGCTATTTGTCTGTAAAATAATGATACTTTCCTTGGTGCATATATTAGTGAGAATACAGATTGCTACTGATTATATATTTTTAAACATAGACAATGCAGTAGCTTAGATATGAGAGAAATGACAGGAATTTATCTACTGCATATGTATAATCCAGAGATAAGTAGACCAGGGCTGATAGGAGACCTCTGACAAAACCTTAGCAGAAATTATGACCTCAGGGTCAAAGGTGACCGCTCTAGTTCTCATTATCTCCTTCTGATGGGAACGGAGAAAGGATGATAAGAACCCATTCACATTAACTTTGAGGGGTACCACCCCAAAATGAAACTTGTAAATTTAGCTCATATTTTTTCTACCAGAGCTTCAATGTATGGTACTATCAAATAGGGAGGCTGGTTCAGAAGCATTATTTCTAGCTATTGTTTTACTAGCAATTTCTGCCTCGAATGGTTATTGTAAAGATGATAAATAATTCATTAATTTATTTACCTAGTACTGAATTGTGAAATATTGTAACGAAGTGCCTAGCAAGATGCCTTACACATGGCTGATAGCAAGAGTATGGTGTCACTCTCCTTACCTTCTCCTAGCACCTTACTGCTCAAAGTGTGGTCCAGGGTACAACCAACAGCACCAGCATCACCTGGAAGCTTGTTACACATACAGAATCTCAGCCCCAAGCCAGACCCACCTACTGAATCAGAGCCTGCATTTTAGTAGTTTGAGAAGTTCTGTGCCAGCGTGTTCTTTATCTTTTATGGCATCTGCTGGCTGTGTTAGCGTGAGCACTTACAGTGTTGTTGTGGGAATAAAATGAGTTAATATGTATACAATACACTAAAATCTATAAAGTGCTTCACAGCATCATTTAAGTGTACATGTGGGAAGTGAAATAAAGTAAATCTTAAGGTATTGGGATGAAAAGATCTGAGAATCACTAGGTTTTTAGATTTTTCCAACCTTGATAACATTCCTTGATGTTGTAATGCTATGTGAAAAAGACTCGTCTCTGTCCAGAAAATGTGCTTGAATCGCCATGCACTATCCTAGGTACAGAACTTTATTATACAGGAATTGCTATGACCACTCTTCTACACCGAAGTTTTTTGTGTATTTTTTTCATCACCATTGCTTTTTTTTACATCTAAATATTTCAAAGATTACAGCTTTTTATATTCTTAGTTATGTTGCTATACTTTAATTTGTGTGATGAATATACAGATTTTGATACGAATGTGGAAATCTAAAAACGATACCTAGACAAATGAAAAAATTGATTTTAAAAAATGAAAACTTCATGGTATCAGTTCAAATTAAAGAAGTTATACCTAATGCATTAAATTGTAAGCAGCCAATCCAAATTTATACACCAATGTTGTTGAGTTATTAGAAATGAAGAGCATCATCTTCTTATAGATTTGTTTTCTCATCTGTAAATTGGGAAAGGTAATGTTTCTTCTGCGTGTCTCAAAGAGTTTTAGGAGGGCATAACATGAGATCCTAGAAAAATGTAGTGTGCATATAAGGTAGAAGGTGGTATTGATGTCTAGTATGGTCAAATACTAGACAGTGAGAGGTATATGTACATTTACATATGTATATGTAAGTATGCATTGTATGTGAAAGAACTTATTTAAATATTTAGCAAACAAGCTTGATGGTCGAGCTAGGGCCATCAAATTCACAGTGTTCTTTGTTCCTGCTTCTTGTGGGCAGCGTCCCAGTGAAAGACAAAGACTCATCCACTGTTTCTGTAAGTCAGTCAGGTATTGGCACATAATACAAACAGGGCGAGAGGGTGTACGTCTGATGCACACATGGAAAATCCTAGATGTTAGAAGAAAACCAGTGACCCAGGAAACTCACAGAGGAAGAAAAGCTCTAAGTGATGGATTTTCCTGGATCACTGGGAGTCAGACCTTTTCTCTCCTGCCTGTGACTGAAAGGGATGGTCGCAGCAGAAGAGATTGCCTGCCGCTGCATCTGTAGAGACTAGCACACTCGTGCCCTGTGGGCTTGGCACTGGTAAATTAAAAAAAAAAATACTACGAGGTTTGGTTTAGGCCTTGTGTTTCATTCTGTATTTCTTTTCATTAGCATTCAGCAAATGAATGCTAAAATGTCAACCTGGGCACAGATGCTGGGGGAATAAACATATGCATATGACATAGCTTTCCCTCTGGGACTTTCAACTAATTGTGGATTTAATAAACAACTTTATGAGAGAGAAAAATAATAACTAACATTTGTACTGTACTTATAAATAGATTTTGGTGTGTTGTGCCCACATTTAAAAATTATACGTGTGTGTGCGCGGGCGCATATGTCTTCCGTGCTATTGAGTCAACCCTGTGAATGAGATGTCCACAATGTCCTGTCCTCAACAGCCCTGCTCAGCTCCTTCAGACTCAAGCCTACCATTTCTTTTATGGAGTCAATCCTCATATTTGGTCTTCTTTTCCTGCTGCAAATTCTATTTTTCCTGGCATTATTGTCTTTTCCAGAGAACCCTGCCTCCTCATGATGTGCCCAAAGTAGGACAGCTTCAGTTTTGTCGTTTCTGCCTCCAGCAGTGTTTCAGGCTTAATTTGCTCTAGGGCCCACCTGTTCATCTTTCTGGCGGTTCAGGATATCTGTAGAGCTCTGCTACAGTGTCATATTACAAACGAATCCATTTTTTTTCCTGTGAACATTCTTCACTGTCCAACTTTCATATCCGTACTAATAGTTGGGAATACGAGGCTGTGTATGGTCTTAGCCTTGGTTTTTAACAACACATATTTGCCCATGATGATCTTTCCTAATTCTTGTGTGTTTAAAGATAAATCTATCTGTATTTATATATATTACGTAGGAAAAAAGACCCAAAATGGGCTGTACATTCAAATTATTTTTCATTATTTTTCATGTCTTCCTCAATGGCCATGTATTGTTTGTATAACTATAAGACAATAACATGTTAAACTTTTGAAGCCTCTGAAGTATTTTTAGATATGCTATCTCATTTAACCCTCACAATCACCTAGTTAGGTAAGTAATGAACTTGATTTTGTGAATGAGAAAAATGGAGGAGACAGACAGGCATACAACTGAGGCAGCCAGAACGTAAAGCACAGTGAGATTACATGATATGTACAGAATTAAACAGATAGCAAAAGGCAAAACCAGGAAAAAAGGAGAATTAGTAGTACTTACATGAAAGGGGAATGTGAGCTCCCCTAGCGGTTTTAAGTTTAGGGCATGAAACGGTTTTTTATTTCAATCTGGCTCCCTAAACAGAGTCATGGTCCAGTTTTCATCACAGTCAGAAGCAGAGTGAACAGTGATTACACTTGGATTTGAGACCAGACAGTCTGAGTTTGACTTCCAGTTCTGGCACTGTCTAGCTATTTAACCTGGGTAGTTATTTATAGACTCGGGACCTCAATTTACCTATCTATAAAATGAGGCAAATACTAGTAACTACTATAAGGATAAAATGAGTTCATATGTAAGATCCTTTAAAAGTATATGGGACAGTCAAAAGATAAACTTTTTAATTGGTTAATTAAATAATAGATCATGGTGAAAATCCTTAAAAAAATGTATATGGGTATAGGGAGGACACAACAGATATTAGCTAATATTATCATTATCATCCTTGTCGACATAAGAAAGTCCAAACGTCTACGCAGAGAATTTTTATGAGTTTATTTGACCCAATTGTTTAATTGGGTCAGGAAGCAAGTTTAATTGACCCAGGAAGCAAGATCTCAAATGCTCTGAAAAAGACAGTTTTGCATTTCTTTTTATACATTTGGAATTAAGGAACAAAGGATGATTACATGAAAGTGAGAGAAGGTAAGGTGGGGAAATGTCTATGATTGGAGTAGAGGATAATGGACAAGATTACATGCTTCCTTGAGGGTGGTTACGCATCTGAGGGGTCTGGAAAAGAGGATTACTTCTGGCATCTCAAAGGTGTGTTAACCTAGATGCACAAGAACAATGGACAGGGCTTGCTTAAGGCAAAGATAAACCTTTTATAGGCCTGGGATGTGACTACCTACCATGATCTGTCCAGTTAGGAATATATGATCAGATCACCCTGTGAGGTTAATTTAGGTCAGTGAATTTGTCAGATTTATTGCATAGTCTCTTTCATGTTCACATCCACACCCTCACTGGTGCAAGGTGAAAGGATAGCTGTATGGCTTTCAGGGAGACAGCTGCATTATCATACCACAGAGGGCAGCAACCTTGGTCTTACAGGGTCTGTGACAAGATAAGAAGGTTAGGTCAATACAGATTTGTCTGACACTAGTCTTTCAGTGGCATTATTTTCATTTTGAGATAAACACATAAATTGAATTAGTGATTATGTGATTATGTTCCTTAATAAGAAACATACAGATGTATATGGAACATACGTATTTGTACACCATAAAGTGTTGATAGCTCTAGATCAGAGGTGCTAAAGAATTACAAAGTTAATGCAAAAATGTGAGAAAGCTTCTGTTGGTATTGTTGGATTGTTTGCAGTCTGTTTAAATCTTTACCAGCTCCTCCCTGTTTATTACATATGTTTGGAATCTGTGTGTACACTTGAATGTTCTATCTGATTATACAGTGTCGTAAGTCAGATGATTGCTGTCAATTTAAGAATGATTGTTTTGTCTTTAAAAGACCTTGACCAGGAGTGGGGTGGGGCGTGGGGTAGGGGTGGAATATGCCCTGAGGGTTAATTCTCTCAGGCCTGGAAATAGTCTGACCTGTCCTACTGAAATAAAATATATACCTGCCTGTTACCGACCTCTGGTCAAGGCATGAAGCAATTAATTAATAAACCCAGTTGCTGCTTTGTAAATACTGGGTTGAAGGGGTCTTACGGTAGTTTGCACCAACTATCAGCATTGTGTATTGCTAATGGTGATTGATGAATTGTATCTGGTTAGGTGAGACCCCTGAAGGGCTCTGCTGTTGTGGTGGGTTACATAGTGGGAGTGTGTCTATGTGACCAGCAAAATATAAAAACACCAGCTGGGATTCCATCCCAGAAGTAGCCTGAAGTACTACCAGTTGAGTTTAGAACATTATCCAGAGAGTATGTATGATGGGACACTAATTGCTTTAATACCTCATTCCTTATTGTTTTAAGTTCTTCAGTTCTCACGCAGGTAGATTATTGAAATCCCCAAATTTCAATAATCTACCGGATTATTGGATGGATGGGGTGGCAGGCAAGAACCTGTCATAAGCATCTCTTATCCTGTTTCTTTTCCAAAGTATGCAACATATGTTTCTTTGTCATTTTTTCCAGACCCCCTGGTTGTGGAATACAAGACATTGCTGGTATAACTACCCTTACCAGGTAAGGAGACGTTACTGTTTGGGTTTTTACACACATAGAGGCTCTCCCTAAGTCAGTTTCACGGTTGCAGGCAGGGCCCTGCAGGTTAGGCAGCCACCTTGCTTTTCGGCCCCTGGACCCCGCTCCTGCTGCTGGGTGCTGGACAGAGCCTTGTGCGGGAAATAGTTTGTGCCTCAGCGAAGTCCAGAATCAAAACTCAGTTGCTTTAGCAGATGGAGTAGGCAAGAAAGGTGCATTTGCCAGAGAGTAAGATACAATCAATTCAACAGGTGGATGATTCCTGTTTCTGACAGCCAATATGCTCCTAATTACCGAGGAAAGCCTGAAGATCTGATAACAGCACAGGCTTTTCTTAACACCAAGTGGGAAAAGCTCCAGTGTGGAGCTGGAGCGGACATGCTGAGTTTTGTTCACTGTTGCTTAGGAGCGGCCTCTAGATATGTACATGAAACCACTTCCTTGAGCACTGAAAAATGTGCTTCTACCATTACATGTAGACTAAAAAATCATCATTGAAAATGAAATTAAAATTGTTCTCCAGAAAGGGAGCATTTCAGACCCCTGCTCACTGACATACCTTTGCCTCTGTCTATGAAATCAGTAATATTAGCATGTGTTGTGTTCCTTAGATCAGTTACTATTTGAATATCAAAGTTGGGCCTTTTCTAGAAATATCTTGCTAAAATTTTTCTAGAATTTCTAATTCAATTGGGATATGTTCTTTAACACAAGTAGGTATTTTGGTGATAAAATAAATATATGTTATGATAAGCAACTTGGGTTTTTGAGATTGAATAGGATTCTTTAGGGTTGTCTTTTTAGAGGCATTTGGTCTTTTTGGTGTACATAAGATTAATGGGGAGCAGGCATAATCTGCGTCTTCTCTGTTAAACACAGTGTGGCAATAGGGATAGGAGGCCGACACTGGATACTCTTTGGGCAAGTTCAAGGCTAGGGACATATTGAAATGGAATTCCAGTTTGTACTTCCATCTCTTTCACATAGTTTATTCAGATTAGAAAATAAGTAAATAAGCAACATGCCCTGGCTAGAAAGAGCTGAGTATTCCGAAGCCAGTTGATAGAAACTAAAGCAACACTGAAACCCACTCACTATTGAACACAATTGTAATTCTCAGGCCCAACTGCTGTTTTACTATCTTAAATACTTGGAATGTTGTCATTTATAGCTCTCTTCATGTCCTATAATGGTATATACCCAGTGGAAAAAATCCATATATATCTAGAATTCTATTTATAAAAATCCATCAAAGCCTTCTAGAAACCTTAACTCGAATGTTGGTACAGTAGCTGCTCTAATGCGCTGCATTTGTAAGGTCAATTCTGTCGTGTGAACAACACTGAGACAAATGCCATATGAAATGGACTACCCACTCTTCTTCACATAATGCAGTCTGAAATAACTTTCACATTTGGGGCTGGAGCTGAGAAATCGCTTATTTCTGAGAAAATTAGTTCCTAGGGCAGTGCCTCCAAATGTGGTTGCAGACTATTTCACAGACAGAACTATAGATTCAATATGAAAATTTGAGCATCTGGTAGATACAGTCATGTTTAAAAATAGGAAACATCATTAGTATAGAATAAAAGATACTGTATATGCGGACTCAGATGTGTATATATATTTTAATGTAAAATAATGTAAAGTTGCCTGCAATTGGTCCCTGTGCAGCTTGTCATAAAGAGCACAAGAATGAGAAGCCCTAGCATGACAACGACAGGGCCTCACTCGCTGTGAGACTTGGGATCAGCCTTTCAACCTGAAATAACTGACAGCAATTTCCTGCAAGCATACAATCTAGAAAACAGTAGTACTAATTTTATAGAATTTTTTTTATGAGAGTCAAGGAGATTAACACGTGAGTGAGCTTTGTTAACTGCAAAGTACTCCATGAGTGTGATAGTTATTCTAATATGACACTCCCTTCTGATCGCTGCAGTTTCTAGGTATGCTGTCACTTGTCCTCATAGCCCAGTGTGGCAATTTCCCAGGTGATGATGCAAGGAGTAAGTGAATGTCATTAAAACTGAAATTTAATCTTGCCTCCAAGGGTCCTGAAGCCAGCACCCTGTTTTCTAGACTTTATTGCTGCCATATGTTTGACCTGAGTTCCCATCTCTCGTTGCTAATGCCTTCAAATTTCGAAAGGACAATTCAGTGAAAAAATATACTCTCTCCTGGGTGGTGCTGGGATTGATTAAATACACTGATGCTCAGAGCTTAGGATTGCTTGTGGAGGCACATCGTGTCCCCTCATATGTTCTGTTGCCAAAGATCAGTGAGTGTGACAACTGTTTTCCTTGATGTCCATGGGTGAAGTTGGTAGAATTGGTAGTTCAGTGAGTACCATCTTCTCATGAAGGTCATTTGTTATGCTGCCATTGGTTTACAAAACATTTAAGTTTCCATTGTATTTTCCATATATATTATTACCTTGTATGTAGCTGTATGGATATGTTTGTGTGATGAACTTCAAAGGTCTTTCACTCATTCTCATAACGCAAGACATTTCATTATAATTCAATGAAAAAATGAAAATCAACTCATTGAAAATGTTTTTCTGAAACACTGTTTCATTGTGGTTT
Organism: Rhinolophus hipposideros; assembly: GCF_964194185.1. Lineage (NCBI taxonomy): Eukaryota > Metazoa > Chordata > Mammalia > Chiroptera > Rhinolophidae > Rhinolophus > Rhinolophus hipposideros. Next base: position 45,919,715 of record NC_138052.1, read on the forward strand.
TTATGGATTTATGTGCATAATAAGTATTCCTGACTTTTGCGTCTCTGAACCTTTCCCTATTCCTGGGCCTCTGAGGCAGGTAGAGCAGGTGTCACCTCCGTTTTACTATAAATAAAGTAAGGCCCAAGTTTTACACCTACTAAGCTGTCGCAGTAGGACTTGATCTCAGATTTCCTGGCTGAGTGCCTAGCCCGGTATCTCTCGGCAATTTCCTCGTCCTTCTAATCTTTTAAGAAATATTTTTGAATTGTCTTTATTCGATATTTACAATGTATTGAAAGAAAGCTCTGATTAATGCAGAACTTCAGACTTTGCCTCAGTGATTCATATTGTACTCCAGTTTCTTTCTGTCACCTGCCTCTTTTGTCCCTGTACTGTGGAATCGCACAGCAGTTATCCAGTTATTCTTTTTGTGTAAACTAGAATTTTTTTTTCAGGTTGCCTAAGGAATCTTGCAGATATGCATGTCAAAGAACCATAAATAGTATTGTTAAAGTGAATAGTGAATTGGATACCAAATGTTCGTACTGATTGACACTTTTTGGTTGGAGATGAAACAAAACTATGTCATCAAGCTGATGACTGAAGGATTCAGAGTCCCCTGATCCACAAAGAGAATGGGGCTGGAATTAGTGGAGGCATAAGACCATGTCACTTCTCAACTCTGAGTTTGAGATGTTTGGGACACAAATTGGGTTTCCTATTAACTGTTAATCTTTCTTGTTTTTTCCTCTTTGATCCTCAGCCACTCACAACTGACCTTCACTACTATTATATCCTGGAGCTGTCGTTTTATTGGTCTTTAATGTTTTCCCAGTTCACTGATATCAAAAGAAAGGTAAGTGTGGTTATGTTGTAAAGTGCTTGCAGACATGTGTCTTGAATGGCCCCTGGCAGATGGGTATTGTCTCAAAAACACTCACCTCTATTCTCCCAGCAGTGCTAAGTTCGTACTGCTTTCTGCATTATTCTCTATTTCTGTTTGCGTTGTTTTATATTTTGTTCCTATTGTCTCTTAACTCTTCCCTAGTGTCGTTTTCTCCATGAAAATATATAGCCGTGAACCCTAACAGCAGTGATTTTTCTCTCAGTCTGATCCACAAGTCCCTCTGTTCTCCAAATTAAATAAAGAAAAAGATTTTATTTGCAGCTCCTGGCAGAGAGTAAAATATCAGTGCTTTAGCCCTACGACATGAATTTTCCCCAAATCTAAGGGCTATCAAGCATTAAAATATGTCAAAAAAATACAACATTCCAAAATGAACTGTGATCTGGTTTTCACGCCTCCGCTCTACGAGAATAGCTTTTGCAGAGGTTACTCTTGACCTAAGTGTTAAACCCATTCATTCCAGTTCTCACCCTAGCTGCTTCTGGGTGGAGTTGGCAGTTTTGGATATTCACTGCTTGTTGTTGTTGTTGGTTTTTTTTTCCCCGTGATGCCATTTTCTCCAGATTTCCCTATACAGATCATTCCTTCGAAAGTTGTATTTGCTGACCTTCAGTTCCGTGTCCCATGCTGTACATATGTGTGTGCTCTGGGGTCTGGTCCCAAATTACAGGAGTTGATACCCTCCATCACTTCCAAGCGTAACCTGTGTGCCCACTAGTCCCAAATGTTTCTCTTCTGCCCAAAACCCTCTCTGGGTTCATACTTCCACAAATCTAGTCATAAATAATAGTACTGAGTTCTTTCTGTTTGTTTTATCATTGAATCCTCACAACATTCCAAGGTCCAGTGTGATCACTTTATCCTCATTTTATGAATGTGGAAACTGAACCTCACATACAAACTGTTGGCATCATCCGAAGGCATCATCTTCCCCTCATCTTGTTCTTCGTCCAGCAATGCTTGTACGTGACAGTCATGTAAACTAGAACTTTTCCTTCTCTCTCCTCTTGCCGCTCCTTGTGCCTGCTTCCTAAATATCACTGACACATTTTGTTGAATCAGCTCTACTTTTGCCTAATCAATTCCAATAGCCTCCTAAATGGACTTCCTATCTAAATAATCATTCTTGTCTACCTAAGAGTTATGTTTCTAAAACCTTCAGGACAAAGCCAAACTACTTGGGGTGATAGTCAATGTTGTAAACAACATGATTCAACCCACTTCTCCAGCCTTATCACCCACACCCTTCTCTGCCCCTTCTGACACATATGTCTTGGCTACAAATACTTTCTTGCTTTTGTCTAAACATATTAAGTTTTTCCATGCATCTTTTTTTATTTCAAGACCGTGCCTATAGATAGAATATACCCAGGCCCCACCTCCCAGACCTGACCTAGCCCAAAAGTAACCTCTTCTTTGAAGTCTTATTCAATTCCCCCAAGGTTTTTGACCACTCCTTCCTCTGTGTTTAGTTTACAAGTGCCCAACACTTACCACACTGTATTTTCACAGTGTGGTGACCGGCTTCGCCCCCTTCACTAGGCTTGGAGGGCAAAGATCAGAATATGTTCTTCTTTATTTATATTTTTGATATTGTTCCTCATATCCCTTTTTTACTATTGTATGTTCTCTTCTTTTTTTGTCTTTTTTATTTTCCAATTACAGTTGATACATAATATTATATTAGTTTCAGGTGTGCAATATAGTGATTAGACATTTATATAAGTTATGAAGTGATCACCCCGGTAAGTCTAGTACCAATCTGATGCCATACACAGTCATTGCAATATTACTGGCTATATTTCCTATGCTGTATTTTACATCCTCATGACAGGGTATGTTCATCTTTATACCTCTCATGACTATCAGCACCTGCTTTAGGTGGGGATCAGTAAGTTTAGAGTGAATGAAAAAATGAACTCATCAGCATGTCTTCTGACTTTCTAAGGGATATCTCCCAAGCAACTTTGCAAACAGAACTTTGCATCATGATGGAGCACAATACTGAATCATTTTTTGGTTAGACCAGTAATCTGCTAACTTGCAAAATGGCATCCAAGTGGCAGCTGAAAAACATTTAGAAGTCTATGGCCCTCGTACCAGTGTCTCCTTTTTCCTGGTACATGCCTTCCAGTATCCCACAGCAGTGGTTTACTTGGCTTGCAGAAAGCTGTCTTTCCTGACCTGTGTGGCTGAACGGCCCTAACGTGGTGGATGTCTTCTGACGCTCAGAAGTGGGCGGTCCCTGTGAAGACCGGGGCCTAGGCATAGCAGATTACTCATTGACACCCATAATTTGTGGTTCCCTAACTCATTGCACCAAACGCTCTCGGTCATTTTCTGGAACCGTTTAAAGATCCTTCAGTGACAGTATGCCAATTAGATCTCCTCTGTCTTTCATGAGGAGCTTTCTTCATTCATGTAGTCAGGACTTGTGGTCTGTTTATCTCCTATGTGCCAGGCTTATTGTGCGTTTTACTTTATTTTTTTCATCTTTAATTGTGGTAAAACTACAAAATATAAAATTTGCCATCTTACCCTTTTTTTAAGTGTACAGTTCAATATTGTTACACACATTCACACTGTTGTGCAACTGGTTCCTAGAAGTCTCTTTATCTTGCAAAACTGAAACTCAATACCCATTAAACAATTCCCTATTCTCCCCTCCCCCCAGCCCTGGCACCCACCATTCTACCTTCTGTCTGTAGGAATCTGACTTCTCTAGTTACCTCATGTAAGTGGAATCATACCACAGTTGTCTTTTTGTGACTGGCTTATGTCGCTTAGTTTGCTGTCCTCAGGTTCATCCATGTTGTGGCATGTATCAGGATTTCCTTCATTTTTAAAGCTGAATAATATGCACTATATTTTCTGTTGAGAAGCATTTTTTCCAGGTAGTCACACAAAACACATGTATAACAAAGAAGAAGGTTTGAATATTTTGTAGTTGAGAAAACTGATGTACAATAATAAGCTTATGTAAGTTTTTCAAGGTTGTACAATGTAGAAATAAATTACAGCCCAAGTTCACCAAGCAAAGTCCTGTGATTCACTCTTCAATTAGACATGTGCACAGTGCTTGCATTGTCTTGGATTGCCATGCTTCTGACGTTAGAGGTAGTAAGCATTTTGCTGCTCTTAGCCATTTTATTGGTTCCTCTTTTGCTAAGTGAGAATTAGTGCAGTCATCTAGAGTCAAAGAGATTAATAAAAGCAAGACTAACCAACACTGAAGTGCCTTTTCAAAATAGCGACCAGGGTTTATGAACATTGGATCCGAATGCACGCCTCACACTGCTAGAATCAGGACCTTGAATGAGGTGTAGAAATCATTTTCATGACTTAATGGGTTCATGAGTCTTTCTAAAATGATTTGTGTATTCATAAGCGCTTCACCTCTAAAAGTGTCCTAATATTGCTGCTTAAAAAAAAAAATTAACTTGTTTCCAAATAGAATCTAGAGTTTCAAAATGAGAGGAGAACCTTTCATCTCTGTGGTGACATAGCACATTGCCTCCCTCTTGGTCATTTCCAGGGTTGGTACTTATTTGGTCAGTGAGGAGATGTACTAGTAATCTTCCCAGAGGGGAAAGACTAACCAAGATGTACTCATTTGGTGTAATGGACTCATAAGTTAAATATTCTATGATGCGCTACCAACATATGTAAACCTTTTTGGAGGATTTTGTCTTCCTTCCTTTTTTCTTTTCCTTTCTTCCATTCCTCTCTCCTTTCCTCTTGTTCTCCCTTCCTTCTTTTGTAAAAAAAAAAGAAAAAAAATGTTATAGTCTCTTATTAAAACAACTGGTATATTCTTGGTGTTCGACCTTGTTTGAAACATCTGTTTCCCAAGACTTAATTTTTATTAAAATTCTGTTTTTTAGCACCTGTTCACCATGAGTGTTTCCCCTGCACTTCTGAATTTTCTAAGGGAAACTAATAAATATGAGTATGTTGGCGCTCAGAACAGCTTGCTTGTGTCTAAGCCCTGTGTCTCTTTTAATGAAGCTGTTGTCTGGCTTGATGGCCTGGGCCTTTGGCCAGTGAGCTGGGCTCGTGTTCCGAGTTCTTTGCAAGGAATCATCCATGGCCAACTTCCAAGGCCCAGCTGGTGAAATCAGCTTGTTGCTCTTCTGGTCTTTAACCTGAGAGAAAAACTACATCTCCTAAAAGGTCCTGACACAGAGAGAGGTATGGTGATTGCCTTTAGCAAGAAACTTATTGACAGGTTTGTGTTTGCTCTCTGGTAACTTTTGCAGAGAATAACTGGTGTCCAATGCTATGACTGCTTTACTCACTTTTTGGGGGCCGATCATGCTCCAGATCTTTCTTACTTCAATTAGATTTAGGGTAAAAGAAAATGCATGCTTTAATCTTTTTATTAGGTTGGTGCAAAAGTAATTGCAGTTTAAAAGGTTAAAAATAATTACAAAAACCGCAATTACTTTTGCATCAAGCTAACATAAGGAAGCAAACAGTATGGCATAGTGTTAAATGAAATAATGTCCGTGAAACTAGTACAATGCTTGACAAATAGAGCTTAGAACAGTACCTCTGTTCAGTGCATAATGACCAAAATTTGGCTCAATTAAAATGAAGTACTGAAACCAAAAACAAACAAACAAACAAAAAACCCTGTAAAACTTGTGGTTTCAAATTTTTGTATTTTTGGTCAATTAAAATTAGCAAAAATAATTGGGGAGAGGAAGTAACTTAACATTGCCAACCTTTTACTTTTCCTAGTACTTCCAACCACTTATTACCATCAATTCATAAAGGAAGGGACATTTTAACATTTTAAAGGAGAAAGGACACCTTGTAATAATGGACTAATCCTTTAAATTTATCATTATGAAACATTTTTAATTTTCTCATTTTTCTCTAAACTGGGGCAGAAATATGGGCAATACAGCTTAGAGGTTAAAGACATGGGCCCCAGAGTTCATCTTCCCGACCAGCACCATTCCTGACTAGGTCTGACCTTGAGCAAGTTTCTTTACCTCTCTGTGCCTTAGTTTTCTGGTCCAAAGAATGGAGTTCATATACCCTACCTCATGGGAGTGTTGTCAGCATAAAGTAACACATGCCGTTAAAACAGTGCCTGGCACATAATAAATGTTCAATAAATGTTAGCTATAGTCATTATAGTCATAATGTTACTATCACCAGATATTGCCAGCTCTCTACGCTCAGGCACATGTAAAATTGTACTTCTCAGCCCTGTCACCTCTTGTGATTAGATGGGGCCACGTGACTAGTTGGCTGTGAGCAGAACTGACTTGTATCACTTTTGGACTGGACTGTTTACTTGCTGGTGTGAGACCCTCTAGACTCTTTGTTTCTCTGTAGTACAGTGATTGGTAACATTTGAGATAAAGGCTAATCCATCAGTCTGGGTCCCTGAGTGACTATGTTGAACAGAACATCTCCCTCTGTCCCCCAGCCAAATGGAAACACGCAGTGAGTACAAAATAAGTCTTTGTTGTAAACCATTGAGAATTTAAGGGCTTATTATTGCCACACAATCTAGCATATCCTGACTGGTACAGCTATAATAAGTAATACGGCTAATTATCATTTCCTAGAACAATGTGTGGAAATAATTTGTCTAGATCAAAAATTCTTAAAGTGTGGTCTGTCGACATCTGGAGATCCCTGAGACCTTTCAGGACATCTGCAAGGTCAAAACTGTCTTCATAATAATACTAAGATGTCACTGCATTGAAATTTGCACTGATAGTGCAAAAGTAACAGTGGGCAAAATTGCTGATAGTGACACCAAACGGTATTAGCAATCATTGTATTCTTTACTGCCATGTGCTTGCAGGAAGAAAAAGAAATGTCAGTTGTACCTGGGAATGTTCTTGATGAAGCAATAAAATGTGTAATTTTATTAAATCTTGATTGTTGAGTATACATTTTAAAAAATATTTTGTGTGATGAAATGCGAAGTAGGCATAAAGATCCTCTGCTACACGCAAAGTACAATAGTGTCTCAAGAAAAATCATGTGCAGTTTGTGCTTTGCGTTGGGAGCTGAATTGGCTGCTTTTTTCCCCTCATAGAATCTCATTTTTACTTGAAAGAATGACTGACAAACATTTATTATTCCAACTTATGTATCTGGTAGACATTTTCTTTAAAATGCACATAGTGAGCTTGTCAAGTTGTTTCAAGAAAACAGTTGACATTATTATTTGTTATCAATGATAGCACTCAAGCTTTCAAGCAAAAATTAGATTTTTGGAAAACTTGCATCCATCAGCAAGAGCCTGATAGCATCTCAGTACTTTAAAAACTTTTCTCATTAGATTGGTAGTGATATTAATAAATGTGATCTTTAAAATATTGTATAACAAAATGTTTTATTAACTCAGTGAGCCAATGTTTTCCCAATGACTAATGCATGATGCTACAAAATCATGTATGAGTGAAAGATCCATTCAAAGGCCAAGACAGGACAAAAGATTTTCTGTAACAGAATGTGAAAAGTTTATTGATCTGGTTTCAAATTCCACATTGTAACTAACCTTTAACAACATCCCACTTCTCAAGTTTTGGTACAGTACCAAAGAAGACTAAGATACTTTTCCAATTGTGTAATACTGAATTTTCTTTACATACTTCAACCAAAATAACATATGGCAACAGAATGAATGTATAGGCAATTATGAGACTCCAACTCTCTTGTCTTAAGCCAGACTTCAAAGAGATTTGCAATCATGTAAAACAATGTCATTCTCCTCACCATTTGTTTTTAATTTTGGAAAATATAGTTATTTTGGCAAATATATTTGTTAATGGACATATACTAGACTTTTAAAAATAAATTAGTAAATGTGCTTCACGTGTTTTTAAAATTTATCAATTTTCATGTCTAATGTGGTAAATACTGATAGATATACCTACATCAAAAAACACTATTTAGTGTCCTCAATAAATTTCAAAAATGTAAGAGGGTCCTGAGACCAAAACATTTAAGAACTGCTTGTCTAGATTATTTTTAAGTCTTTCCTAAGATGATAACTCCCAAGTAGGGCCTTAGATGGTATCAGAGTGTTCTTTCTTTGCTTGAAAAGCTGAAATCATACCAGATGACACCTGATCGTCTTGAGAGGGATGGAGGATGATGCAGAATTCTCTGTGTAACTTCAGTGCTACTACTTGTAGACACAGGCAGGCCACTTAACCTCTCTTTTACAGAGGTGCAGAGTTGCTCTTTTGTGTGTCCACTTGTGATTGGAGTGGCACTATCCTGCCTTTGAAGCTTAAATTTCTTCCAAGGCAGAGATTCCTGACTCTTAGGCCTCTGTCCTGTTGTTTTGTTCTTTCACACTCAGTATCTTCAGAATATCAGAAGGGAGGAAGAGGGAGCTCATTTTAGAAAGCCACCACCTGTGATCGAAGCATTTCAGTCCAGTGCTATATGCAGGCTGGTGGGAGAGTAATCCAACAGTATTGTCTGGAAAAGAAATATGTTTTAGTGGGCAATTTTTTGGGATTTTATTCAAAGACTGCCTTAACATACGCCAGCAATCAAACTCCCAAGTGCCCTGCCAGGAGAGAGGCTCTTAAACATATTTAGATGTCATATACTGCTGCCCAGGGTGTGAGAGGATGACAGATAGGAACTCTCCTTCCAGTGAAATGCAAAAGGCTGCAGCATTGCTGCACATAGAGAGACCTACACCCAGGGCCCACACAGTGCTGCTGGTCCAGAGTTCAAGGTCCTTAAATCTAGGCCCTCAAGAGTCCCACCCTCTCTCAGGGGTGACACTTGGAAGGTTCCATTTTCATTTGGGAGATTCAGTCACACAGCTTCCTCTGGGAATTTCCCCTCCAGACATTTTAGGAATCTTGGGAAAACACCCAGTTTGACTTATTATAGCTTTCATTATCTCCTTAATTCCATGAATTCCCTCCATTTCTATCCCCATAAATATAAACAGACCCATCTCATATCTTTCCCTTTGGCCTAACAAGAGGCATCTCTTCCACTTGTGGCTAATCCTGCGTCTTTGTTCTTGATCCCCTTTCTCTTCCTTTCTTCTAGAAGTGGGTCTGGTTCCATATATGTTCAGAAGTGTCCCCTCTCTACTGCCTCCTTCTTCCTAGTTGTCTTCTCTCATTCATTTGTCTCTGAGAAGCAGCCCGCTGTGACAGGAGCCTTAGCACTGGATTCTGGTCTGGCTCTAGCCTGTCTTCATTATGTGACTTTGGAAAAATCAAGTAGCATCGCTGTGCCTCAGTTTCTTTATAAAATGGAGTTCGGAGAGTACTTGCTTTATGGGGCTGTTGTTAATAAATTGCGTTGTCAGACAGAACCTTTGGAGCTTGAGAATTAGCAGGCAGATCACAGGTAGTTCAGCAGCCAGTCAAAGTGGAGTGGGGCTTGGCTAAAAACACGAGCATTTCAGGCAGAAAACAATCTGTGAGGCCAGTGGCCTGCATGTGGGCAAGAAGGAACTTGAGGAGTGAATTCTACAAGTAGAGTTCTGTCTGTTTGTGAAGGTGGGTGGAGAGCTCAGGCAGCTGAAGTTAGAAAAGATAAGGCTGATGATAACAATGAGTTCCTTTGAACCTCTCTGACAATTTACAGCCTCATCCCAATCTGGTTGACTTGAAGGAGACTTTCCATCTTCCATCAAAACCACCAAACCGAGTCCTTGGTTGCCCTTGTCATCACCCATTTGGGCCTCAAGAGCTTTAGAGTAAACATGAGGATGATGACTTTTGAGTCCTGGGATAGTTCTGATTTTAGTTGAGCACAGTCTGCCCCCTACCGATCATTCTGGATGTTTTCAACCAGGTTTGGTTAACTTGATCTCAAGTGCTGTCATTGCCTTTGTCCTTGGGAATATTACGAAATTAAAAAAACAAAAAACAAAACAAAACAAAAAACCCAAAAAGAAACTGGAGAATAAAGTCTGTTAACCTATGCATCACTGAAGACTGTTAGAGTATATTTTAAATGTCTCAGAAGTGATCCTTCTGGTATGAAAAGCTGTACAAATTAGTTTGGCTGGGCCAAGAGTAGTTTAAACAGAGCCCAGAAAGTTTATATTAAAGGCCTCCAACTCCTGAAGTTTTTATTTTGGCAAGACTTGTAGTGATGGAGAACTTCTGAAGACCCAAAGTTCAATGAGAAAAAAGACATGCATGTATAATTTAGAAAAATATCTGTACCATTTGAAAGCCAAGTGCATTTGGAGAGGGTGCTTTTGATGGGGAGAGGAAACAAAAGCATGAAGGAGGACTCCAGGGAATTACAAATTAAGTTCTGTGCTCTGGCCAGGCACACTGGAAGGGAATTGGTGGCACCATCATACTGTTTTCTATTGTACAATTAAAATTTTATTGCATCCTTTTCCACAATAGTAAAATCAATTAAAGATTAAATATTAACAAAGTAATTCATAGTAGTCGAGATTATGAGTTCTTGGTCTTGAAATGGTACCATAAATGTTACACAGGAGAAGGATTGGGTAAACACTGCTTGTACAGCAGTTCTTTACTTCATTTATATATGTTCCCAGAAGCTATAAAGTAATGGCACATCTATCAGCAGAGAAAGTAATATTGAATCCAGACAGTGTTTGTTTTAAAAGCCAGTAAAGAAAATACTTGATTTTCAAATTATCTTGAAGTGGTGGTTGTAATTTATCATGAGAAGTTTAATGGTGATAGCTGCCAAAACTTTTTTTAATAGTGTATTTGAATTTTGAGATCCAGTTTTTGGGGGTTACTTCAGAATAGCTATGAAAATGAGATCTCTTGCATATTCTTTACCTGAAGAAAATGTGATGAAGCTGTCCATGTGACGATGAAATTGCCACATCTCAGAAAGCATGGCTAAGATTCCCATAATATGCCTCTGATGTGGCTCTAAGGCAGGGTCATCAAACATTTCTATAAAGGGCCAGACAGGACATATTTAAATGTGTGGGCCGTGTAATCTCTGTTGCAATGACTCAACTCTGCCACTGCAGCAAGAATGCTGCCTGACAGTAATTAAACAAGTGAATGTGACAGTGTTTCAATAAATCTTTCTTTACAAAAACAAATGGAGGGCCAGATCTGGCCTGGGGCCCATAATGCTCCTTTCTCTGCCCCAACGTAAACTGGACATGCATATTTTGTCAACAGTGAGGACGTCAGATCCGAGAACGGCTAGTAGAAATATTTAAACCACATTGGTGCATTGTTAAAAACATTATGATAGTAATAATAGTAAACATAAAGTCTTTAATCCAGTATTTTCTTGGCACTTACTGTTTTTAGAATGTTTGTATATGACAAGTATCTCCCTTAGGGACCAAAATCTGTACATATTTAGTCCAAAAGGGGAAAACCTAGTCAATTGGGGAAAATGTGTGGAAATAACTTTGACTCTAGATTTAGTGTGAATGAGGTTTTACTCATGGACTGAATTTTGGAGAATGGATAATTGAATTATTCCTGCCAGGACTCTACTACTTTATAATTGAACAAACATTTCCCAAATAAATCATACTTTTCCATCCCTTTCCAAATTTTACCATAAATATTTACCCTCGAGTACATAAACTACACATATGCGTGAGAATGAAAGTGAATTTTAGTTGGTTTTCAAAGAGCCTTGTTATTTGAAATACCTTTCTTTAAATGGCACATTTAACCAATTCTCTTTATAATAAGCTAAAATTCAAGACCAGTTAAAAGTATAATAACCAAATAAATTGTGGGAGATTGCAGCTACTCAAAGGTTTACATTTACATACATTTATGAGAACTTTTCACACCAGATGCTAGTAAAAAGAAAGGTATAATTTTCTTCTAATTGCTTAATATAGGACAAATCAGAATCAACCAATTTCTGTATATCACCCTGAATATACTTTCATTTCAGTCATTGTCTCAAGATCAAGACCGTTTTTTAGTCTCTTGTTTCTTTTCTTTTTAAGAGGTGCTATATTCATGCTGTTAATTAGGACGTTAACTATCCATAGCCAAAGGTTGAGTCTATTATATTTTCATATTCCTTCAATGGGAAAAGTATCTTAACTGTGATTATTGTTGGCATAAGTAAGCTTTGCCTGAACTCCTTCCCTTCTCTATCTCTATATTCATCCTGGAATGGAGATGGAGCCACTCTCCCCTGCTCTTTGCCAAAGTGTGCACTTGAAGTCTACTTCCGGCCCAGCCGTGCCACGCCCCAACATTCTGGGAGCTTTACCCCAGTTGCAAAATTTCTAGTGGGGAAATAGAAAGACGGTTATTCATTTCTAGGAAAAAAAATAAACAGAGCATTTTACTCTGTTAAAAGTCGTGCACATTTCTGTGTACCTTGAAGATTCAAATAAGAAAACTATTCTTTGAAAAAACAAAACCAACAGAAATAAGAGATTTCTATTATTGCTGCAGTTCCCATAAAATGAGATCAGCTTTAAATTATGCTGTTCGTTGTGTTTCACTTTCATAGTGAGTTTGAAAATCTGTTAAATGAGTAACCAGGTACTGATTACCTGATTTCTATTCATATGAGTTAGATTATAAGTTCATAATTATATTTGTCAAATTTATTAATTAAATTCAGGGAAGCTAATACATGCCATTTTTATCTGAGAAATAAGAGTCTTTGCCTTGCACATTCGGAGGTTTTTGTTGTTGTTGTTGTTGTTGTTTTGCGAAATGAGTTAGTTTTGCATTCATAAAAACATGTATATCAAGATGAATTTCTGGTGCCTCCTGAAGACAGAGTATTAATTCAAAGAGTCTGTGCCTGATCACTGCAAACAGAGTTTAATCATACATTACATCAGATATGTTCTTCTAGAACATGTCTTAATGAGAGAGTGATCCCTCTGGCTTTTTGGTGTTAATATATTATTGTGCATAAAATTCCTGGAGAACTGAATTAAGGATGCCTGTTCTCATTTTGATAGTTGGGAATGGATCCCAGGTAGGTGGAATTTTACTTGCACCCAGGTGTTTCTGATGTGGAAGCTACACAGAACAAACAGACTCTGTCCTAGGTTCTCCAAATGCCATTTGGAAATGTAAAAAGGAAAAAACAGCATGATCTTACCAACTTCTGGTATTAAAAGTGGATGACTCTTTTTTGCATTCTTTCATTTCCGACTTATTCTAATGGAGTTTGAGTCAAGACCACACCTAATTTTTTATCTGTCTCTGATAATATAGCCACTGGAATGAAGGCTGAGATCAGAGTACATATTGGGCAAGAAACATAGAAGGAGCCCTTGATGATTGCTGTGAATATGTCTAGAAACAATAAGTCAGAATAGCAGGAGGTTGGGGACACCACAAAAGCAGGTGGCCAGGCCAGTCTGTTTGGAATAAGAGCTTTTGGAATCAATCTTCAGTCTGAGAGCCAACAAAAATGCACAATCTCTCTACTTAATTGCTGCTACTAAAAATGCACTAAAACATTCTCAACCCCAAATGCTAAGGTTCCTGCAGCCATGCGTGTTTTTACATACACAGCAGTTATCACTTTCAGTGGTAACAAACACAAATCACTTTCAGTGGTAACAAACACAAGGATGGGCATTTCCCACCCTGCATTGATAAAGTCCAAATTGACAATTTGTTTAAAAACTGTTATTTGGACCAGATATAGTGTCTTCTTTTAAAAAGTGTCAGGGTGAGGAAATGTAACACATAAAATAATGACTGCGTGGCTTTTATTAAAGGTATTTCATTGTGTGCAATGCTTTCTGAAGCAGAAATATAATAGACAAAATTCATTATTCATGCTTTTTCATATTTATATGGATATGACTGCATAATGAAAATTGGTCTTCTGCTTAAGCAAAACTCTGAGTCCCTCAGTAATAAATGTTTTCTAGGACTAGGGGATTTATATGCAGAAATCATCCTCACAAAGCAAACTTTGTCTGAAAAATAAGGCTCTTATTTTTAGGGGAGCCTTGCTGTATTGCCAACAGCTTTGTATTGTTTATTGACATTTATATCACATCCAAATCAGGAAGCTTAATTATAAAATGGTCCTAATCCTCCATAAGTGGATTGATTAAAATATAAATTCTGATCAATTTAGATTTATTCATTTTTAAATTAAATAGAGAAAAACTCTTGTTCTCTTCCAAAGAATCAAGAGCAGTCATTCAGGTCTGAACAATGGGAAGTATGCAAAGTATTGTTCTGGTTAGATACTCAGACGGTTAGACTTTAAAACCTGTGTGTTAAGCATGGGCAGATATAAACTCATTGAGCTGTTGAATTAAGCACTGTGTGTTTTCGTTTAATTATGCTTAGGAAACAATTTAAAGTATCAGTCAATAGGGTAGCTCCACCTTAGTTGACCCATTGTTTTGAAATAGCTATTGTCTGGTAAGTGCTGGAACCTAAATACATTTCAAATAACAGCCCGGAGAGAACAGATTTCCTCTTCTAGTGGGAAACATTATCAGAGCAATTTTGATTGTATGCCTAAAGCATTTTGGTATTGTCCAACCTTAATGATTTTGGACAATCCTAGCTACAACCAACACATCAGAGAAAATCAGAAGTAGGTAAAACTGCTGGTAAATTGAGTTGTGTACACAATCACTCATTAAATTCAGAGCATGGTCTTCATTTCTCTCTGCCAGTGAGCTGAGAACTAGATGTGAATGTGGTTCTGGAGGAAGGAGAATAGTGGTAGGTGAACAGGGGCAGAAGTTTGCAGGACTCAGTTCTGCAATTCTGCTGTGGGTAGATAGAATTAACTGAGAGACAAGACATGATTCTTCCAGCAGTGGTATCCGCCATCAATACGACAGGGCTAACTAAGTTGGAGACTATGTTAACTGTAAATAAGAGAAATAATTGCACTTCATTTAAAAATTATCTGACCTGATTTAGGAAGCTAATACAACAGGTCCTTGAATAACGTCTTTTTGTCGTTTCAAAGGTGTTTCATTATAACAATGAGATACCATAGGAAATTAACTCTTGTTTATATCAATTACTCTGTGGTAAAATTGGTTTCATTACATGTCATTTCACTTTAAGTCACAGAAGTTGTTGAAGACCTTAAGTGAAGACTTACTATACATTGTTTATCCTAATAATAAATCAATATGTATGGTTATCCATAAATGTTTGGCACTTTTCAAGGCAGAAAAAGTAATCTCTGGACATGTTTGCCAAAGTGTATACAGAACTATTTAAGCATTTTGGGCTTTTTGGTTTTTTTTTAAACATACACATCTAACTTTATTTCATTATTGTCATTTAAAGCTTGACATTGTAAAACATTAAAAGGCATTTTTAAGAGTTCTGCATCACAGTAATATAAACAGTAGAAATATCCATAGCTTCATAGACTCAAGTTATCAATATGGGAACTATACAATGAAATAAAGGCAGAAAGGATCTAATAGGAGCAATATTTCATTACTTATGGATGATCATTAATTACTTCCAGGATCTAAACAAAGACCATGGTGTAAATGTTTTAAAACCATTTAAAAGTTGTTAAAGTTTACCTCGCAAACTCTAAACTATATGACATCAACAGCTACTAAATAAATAGGGTGTATATGTGTGTACACTTGCTCTCTTTCTCTCTCAGTTTCTTAATATGCTTTCCATTTTGCCTAATTTTTACTCTACAAAAATGGCTTATAAGGGAGTAGTCCTCTTTCTTGAAGGCTTCACGTAGATCACCATTAGAGCCAATCCTGGCATTTAAGTCCCTGAGAAGTTTGAGTGTAGTCTGGGAGAAATAAAGATTAAATAATAGTAAAAATACCAGTAAAAGAGACTATATTTCGAAGCAACAGAAATTGCATATCACAAGAAACCATGTCTGGATGGTCAGGAGATAAACTAGTATCAGAAAAAGATGATCTTTTCACATGGGCCAAGAAGCAGCTCCTTTGAAGTTGACCAAAATAAGGATAGCCAATTTCCATTATTTTTGCCAGTTGTTTTCCCAATAACTGTTGATTGGTGATGGCTAAAATTCAGATCTTGTTTGTGTAGAATCCATTAGAAAGGCCAATATATTAGGATTCTTATTTTAATATCCCAAAGGGCGTGCTCCAGGAGAAGGACACAGAAATAGAGAAGTGAATCTGCATTGCTGCCCAAGAGGTTTTCCTAAAGTACTTCTCCAACTCTTATCCAAGCAAAGCAGTGTCTTTCTTTGCTTGAAATCCTGCGGTAATTTGTCCCATATCTTCAAATTCCTTGGGTTGGTACAAAACATTCTTTATGTTCTGGCCTCAGTCCTGGAGTTTATTGCATTCTTTACAATCACTGGTCTCCTGTGTATCTCTCCCATTATATGGTGAACTCACAGAGGGTAGGAATTATATTTTACT
Source organism: Rhinolophus hipposideros (assembly GCF_964194185.1). NCBI lineage: Eukaryota > Metazoa > Chordata > Mammalia > Chiroptera > Rhinolophidae > Rhinolophus > Rhinolophus hipposideros. The sequence continues at coordinate 45,935,938 of NC_138052.1, forward strand.
CATTTTAGTATTCCCAGTGCTGGGCCCATGGAGAGCCTCAGGAAGTATTGGTGGAATGGGTGACTAGATGATTGGAAATGTTTTAATAGTCCTAAGCCCTAATGTGGCTGTGTTTTTTCCTTCCCCAAGGATTTTGGCATTATGTTCCTGCATCATCTTGTGTCTGTTTTCTTGATTACCTTTTCATATGTCAACAATATGGCCCGAGTAGGAACCCTGGTTCTCTGTCTTCACGATTCAGCTGATGCTCTTCTGGAGGTAAAAGTTTTCTTCATCTTTAAGAGTACAAAATCTAGAATTTAGGAAGTCCCTGAGATCATCACCTCCATATTATGCTAGAGGGTTCTGGGGACAATAGTATATGACTGCTTTGAAACTGCAGAGTCTTTCTTGTAAGTGAAATTGCTGAAAGTGAGACTTTAAGTTATTATATAAATTTTTGTATTAAAAATGTTCATCATGTTAGCATTCTTTATTAATAGAATAATGAAAACCTTTATTATTCCACACCTAAGAAATGAATGTTTCACATTAGGAAAAGTATTACTTGAACAAGTTTTATTTCTGGTGTTATATTTTTCACACTGATTTATCCAGAAAGTGTATATAACTCAGTTTAGTTATTAATGGGAATTGTACTTCCTGATGAAATCAATTAGTTGTCATAGTTTTTATTGCCAATATACACATTATCCTATTATTTTTACACTGGAAAGTGTATACAAATAGCAAATTATATATAAAAATTGTTTTCTATGTGTATAAATGTAAAGAGTATCTGAGGATATTTTGCTTATACTTTGATTAACTTTATAAACCATTATCATTTAGAATTATTAAAGTAGAAAAAAAGAGTAAAGAAAAATGCTATCTCAAAGAAAATTTTGATGTGATATTTACTTTTAATTATGGCTCCTATGAAGAGACACTCAGTAATATTACATAATTAAAGTTTTTTTTACTTTATACTAAGAAATTTATGTAACTAGTCAAAAATAAACCAGAGTACAAATTTCATGTAGAAATAAGTCTTAGAATCTGTTTTTGATTTTTCATTCCTTTTGGCCCACAGTTCTGCCCCTTTCAAGCATTTATTGTCAGTGTGAATATAAAATAGAGGTGCCCTCAAATAATGATCTATTATTGCATTTAAGCAGAAATCCCATGCAGTAAAATTGATTGAATCTACTATAAAAGCAGTTAGTCAAGGTTTGAAGTACATTAACACTTTATTAAAAAACTCTGGCCCCTATAAGGTTATAAAACAGAAAAATAGTCCTAATGGGCTAGGATATGTCAGATGAGAGTTTGGCACTATGATATTTAAGTGCTTCAAGCGAGGCTCTCTCTCTTCCACATATTTCTTAAAGGAGAAGTATAGTTAGTATAGGGGCAATCCTCTGAATATCAGTTACCATTTGGTTAAATCCTATGTATGCTTGACAGTAGAAATTTATACAGCATTCTACAGTTTTGAAATTAATCCTGTACAGTCTGCCAACTTTAATCTCTGTGGAAATGGCTGGCATGATGTTTGATACAGCCATGATTCAGAAAATGTTGGTTGAATAGGCATGTACCACTTTAATCTAGAAAAGAAAAATGATCCAGAAATCCTAGTCATGTGGCTTAAGAGCAAATGTTTTTCGTCACCTGGATCCTCTTTGATATTGTAAAATATTACTTGAGAATATCCAAATAATGGGATGTGTTGATAGTCAACTCTTTGAAGTGGGATCTATAGCCTAGACATTTCCAAAAATAATTGATGTTTAATGCTTTTTATTGAATACTGTGAATGAATATAAAAGAACAACTACATGGTTACCTAGCCAGAAACAGTCAGAAGGTGCTTTTTTTTTTTCTGAATATAATTTGTGGTGTCACACCCAAAGTATTCATGAAATTAAAAGTTCATCTTGGCTTCTACTCAGTAAATAGATTTTCCCCTTAGGAATATATTTTTCTCAGTGTTTTGTATTTTACTTAAATATATTATAGTTTTGTGGATATTGTCAATAGTCTTTTCAGGTTTGACTCAGTTAATTTAACTTTCCAAGAAGTAGGAAATACTATTATGAATTCCAAAGACATCTTCAATTTGTAAGCCTGTCTGTGGGTGCTTGTGAATTCTAGGTGAAAATGTAAAAAGAGGTCATCAAGCAAAATTATGTTTTTGGTGGCACCTCTCTTTACTTAGACTCATCCATAAAAAGTAGATGGTAGAGAAGGGGATGTGATTTCTTCCCTACACTAATTTATAATACAAAAAGTGGTCACTTAAATCACTATCATAAATATTAGCATACTTATCACAGACATTTTGAACATTAGCGACTTTCATCTAGAAGATGACCCATTAATGTAACTTTGAAAATTATACCTAAATGGATTCATTGAAAAAAAAAAGATCTTGACACCTTCTTCATTTCTAAATTTATGAGACTAAGCCAAGAAACTGTCTCCATAGAATTCTCCTTATGCCTCTCGAAAGAAAACCTATAAATCTAAGTAGAGGGAGAAAAAAATGCAGAAAAGCTCCATGTATTCTGTATGAAGTTTGTGGCCACAGTGTTTGGAACTCATCAAAGGTTTAAAGGATTATATAACATTTTCTATTTTGACCTGTTATGCCAAATTCCTATTTTAGTGCCTTTGGCTAGCTAATATCTTCTGTAATGCAAGAATTTTTTTATTTTTCTGTTTTCCTGAAATCAACCATATAATTGAATTTTTTCAGTTTGCTGAATATTTTATTAAATCTGTAACAATCAGTAGTTCTACTAATGGCTAATGCTGTATTTCACTCAACTTATGGGTAATTTATGAATACTGATGCATGATGCATGACATTCCAAAGTAGCGGGCAATTTTATGCATCTGATCACTTATAACTTATAGGAGACTTGTGCATATTGAAAGAAGGTTTTCATTTATCAATTTAACTAAATTAATATGTCACATTTTTTCCTTTCGTAGGCTGCCAAAATGGCAAATTACGCCAAGTTTCAGAAAATGTGTGATCTCCTGTTTGTTATGTTTGCCATGGTTTTTATCACCACACGACTGGGTATATTTCCTCTCTGGTGAGTATCCCATCTTTCTGATAGAGCCACCCCTTCCAGATAGGCTTGATGAACCATGTTTCTTTTGAACTTCACTCCAAATAGTTACAGGTTTAAAGAAAGTGAGGGAGGGACTCAAGAATCAGCTTGATTTCTTCTTCCAGAAGAGGGTTGCACTCTACTGATGTTTTTCCACAGGATAGTTAAAAAAGGATGTGGCTTACGTAGGTTCTGGAGCCACAGAAAGTTGTCAGCCATTTTAGGTTCAGTCTAGGGTCTGATTCAAAAACCTTAGCCATGAAAGTTGTAATTAACAAAGGAAAGATGATGTTGCACCAGTTATCTACCAGGGATCCTCCTGTACCAGGACTGGCAGCAACAGCATGACCAGAGAACTTGTTAGAAACACAGCTTATTAGGCACCACCCCAAAGTGACTGAATCACAAACTCTGGAGGTGGGGCCTGGCAATCTGTGTTTTGATAAGTATGCCTGATAATTCTGCTCTGCACTAAAGTTTGAGAACCACTGTCCTATGTAATTCTCCTCATCAGCTATATTTATAGCTAAAGCAGATTGAAGGTATCTAAAACAAATCCCTAAAAGTTCTCCATGGACCCTGAATGTCTGAATATGTTTTGTTTTGGTGAGAGCTAAGAAAACAATGACAGATTTTGAAGGAATTTGAGAATCCTTTCTATTGAAAATAGGTCCACAGTCATTAATCATTTTTTGGAAGGCTATTACTTGAGCTAGGAAAAAAATGAGCTCTCTATATCACTTAAAGTCTAGCATTGATGGCAGATTTTTTTTTTTCTCTATTTTGAGAAATTGATTTGAATGGGAAAATAAAGCAATGGAAGTAGGAGAAAGCCAAACGGGGAAGGGATGAAATAATACCTTGCATTTCAGCCCCAATAAAAAAAATATACACAAATTAATCATACACACATGCGCAAGCGTGCACACACACACACACACACACACACACACACACCCCTTCTCCTTAAGGCTCGCAGCCCTTTTTTGGTCATTACTTATGACGAAAATCTTTTCCAAGCAGCAGAATTCTGTGCTGACAGCTGGCATTTATAAAACCTTATTATAGTTTTACATAGTTGTAGATAGGAAATATTGACGTATTTTTGAGTATAGTGTATCTATATTTATTTCAGGATTGGGGCTCTTTCAAGATTACTAGCAGAACTAGTGGTAAGAATTTGAACAGAAGAAATTCAAGTAAAATCCGGGAAATATTTCTCAAAAGAATAATAGAAAACTTTTCCTATTTAGGATTTCAGAGAACCTGAGTTTTAAAGAAATGAGCATCACTCTCAAGTACTTTGATTTATTAGGTTAGTGCAGAAGTAATTGTTGTTTTTGCAATTATTTTTAATCTTTTACACGGCAATTACTTTTGCACCAAACTAATACTTATTTCCCTTTAAGGGTAGATTAAAATTCAGATGCATCTCTTCTCCTCCCCTCTAGTTAATGTGTAAGAAAAGCTCTTCAGGTTCAGTCTAAAACTTCCATATTTGGAAGTTGTCTTTGTCTTTTCCATATTTTTGGGCTGTGGATTCTTGAATATACTGCCATTTTTAATGCATTTGGTGAATTTATTGGGCACTTACTGTGTAACCAGTAGTGGGCTGGGGGCTGAAAATTCAATGAGGCATCGGGCTTCCTTGGGGCATTTGCAGTTGAATCCCTCCAGCTCCCTTCAGTAATCTCGCTTATAATTTGGGGGTGCCTAGAAGTTATTAGTTATTTTGTGACCATTTACTGGTGATAAATAATATAGTAATATTAAATACTTTGGTTGAGGTGTATTAAGGAGCTCTGAAGCTCATAAAGCATTATATTAATATTAGACAGAGTATGTGTGTGTGACACTGGTGACTGGAGGGGAGGTGCTGGAAGTAGATTAGATTTCCATTTAACAAGCATTGCAGACTTATTTCTCCTTCAAATATCTGTGCTTTGGCTGGAAGAAGAAAGAAAGGTATTCCCTGTTCCCTCTACTTCTTTTAATTTTCAGTCTATTTATTTTGGAATCACCACAGTACCTTCCAGATTCCTCGTGACGATACTCGTATTTGTGTTCCCATGTGAGCCATCAGAATTGTTGTAATTAGAGTGTTTGATAACACCTAGTTCTTTGTGTTGTGTCTTTAGTTTATTTGTGTTTTTGCCTCACAAAGACAACATACACGTGAGCAGCCTTTTCAGAATTATGCACTGCTCAGACTTCTCTTTTGGTGATAATACATCCTTCTAGAACAGCACTGTCCAACAGAAATACAATTCAGGCTTCATAGTCATTTTAAATGTTCTAGTAGCCACATTAAAAAAGTAAAATGCTGACCTCTATTTAAACGTTTATTTAACTCCGTATATGTAAAATATCATTTGAACGTGTAATCCATGTTAAAAATTATTTAGATGATTGCATTTTTTATTACATACTAAAAATCTTCAAAATACAGTATGTGTCCCACATTACTGCATCTACTTAAAAGTCTATGTATTTTAGCCTTTGTGTTATAGTTGGACAGTCAATGATTTGATCCTTTCTGAGAGTAAGTCTATCTATCTATCTATCCATCATTGTTAACTATTACCATTTTTATTGATCTGCTTCTGTCTTTCCTCAACTCTATATATGTGTAACCCCTGAAAGTTCCGAACAATTTTACTATATTTTATGAAGCTGTGATTTCAATCGGCACAGAGTAGATTGTGCTCAATCTCATTATAGCGTCCATCACAATGGCTACTCAATCGTATTTGTCGAGTGAATTAGGTACTCTTTATTCTAAACGGTGTCACTTTGTTCTCTTAGTTGAGCTCCTTAAATCGTTGTGAACTGGATAGGTGCAGTTTCTCCCTTATTAAACAGAGAACTCTGATTCATTTAGTCAGTGATTTACCCTGTCTCTCTGGACACTGGTCTCCTGACATTGGTTCAATTTAGCCAGCACTTACTAAGTTCCAGTTGTTCTTCCTACAACACAATACTATCTTCTTTAACGGAGGAGGCCATAAAGCTGTTGATGAGATACAATTTTGGCAGTTGTTACATAAAAGAGAGTTGTTTTAAAATGATTGTCCTTATCATTCTCCCCAGCCAAGATACTATTGTAAGCATCATCATCTCTCGGCCTTATGTTAGAATCTGGTAACAAAAAAGAGAAATCCACAAAGATCTTGAAAGGGAAGTAGTAGTATGCTGCAGTCGATAAAATACGGCCTACTGTGAGTCGTGGTTCTGCCCTCACTGTGTGTCTGAAGAGCACGTGTGTAACTTCTCTGTACCTATGTCCTCATCAGGAAAATAAAAATAATAGCAATTGTTCCACCTACCTTACCAGGAAATGTTAAGAATCAAATGAAATATTATTTGTAGCAGTGTTCTTTATAAAGTACTTTATAAATAGTATGCATTTAAAAATGTATATTATTTTTAAAGATAGCCATTTCCATTATGGCCAAGTGGTCAGAAATTTTTATTACAGGATTTAACCATCGATTAATCTATATTAAAGAACTATAACCATAAATTATTTTGAAGTAAAAGTTTTAAATGCTCTCTCCAATTATGAGACTCAAAATATCTTGTTTTAGTCATTTCTGTTCTTAATGAGCATGTAACATTAGTGAGGCATGCACCAACCAGGTTGCCTCATTCCCCCAAATCCTAAACGACTGTACCTATCCTAAGCCACCACAAGTAACCATTACTATTCACAGAGTCTCACAGAATTTCATAAAATGCAAGTATATGTCAGGCTCTTTCTTTCCTGCAAGTCACGGACTAACAAGCCAATATCCAGCCAAAAACGGGCATGTCACAGTTGCCAGAACTTCTTCCTATGGCCTAATGATGACTTTCCACATCCCCATTCATATCCCTGTTCACCAGAAAGGAACCTCTGGGCTACAGGAAAGTCAATTATGTAACTTCAATGGTCTGTGGCTATTCAGACTGAAGCATGTGACTTCTCAGAATGTTACTTTCTGTTGATCTCTATCCTGGAAAGTAGGGGATTTATTTGCTGATTTGTACTCTCTGAAAGTCTCTGCAATGAAACAAACAAGCAAACAAACAAACAAAAAACACACACATTACAGAGGTGCCCTAGATTTTTCTTTTTATCATTTTCCATAATAAGATTTGAAATCCATCCAGATGTGTATGGGAATATCATCTTCGTTCCTGATTTATTTTTCAGGACATATTTTACTGAAATAGTGTGGCTTATCTGCTTTTCTGAATATTTAATAAGATCAGTCTCAGAACTCACAAATTTGGAGAAGCTAGCTTTTTGTGTTTCTTTCTCTAGAATCCCTTGACAGATTTTCTCTGGAATTTTCCTTGGTGTTGGTCTATGTTAAATATATTTGAAAGATCAAAGATGAAACCTGAAATCTTTGGCTGTTAGGTATTTTGGCATGCTTTTAGTTATACTGACATGTATTAGTATAACTTAATATCTTTAAAGGCGGGGTAGAATTGTGTGGAAATAATGTCTATTGACATGTATTGTCTCTTTTCATGTGAACATAATACTTGTAATATAATCTAAAGATTGAGGGGTTAGACCAGGAGTCAACAAACTCTGGCCTGTAGAACAAATCAGCCATCACCTGTTTTTATAAATAAAGTTTTATTGAACCACAACCTTGCCCATCTGTTACATGTTGTCTTGGCTGCTTTCTGCTACAATGGCTTGAGTAGTTGGGATAAAGTATATGGCCCTCTAATCTTAAAATATTTACCAGCTGGATCTTTACAGAAAAAGTTTGCCAACTCCTGGGCTGGGCCATTAAAAAAATTAGTCTGATGAGTAGGCAGTGAGGGGAGTGATGTATTAAATGTATTCAGTGTTTGGATGTTCTCTAGAAGTATTGTCTGCCTTAGGCAAAAAACATTCTTAATAATGTGTGTGGGGGTGGGAGGAGGCAGACTATGCCCTCAAGTAAGCCTTTTCCTTTTGTGATTTGAGTCAACAAAAAAAATTCAGTATCCTAGTAACGCTCTCGACACAGAATTAATGTCTTAAGTGTTCTTCCCTTTCTCCCAATCACTACAGAGAATCATTTACTAGGGAAAGAGAACACGTAAAAAGATTCTTTTCTCAAAGTATTGTGAAACGTGTTTACATATCATCTATGGAAAAAAATCAGTCTGGCCATTTCATCTGTTTTAAAAATATCAGAGTATTGTAATAAAGTTTAATATCAGGGCCAGAGATTTGAAAAATATATATATTTGATCAAGTATCTCACTTATTTGAAAGTGATGCTTTATGGAAAATATTGTAACAGATGAAGAAGCCGCATCACTTCTTTTCCGTTTGCTTATGTGATTATAAAATGCAGTTGTCTATCAGCCTAGTCCTCTCCTCCTCCATTACCCTCACCGTCCTGACTGCGGTGCCTGGGTTTTTCCTGCCAGCTGGCCTCTCTGGCCACACCTAGCCGCTTTCCAATAGTTCCAAGCTCAGCCTGGGACCAGCTCGTGCCTGCCTATTGCCTCCTTCCCAGTCTGGACCAGCATTGAGCTACCCCAGAATCCCTCCCTGCAGAATCCCCATCTGCAGAGCTCTATGGCACTGTCGGTGGAGGCCACCCTGGCTGTGTTCTCAGAACTTTCATTCTCAGAACTTCATCCATGCCTTTGACTGTCACTTCGGGGATGGCAGTGTAGCCAAGGAGAAAGGGCCACATCCCTGCAGTAATGCTATGCCTTCTGGGGATATATCTTATCAGGTATTTTTATTTAACTTTCTATGACTTGAGGACAAGGGAGCAAACCCTTTGTAAATTCCTCATAGGAAAGGAGCCACTTATGCTTTATAGATCTCTTCAATGCACTTTCCTGGGAACCTGCGGCATGTCAAGCACAGTGTGGATGTTGGGCACGTAGATATTGATTAGGTCATGAGCCCAGGAACATACAGCATCGCAAAACCATCAGTAAATATTGGTTAAATAAATAAGTGAAATTTCAGAATTTCCCATGCAGAATTTCCCATGTTTGGTGCTATCATGACTGAGACTTTGCCGCCCACATGTACTTTTCCTTCTGATACAGACAGGCCAGTCAAAGACAAACCTGACAGTGACTCGGGAACTCTCAAAAGCATGGGCATTCCAGCCACTGAATCCTTTTGCTCAGACAGAATTTATAGAAACAGAATTGTGCAATTGTTTCATAAACTCTGCCTTTGTCCGCAGCAGGTAATAAAGCAGAAATGCTTAATATAAAATGCTGAATGTCAAAGGATTGTAAATACAGGTGTTAAACATATGCATATAAAAAAAGTCATCAAACAGGTAGATATACTGAAGATGCGAGCCGTGACTAGGAGCCTGGTTGAGGGCACGGCAAGTACATTGGCACAATGGCTCCTAATGAGTGAGTGTTTGGATGAGGAACCACACAGAGAGGAAGCTGTGGAGAGGTTCTAGGGCAGTGTAGCAAGGGAACACTTGTTCAAGAGAAGGAGAAGTAGAAAGAAAAAGAAATAGAGCCTCATTCCTCCATCCAGGGGTTGACCCACGAAAGTGAACAAGAGCACACAGAACACCATCCCAATGTAGTAATTTTTAATGCCGCCCAAGGGCCCTGGACAGTTGTTCCCAACCACCATCCAGGACTTCTCATCCAGCTTCCATCAGTGTCAGGTTAGCTGCCCAACTTCACATTCGTAGCAAGCTCTGCATCTCTCAGAGCAACTTGCACCAACTCAATTTAGCTCTCCTTTTTTTTTTTTTTAATGGACAGCATATGAACCCACACCCATTTTTCACAGACACTGATGTCTTAGACTGCTTTGTATTCCATACAATCGAAACACATGCTTTAGAATTGTCAGAAAAATGAATATTTAATTTCATTTGTTGGCTGCTAATCCATTGCATTATGATCTTTGAATTATATATTCTTTGGGTCTGAAGAAGGGCAGTAAGCAGCACTCATTGAAATATAGTTTAAAACTTTTTGAAGAAATGGTTCTGAATACATTCCATTTCTTAGTGACATATCAGAATGGCCAGATTGAAATAGTTCCAATGTTTTTACATTCTGAGAGACAAAGAAGCACTATTTTAATTACTTAACATTTTTAGATTGTCTTTTTAATTGAAATGTAAATGTTATAAAAATGTATTTAATGAAATGAAATAGTCTGTTAACTATAATTTTACTGTCCAGTTGTGTATGTTAACCAAATAAGTAAATATTTGGGATTGTTTCCCAGCATCGCCTCCAGGGAGTGCCCTGGTTACCAGTGCTCCAACCTAGTCTCCTATCTTCTCACCTGCCATGCTCTGCAATCATAGTTGGTGGTAAGGATGGTAACTTGGAAAAGCAAAAGATTATGATCAAATAATAGTAAAATATTTTTCAGTGACTTTTTATTATGCTTTTTAACTAATAGTAAATGAAGAAAACAAAATAAGGAAAATTTTCTGTTTATCATTATGTTAACTACTCCCATTAATCAAGATTTTAGTCCAACAATTGTCCTTGTTCTTATCTGAACATATATAAGAATGTTTTATCTCTTGTCTGCTATTGAAGGGCAAAGACCTTGAAAAAGCAATGAATACTTTAAGTTGATTAATTAAAGTACCCTGTGGACACATCCCAATCGATCAATTCAGGAGCTAACAAGGAGCACTGAAGGAATTTTTCTATGTGTATAAGTCTCTTAAATGATCCCCCTTTCCCAGAATACTACATTATGTTAGGAGCACAATTTGCAAAGTCAGCAGTTTATTAAAACAGGTCAACCCTTTTCTACACATGAAGTCTACAGTATCGTTCAGAAATAAGTCAGGTGCTTCACAAAATAGGTTAAAGCTGCCGTGATGAAGTACAGAAGAAAGGGGGCATGGATGTTTCTCTCAGTAGTGAATTATTCATGGAGCCTGTGCCCCTTTTCTTTTCCTAGCCATATGATTGCATCTATTTCAAATTGTGTCTCCTCACCTCATTCAAAAATTTAATTAGATGTTTGAGTCCCCTACTCCCAGTAGCAACCACATGGCATTTTCCTGAAGCTATTCAGGTGCTATTATTTGATAATCATTCATTTCCTTGTCTCCCTTCTCCACTCAAGAGTGAGTTGTGACAGGGCTGGGACCATGTCTTGTTCTCCTGAATTCCCAGTACCGTGACAATACCCGGTATGCTGTAAGGTTGCTGATTTATCTTGCAGTAGATCTCTGTGATTTATTCTAAGTGTTAATTCGGAATTTACTTTCATAAAGGTGTTCTCCCCAAGCAGTAGTTTTTTTTTATTTATTTCAATATAATAGAATATCATCCTTATTATTTTCTTTCTCCCTAAATCAAGGAGGAATATTCTGAATGCCAAAGTAATGCTTATTTAAATTCCCTCTTTTCTTGAGCCTCATATCCTAACCTAATTCCCCTACCATAATTTGCCCACCCCACCATGCTATCCCTCACAGCTAGTGTTTGGCACAATCTCTCTTTCAGGCATAGAGTTGAGGGGATTGAACTTTGGGTGATCCACACTGAGTGGACATACTGATTTGTGACTTTGTGACTATTCTTTTGTTTCTAAGCTTGATTTCTACCCATTCTTCAAAGGTTTGGGGAAGATGATGAAAGATTGCCTATTCTGAAATAACTGCATGTGTAACTAGGATCATTGCTTATTTTTATCTTCTGGCCTATTTTTCTTACAAAAAAAAGGTGAAATAAAGTGGTACTCCATTGTGTATACATGAGACAGATCTATCGATCGGTAGATAGCTATTTTATAGATATTTATCATATATAGATATCTTGTTTTAGATATCTAATATATTTACATATCTTATTTATCATATATAAATATATTTATAAATATAAATATCTATATCTTAAGTAAATATATATTATGGATATTTCTATATTTTATTTTTGTCATATATTGAAACTTTGCTTATTTTTATCAACATCAAATAAATAATCACAGCAGCTGCTTCTATGAGTTCATGGGGCTTTTCTTTTCAGTAATTAAAAAGTGATGAGATTATTGATTGCTGCCTGCTGCAAAAGGAATAAAAGGAATAAATTGAATGATGTATTTTCCACATAAATTGGCCTTAATGGCTTTGAGATTTCAGATAAGGCAATTCTATTGCATTTACATGAAAACCTAACAGATTCATTAAAACTGCATTTTGCTGACACTTTTTATACCTGGAGATGCTACAAACAGATCTAAAACATGCACACCATCATTTCTACCCATGCTCAAGACATGCTTCCCTGGGCCAGTATCTTGAGAACCTTGAAAAATAGCCAGTAGATTTCTAAACCATTTGAGAACAAATCCAGACTGTTTTCCCCTAAGCCAAGAGTGAGAGAGGTTAGTTTTTCTTCTTCAAATTAACACCCTGTCCCCGTTCTAGTGTGCAGTAACCACTTTCTGCTCCTTACTGTTTCTACACCTGAGAACTTCTTGGCAGTAAAAATGATGCACTTTCCTTTTGGAGAAGGGAGAAAAATGTTTGACAGTCAGGTATGTTAGTCACTGGGGTTGTCATTTAACCAAGTGAATATCTAATAGTTTGATAGCAATATATAAAGTTATTTTTTTCTAAGGTATAAGCAGCTTCACTTCAGCACAGGAGAAAGACTAAGTACATTTATATTGAATTCTTCCAGCAGTGACAGAAGGCTTTGGTGATTATGCAAACAACTTGAAAGTAGATTGAAACATGATAATGGTCGAGGGGTAGGTGGGGGGTGATAGGGTTCTAGCCCAAGAGTAGAAATATGTGCTAGTCATCTTGTCTCATGACAAATGTTGTTTGTCCTCAGGAAAGTTTCTCGGGCCTTCTTTTTGATGTAATACAAAAAAAAATCAACAATAGTTTATATATTTTAATCGATGTTCAGAAAAGAGTCAATATCAAGTACTACAAAGGAAATGGAGATAAATGAGACCACTGGTCATGTAAAATTGTACATGTGCTCTTCTTCATCTGTAAAATGAGAGAATTGGAATAAATATCGAAGATATCTTCTAGCTCTAAAATGTCTTGATTCTATAATTTTACAATGAGAAATGGGTTAGGTGATCTTCCAGGGGGAAATTTTTGTAGAGTGATCCCTGCAAAGGATTCAGAGTGGGGGACAAGTGGGTAGTAATCAAGAAGAGACAGTGGACACAGACAACTTGTTTTAAAAGTTTGCAGTGTATAGAAGGAAAGAAATCAGGTGATTATCTGATTAATTACTGTATCAAATAAAGATTTTTTTATAGGATACTGGACATCTGTGCTTCCTTTTAGAAGCAGAGGAGAAAGAGTACTTGTAGGTGTTAGTGAGGAACCTATGAATTAAAAAAGTGACTCCAGCTTTGAGAGAAGTGAAGAAAGGGAGGCAGTCATCATCCAGTGTTGGTTCCAGTTAGATGACTTTTCAGGCACCCATGATTCCTTGCATCTGTGTAAGGGAACAGAGTGATGATACTGATGGTGGTGAAAAAGCAGAACACTGAGCAAGCAAAATCCCAGAGGATTAACAGCCAGGTGAAAGGACAGCCTTCTAAAAGGACAGCTTGTCCTTTTGAAGCATGAGGCAAGGAAAAAGGGAGAATGAAATACTGGGATGGAGGGAGATGTACACATGATAGAAATGTAGATCTGATGGTCTGCAGTTTTCTTAACAAGAAAACCACAGTCATACCTGACAAGATGAGAGAATTCCATTGGGATTTGGGTGAGAGTTCTGGAGAATGAGAACAGAGCTGTGACAAGAACTCATTGCCCTTTGAGCCAATGGTCAGTGAACTGCAGTCACTTCCTGGGAACTTGGAGCATTTAATACCAATGAGTCAGTTAATGTATTATGTTGTGACCATCCAAATTGGTATATCTGCTCTCTGAGTATTAGCAAAATTTTTCTGGATTCCTTGGAGCCCCAAACCACTAATTATAACTATTGCCTATTGCACAAGATCTCAGAAAACTGAAACCCAGAAAAGTGAAGTGATTTTCCCAGGTCCGCAGTGAGTTTTCATCATGGTCAAGGATAGAAACGTAACTTTGTTTTCTTTCCTAGTGTTCTCTGTGCACAGGGCATCAGTAAGGCAGTGTAGTCTGAAGAATAAAGCCGTGGACTAGGCTAACTGAGGCCATAGCATTGGCTCTGCCACTGATTTGGGGATGACTCATTTTCTCTAGGACTCAGATTTCTTATTGGTAAAAATTTCCAGTTTAATATCCTAGGTCTGAAAGAATGTGCAGCAGCTTCAAGGGCCAATTGAAGTTAGTACCCAAGGTCCTGGCTCCTGGGATTTCATTAACTGACTTCCAGCAATTGGGGATTATAGAAGGAAGAGAAGTTCATCATTCCAAGAAAACATTTAGTAATGAATTAACCACTTGAAAGATTAGTGCCCTCTCAACTATTCCTCTCTCCTGCCATTAATGCTTTCCTCACCAGTCTGGTGAGATGACAGAAGCGTGTCAAAACAATGCAAGTCAGTGACAAAATGAAATTCTACATGAGGCACAATATGCAAGATCTTATGAGGCCAGTGAAAGGGATTGTTGGACCTCTGCTCAAAACATACCAAAGCTGTTGCCAAAGGAGGAATTGGCAGACCATTTAACAATTGAAAAGGGGAAAATCAACAAGGATGGTGACATGATAGGTACTTCAAAAATGAAAGATATGAATTTCAAGGAATTGTGAGGGACCCTTGGGAAAATGTTGAAGCCCTCAAATATTCTTGCGCCTTTCTTAAAATTGTCATATACTCTACCACTCAAGTTTGAAGACAGTTCTATAATGCTCCCAATCAATACTTCATTCATTTTTCATTTGTTCTCAGTATTAGAACATAGTTACTATTATAAACTAAACTTGGTTAAATAGAAGATAAAATAAATTCATTTTTCTGAATTTTATCTTGTTTCCCAAAAGTCTTGATTGACTCTTTTATTCACTGTTTTCTAGGAAATTTATATTCAATTTTAAGTGAATTCGCTTTAAGTAGTTTTTTCTTGGTGGCAATATCCCTTTGATTGGGAGGACCTCCTGTACTCAGAACTTAAAGTGTGTATAATGTTTTTCTGATTTCCTAAATCCAGTCAGTATAACCTAAAAGAAAAAAAGTAAGTGATTGGTGGTTGAGCAGGACGCGATTGTCGCAGCATTAATGGACAACCTCCAGCCCAGGGGATACAGGGAGCCTGTGTAGGATCAGAAACACTGTTGACCTTGGCCATGAGACTCAACCTGTGCAGGAAGATCAGAGATTCCCAGGATGGAGCAGGTAAAGGGAAGGAATCCAGTACCTGGAGGTTTTATATTGTCTTTGTGATTTTATTTTATTTTTTCTGAGTTTAGCTTGAGTTTTCACGTTCTTTATTACAAAAGGAAAAAGGGTTCTTCCCTTCTCCGCCTACTGGGAAGGGTTTATTAGATTCTGTTCTCTCCTCTGCCGGTAGAGATGTCCTTGGAGTAGGGAAATACTTTTACCTAGGTGCAAGACATGCTTGATTTCCCTGTTCGTGGAGGCAGAACAACTGAAAAACATAATTTGAAAATAACCAATTGGTTTAAATTAGTGAGTTTACATTGAGTATGCTTTTCCTTTAATTCGCTTAATCCCCAAAAATCTCATGGGGAAGCAGCAGTTAATATCTTTCAAGGCAGCCCATCCTGCTGTTCACATGAAAGCCTTTTTCTAACCAGTTTCTACATTGCCTGACAGAGACTAAAGCTAATCCTCTTTTGGGATTCTCACTAGCCATGTACTTTATTAACCTAAGGGTCCCAGGAGATGGTAATGGTTACTGGTTTGGGGCCCAGGGACCACAGGGATTTTAGTATTGATGCCCAAGGTCCCCAGGAAGCGTTCGCAGCTCACTAGCCATTGGCTCAAAGTGCAGCATGTAATATTTTACTCTTTCCATTTTGGTAGCAACATCTAAATGATGTGTATCAGCTGGGTCCCCTGAGAAACAGATGCTGAGATGGAGTTAGGAGTGCCAGAGGTTTATTAGTGTTCAAAGGTAAAGGGAACGAAGCGGGAGTGGGTCAGGCAGAGCTTCAGACCGTAGATCTGACTGTCTTGGCCAGCCCAGCAGAGGACCCTAGAGCAATGATTGCTTGTTAGAGGAGTCCTGGGTTGGGCTAAATGGGCAGCCCCAATTATTATGGCATGTTTGGCCCAGGCCTCAGCATCTTAAACACTGTGGCAGATTCTGAAGGCACTGCCTCTGTAGCCCGCCACCTGACTGCACTGCTCACAGCTGAATGGTGACTTCTTTCTTGAAGGGAGATCTGATCAGCACACCTTCTTGGTATAACTTATGCCACTATAAATAGGAAACTAATAGAGAACCATTCAAATGAACAAATCCTTCAGGAACAAAAGACTCACACATCAAAATGGCAGCATTTTGCAACCTATCAGTTACAAGTTTCAGTAGTCAAGGAGGTTCACCAGATTATATTTTGGGAACATACATTGCTTTGCTTTCAACCTAATTTTATTCTGAAGAACAGTGATGATAAAGAAATCCTACATAAACAGTTTGGTTTTAAAAGTTGCTTAGCAATGGAACAAAAACAAAAGAAAGAAACAATTAGGTGTATATTTAGTGATCTATCTATACGCATCTGCAACACATTTCAGGAATAAATCAAAAGGGCCAATCCATTTCATGCCTCCTGCTGCTAAATGAATGTGGGAGTCAAGCTGCTATTTTCACAGTGCAAGACATTTATTGTTGACAAAAAAAATAAAATTCTTCCACTTATACATAATCAGTATCCTGGTAAATGATGCTGGAGGATTTCAGCTCCTTAAGCATTAAGTAGAACAATCTTTAAAAAATAAAAATTAGGCCTATGAGTTACAAAATAAAAAATCAGTCAACCATAAATCAAAGCATTTAAATACTTTCATTGTGCTCAGACCAGTTTTTTACTGAGTCTGTGTTCTTTAGGTTGACAAGACTGATCTTTATGTCTCACCCCTCCTCAATTGAACAGTACAGCACTTAAATTATTCAGACAATACAGGACTACTGAGCTTTGTTCCTGGCTCATTCACAGCTGTCAGTGTTAGTACAACTTACTATCACCTAATGCTTATAACAATCTTCTTCCCTATTTCCTCTCCACTACCTCCCAGAAAAGTATACAAAGTCAATAACTAATTCAACTGCTGTTATGGTAGATTTCGCATATAAAATATTGTACTCCCCTAAGTTGTTTCTGCTTCCTAAAAGTTTATACAAGAACATTTTGCTCCTGAGGTGTCTCGGGGGTGAGGGTGACACCCTAATCTGTTTCTTCTGTTCAGATTGAATGTGAAACATTTATGACCAGCCTGCTTCAGGCCCCTAAGAGTGTGATCCGTGCACTGAAATGGTTTCTGAGTGCAGAATACAAAATGCTAGTGAGACCTTTTCATCAACAGCACTTAAATAATTTCTCTCGGCTGACAGAGCTCAGAAGGAAAGGAAAGGAGGTTATAGGAGAGCTAAATAAATTGATTTCCCACTGATAGCTTACCATCACCCTACATATGGTAGGAATGTGTCGACCCTCCCACATAATATGCTGTATGTGGTGCCACTGGACCGTTGGGACTACAGACCAAGGTCACAGTCATGCTCCCTACAGCCACCCACATGTTGACAACACAATGAGAGATGAGAAAACTTTCTTTGTAAGCATGGAGATTATTTGCCATGGAAACTAGAAGACACTTGGAGCACCTTAGCTGACCTATAAACTGAAGGTAGGCATTGTACCATAATAGTTTAGGTGCTTTTTCAGCCAGCTCGTTCTCAAAAACTGAATGGGGAAGGAATTAAAAAAAAAAATTTTTTTTTAAAGAGGAGAAGTAAATGTGTATTAAAATTCTGTGAGGGCTCCCCCCTCCCCCATTGCTTTCTGAAAATAAATGTGGAAGTAGGTATTAAAAATTCATCCGAACCATTTTAAGACATTCACTTGTGGGTGTTCCATTAGCATGTTCACGTCATTCATAAACAACTCTGACGCAGAGCCTCTCACCTTGAGCACTGTTAACATGTGGGCCGGATAATTCTTTGTTGTGGAACTATCCTGTTTGTTCTGAAGTGTTTAGCATCATCCTTGGCCTCTATCCACTAGATGCTAGTACCACACACATACACACTAGTTATAAAAGTCAAAATGTTTCCAGACATTGCCAGAGGGAGAACCACTATTCTAAACCAGTGGTTCTCAACATTATTTGCAGGATGAAGATCTAGAAATATTGATGTTCTTTGTAGAACACTATGAGATAGTATTATTTTTAAAATGCCATCATTCCAATTCTGAATGATTTCCTTAGCACAAAATGGCTTTATCACACATAGACTATAGAAAATTATAACCTCCAATACACATGCCTAGGATAAAAACAGACTTGCAAATTGAGCATGAGCAACAATTTCCTTATATTTTTCTTTAATTTTAGTAAATAACAAAGGTTAACCACTCCCTAGTCCATTCTCTTAATTTTCTAATGAGAAAACTGAGTCCCAGATAAAGTTAACTTCCCAAAGCCTCTCAGACTCAGAGTTAGAGCTGTGATAGTCTTCTTCTTGCTAAATATTCATTCCACCAAGCTGCACTGCTTCTCAGAAAAACACAAAACAGAAACTAAACTTAGCCATCTTCTGCTTACCTGCTTCTGTTCCCTAGGTGAACAGTTTCCTTTACCTCAAGAGAGCATACCCCTGACTGTTGACAGCTTGTGATGGACCCACCACTCTGTGGGATGCCTGAGGATTTCTCCCAGTGATGGAATCACATGCCTCCCAGGAGTCAAATGATTGTCTGCAAGCCTTTTACGTCAGTTATATGTGCAGTTTTGTTGTTCCATATAGTAAAATATTAAATAACACATTAACATACAAGTGTAAAACCAAAATGGATTCTTCTTAAACTATAAAAATTAAGTA
The DNA here is from genome assembly GCF_964194185.1 of Rhinolophus hipposideros. NCBI lineage: Eukaryota > Metazoa > Chordata > Mammalia > Chiroptera > Rhinolophidae > Rhinolophus > Rhinolophus hipposideros. Next base: position 45,954,992 of record NC_138052.1, read on the forward strand.
AAAACTAAAAAGTATCTAAAAAATTAAGTGTATATGAGACAACTATAAAAAACTTGGAGAAAAATCACAAAATTCCAGAAGGCTTCTCCACTGAGATTGCTTCTAAGTGGCTTTAAGCTTTTACTCCACTTTAAAGAAGCCCGAAGTAGAAATTGTAGACTCTGCATTTCAAGAATAGTATATTCAAGAAAGGTCAACCAGAGAACCCATATTCAAAAGGAAAACTCTTGACCCTATATCAAAAAGACTGATGAATGAAAGTGCATATATTTATACGTCTTTAAGATACATGTTTTATCATTTGAAATATTGTCCTCTTTAACCTACTTTTTCAAGTACTAAAACTCAATTGAATCAGATAATGTCAAATGTATAGAATGTATGTATAGAATGTCATAGAATAATGGCAAATGTCACAGAATAATGACAAACATATAGAATGTATGTATAGAATGTCATTGAACTCACATCAGCCAAGGATATTGGAAAGCTATTTCCCAATAATCTGGAGGCTGATTGTTTTTTTAAATAGCCTCTTAAGTGAAATAATGGGGAAATAATATCTAACTGGGAATTAAGAATCCCATTCAAATTTTCATTGTGATACTAATTTAGTGAACTTGATCAAATCACCACTCTTCTCCCTACTTTTGCTACCTCCACTCTAAGCAAATGTAGTAAAGTCTTCTTTGGCAGAGTTTGAGTGTGTGTCAAATGAGAATGCACTTAGAAAAGTACCTTGAGAGGTTGGAAGCAAGATATAGTACTGTTTCTAGCTCATTTGAAAATGATGGCTCATATATGTAGATAAAGATATTATCAGGCACAGGTGTGCTTTAGATGAGAGTACTGAGGTGGAGAGGATTATTTGACGGAATAAGTCAAAAAAACAAAAAAAGTCTGACTATTTGAAATCGACTAGGGAAATTTACAAGTAATTCAGCTGTAGCATTTGGTCAGAAACATGAATTTTCTCCTAAGAGCTAGCATTTTCCTTTCAGGTTTCCAAATTGAGATGATTTATGTGTAAAGACAACTCTAGCATGCAGGTGGCAACCTGAAAGCCATGTCACTAGTGTGTGACCCACCCCATAAGCTCCTTTAATCTCAACCTGCCTTGCCCTCAGGACCCATCACAGAATTTTCTTCTGCTACCTTGCCTCAGATCCTTGGTGCGTAAATGTGTGGATCTGACTCTATGCTTGGGCAAATTAGTCTAGAATTTGTGCTAAGGTGATCAGTTAGTGGATGTTTCATCTCTGTCTTTTCATCACAGTTTTTCTGCTCCCTTTGAAGAGAGATTGCTTCCGGTGTGTGTCTACCTTGACCTTTTCTTGACCTGATAGCATGCCAGCCTCTTAAGAGGCAAGAGCAATTGTGAAAGAGACCAGACTGAGTAATGGGATGACAGCATCTTCCATTAGAGCTGAACTCACTATGAATGCATCTGTAATCCATCAGAGTGTCTGAGGAAAAACACAATGAAAACCTTTTAAGGTGGATTCAATTTAGAGCCTCCCAGGAGAGACTGAGTACCAACAATGGAAAATTCAATATTAGGCTCACCAAAAGACACTGCATCTCATTAATGTCCTTTTTCTCTCCTGCGTAAGGAAAAATTTCTGCAGCGACCTTTTGAAAAAATATGGCATTTAGTTTTTGAAAAAGAACTACTTATTTTGGATTCTTTAATACCAGTATTCATAGGAAATTTATTCGGGAAGATGTGAGACTATAAAATGAATGGTTGCAGCATTTAAAACCAATTGTTGAGATGTACAGTTGAAATCCAGCATGAAATTATTCAGGTGTGTGACCCTAGGCAACGTTGAAAAAAATATGGCAAGCTTGATATGGCAGTGTGAGTGCCAGTGACTTTGTTCTTTACCTTATATGTGTATAAAGGAATATAATGTCTAACCCCATTCCAAAAACTGAAGTAAATAGTAAACAGCAGTTAGGGAATGAGTTGTTTTTCTTTGCCCTAGAAGTAGCAATATAATATAATAATTGGTCAGTATAATCAGTATAATCAATAATTGATCAATATAATAATTGATCAGCCTGAATACAGTTTATAAATGACTTCTAAGTTGTTATAGGGAAATATTCAGTAAGATCCATTTCTACAACAGGATCACAATGGGCTCAACAGGTGAATGTGAATTATTGTTAACAGGTGTGATGTGGCATTGTGGTTAGGTTTTTAAAAAGAGTTTGAAATATTTATAGATTAAATAGCATGGTGTTGTGGATTAGTTTAAAAATAATCCAAGGTAGGCATGGGGAGAGCGTTAGATGAAAACACACTGATCATGAGTTGATCACTGTTGAAGCCGCTGATAAGGGTGTATTGAGGTGGAGGAGTCATTATACTATTTTCTTTCCCCTCATGTATATATTTGAAACTTTCCATAATAGAAGGTAAAAACCAAATTATGAAATGTAGCTCTATTTTAGATATAGGATGAGAGACTCATATTATGAATTGTTTGACTTAAGATAGGATTCTTTCTGTGACAAATAAAGTGGGGTATGGAAGTCAAAGCACTGCTTTGTGCTAACAGTTATTTGCACATCTGACCAACACTAAGAGGTGTGAATCAGTTTTGCTCCGACATGCACTAGTGACAGATGGTATGAAAAATTTAAGTGACAGGTGGTGGTGATTACTAAACAATAAACAAAGACAATTTATCAGGAACCAAACAGAAAATAGCTACTTTTTGTTCCTTGTGATGCATCTAAATTGGCCTTTTTTATATAATTGTCATTTTCACATAATGATAGGTGTGCTTTGCTTAAGACTATGGAAGTTTAGAACTTCAGAAAGTTTTAAACTCTAGCTTAAGGTTCACTATAGTTCCTCAGAATAGAATTTGAATATATTAAACAAATAATCCATTGAGGGATGGACTTTAAAGTAAGCATAGAACAGAACATTATAACTTAGAATTTACATCAGAGATGTTTTAATAGGTTATGGATCAAAGAAAATTTCATGAGGTTCTGTGTTTTTTTTGTGTGTGTTTTTCTTTACCAAGCATAAATTATCAAAAGCTTACTCAGTCTCAAGGCTAATAAAAAATGCATACCCTGTCCCAAAGAGCTTGTAATCCAGTTCTGACATTGGACAACTAGTCTATTCACAGACCAGAAGTAGTCAACAGAGATACACAGTTTTGCAATGGGGGTACATTAGACGTTTTAATTCTGATCAGGGACACAAGGATGGTTTCACTGAGGAAGTGATATTTGGGCTTGGCCTTGAGGAATGAATAGGTAGCAAATTGAAAGAAGGATGGGCCATCCTAAAGTAATACCATGAGAAAAAGCAAAGAGGGAAAAGCACAATATGAAATGGTATAGAATGTTACTTAAAAGATAGGTTCTAAGGTTAGGTCATATGGTAACAATTGCATATATATCCCTAAATTTATCATGAATGTAACTAGTTGGATTCACTATGAGAAGCAAGTAAAGTAAAAACTGGGAATGGCCAAGAGTACAGAAAATTTATGTCCCTTAAGTCATGCGAGTTAAGAAAATGGCAGTTGGATTCTCCCACATTATTTAGTTTTTGCTTTTGTTCTCATTCTCTTATGCTATTTAATTTAATTTAATTTTTGCTAAGCACAAATAGTTGAATCCTCAATTTTATATTATATAATGCAACTGATTGCACTGTCTAGCAAGACGATGGGAAGGAATATGGGAGAAGAGCTGAGTTTGGAAGAGCCAACATTTAGAAGGATGTGCTTTAAACAATCCAGGTCAAATTGGGACCTAATTTTGAAAAGTCCAATGTGGCACAAAAGAGGGAAAGATCAGTGTTGTGTCCTTTTCTAGAATTTAAGCATATTTAGCGCCTAATGACAGGAAAATCCCATGGATTTTCAATTAGATGCACATTGTTTAACAGCACTTCACACAAATATGGTTCTCAACAGGAAAAATTAAATATGAATCAAGCACAATTTGAAGAAAAAAATGGAAAGGAATTAGTTTCACTTTCTTACTTTTTCTAGATAGTCTGAAATTTCTACATGATACACGTTATCGTCAGAATTTAACATATTAAAATCATTCTAATTATGAAAAAAATCCATTTGTCCTACAAATATTTGAAAAATTATGGTTTGCCAGCACTTTACTATGTAATGAGACCATTAAAGAAAAGGCAAATATTTCAGTCCCTACCCTTATAAATCTTTCAATCTAGGGAGGCAGACATCAGTCATGGAGTTACAATGGTGAGTATTATAGAAACGTACTGGCTGCTGTAAAAGTCCAACCTATTCTGAGGATCAGAGAATGATTCCCTGAAGAATAATTCCCTGAAGAAGCTGCCATCTTAAGAATGAGTTGAGGTTAGCTTGGCCACTGGGGGCTCATGGAGCTACTTGGGACTTAAGAAAGGGTTCACAGTGATAGTCTAATTTTTAAAAATATATATACTCTAGATTATCTGGATGACCACTTCTTGACCAAATACTACCACACAATTTCATTGCTCACGTGGCCTTTTTGTTTATGATACCTTGAAACAAATTCTAACTGGGGGACTATTACAGTAACTGCCTACGTAGGAGCTGATGGTGGTTTAGCATAGAGTTGTAATAGCGGTGGTAGACAGAAGTAAATGGATTCCAGAGGAATTTAGGAGAGTGATAGCGCATGTAGCCACATTGGTTATAGAGGGGATGGGTAAAGTTGATGGAAGTATAAATTGTGACACCACAATTTTGATTTCAGTAACTCAGTGAGTGGTAAAGCCAATAACTGAGGAACGAGATGGACTCTGGACAACCCTGTATGTGTTCAAATCCTGGCTCTGTCACTCTGTCTGTATGACTCTGGGTGAAGTACCTACTTGGGGATGCAAACAATAGTATGTCTCCGAAGCTTTGATGGTTAATGGGAGTGGCAATAATGGTGACAGTGGTGTTATTTGTATTAGGAATAGGTTTTGGGGGAAAATATGAATTTGACTTTGGAGATACCTCATAAATACCCAAGAGGGGGTGCCAGGCAGTCAATTTTATATTTACGTAGAGCATTGTAAAACAAAACAAGACAAACTTAGCTGGAAAAACAAACTGGAGAATCATTAGCATGGATTTGACTGTATGCTCATTGTTTGATGAGAACATGGTGGTAATGAGACCAAAGTTCACATAAAATAAACAAAATGGTTATTTTAGGACCACAACCCCTAGCTCAGGTGGCCGGGCTTTAAAGGTGTGACACTATCCACATCCAAAGGCCATGGACGCGATGGTGCCTCATTCACGAGCAGTAACAATAGTATTCTAAGCATTGGTTCGTTGGTGCCAGGAGCATGTAAATAACATAGAAACCCCAGGGTTATGCAGTTGGCATCCGAAAACTTCAATTTCAGCATAGTATCCATTTCAAAGAATAAGCATATTCTTGGCAGCTCCACAGTTGTCGGGGGCTTTAAGGAAACTTCAATCAGAGCTTTAAGGAAAAAATTTGAGCTCTGCCTTGACTATTGCTTGTCTTACTCTGCAGAGGAAAAAAAAAAAACAACACAGTGGATAATGATAAAAATTCATAGCGTTAGCATTTTGTTGGTATTATAATTTGCTTCAGTTCTGCGTGTCGTGGTAACCACTTGAAATGGCTTCCAAAGTCACTTTGTGTTAGCTTCGATGTGAGGTTTCATCCCCTTCATGCTTGCCATTCTAATAACTTTATTTTCAGGAGCCTAATGTTCTCATTATTTTTTCTGTTGTATGTCTAATGCTTTTGCTAAAACTAAAGTCTTGGCGTTAAGCAGGCCAAAAACAATCATCATGGCACAAAGCACAGAAAAGTATGCCTATGGGTACAAATACTGCACATCAAGTATGACGAGCAGCTGTGCTCTGTCTGAACATGGAAATCAGTGTAACCAGCTGGGATACTCTGGACTGCTGAAGTGAGGGCCATGCTTGCCATCAGTTTTCTTGGAATGGGGATTGCTCGATAGCCCCCATTATCAGCACCCAATAGACTGTAGACTTCATAAGTGCCTGGGCAGATCTAATGCGGGTCAAATGCACACAATCATTGTACTCAGATCTTATGCTTTAAGGCGGGAGGCAATGATATTGTGAAAAAAATATCTACAATGAAATATCTACATTAAAGGACAAGTCATAGGAAGAGGCAAGACACAGGAAATAGCTAGTGCCAGCACCCTGAGGTGGGAACAGTGTTGGCCTATTCCTGGAACAGAAAAGCTTGATGAACAAGAGAGAGGAGGTAGGAACTGAGGTTGGAGTGGTAGGAGAGGTTCAGGTTAGGGACTTCTGTGGGCCTTAGGAGGTGTTTGAGATTTCATTCTAGTTTTAGTGGGTGGTTATTAGAAGGTTTTAAAAAGGAGGATGATTCTAATGGTTATGACTATTCCTGGAACCTTTCATTGACTCCCTGCTGTCCTTGGCACCCATCTCCTTGAGATAGTTGCTTATTTGGAACTTTGGTTGCCTTTCCAGGTGGACTGAATTTCACTTGGATCAATATCTTAGGTGAGGAAGGGATAGTTCGCTTCAGGGCTTCACACTACTTAGGGCCAGTCCTAACAGTTAAAGAAGTGGGCTAATGAGAAGCGAGCAGCTCAGTGTATTTGTACTTACCATCCTCCGAGGAGAGACACCTCAAGGTCAGGTGAAGAGATAGAGCCTGGTAAGAGTTGCTTTTCCAAAATCAACATGAAAGTCCCCCTAAATATAAGCTCCTCTGGTGTTTTAAACATAATAAGCCCAGTGATATATCTTAGGAAACTTGATGGTACTATTCAAATCCGAAGGGGAATATTTATATCAAGTAATAATTTATGGTGAATATCGCTTTCTCTTTAGCAATGTGAATGCTAAATGGCCCAAGTCATCATAGGGTAGATGACGAATCACAAACACTTCCTAGGACCCTCTGTGCTGGAAACCTAACAGGCTTGTTAAGGGTGTGCTCAGGACACCAGCAAAGTGGGCCATAACATTTTTAAAAATATTTTTATATGTTAACAAAAGTTGACTTTTGTTAAAAGTCATGCCAAAAGAGAAAAAAGAATGTTTGGGGATTTTTTTACATTGTTATATGCTTAGGAATCATTTTTGATGTGAATTTCATGTGGTCAAGGATAAGGGCACCATTATTTTGGGGGGGCTTTGGGCATCTTTGTCTGGTGCTGTGGACATTTTTCTTCTTCTGCTTCGGGCTTTACTTATTGTCTGAATAGATTTACAAATTCATGCTTCAGACTCTCTGTTCAAAGGATTATTTCTGCAAAATCCTGGAAGGTGGTTAAACATAAACTTTCATTAGCTCAAAGGAGGGTGAAGAAGAGCTGGGAAGAGTGGGGTCCTCAAATATCTCTGAGTTGGGGCAGTTTGAAACCTCAAAAGGTGGCGATTCTGATGCTGAAGGCTCTGTTGTCCTCATTAAAATGGGGAAGGAGGATAGAATTTAAAACATGTCATGCAAAGCCTAGTAAATTGCATTCAGGCTCACACAATCATAAATGACCCACAACCATCATGTCTACTGAGAGCAGGAATGGACCAGTAAAAAGTTATTCAGAATTGTTTGTAGATTTTTTGCAAAATTACTAAAGAAGGGAAATAAAGAGCAAAAGCAAAAGAAGTCTACAGAAACAGTTCCCACACTCGTCTGCAGATTGAAATCATTCAGGACCTTTTAAAGATCCCACCACCCAGGCCATCTGCCAGATCATTTAAACTAGAGTCTGTGGAGGCCGGTCATCGGCATCAGGACTCTCAGTGCTTTCCAGGGAAGTCTAATGAGCAGCCGGATGGAACTGTCCACCTGCAGAACAGGCGCACAGAGGCACATGGCACAAGATGGGAAATGGAGAAACCAGGTCTCTGAATCCCACAGATGAAGAGGAGTTCATTTTGCAATGAAAAACACTATTTCAATTAAAAGCTGACTTTAAATCATTTCAGTGGACATGTTATATAAACTCCGGAAGTCACATGCATGTTTATGTTAACCAAAAATATTTGCCTCCCCGAAAAAGGTATTTGTGGAGCACCTGCTATATGTTTCACCCTAACATTGGGGGCCCTAAGACAAGACTGTGAATGGAACTGCCCCTCTCTGTCCTCATGTTCTACATAGGATCGCACTCTGAGGAAGATTGGGCAGAACAATCTAAGAGGCCCTTCTGGCTTCCTGGGCTTTTTCTTCTTGGACTTGTTTCTTTAGTACCGTCCGAGTTCCACACTAAGGACACTTTGCTCTTAGGAATGTGAACCGTAAAACCAACTAGTGTGACTGGATCCGAGTTCCCCTCCGCGTGTGCGCCTTGGGCTTTCCTACAGGCCCTGAAGACTCACTTTTACCTCTTCCCCCTCTGAGGCAGAACACAAATAATATTTTTGAGCTAACTTGAGTGAAAGTTTTTCTTATATAATCACCCTTGAAAAAAGTTTTTAAGTGTTTTCTCTAATGGTAAGAATAATACATATGTTTGGAAAATAGAGAAGGTGTTTTATTTTAAATCCCTGGAATCAGAAGTAACCACTGTTATCATTTTGGAATATTTTCGTTTAGTTACATTTTATCCATGTGTGGATAAAATGTTTGTATATATGAAAATTAGAGATCATACTGTATATAATTTTAATCTGATTTTCTTCACTTTTCATGAAATTGTGAGGATTTTTCCATATCAACAAATAGAAGACATGATTTTAATGTATGACTAGCATTCTACCTTATAGGTATGTCTTTTTAACCATTTCTTTGGGTTTTTTTTGCCATGAAGAACAATATTGTATGAACATTCTTGAACTTAAATTTGTTGATTTCTTTAAAGACAAAGGTAGACAACTGCAAAAGTGAATTTATAAGGATAAAGAATCACTTTTAAATATTCTTTACATGTATGGCCAAATTTTCTATCAAGAATTCACTAATTTACACTCTGACCAGATATATATGGGTGGTGCTTTCACTTTATTTTTGACAACAGTGTTTCATCATCTTTGTAATACACATTTGAGGATTTGATAGTTTAAATATTATCTCTTTTAAGTAATTTGTTAATTTGAACATGTTCAAACCCACAGAAAATTTGAAAAACTACAGTGAACACTCAGCCTCCTCACCTGCATTCACCAGTTATTAGCACTTGCAATATCCATTGCATTTCTCCTACACACACACACACACACACACACACACACACACACACACGTTTGCCAAATCATCTGAAAGTAGGCCACAGACATGACACTTCAGCCTAAAATCTTTGGCATACCATGTCTCTTTTTTAATTTTGTATTTATTGGATTATTAAGCACAGTGAGACATTTTATCCAGGTTTCCGTAGCCATTTGTATTTCTTCGTGCCCTGTCTGTTCATATCCTTTGCTCACTTTCCCCTTGACGAAGTGCTTTTTTCATCAACATCTATGATGTGAGTGAAAGCTGCATCAGATGCGACCTGAATTCCACTCACACGTCCTGACAAGGCGCCAGACCTGTACAGTCAGGTAGCCAACGGTGTGCATGAAACTTCCTCTGCGATTTAAGGTGTGGTCTTGGCTATTGCTATTTATGTCAGTGAGAGTAGAAATCTTATATTCAGCTTGTTGACTGTAAACGTTCTATTCTGATCAGGGACTATTGAAAAGAAGTCATTGAGGTTCAGTGGATAAGCACAGTTAAACACAGTATAACCAGCAGGAGCAGAGAGACTGTCTTGTCCTATCAGTTAAATGATTTTTTTGCTTTATAGATGAAATTCCCAAGAGACTCTGTAGAGTGTTGTTTGAGTATTCGAAGATGAGTTTTACCAGACAAAACCACCATCCCTAGAGCCAATACTTGGATGTTTTGCAGTGGGGATTTCTGCAAAACTCATTGCCCTCAACTGCAGCACCCACCTGGTCTCACGCAGCAGTTGGTACTGCATTGCTACCTTCCCTCTCTCCAAGACAACATGTTTGTACTCAGTTCTTCCACAGTAAATTGTTTGACTATGCACCTGCCCTGAGTTCGCCAGCAAATAGATTACATCAGACAGATTCCCGGCCTGGCAGTTACAGGTGGAAGAAGCTTTCAAGTTTCAGGCCCAGAGCTTTACACAGGGGCGTTCCTCTCCTAAGTTTCAAGGCACAGCTACTCATCTTGTGGCTCTCTTTTCATTAGTGTAACATTTAATCCCAGAAATTGGATGGTATTAAATGCCGCATTGAGTTTGTGCAAGGCCTGTCCTTGATTCAAGATAGAGACACGGACAGTGTCTTAGGGAAGAAGGTCTCCTCCTCCTCTCTGTCTCTGCCCTTTGCCCATCTCTCTATTCTTCCCCTTCATTTACCCCTCCTGTCTCTTTCCCTTTCTCCGTTCTCTTTTCCACTCCCCACTGCCCCTCAAGACAAGATTGTAGGGATTGTACCATAGTTTCTAGAAGCCATGTCTTGTATCTTGTAAAATTCATTTCTTTTACAAAATCATGAAATAAGAAAATAACAGAAGGAGAATACAGAAGCCAGGCAGTTTTCACAGTTCTTAGGCCACTTATTAAGCTCTAAATATTGGGAACTCTGACAAAACCAGCTCCAGAGGTGCCAATAAGCCTGCATCCCGGGGACAGAAGTGATCAAGTGTGCTTCGATGTGTATTTAAGTTGACCCCACTGTCTTCTCAATTCCCACACCCATGACCATGAGTGAATCTAGAGAGTGGCTTCCTTTGTTCAGATGGAATGAAAGCATCTGTTATGGAGTGAGCAATGTGAACAAGCCCATCCCAGACAGGCAGGGACTTCGCCAGCACTGCTGCACCCTGTTTTCCGCAGGCGCTCCCCTCCTCAGTCTTCTGCCACTCACAGAAAACGTGCCGGCCTGAGGGGACCGAGGACAGCACCTGGTATGACCACAGAGGGCTACCGGTTATGGTCTCTGCATACAGAGCAGCAAGCTGGGACTTTGAGGAGAACCACATTTGGCCAAGCTAGGCTGTGCCCTCTGTGACTCTGAGCCTCAGTGGAGGTAGCTTTTGGGAAATCCAGCTGGCGCTGTGAAAATCTGTTGTACTCTTTGCCCCAGTTAAGGCCCCGGTTGGGTTTTGTTAGCTCTTCACTATATTATCATTTTCATCTGGGCTTCTCAGATTTTAACTTAAACTCATACTTATTTATGTGATCGTATAGATGTTGTAGATAAACATTCATTATGGAAATTTTATAGCACATGGAAAAACAAAGAAAAAAAAAATCCCATTCCCAAAGCTCTGAATAACCTTTGTTCATAGTTTGATGTCTTTGTTTCTAACATTGTATGTGCTGAAAATTGCATCTTATCTTAACCAAAATGAGATCATTCTGCACATACTGTTTTATAGCTTTGATTTTCTCATTTAACATTGTACTGTAAGCATTTTCCTATTAGTCATCTATAACATAATTATATTGGCTACAGAGTATTCCATCTTATGAAAAGGTCATTGTTTATTTATCAGTGCCCTATTTTTGGACATTATTTAGGATGTTTCCAGTGGTTTGCTATTATAAATAATATTTAAATGAATAGCTTTGTGGCTAAATCTTTTCATAAAATCCTGATTCCTTTCTTAGGATAAATGTTGGGAAAGAGAATCACAATCTCAGTGAATGTGCATGTTTTGATATATATTGTAACATTACCCACCGAATAGAATATACCAGTTTATATTCCTACCCCTGTTCCCCAACTAGATTAGATTGTGAGTTTTTTGAGGCCCACAAGTATACATCCCCCACAGCTCCTGGCAATGTTGGGCATACAGCACAAAACCTTAATAAAAATGAAGTTAATTCCACTTAACTTTCTTGGTTAGCCAATAATTAACCAAGCTCCCCTTGCTACCTTTGCTTGCTTCCGTATTATGTACGCAAAAGATAGGTAAGTGGCACTGAGCTAAGTATCGGGGCTAGCAGTGATCCTGATCAAAAGCCTTATTACCTCAGAATTGATGTTGGTGGCCAACACAAGTATGAGTGTCAGATTAAAAGATTCTGAGGACTAGACTGTGGACTGAAACATCTTATTTACTACATGACTAACAACCCGTTCTTACGAATGACTCAATCACCTTTCCTAAAAAGAAAAGGATTGAGAATGTGGGCTGCCATCATCCAGGTACCACTGTACTAGAACCCAGAACACTGTTGGAAGATGCAGAGGGGAGAGGGTTGTACACTCTCCTATATGACCGAGTGCCACATCAATAAATAAATCAGGGCTTAGTTCTCACATGAAGAATCGCATTTTTCCTATTCATCCTTTTCCCCTGCTCTGCAGCATCCTGAGGTATTTGTTTCTATGAATGATAATCACAGGGCAGTATTTTTAAAGAGCTATGTTCCTCAAAGATATTCTCTCCCTTGCTCTTGTTTCTGAGTCCCTTATGTCCTCTTGCCAAGATCTCTGCGGTAACCTCCTACCCACCATCCCTACAAGTCCCTCTCTCTCCTGATGGAAACTATCACAAACACAGTTTCTAAAAGACTCTTCCTAAATCAAGGCCTTAATCCAATGTATCCCCATATTGTCCAGGATTTTCTCTTATTTTCCATTGTAAGTTCAAACTTCTCTTCCCAGCAAGAAAGACCTCCCACAAAACGAAGCCATCCAACATTCCTTCCTTCAGAACTGCCTTCCAGGTACTCATTTTAACTATTCGTGATTTCCTTGTGTATATTCTTTGCTTTTCTAGCCTGTACATACATTTGCTCAAAATGCTGGCTTTGCCTGGAGCGCCTATTATATTTAAGATGTTCTCCCCCTAACAATCAATGTATTTGATTCTTCTACACTTAACTTTTAACTCTAAGTATACGAGTAGATACTGAGCCTTATCCATCTTCAAGTCCTTCTCAGTGATAACAGTTGCATTGGTTGGTGAGGGGGAACCCAAATACCTTAATTTTAGGAGATGTCATTTTTGTATTCAACGTAAGGTAAATTGTGTACTGCTCATAGGGGGAGAAAAACTTAAGAATATTGATGTGTTTGACACTGGTACGTGTCCACTGCCATCGAGTTATATATTTAGCCCATGCCTCAAGCCTTGCACATAGATTGAAAATTAAAGACATCAGCATAATACAACTGGTTGCTAGTAGCTTCCAGCTTTGCTGGATTGAACAGGAATGCGAGCCAAGGGCTGGGGACTCTCACACTGACAAGTCACACCCAGACCCCTGGTTATATACAAAAGCTACTGATGGAGTGTGAGTGAGCACAGAGCTGGTGGCTGCAGCTAACCTATGCTGAGTTTTACTAAGGAATCCCTGTAGCCATTGTAGTCTGGTTAATGTGTCCCGCTGCTGACAGCTAAGGCTCGGCTCCCTGTTCCCGTGTGGGGAGGAGGCAAAGTTATGCAGAGGTTTGCTGCCTAAATATAACACTTGTTCCAAGTTTTAGGTCCTTCATTGGTTCCTTCCTAAAAATGGGGTTTTATACTTGATTGCCTTGTTTTCTGCTTTCTTAGTGTCCCTCATATTTCCAGAAGTAAAACTAAACAAAATGAAATCATTCCTCTTGTTTTGTTAGCCTTAGTTGTCTGGTTATTAAGTTCAGAGAAACGAACATGAATCACTTCAGAACAATGTATCTGTATATTATATGGAATATCTTATACATGGAGAAAATAAACAGAAAAAGTAAAATTTTAGGTGAATCTGAAAATCTAAGAATTCATAAAGCTGTTTAAGTTAGACTTCAAAGAGCTTTTAGTAATCATCTTGTCTTAAGCCTTTATTTTGTAGATGAGGAAATTAGCAAAAAAAGAAATGACTCTTAGCATCAGAGTACCTGCAAAGGCAGGAACTGTGCCTAGAATACAGGTGTTTTGACTTTTAGTTCACACATAATACTCAATGCTGTCTCTTCTGAGCGAGCTCTCTTTCCACCAACACTCCAAAACATGTCCATTCTACAGAAATTGTTCCAATAGTTAACATTATTTCAATTATTTTTGAACCAGAATGCTGTGATTATATGTTTTCATTGTTCAGTTGCCTTGTTATAGTCAATACATGCAGTTTCATATTTGTTATTTTTCTTTCATACTTTTAAAACCTACAAAAGTGAAGTTTTCTACATCTCTTTATTCACTCTCCTAGGGTACCCCACTTTTTTGATGTATTTGTTTCCCTTGATTTTCAGCACCTTACAACTCAGTTTTATCAGCTCTGACTTACTCTAGGGAGGCCATTCTTTGTTACAGACATGCTTACTGTATCTCTCTTGCCAGCCGGAAGCTAATAAAGATAATGCGGTGCAGTGTTCCCCAAGACTGCAGGCCTGCGCTACATTTGTTCTTTGAAGCAACACTTCCAAAATTGTCAGGGACATTTCCCTCAGATTGAATCCTGGAAATATTTAAATAAAACACAAAGAGATGAAAAAAGTACTGGCAACACTTCTCAGAGATAAGGCCGGTAAAATCTAATGCAGTGTGGCTCATTATTACATGTCCAGAAATGCCACACATCACATCATATCTCCACACACAGAGCTAATTCGAGGAGAGATTTAATACAACCCAGGAAGAAGAGACTATCCCTTTCTTTCTTTTCTCCACCTACCCCTACTTTTACCTTCCCTCTCCACCTTCAGCAAACTGGAAGGAGTGATGGGGGACAGAGTTAGAGCAGGGGGCATCATGCAAATTAGAGTTTTCTAGAGGGGTGGGAAGCTGCAGTCACACACTGGGGACACTGTGGGGACAGAAGCAGGAGTGCAGTTTCCAGGCTCTCGCCCTTATGTGGAAAGGTGCTGGCTCAGGTAGTAAATGGCCATCAACTGTGATTGGATAGCCATCAGCTGTGGCTAGTTGGCCGTCGGCTGTAACCAGTGAGCCATTGGCCACTAATATAACTGCCGTGGCTACACTAGCAGCAAATGGAGGCTAGCAAGAAGATGGTGGCTGAGCTAGCAAACCCGAATTGCAGTTAGCACAGTGTATTGCAGTTAGCAGCTAGCACGTGGGGTTGGTTGGTTGGCAGAGAAGCGGACGGCAGGTTGCAGATCGTGTGTGTCCTGCTTCCTGTGTCTCATCCAACCCGGCCGCCAGCGAGAATATAGTGGTATCTCCCCTATCTATGGCTCCGTGGGTATTTCTTTTTGGCCTCACCATATCCTACGTTCTTATGTAGGGAGCAGGACTAGAGACCCCGCCTGATGCCCTGCATGACAGATACCATAGGAAAATATGTAACCCAGAGAGTGAGAAGTAATTATGGGCAGAGTGTCAGAGCCAAGAAGACGTGAGATATGAGAGTAAGGAAGTCAGTCAGGAAGGAGGTGGAAAGAGACTCTGTTTACCAGGAAAAACAGATGCTTTTTAGCTTACCTTTTGAACCTGTCACCCAGGTGGTGCATGCTTGGAGAGTGGGCTTGTGTTTCTTAAAGAGCCAAGGGATATACATTCACTAGTGAAGATATATATTTTTTCTTTGAAAATGTATAATTAATATTTGTTCAGGTTTTTTGTCGTTGTTGTTGTTTTAATTTCAGATTAACATATTATTTGATTCATTACTCTGGGAAATTTCTGTTGCCTCCTTGGTATGGCAGAGAAATCTCACAACCAGGCTTCTAAGCACACGAAAGTAGGGCTTCCCTGAAGTATGGACACCTCTGGGACACACACAGTTTCTAAGACGGCACTGACTCTCTTCAAGCTCCTAAACAAAATGGGTGGAGTCTGACTCTGAGGAATGAAATCCTGAGATTCTCCCTGAGCCAGGACTGTACTGGAATCTTCTCAAGGGATTTTAGAAAGTAGAAGGATAGCATTCTCCCCCGGTTGCCAGCCTGTACCTGATGGCTTCTGAACCTCCCTTTTAGCTTTTATTTGCTACAAATTTTATTCAGAGTACATATCCTCTGTTTTTTTTTCTGTGTGTATATATATATATGTATATATACATACATATATATATATGTATATATATATATATATATATATATATATATATATATAGAGAGAGAGAGAGAGAGAGAGAGAGAGAGAGAGAGAGAGAGAAGTGTAAAGAGAGGGAGAGAAGAAGACCAGGAGATAATGTATTTAGATTAAAACCAAAACCCACAATATCGTGACCTAGGATAATTGAGTACTATTTTGACATATTGATCTCCTGACCAAAATGTTGGCATTTTATCTGCCCTGCCAACTTTACAGGTTAATAATGAAATTCAATCTAATAAACATGAAAATTCTTTGACCATCATTCAAATAGGAGGACGTATTACTCAAGCTCTCTTAAAACAAATCTTTCAATGGACTAGATAGTGACTCATGTTACTAATGCTTTCTTACCGTTCATTTCTAGAGATACTTATTTTCAATCTCCACATAGCAATCCCAGCATGTAGGCATGAAAATGGCTGCCGTGTGCCTCGTCATCTTCTCTAGGCAATGTGCAGACCATATCACTCCCATGGGCTACTATCAAGGGAAGAACCGGGGACCCACCACATTGCAGGTTCTTCTGACCCCAAAGCCTTTCCCACACAGAAGTTACTATTTAAATAGCTAATGAGAAAATATACATGGCACCAGAAACTGCCTGTATGGGAAGCCAGAATGGAAGATACTCCCCAAAAGCGAGTAGCTAGACCAGCCTCTCTATGTTCCATTGTAAATAGCCACACTATAGATGATACCTTCCTACCGGGCCACTAGGCCTCCCCTCTCTGCTTTTTTTGTCAGAGCCCAGTGAGGTCCCTCAGGGACAAGTTCAGTGAATGCCACAAATGACCAAGCTTTTCTATTTTAAGCTGAGTTCATTGATGAGACTCAGAAACTTCAAAGGTGAAACAAAGAATCTCACAACCAGAGTTCCAAATTGGTATGTGTTTGTCTTAGCTTTCTCTCATTGCTATGAAAATTGCTTTTAAAATCCCCAAGGAAAGGTAAAAGGGAGAGAAAGGCAAGGAAGCCAAGGGCAAGCTGTGAGCATTGTGTTCCACTTGGGCCCAGCAGCGCTTAGCCCATCACCGACCTTGCTTGGAATGGGCCCTACGAAGGACATGAGCCCAAAGCCTCCCTTCAGGGAAGAGAGTGCGGGTGTGGAAGGCTGCAGGGCCCTGTCTTCCATCCTGATCCTCTAAGGGTCGGGGGATGGTTTTATGCTCTCTTAGAAAACTGCAAAAGTGAGTCCCTGTGCTCTCAATGTTGCTTAGATGGCCCAGCAGGCTTCGTCCTTATTGAACCTTTCCTTGAAGTAAAGAATATTTGGAGATATACAGTTGGCCTAACCTTTCCAAAGAAAGAAGCAAAGAGCAGAGCACAGGGCTGACCCTCCCATCTTCAGCTGAATTTAGAAAGAGATCTTTGGTTTCGTATCTTTATATGTATACATGACAAGGTGGTAGTAAAAGGCATTAGATGATGTTCGGTAATGGAGATCAATCTGTTAGGATGTAAGAGTTGAATGGGGTAGGCCAACGTGGGAAAAACAGTTAAATAAACCCAAATGGGTCATTTCAGCAAGAAGTGCCTCATATGGTTGCTAGAGGCCAGATTAGGAGCCCAAGAGATAAAAATCACAGAGAAAAAGAAGCAGGAAATGACCGGCTGAGGGGAGCACAAAAGCTAACGCAGCAGATGCATTAGTGTACTTCCTCTGTCGTAATGAGGTAGTGGGTTGTCGGCTCTGTGCATGGGCCAAGGGTGAAAAACTAAAAAAGGTCTGGGTGAGCTGGGTGAAGAGTGAACTGAGGAAGAGTAGGGCCTGAGGGCCCAGACAGGTGGGTTCCAATCCCAGCTCACGGCCCCTTGCTAGATCTGACTTTGGGAAAGTTATTTACACTCCCTGTGCTTCAGTTTCTTCATCTGAAAAACAGACATAATGGTGCCTACTTCAAAAAGGAAAATAGAATTTTCCCACTGGGTTTATTTCATGAGGCTTAAATGAGTTTGCGCATATAAAGCCTGGGCCCAGTTCCTGTCACTTCGTTAATGCTCGTAAATATTAGCTAGAAAAAGTGTTCCCCTGTATGGGGATCTCACAGGGATGTCGAAGGGACTAAGTGAAACAATGTATATAACGCGTTTGGCACAGTGTTCAACGCATAGTAATTACTCAGTAAAGAGCAGTTGCAGAGAACCAGGTAAAAGTCTGTTTTAGGGACATGTAGGCAGCAAAGAGCTGGGCAGAGGCTTGAAAACAAGCATGTTGGAATCAGTATACACCCTGAAGGACATGGCCTTGGCTAGAGGGACTCGGGTTGCAGATCAGGAACATAGAAAGGCAGACCAGTCAGTGGAGGGGTTGGGAATTCAGGCAGGCAGACAGCAAATGGGGCACCAAGGGGACAACGACTGATTTGGAGAAAACACCTGCCCCATCCAGGAAGTCACCAAGTACAAGCTTCCTGGGATATCTAAGTCTGGCCAGGCTCTGACCTAAAAGTAAAAATAAATGAACTGACCCCATGTCGCACTCAGATGGGAACAGAGTAGAACTGAGGTGCCCATTGCTAAATGAAAGACAGATAGCTCATTCATGTTCAAGTTTATCTTGCTGTTAGGGATAGAGAAATTACTTCTGTGAATGCTATGGACTTCGTGAATCTATTATTCAAGCAACCAAACCGCAAGTTACCAGAAACCATCCTCCTAAATGAGAACTTGCTGACACACACCGGTACCGTGAAGGAAGCTAGCTGCAGGTGGGGCTGTCATTGAAAGAACATTGCAAGTGCAATTTTCAGCCTTGCAACAGCCTGGACTACACAACCCTTGACCAAATTGCTGCTTAGTCCTCGAGCCTCTATTACCTTAGAAAAGCCAAAACAAAGAGGGTTGTTTATGACAGTGAATGAATTACCTGACTCTTCTTTATCAAATGTTAAGTGCCTATGGTTTTCTTTCACAATAAATTTTAAATGCTTTTCTATCAGCATTTACTATTAAATGAACAAAAACATGCCAGTAGATTATTGATATCCTGAGGTAGAACCTACTTTTCATTTGTTTTGTGTCAAATGAAAACATATGCCAGAGAAACACACATCCTGAAATACATTGAGACCTGTCTGGGAAAGCAAAATCAAAGCCATCCAAAAACTGAAGTAAAGAACACCCTCATTTTGACTGAAAAGCAAATTTTCCTTTTTAATGTACCCTCACTGGCAGGATGTGTATTCCTCAAAGTTAGACCCTGATCCTGACTTTACTAGAGAAGCAATCTTGGCTCTCTTTGGATCTCTGATACGAGTCTAATAACTGGTTTTCACATAGGTCATTCCAGAAACACACAATCCAAGGCTTAAAGGAAGCTCTTTGGTGAGGGTGAAGGGGAGAAAGGGCTCAGGCAAAGTTTGTGCTTACTATGGGCCATGGTCTCGTCATCAGCATCCACTGAACATGAGAATGGTCACCTAACTTTACATTATTAAATTGGATAATAAATTCAAACTTTGAGTTGACAGGTCATGATTAGAATGAAGAAATTAAGCATTGGTTGCAACTTTTTGGATTAAGATGCCTTTGAAGATCCTTTTGCACTGTTCTGTATGACAGGAGACATCCTGAATTCTGAGGCTTAAGGGGAAAGCAGATGTCGCATTGATGCTTAGAATGTGAATGAGTGTGGCCTTAAATATTGTAGTAAAATGAGACAACTCTATGCGTTTTTTTGCTTAAAAAAAAGGTTGCAAACTTTTCTGCATAAATGTATGCCTCCCCCCACACCCCGCATAGCCTATATAATAATTCTGTGATGATCAAATTTACCATAAAAGGTAAGCATGAAGAAAAATAACCACAAAGCATAGTCAAATTCTTATGATTCATTAAACATCCATTAAAATAACTCGTCAAGGCTAAGCATTGGGGTGGGAACAAGGGCATCTGCGAATCACCAGTGAATTGCACAGAGCTCAGCTCTGTCCTGCAGGAATCCATTTCTATCAGAATCACACGGGAAGAAACACAGACCGGATGGAGCCTCCTCATTCCATTGTTTGATAGGATTCTTAGAAAGGAGAGTGTAACCTGACAATCAAGTGATTGCAGTGCCAGCACTTGCTCACACTTTGGCAGAAGACTCTGGCAGAATAGACCTATTTGAGCAAGCTTTGTATGTGCATGATATGCCACCTAGTGGTTAAGCGAGTCCAACATTAATGTAAAGGAAAATGGTCCTTTCTGGTGTCATATTACCTCCAGCCTCTTCACCACTTGATTTGAGCCGCGGTAGGATGTTTTATGCTGTAGGCTAACTGCAATTTTTTGAGGGGATTGGGGGCGATCTATTTTTTGAGAAGCCACATGTTGAACACAAAGTATTGGAGTGTGGGGAGAACATTGATAGAGTAATTGTGAAGCCAGAGGTTACAAATTGACAGTGTTTGGCCCACAGAGTACTTTTCCATTTTATTTTACTGAGGCATAATTCACATATACAGTGTGGGACTCAGATCTTCAGTGTACAGCTTGAGACGTTTTTACATTTGTAAATGTTTACATTTGTATAGTCCATATAATCACCACCTGGATCGAGCTATAGGGTGTTTTCAGCATCCCAGTAGCCTCCCTCACGCAGTCCTCCCTCAGAATAACCACTATTCAGAACTCTGTTCCCGGAGATTCGCAATGGCATCGTTAAAGTACGTGCTGCTCACCCTAACCTCCGAGAATAAAATCTTTTAATGTTTTAATAGTTTGCCTAAACAGGGACAGTTTTCTCATCTGAAACAGTCTGTGGCTTAAATTAGAAAAGGCCCTGTTTCCTGGGTTTATTTAAGAGTCCAGATGACATAATGATCTCTCTTTCCCCAGTCTAAATCCCCAGTATATTGTTTTTCTCACCAATTTTCTCACTAAGAGATATATCCATTCAGTGCACTGATTTTTTTTCCCCAAGTGTCTCTGCAGGTAACCAAGTCAATTTTCAAAGAAATCCCATTACTTTTGAGCAGAGTGCCACTGATTATCATGGCAAAACCTATGAATTCTGATGCAGCATTGCAGAAATTAATATGGACGCCATGTCACCAGCAACTGCGTGACACCCTATTCAAATTAAGTCAAACAAATTGTAATGGTGAGAAAGGTTCTCAACCTATAATCCAGCAATGGCTGATTTGTAATGAATAGCATAATGCAGTCACTGTTGCTATTTCTATGGGACCTCTTCCTGTTCAAATTAAACTAAATTCTCTCCGATGTCAAAATGAATAGTATGTCAAGAAGCAGAAGTAGTTCTGAAATAAAATTATTGTTATTATTCCAGAGCTTCCTTGTGCATACCTGTTTATTTAATTACTGAACAAACAAACACACAATCAACCAATATGTCTAGTGAGCATGTTACTTCTAGGTGTTTTGCAAGGTGCTGGAGAAAGAAAAGATAGAAAAGGTGTATGGGTCCTATCTCACTGCCACGTACTTGAATCTTGTTTAGACCAACATGTTGTCCCTGGTCTGCAAACTGGTGTTTAAAAAGATGGCTGCCTCTTGGGATAATAAACAAGAATATAGACACTATCCTAATTTATTCCTTTTTACAAATAACTTGTATTATTTTCCTAATTATTCAGCATAGATTTGAAACAGAAAAATGGAAAGAGGAAAATATGCACATCTCTAACCCACCAAAGAAAGTCTATAATGGCTTTGATTAATTCCTTTCAAGGAAGTATTATTCCCTTCTTTCTCTGTGTGTATGTGCATACGTTTATTTTATGGAGTTGAAATGATACGTATTTTTTTCCATCATATGAAACTATTGAAACATATTTAATACTTTGAATGACTTCATAATTTGTGGAATAAAAATGAAAACTATTTTTTTAACCATTCCTGTTACTGGAAAATTTGATTAAAATAGTTACAGAGATTTAATATTTATGTATTTGAAATGAAGTCTTTGACTTTCTACCATACTCAATGGCCAGAATTTTCAGAATAGTGTTAAACAATATTGGTGATGTGGCCATCTGTGGTTTGTTCCCTGATTATAAAGGCAAAAAAATCTGATGTTTGTTAAATATGATGACAACTGCTTATTTGCGATGCTTAAAAATCATAGTAAAGAAGTCCTTTGAGTCCTAATTAAAGAAAAAAATCAGCAATATAGAACTGAACGTTCCCAGTGTCTTGCAGTGCTATTGAAATAGTTAGGCTTGTACCAATTTGGCCTTTGGATATATAATACATTACATTAATAGATTTCCTAATATTGGTCTCCCTCCATCAGAAAGAATACTACCATAGCATAGTGTGATACGCTTTTAATGAATTGTGAAATTCACTTCCATACTATTGATTTGGGGCATTTAATGTCCATGTTTTTTGTGCATTGTTCTTGAGAGACAACTAGTGTGGCAGAGTTAGAGATAACAGTGTTCTTCTCATTCTGGTCTATAAATGTAGATTGCTGAAACTGGGGATGGGGAACCCGTTTATGTCTGTTATTCATTCTCCTTTTTTCTTTCTCTCCTCCCAACTGCAATAAGCAGTTTTATTTTCTTTTGTGAATTCATAAAGTACTTTTCTTTACATCTCGCAAAGCACTCATTATACTCTTATATGAAAATTATCTGTATATCTGCCTTCTGTTCTTGTACTGTTGGTTTGTGTCTTAATTTTTTCCAAGAGTTTTCAACCCCTCCCCCTTGCCCACTAAGTGTTGTCCTAACCTCTCCTGTAGGGTCCCAGCAAAGCACTCTATTGGCAGATGGTGGAAATACACTTAGATGAGTTTTGTCAACACCCTTAGATCTCCAAACCAGCCCTGCAGTAAACTAAGGAGGAAAGCTAGGAAGTAAGAGTGATTCCAAAATTCTGTGGTATCGTGCTTCTCTGTGGCAGCAATATGAGTCCAGAAGGCATGAGTCAACTACAAAAGGCTTAGGAGCAGACAGCAGGGCTGAGAGCCAAGCACTGAAACCAGCCCTCACGTACCTGCCCAGGTAGGTGCTCCGTTCTGGTCCTGATGGTGGATTATAGAAAGAACCATTTACTTCAAATACTTTTGCCCACCTCAGGTACATGCTCTTAAAACTAAGTATATTCATTATATTCTAATAATTTTTTTAATCCTTCCAACACTCATCTTAAGTTACCACCTCAAAATGATATTTTTCAATTGTCAATTCTTTCCCAGGGGACAGCTTTCAAAATTAAGGACCCTCTAGGGATTTCTCTACTAGACTCTAAACCAGTTGAGGACAGGAACTAAGTCTTAAGTATGTTCTAGCTCCCACTGTGCTAGGCATATAGTTTAAACTGAACGTGTTTCTGGAACTAATTAATCTTTTTTTTCTTCAAATGTAATGTTATTGAGTGGTATTCAATGCTTCTTTAAAAACCAAAAGCAACTTCAAAAGTCTTCTAGCAAGCAGAGATAGAATCACAACCAAAAACTTAATGGAAACGAATGGAAGAAATGATAACAAAACTAAAGGGGCGCATAAGTATACTATTCAAGCTGGAATCAATATGAATGTTTGTCGGCAGGGGAGTAGTTCAGGTGATGACTCTTCAAAATATCTGGTCAGCCTTGCAGAGAGTGAGTGAGTGGTTAGTTGATGTTGTTGACTTTTTGCTTCGGTGCAGTTACTAGAGTTCCTTTAAAAGCATGAAAAGATGTATTCAATGATGCCTTTCTCTTTTTCCTTAGGGTGTTAAATACCACATTATTTGAAAGCTGGGAGATCGTTGGACCTTACCCTTCTTGGTGGGTTTTTAACCTACTGCTGTTGCTAATACAAGGCTTGAACTGCTTCTGGTCTTACTTGATCGTAAAAATAGCTTGCAAAGCTATTTCGAAAGGCAAGGTAAGATAAAATTCATCCTTTCCAATATGTGCCAGAAATTTATGATTTTTGGTGGTTCCACTGAATCAACAAGAACATTATTTATTATTTCAAATGTCATCAAACTGATATGTTTTTTCAAAATGTAGCATGACCTCCTGGAATCAAAAACCAAATTTTAATTTCTTCTATTTCGTTCATTTTTTAAGTTGTAGCATTGCTTTGCTGATGACTATTCCCAGTTATCTGTATTTATAATTTTAGATTTAATGGTGATACATAATTTGTTGTGTTCTTTCTCTCCATCTCTCTGCCTCCTTTGGTCCTTCTCTGGTTATACTGAACAGAAATTTAACAACTTCTTCCCTTTTGTGAGAAAGCCTGCTTGATGCCAGTATGCCCATTTATGCTTTTTTTCAATAAAATTAAGTTGACTCTTTTGGGCTAAAAAACATACTCATGAGGCTGATATGAATAAAACTTCTTGAGTCCCAACCCCTCTGTGTAGAGCAGTGACTTTTCCAGAACATTCTCTGTGACATGTTCTTACTTTCGTTGTTTGTTCTCTTCCTTCTGCCACCCTGGAAGGCTGGGAAGTGGAACCCTTTACATGTAAGTCTCTCACAACTCTCTCTCCATCCATGTCCTAGATGCCACATTAGCCTGTTGGAGGAGCACTGAGAAGCTTTTTTCCTTGTGTATTGTTCTGTCTAATCTGTTGGCACTGATGGAGGCTCTGACTGAGGTGTGGTTCTCACCAGCTGCAAAGGAGTACTAGGAACAGCTCAGTTAACGCCCTTTCGTGTGAGCTTGCGCTGCTAAATTTTGCATGATCCAACAGAGAAGGAGAGGAATTTCTTCTCATTGGTGTTTAACACATTAGCTAAAAACAGAACTAAACCAATAGGAGAGAGAAGTAGGAGAACAAGAACTAAGTTAGGGAGAGGATCAACACAGTCCAGAATGGAGGCCTTATACCAACGTTGCCTGGTCTGCCCTGGGCCACAGCACAGTACTTGACCACCTTGTCCTTACTGAGGTAAACAGAGCTGAGCCTCCCACAGAGGGGCTTGGGACACCTACTCATGTACTGTGAAGCCAATTCTCAGTGTCAGCGCTATAAAAATCCAAAATATTTTGAGCAATTAATTGTTTAGAAGCACAAGTTTCTTGTTTTTCCTCTGTGACCTCTTACTCTTTGAAGTGAGCGTGTATTTTTATTTTAAAAATGCTTCTGTTTTCATTTGGATACATACACATTAAATCTACATTCACAATACTGTTAGTGGGATAACAATAACTGAAGACACGAGGATGCCATGGATTAAATTACTTATGTCCTTACACCATTGCTGTTTCCACCAGACATACTGTCTTCTCTCCAACTTATGCCTTCAACTTTATGAAGAGATGATCATTAATTTTATTCCAGATCTCAGGCTGCCGAATATTTTAACTGCCATGGCTGGTCACCTAGGACAGTAAGACTTATCTTGGCCACGGGTTATGGATTCTATTTTCCTGTGGGTTATTTTGAGACATTGTAAATTGTTCCTTTCTTTGAAAGTAACATAACTGTAGATTTTTTTTCCAAATGCAATTAAATATAATCTTACTAAGCATTCAAATGTAAATTAATCAGAGAGAGCTCTGAAATTGGAGTTTCTTTTTATTTTTTTGGAGTTTCTTTTTCTATTAGCAGCTTAGTTTATAACTAATGGACTTCGAAGGGTAGTACAGCTCTGCTATAACACCATCTTTGTGACACATGGTGCTTTTTTTGTTTGTTTTGTTTTTGTTTTTTAAGTTAAAGTATCCTGATAATCTAGTCATTTTGGTGTTTCAGTATCCAAATCTTCTTCAGATGGTCCTTGTGAGTTCAGCCTCATCTCAAGGGACACTGGAGTGAAGTCCATCTTTATGGTATTTATTCAGTCATCTCTGGTTAGAATGGAGCAGTAATTCTCAGCTCTTACTTTCTCCTGTTCCTGTCCACCTGACAGAGATGACATTTTCTCAGTAATGGTGGCTTATCCATTTGGGATGGCAGTGGATTCCCAGGGTTGTCAAGATGGAGAGTTGTGGTGGCACAGAGAGAATGTGATGTGAAAAATCCCCCACTTTATTCTGAGTGGGGATTATATATGCCAGTTAATATACCTCCCAAGAGACTTTGTCAACCTCCCCAACCTACCTCTAGTCACTCACAGTTGACTAGATTGGAAAAATTTCTATGACACCAAGTCCCTATTGCCACCCCCATTAGAAAGTACGTAAACAGTGCTCAGTTACTGAAAGGTCTTAAGGCCTGTTGGGTAAAAATGCTTACCATAATTTAGACTTAGAGTAAAATGTTCAAACTATTTTAATATTAAAAGCAGTAGAGTATTTCCTTAATTTCTCCCTAAATTACTTCCTTGCTAGACATTATGATTTTTTTTAAAAATTAAAGTTTATTGGGGTGACAATTGTTAATAAAATTACATAGGTGTCAGGTGTATAATACTGTAATATATCATCTATATCTCACATTGTGTGTTCACCACCCAGAGTCAGTTCTCCTTCCATCACCATATATTTGATCCCTTTTACCCTCATCTACCACCCCCTTTCCCCCTTACCCTCTGGTAACCAATATAGTTAAGTGATTTTTTTTCGTTCTTTATGGTAATGTATAGATTTATATCCTGGTGCCTTATGTTACTATCCTCGTT